>NC_045706.1:69305722-69905722 GCF_009834535.1 Camelus ferus | reverse complement strand
CTGACGAGGAAGCTGAGATGAGGACCACGATGTGTGCCTTGAAAGATCCTGAGGCAGCTTCACAGAGAAGGCAAGGTCTGAGCGGTGCTTAAAGGCAGATGAGGGTGGGAAGACTGGGGGGCTCTAGGGAAGAGGAGAGCCCAGACCCCGAGGTCAGGGGAGCACCTCATGTTTGGAACCCGTGTGGACAAGGGATCGAGTCCCAGCCCTGCTGCCGAGCAGCTGTGTGTCTTGGGTTACGTTTCCCCACCTCTCTGACTATCAGTACAGTGAGACGGCTGCTCACATGGGCCTCGCAGTGCGTGAGAGGAGGAAACGAAATCATACCTGGGACAGACGTGGCTCAGTGCCCTGGCACGTGATGGGGACTCAGTTAATCTTAATACACTGATCTGGCTGGTTGAAGAGTGCAGGAGATGAGACTGAAGAAGGGGAGGAGCCAGACCGTGAGACGCCTTTGTGCCAGGCTGGAATTTTCAAGGTTTTTGGAAAGCGGTGGTTAGCCAGTAGAGAAACCCAGTTTCTCCCCTGAAACTGATGTTGTGAATCAACTACACTTCCGTAATAGATAAAATGGAAAAAAAAAGAAAGAAAGAAACTTGATTTCTGTGACCTCAACTGCTTCTGAACATTTTTTATCTTATAAAGTAGATGGTTAGCTACTGTCATATGTAAATCTTAAAAAAAAAAAAACTAACATGACACACCTATTATGGCTCAGATAGAAAGTACTGACAATGCCAAGTGCATTCAAGAACGTGGATGGAGGCTGAGAAAGAGGGGAGAGTGGCGGGGTGCAGGGACAGATGGCCTGATGTGGGCAGAGAACCGGGGCTGAAACCACCGAGGTGGGGGAGGGAGGGGGCGGGTACAGAGTGGTGGACTCCAGGGAGTGCCGGGGCCGGGTGGAGGCCAAGGTCACTGTGAAGTGAGGCCAAGGAACTGAGAAGCCAGGGCATTGATCTGTTTTCGGAGCATGGCTTCAGAGACAGAGATCCAGGCTCAGAGCCCAGGGAAGGGACCGGCCAGGATGGCAGCGAGGAGGGGGCCCAGATGGTGTGAACAAAGCTGCAGGCTCTGAGCCTTGGAGGAGCCCTGATCGGACCTGATGTAGAGCCATCCCAGGGCCCCGGGGGACACTGAACCCTTAGGTGGGATGGGGTGGGGTGGGGCGGGGGGACGTGTGGAAGAGCCTGCACTTGAGTGGGCTGCAAGGGCCGTGAGACCCTCTAGGGACAACCAGATCATTTTTAGGGCAAAGACTAAGAGGAAGCCTCAGGAAGATGCAGAGCTCGGTGACCAGATCATGAGCGGTCCAGACAGCACAGCCCTGGAGTGGGGGCTTACATGACAGGATGGCTGTGAGGATGCTGCCCGGCCCCGCCTCACTGCCCACCCTGCAAGGCCAGGCTCGGGGTTGAATACTGGAATCAAAGTCTATCCTTTTCTCGTCATGCACGCCCCTCCATTGCTGCCAAAATTTGGAAAGGAAAAAGGGCCCCTTCACTGGCTTTTTACTGCCCTTTTCAAAAGAAACAATGTCGCCCTGTTCTCTGACTCCCACGGTGACGCCAGCAGCTGTGAGATGTACTGCAGCTTTCAGGGAGGGAGACAGTCAGGCTGCATGCTCACAATAGTTCTGGATTGCCTCTTGAGTTTTAAAAAAGGTGGGGAAAAATGTGCGTCTTAGAATGTAGGCAATAACTAAAATGATGAGAGAGTTTTATCTGAAACCAGAGCAAAAAGCATGAATTTATTTTTTAGCTGAGAGAAACTCGGGTGGGATGACTTGAGAGGGAAACTCACACACTGCCCCCTGATTCGTGTAGGAACTGTCGGTAAAGGGCTCTGGGTATCAGGCAGGGCTCGGAGTTTAGAGCAATGGCCGGGGGACTTTGAGGCCAGATGAAGATTCACAGAGTTAAGGTTGATAAGAACATTTACAGGCATGTGATCAATTAGAGGAATACAGGAGAGTTTCCTGTTTCCTTTGTATCATTACAAAGATTGGTGTTCTTAAATTTACATTGAGTATGTATTAGTCAGCTGGGGCTGCTGTAACAAAAGTGCCGCAGACTAAGGAGCTTAAACAACAGACGTTTATTTCTCACCATTCTGGAGGCTGGAAGTCCAAGATCAAGGTATCAGCAGGGTTGGTTCCTTCTGAGGCTTTTGCCCTTGGCTTGTAGATGACAGTCTTCCCTCTGGGCCTTCACGTCTTTTCTGTGTGTGTCTGTGTCCAAATCTCCTCTTCTTATAAGGACACCAGTCAGATTGGATCAGGGTCCACCCTGATGACCTCATTTAACCTTCATTACCTCTCTAAAGACCCTGTCTCTAAATACAGTCACATTCTGAGGTCCTGGGGTGAGGACTTCAACATATGAATTTAGGGGAGGGGACACAATTCAGGCCTTAACGGGTTATCAATACGACTTTTATAGTAAGAGGATTTAAAATCAGGTCAGTGCCTAACACTCTCTGTGGCTTCTGCTCACACACAGGAAATAATCCAGATCTGTACCTTGGCTGCGCAGGCTCCCTCTCTGTCAGAGCCTACCTCCTGCCTCCTCTCTTCCCACAGACCCGGGGCACTCCTTACCTCTTACTGCCTGGATGCCAGGCTCCAGGGCTCGTCCCCACATCCTGGAATTCTTCCCCACAGTTGTACATGGCTCTGTCTTTTTGCCATTGGAGCTTCAGGTTGTTGCATCCTGCCCCTCCCTGAGGCCCCCTGTGCATCCCCTAGAGCCCCTCCCAGCCACCCCGTGGCTCATCACCTGTTACTGTTCCCTGAAAAGCACTTAGCAGCAGCTTCTAGGGCTCAGGTACCTGTCACCTAAGTCCTCCCAGCACTGAAGCGATCCCCAGCTGAGTTCTGCTCAAGTATTTGCTGAATGAATGAGTAACGTTAGATGGGTTAGGGGAAAAACTAAGAAAGCTGGGCAGACTCTGGGAGTTCCTCAAGTCCAAGACTTTTTTCAGGTGGGACCCATCACAGGGAGGCAGCTTGACCAGGGGTCGACACTGGGGAGAGGCGGCACCAGGCTGGTCTGATGCCGGCACTTGGCCTTTCCGTGACCATGACTGTTTTAACAGGAGGCTGATTGCTGCACACAGTGTGACCTGGAGATGTGTACAGATGCCCCATTTCTCCCCTGCCCCTAGCATATCATACCTGGTATTTGGGATCAAATGTGGGGCAGCATCGAATTACAGCCACTGGACCATATCCTGTGATGCAGGGATTGTGTGGTTCTCCGCCCCTGCAGTGTCGTGTGCATAGTAGGCCTACCGTAATGTTTGCAGAGTGAAATGATGACTCAATGAGCAAATACTTAAATGATAAGGGCTAATAAAAAAGAATGAAATAATGCCATTTGCAGCAACATGGATGGACCTAGAGATGATCATACTAAGTGAAGTAGGTCAAAGACAAAATATCATATGATATCACTTATATGTGGAATCTAAAAAAAAAGTAATGCAAATCTTATTTACAAACCAAAAATAGACTCCCAGACATGGAAAACAACCTATGGTTACCAAAGGGGAAAGGACAGGGGAGGGATAAATTAGGAGTTGAGGATTAACAGATACACACTACTATTTATAAAATAGATAAATAACAAGGACGTACTATGTAACCCAGGGAACAATATTCAATTTCTTGTAAAAACATATCATGGAAAAGAATCTGAAAAAATGTACGTATATGTATAACTGAATCGCTTTGCTGTACACCTAAACTAACATTGTAAATCAATTACACTTCAATACAAATTTTTAAAAAAATGATAAGGGCTGGCTGTCCTAGGGCAGGACTCAAACTTCAATGTGTCTCTGAATCACCCGACGAGCTTGTAAAAATGCTGATTCTGATTCAGGAGGGTGTAGGGGGCTGAGAGCCAGCGTTTCCCCCCCGCTGCTGGTCCCTGTGCCTTCCTCCGCCCAGCAGGGCTCTGGTGTGTGTGCTGGGAGGTCTGCCTGCAGGATCAGGGACGATCTTGGAAGTTGACTGGTGGTTGGAAGACCTGGGTTTTCTTATCCTAGTTTGTCCGAAAATGACACATGCAGCTTTCGGCAGTTTGCTTAACCTCTCAGCAGTTTTGCTTAATCTCTCTTCATCTTCAGTTACTATCCCAGGAACTGAGATTTTAATATATGTTACTTTGTAAGCAGATCCTGCTTGAGGGGCTTTTTGATACGTGTAAATTTAGCACAACAGTCCTGCCAGATGGAATTGTTACCCTGATTTGATGGAAGAGGGAACTGAAGCTCACGGAGGTTCCACAGCAGCCCCAAGATGCCCAAGTCAGCACCCTGCAGGGCTCCGAGGATGTGCGTGTGCGTGTGTGTGTGTGCATGTGTATGTGTGTGTGTGCGTCTGTATGTGTGTTCCTCACATCACTTTGCTTGTCAAATAATCATTTAGATAATTTTTAGGTATGTGATTTTCAGTTTGCAAAGGAGTGGTCGGCTGAAAAATGCATACCCTAAAAGCTGAGAGTTGTGTTTTATTCGGTGGACTTTCTGAGGCCTGGAACCTGCAGGTGGCCTCTCAGATCGCTGAGAGACTGTTCCGCCCAGGCAAGGGAGGAGCCAGGATACACAGGAGTTTTTGCAACCAAGACCGAGTAGTTGGAACCTCAAAAGATTACTGCTAATTAAAGAAAAGCAAACATCTCGAGTTAAGGAATTTAACGCTTTTCTATGTATTGGAAGGTGCAAAGATCTGGGGTCACTGAGATCATTCCTTTGATGTGCCCCTAGCTGTCTAGGGCCAGTGTCCTATTCTTCCACATCCTGAGTCCCCTCAGGGTGCATGCTGGGGGTGGCTGCAGAGGCCACTGCCTGTTTGTCTGCATCCTGAGTTCCCTCCGCTCACTGTCAGGGCGGCGGGGGGTGGGGTGGCGGTAGCAGCTGATGACTTGATGGCCACAGCATCCTTTGTTTACTGATATGGCTGGCAATGCCTTCCATTCACAGAGTCCAGACACTTTTTTGCTTCTTAGTAAATCTTTCTCTTTTAACCACTACAGCCCATTGATCTTGACTTTAGGTACTAAAATCGTACTCTCGTGGGCACATGCGCAGTTCTCTCCTGTGGGCTATAGATGGGTAAGAGCAGGGACCAGGCCTTGCTTTCCACTTCCTTCCTACAATACTCAATTGTTATTTGTTGTGGTGGTGGTGGTGGTGGTTTGAACTGAACAGGATTTGGGAAACATGAGGTCAGGCTCTATCCGTAAATGACCTCCCCAGCGCTCACTGTGGTGTACAGAGGTCACCAAGCCTGTGGATGCTGGAGGCTCTCCTGTTCTTGATTAGCTTTGATTTCTAGTGCTCTATGAAAGAGGAAATGCCTGTGGGAAGGCCAGGCTCAACGCAGAGAGGACCCTGGCGCTTTGCTGAGAGCCAGGGAGCTAGGACTGGATTGGTGCATACTGTGTGCTCTGGGCAGGGTTTCCCTCCTGCTATGTTTGCTCTGTCCCCGCTGGCTTCACCGATGGCTAAATCAGGGTCAGACAGAGGCAGAAGATACGCTCCTAGGACAGACAGCTCTTAGGGAGTCAGGAATGAGGCCAGAGTTTGCCATCAGGTAAATCTGGTGCCTTTTGAAAGACTTGCCCGTCTGTGAAATGCACGTCTCAGACAAGTTCGGGCCTGAGTGGCTTACAACTCCAGTAAACCAAACATGTCTCTCATGTGTCTTTGGGAGGAGGGAACTCTTCCATAGTTGGACAGAACACACAAGAGAGCCATGCTTTGATCTTGACAGGGACTCTTCTGAAATGGCTGTGTAGACAGTGACAGGTGGAAAAAAGATAAACACTAGAGATATTGGTACTGCATGAATGCTGAGTACCCTGTCTCTCTATTAAGGAATGCACTAAAAAAAGAAAAAAAAGAGTTTTCTGTCTTTGATGAAGTTGCAAAAGAGTATGTATCAGGGTTGTTTGAAATACGGTGGAAGTGGGGACACTTCTATTTAAAGGGAGCACGTCTGGTTTATTTATTTGTTTTTAATCTTGAATTCTTCTGATATCTTTCCCTTTGGGGAAGATCTGAGGGCCTGGCTTTTGCTTTCTTTCACCCCGTCATCAGTAGGGGTGGGAACCACAAATGGCTCATTGTTTTAATTTTAGATTTCCCTAGGCTGGCACCGTCACCTGGCCATCTCTGACACCTTTGCAGGGAGACCAGCATCAGGCGTGCGTGAAGGTCAGAGCAAGGGCGACGGTGTGTCCAGGAGCATGCGCCTGGTGAGGTCTGTGTCTGGTGAGGCCCCTGAGTTTCCAAAGGGCCTGCATTCCATAGGATAGGATGTCCCGAGTGCTTTATCTGCACCTCCGTACATCTCAATGCATACATCGTGTCATTGTTTCGGTCAATATTCTTCCATGTCTACAGTATTTTGGATTACAAGAGCATCTTGAGTCCATTCTTGAGTTGTATTTTTCCATTACAACTTGAAGTGCCTACGAACCCACTTGTATGCAGGTGGTATCTACCTTTCGATCTGGAAGTCTGCTGAGTGGATAACTCACTTCTTTTCCTCGACTGTGCGTCCTGGAGACACTGTGAGCGCAGAGGTGACTCCCCTGGCCCTCCCGAGCCTCCTGCCACAGGAAGTAGAGCTGGGAAGAGAAAGAAGGCTGCAAGACACGGTGTGAAACAGAGGTGGCCCCCAGCTGCAGGCAACTGAATACGCCCCCCGCCGGCACGGCCAGACCCAGGCGGGGGAGACCTTCACTCACATTCAGAATGGGTGCAAATGCAACCATTTCATACATGCAGTGGAACCACAGATCTGAAGGAAGAGTGGGGTCTCCCCCAGGACATTTATAACCATTTTGTAAATTTTAAAGGATAACAGGGTTGAGGGAGATGATGAAAGAACAGAGCATTAAAGGCAGGTGGCGTGAGAAAGCAGGCTGGAGGAGGGACCGCATCCCTTCAGAGCATCCTTTAAGGAGAGTGGAGTCCCCCAGTCTTCTGAGCCCCTGGAATATAAAATCAGGACTGACTGTATTTGAAGAGGGGGGAGCCAGGCATTAACCTAGGTGAAGATGGAATAAAGGCAGTTTTGGAAGACAAGGTGGAAGGACCGCCAGGGCCGGCACGGTTTCCTGTACTGAGAAGGGTTCTTAGCAGGAGATCTCTGAGGCGTGTGCCTGCCTGGAACGTTCCCCAGGTGCGGTAGCAGCAGCACTGTGTGTGTGTGTGTGTGTGTGGGGGGTTGATATTCCCATTTCACAGCAGGGAAAACTGAGGCTTAGATTCAGTGACGGGCTCAAGATCATACAGCAAGTAAAAGTGGGAGAACCTGCAAAACAGGACTGACCAAAAAATTCTCATTAGTTGTACCTTTCTAATGCAATGAACTAGGGGGATCTTACATCATAGTATCTTAAGGTTGCGTTTGAAATTGGTCATTTCTTCAGTTATCCGGGATGGTTATTTCTGAGCTGGACCGTAGGTTTTGCATTTGGAAGGCTCTGGAAAGCTATTGATCGGTGTCCCATTTGTTTGCATCAGTAGAGAGGAGGGGAACCAAGTATAGAGATGAATACAGCAAGGGTTCCAAGCATATAAACGCAGCTTTTATATGCCTCTTCCTGATACATCTCAGCTTTAACCGAAAAAAAAAAAAAAAAGAGAGAGAGAGACAGTATCATGATTAATTTTTCTAATATTTTGTATTAGATGTTGATCTTGGGGGAAGTGAAATGTCCTTGGTCTTGTTTAAATCACGGGTCAGATGGGCAAGAGGGGGATGTGCTTCTGGGCCTCGGCTTCAGAGTTTAACAGTCACATTTGCTTTTCAACGTAGGTTTCCTCTCTGCCTAATCCGGCATTAGCTTCCTGGGCTGCATGTAGCCCGTCCACTTGGTAATGATGAGGATGTCTGCCAATTTCGTCCCCACGTGGGATGAAGTCAGGAGTGAAGATTACTGGGGAGAATGCACTTGTCAGATTATCAGTGATAATGAGGAGAAACTAGTCGATCTGCCCCACCTTTTTTTTTTTATCAGCATGAACAGGAAATGAAATTGTAACTAAGTTTCAGTTTCTCCACTGTGCAAATCCCATTTTAAATGACAGGGGATTAAACCAGATCGTTTTGGCTTTGGGCCCAATATTTGACCTTACAGCAACTCTCCGAGATTAGACTGCAGTTTGGTGGAGAATGCCCTCTGGATTTGATGTTGAAACAGAACAAATTAATTCCACTCATTTTTTTGCTTCTAAGAGGGATGCTGTTTGGGGATGCGTGAGGGCTGCGCTGGGCAACTCTGCTGATACTTGCCATTAGCATTCTTTCTGGAGGTATTTAGACTTTAATAAAATGCTGCTGTCCTTGGAAAAAGGACTGGAGAGAGAAATACTTGTCAGAGACAAAATAATCAGACGCTAGTCAGGAAATGCTTTGGAACTGGCAGGGTGGAGAGGAAACAGGCGTGGCTTCTTTTCCTAAAGGCGTTTGAGTGGTGAGACTGGTTACACAGAGCCGGTGGGCTGTACGTGGGCTCCAGGCTTGACCTGAGGCCAAGATTCAGCTCAGTGCTGGCTCTGGGTTTCCCTTGCCTGCATCCCTGAATTTATGGTTGAGCTTGAATCTTGGCTGCAATTATGAATTCTCATGTGCCCTCCCTGTTTCTAGCTTTTCATCCTTCTGTAAATCTTTGCAGGAATGCCCTATATTTGCTGTGTACTGAAGATGTTCAGCTCTGCATCTGAGACTTCAAAGCTGTCTCTCTAATTCCATGTGGTGCATAGTATATTACTGTATACTCGGTGGTAGGTAATATAAGAATCTCAGGAAACTTTCTAGGTAAGGAAGGAGATTTATTGAGTAAGTCTTCTAAATGGAGGTAATTGTGGCCCTGATGGGCCTAGAGAGGCCTCCTTTAACCTCTTTTACAGCTGAATTGACAATATAATCAGCTGTCTTTTGTAAAGGGTTGGGACAAGTATGGTAATATCCCCCAAAAAGAGCCAAGCTGTGGATCCACATGTGTGGGTAGCAGGCCAGGGTGGCAGTGCTCAACACAAAGGCACAGGAGCCTAAGGGTGGATGGTTACCCTGGGGCTGAAACCAACCCACAAACTAACAAACACACAAAATGAGACCAGCTTCTGCATCGGCTTTGCTGCTTGGTGAACCTAAGATTTTTTTTTTTAATTAAAAAAATTTTTTTTAATTGAAGTATAGTCAGTTTACAATGTTGTGTCAATTTCTGGTGTACAGCATAATGTTTTAGTCATACATGTGTATACATACATACTCCTTTTCATATTCTTTTTCATTATAAGTTACTACAAGATAGTGAATATAGTTCCCTGAATCTGAGTTTTAACCCTGATTAACCTCTCCCTGGCTGTTTGATGGTGTTAATTCCCTTAACTTCTCTGTCTCTCTGAGTCTCAGATTCTCCACCTATCAAATGAGAGTAAATCCTGTTAATTGTGAGGGATAACTGGGGTAATATATATGATAATATAAAATATCATAGATGTGACAGTACAAAATGTGTAAAACTTTTAGTAAAATGCCTGGTAAATTATAAAATGTGTGTACAACTCCTAGCACACAAACCTACTGATATCCATAGTACATATTACCGCTCCTTTATGTAATATACATATAATGTTATGGAGTCCAAGCTCATACTGCTTGCTGCACAGCAGGCCAATAAATCAAGTGATGAGTTGTTGGAGAAGGAAGAGTGATTTTATTTGGAAAGCCAGCAGACCAAGAAGATGGTGGACTAGTGTCCCAAAGAACTATCTCACCTGAGTGAGAATTCAGACTTCTTTTATAGTAAATGGGGAGGGAATAATGTCAAACATTTCCTGTTTCCGGTCAGCCTCCCCAGGGGATGTGTTAATTTCTTCCTTCTTACAGTCGCTCACAGGTGGGCCTGGTCAGGATATTTCCTGTGAGCTAAACAGAGATATTTTAGATTAACGCTCATTACCTGAAAGGCAGAGTTCCCAGCGGTGGGCCATTATGTATCATTTAAACTTACAAGCAACATCCCTTTAGTGATGAACTTGTAGCAAAAGCAACAGAACGCAAAGGTTAAAGGAAGAGAAACAGATCTGAGATGGAGTCAGATTTGTTCTTCACTATTACAGTTATATGTAAATTACATATGCATATTACATATACTATTGCATTTAATTTATACAACATATAAAGGAATTTATATAAAACTTCTAATAAAATACTTGGCTGCAATTATGAATTATCATGTGCCCTCCCTGCTTCTAGCTTTTCATCCTTTTGTAAATCTTTGCAAATGAGTGTCCTATATTTGTTATGTACTGAAGATGTTCAGCTTTGCATCTGAGACTTCAAAGTTATTTCTTAATTCCATGTGGTGCATAGTATGTTACTATATACTTGGTGGTAAGTAATATAAGGATCTAAGGAAACTTTCTAGATAAGGAGAGAGGTTTATTGAGTAGGTTTTTAAAATAGAGGTAATTGTGGTTTTCAATGTTGATGCAGTTTTTTTTTTTTAACAGACTTTATTCTTTTAGAGCAGTTTCAGGTTCACAGCAGAATTGAGCAGAAAATACAGAGTTCCCACATAGCCCTCCCCACCCACTCATGTATATACTCCCCTACCGTCAACATCCCTCATCATGTGGCATATTTGGTACAATCGATGAAGCCACGTGTGCACATTATTATCAACCAAAGTCCATAGTTTACATTAGGGTTCACTCTTGATACTGTACATCCTATGGGTTTTGACAAATGTGTAATGACATGTAGCCACTATAGTATCACACAGAGTAATTTCCTTGCCCTAGAAATCCCTTGTGCTCCATCTATTCTTCCCTCCCTCCCTCCCTCTCCCCAAACCCCTGGAAACCACGGTTGTTTTTTGTTTCTGTAGCTGTGCCTTTTCCAGAATGTCATTTGGTTGGAATCGTACAGTTTGTAGCTTTTTCAGACTGGCTTCTTTCATTTAGCAATATGTCTTTTAAGTGTCTTCCATGTCTTTCATGGCTTGATAGGTTTTTTTTTTACTGCACATATATTTTAAAATTTACAAATATGTACTGTTCATTGTTTCTAAGAACATTTAGAGCTTTAGCTTTTTAAATTTACATAGTTATCAAAGGAATAAAGCCAACCACAAAATAAGAGTTAATTCAAAAAGATACGTACACCCTGCTATTAATAGCAACGTTATTTATAATTGCCATGATATGGAAGCATCCTAAGTGCACATCAGTAGTTGAATAGATAACGGAGATGTGACATATATATATGTAATGGAGTACAACTCACCCATAAAAAAGGATATGTTGCCATTTGTGGCCTTTCATTCACTTTTTTTTTCACTTTGAAAACCAGAATTTTATAACTGGCAGAGACATTTGCGTTACATCAAAAACAACAAAATACCTAGAAATAAACTTATCCAAGGAGGTTACCTATACTCTGAAAACCGAAATGACACAAAGAAATGGACAGATTTCTTGTGCTCTTGGATTGGAAGACTCAACACTATCAAAATGGTCACACTGCCCTTCACAAACTTTTTAATTTGTCAATGACACTTCTGCAAATTTACACTTTATTCTAGGCTTCCTTATTAATTTTTACTCTAGTATGAAGAATCACAAAAATTTTATATTTAAGTAATACCCCCTTTAAATGAGCTCAAATCACCTCACCCATAATGATAAAATGTTCCCCATTTGATACAAGCAATTAAACTAAATTTTCATCCAAGCAAACAATCTTCTTACCAAAACTTGAAATTCCACTTCTTTTTTTGCTCTCTCTTCATAAAGCAGTCACTTTCCTTGTGTTCAGTGTACAACTCACCACACATATTGGAGGGCAGGGACTGGGCAGAGGAATACAACTGGGATGCTATCATATTCCTTAAACCCAAACTCTTGCCTGCTGTTTCCTGAGTATGATTTGCTTTGCTAACCATGAGATTATTTTATAGATGATTCTACCCAAAAGGAAGTCCCCTTCCTCCTTGTTTTTCTTCAGTTGATCCATTTCACAGCCCACAAAAGGGAGCCTCCAATTTGGAACCTGATTCAAAGCCTGGAAAGCCAATACATCTTTCTTCACTGGACCCGTTCACATGCGTTATTCTAAAAACAGTTCTCCTCGAGAGGCCATTTTATGTAATATCCAAATCCAACAGCCACCTTCCTGTTTAAATTCAACTCCGAAAATCGCCCTGAGAATGTGAGGGCTGGGAAACCTGGGCTGCGACCCTCCTTGTGATTAGTAAGTCTCCTTTACGTATAGCTTTGTTTTGGGCTTGGCGTGCAGGCTGATGGCTTCACACAATATAAATTCCTACCAAGGTTTGTCGAGTGATGGGAGCCTAAACAGTTCATTAGCTGCTGGAGTTACTGGGTAGGATGCAGGCTGCCCAATTTGGATGGTGACCTTTCTGAGCTCTTAATTGGATTGCATATTTATGTGTCATGGTGTCTTGAAATTTAATGACTCCTGTGACCTGCAGGATGGTGAAAGGTGGAAACTCAGTGCAGTGAAGAGGGGGGAAGATGGTGGCACGTCTGGGAGATGAGGACATTAAATCTCCCCTCCCTCAACTCTGTGTTTCCCTCTGTTTTTCTGGGTTACTGATTAAAATGCGGTGGATGATGCAAAAGCTGTTTCAAAATCAAAGCTGTTCAAACAACTGTGTGGGAATCTGTCTTCATTGTTTGGATGATGGATTTGCTTGTATGTTTGCTCAGCTGCTGCAGTCCTGTGCATGGCTTTCCTCACCTAGTACTGCTCCAGGTGGATTCTGTGATGCTCAGAAGCATGACTTCTGGTTGAAGCCTGCCCCACGAAGGCTGCGGGTCCTCATATAGCCAGGTCCCCGGGGAGCTTGGGGGTCCCTGCATGAACAGCTTGTGGGGAAGGTCTCAGTTCTGCTGGTGGAGAGGGTAGGGGACTGGAGGCAGGGATTTTCCCTTCCTGTGCCCTCTCTGAGCCTCATGTTGTGACTCAGAGACTCCAGTGGCAACCATGGCTTTTCAGGCACAAATCTCCATCAGAAATGAAAATGCTACTCTTGCAATCTTACAGTTTCCCAATCGTCATTTGTTGGAGTCGTGCTGGACTCGTAACCTATCGAGCACGGGGAAACGCCAATCTACTTCACTGATTGTAAAATTTTATAATTGATTACTGTTACTCCAAAATCGTTCTGTTCACCACTCGACAGGCCAATAAATCAGGACGAGGTGTTGGGGCAAGGAATAGTGACTTTATTCAGAAAGCCAGCCGACCCGGAAGGTGGGGGACTCATGTCCTAGAGAACCATATCACCCAAGTCAGAATTCAGGCTCCTTTCATACTAGAAAGGGGAGGGCATGTGGTTGGTTGTTGCAGACTTCTTGGTGTCGGAGTCCTTTGTTCTTGCAGCTGTCCGCGTAGGTAAGGTCACTGTGTACTTGTAAACCTCCAACAAGACAAATGTTACTCCCTGTTCTGCAACTTGTTATCTCTGTATGGATGGGAAAGTGTTGTACCCTTAAAGGTCAGAGCCTTGAGAATGGGCTCTCCTGTCTATTTCAGGCTCTAGGCAAGGTTCTTTTACAAAAGGTGCAGAACCAGCATGACTCAGCACAGGAGACAGAGCACAGGGTTAGAGCCAAAGGAACAGATCTAATGTGGAGTCAGATTTGTTCTTCCCTGTTACTTTACCTGGATGACTGTCACTGAATCCACTTCTGGGAAAGAAGAATGTGACGTGTCAGTTCCTCTGGTGTGTGGGGAGGCCACCAGCCTGGGAATCACAGTCGCTAATCAGCTGAGTGACAGTGAGCATGTCATTTAAACACCCCGAGCCTCGGTTTCCTTGAGGCAAAAGTAAGGATTTGTACTAGATACCAGGCAAGAGGCTTAGCAGTGTTTTCTTTGTGTGTGTGAGATGCTGTGAATTTATAACTAACACAGGCAAACAAGAACCTAACATTGTTAGCTAGAATCCTGAAGTTAGCTGCAGTCGGCTTACTTTCTTCCGGCACAAATGCAGTTGTGATTTTCCGTTGTCAGAGATGGACATGTCGCACTGACAAAGGCTGGAGCAGGGCTGCAGGCAAGGGAGGCTGCTTCCCGTGTTCAGTGTCACTTGTTTTCTGTGCCCGCATTTTCCAAGCACCCTGTAAATCTGGATGAAGAGACACCATGTGCCCTGCTCCTGCCACCACCACCTGCCACCACCCAGCCCTGAAGTCACCTGCGTCCCATGTGGAGCAGAGAGAGGAATCTAACTCAGCGTCTGCCCAGGGCAGTTCCCAACGGGCCTTCTTCCCAGGGCCTGCTGGACTCAAGGCAGTTTTAGATCCAGCCCACAGGACATCAGAACAAGTGACCATTTGTGCCAATTTAGTTGTTTCAACAGAAATGTCAAACCGGTTTTACTAACTCAACCAATAATTCTGTAGCCCATAAAATAGAGCCTAGTTGACTCTTCTGCCACGTGGTCAGAGGCCCATTTGTAGCCATGTTTTTCTCCCAGGCACTCAGAGCCTCCTTCTGGTCATAAGTCTGTGGTGGGGGTGGAGGTGGGTGGCTGGATCAAACTCAGCAGTCATTCCAGAGCTGACCAGGTGACTCTAATGTTTAGTCAGTTTACAAGGGCTTAATTTCCAGAATATGCAAACAGCTCATATAACTCAATAACAAAAAGACAAACAACCCAATCAAAAAATGGCCAGAAGATCTAAACAGACATTTCTCCAAAGAAGACACACAGATGGCCGATAGCACATGAAAAGATGCTCAACATTGCTAATTATCAGAGTAGTGCAAGTCAAAACTACAGTGAGGTGTCACCTCACACCAGTCAGAATGGCCACCATTCAAAAATCCTCAAAGAGTAAATGCTGGAGAGGGTGTGGAGAAAAGGGAACCCTCCTACATTGTTGTTGAGAATGTAAATTGGTGCAGCCCCTAAGGAGAACAGTATGGAGGTGCCCTAAAAATCGAAAAATAGAGTTACCCTATGATCCAGCAAACCCACTTCTGAGCATATATCCAGAGGAAACTCTAATTCAAAAAGATACCTGTGCCCAATGTTCTTAGCAGCACTATTTACAACAGCCAAGACATGGAGACAACCTAAATGTCCATCAACAGATGACTGGATAAAGAAAAGGTGGTATTATGTTTATACTGCTCAGCCATAGAAGGAATGAGATAATGCCATTTGCAGCAACACGGACGGACCTGGAGATGATCATACTGACGGAAGTGAGTCAGAGAAAGACAAATATCATATAATATTACTTATATGTGGAATCTAAAAGAATGAAACAAATGCATTTATTTACAAAACAGAAACAGACTCACAGACATAGGAAACAAACTTATGGTTATGAAAGGGAAAAAGAGGGAGGGGTAAATCAGGAGTTTGGGATTAGCAGATACAAACTATTATATGTAAAAGAGGTAAATAACAAGGTCCTCCTGTACAGCTCAGTATCTTGTACTTTTGTGGCCCGTAAAAGGCTTGATGAGGAAGGAGGCTTAATTTAGTGCTTTAACTTGGCTTTGGGTGGAGGTCTTACGTCTGTTCCATAGCCATTTGGAAATCAGGGGTGAAATGGAGAGGTGTCTTTAAGAAATTGTCAGAAACGATGGCAGAAAAGATTCTTAAAAATTCCCCAAATGGAAATGCTTACATTCTGAAAGGTAGTGATGTCTTTTACTTGCAGACTATTATTTAAATTGTTTAAGGTTTGTTGTGAAGTAATCTATAAAGCTACTTTAAGGAATCTGGCATCTGATTGATTTTTCTAGTTAAGGGCAAACTGACAGTACTGTAAGCCAACGACACATTCAACGTCATAATATATAAGTAACGTCTCTGTCAGGTGTGTGTGTCTGAGAGAGAGAGAGAGAGACGGAGGGAGAGGGAGGTAGAGGCATTTTTGGAACCTCCTCAGAGTCAAGCAGATATGAAAAACCCACATTCTTAGGAAAAAAGGGCCGACTTTCTCCCTGCCCTGGCTCCAAGTTGTAACATGTCTGCCCATTGAAGACTTTCTACTAATTTCTATCTTCAGACCTACCACTACCAGGCACTTTATATTCCTCTCATTCCTCATTTTTGCCATTTTTTGTGCCCTATACAACTTATAAGAACATATAACAACTGAAATTTGGCTTCAACACACCTCATTTCTCTGCCCCTTGTGTCTCCCCGGTCCATTCCTTGAATTCGGGCAGATCTTTCCAGTCATAGCCTGTTTGCTGCCACATGTCATAGGTGGTGGGGTCACCAGTCCCTGGTGAGGAACCAGGGATCACAGTCTGGCTCCCACTCCAGGGCAACCACAGGACTGGGATGTGTCTGGCAGAATTCCAGAAGGCAGTCTCCGACCAGTCTTCTGGAAATGGTTTTTGCGTCATCAGCAGTTTTTAAAGGGCATTTTTGCCTTCAAATGATATTAGTAAAAAGCACCTTTGTCTTGTTTTCTGTATCTTAAGAAACTCTTCACTGTTATTTTTCTCTGTTCCTGTAAATGTGGGCACATGCAAGCCCTGAGGAGCATTGGTAGCAACAGAGCTTTTATCCAGGATCCCTGGTGCAGCTCTGTATGAGCGGAGATCCTTCAGCATGGAGACTGGTTGTGTGTCCAGCAAAGATCCAGTGATACAGATGAACTTACTTGCAAAACAGAGACAGACTCACATAGAAAACAAATCTATGGTTACCAAGGGGGAAGGGGGAAGGGATAAATTAGGAGTTTGGGATTAGCAGATACACACTACTATACATAAAAAAGATAAACAACAAGGTCCTACTCTATAGCACAGGGAACTATAGTCAAAATCTTGTAATAGCCTGTAATGAAAAAGAATCTGAAAAAGAATATATACATGTATATGTGTAACTGAATCACTATGCTGTACACCAGAGACTAACACAACATTGTAAATTGACTGTAATTCAGTTAAAAAAAAAAGAGATCCAATGATATATGATGAAATTTCCTCTAGGTAGAGTGTTGCTTACATTTTTGGGTCCTGTAAGAACCTTTCCTGGCATTGTTTTCCTTAAGATTTTTTGTTGTTAATTGCTTTGTAAGCTCCTTTCTCAGAAAGGACATACTTACCCTGGTGAATTATTATTCACTTCTTTGTGCTTTTTTTCTTGGTTTCGCTACAAATAGCCTCTATATTTTGTGCACCATTTACCCAGCTTTTAACTTGTTTTTACACTTTGGTAGATCTTTAATGATTATGATGTCACTCAAAATCAAGTTCAGACCACAGGATGTACAAAGATTGCAGTGACTTGTGTTTTTTCTCCCATTTTCATCTCTTAGTACGCTCTTGTATTACTTGCATGGTTAATAAGGTGAATACTCTTCTGTCACCTTTTGATTCAACATGTCTGAAGATGTGCTCCACTGCGTCCATTCTCTCTGAATACTCTACTTCATTAAGAATCAGATTGAGATACATCACTTCACAGTACGTTCCTTTTCCCTGAACTTTTGTTCCCTCATCTGTAGGCTTAGGGAACTTCATAGACATTTACAGTGTTGGTTAGAGCCAGTGGTATGCTGGTCAGTGTTTCATAACCAGCTTTCTAGGAAAAAAAAAAAGAAAGGAAAAAAAGCACTGAGTTGCAATGTCTGCCCATTTCCGCGGTATAAATGGCTGATTTCCAGCTACCGATGATTTGACAAGTATCTAAAAAGTCTTGAAATTTGTCATTTGGCCTTCTACCAGGTGGTATGAGCTGGCTCCGAACACCATAGGTACCAGCAGTTAGATTACTTTAAAGATGATGAAGAGCTTTGTAATAATGATTTCATTTCTGATTTACAAAGTCGGCCTTGGTGTTAGTCGTGGTGTTCGTGAAGATTCTCCAGGGCTGGGAATGACTCGGCCGGCTGTTATCAGGCAGAGCCGGGGTGGAATTCTGCACTTGAGCTTAGCATTCCTGGTGCCCTGGTCACTCCTGGCAGCTGGCTTCCATTGGGAGGATTCCCTGAGTGGTGTCGTATTTGAACCCTAAAGAGGTGGGCTCAAGAAATGACTGGTTTGCTTTCTATTGTTTTAGTAGATGACTCATTTTTAGTTGTTTGAGAATATCAATCAATGGCCAGCTTCTGAAGAAGCTTGGTGAGTTTCTCCCCTGTGTTCTCTGGGTGTCATTTTTGTCTTCAAATAAAATATTTTGGATAAAGTTGCTTTGTAATATTTTATTACTCAAGGGCAGTGTTTAGGGAGCTCTTATTTAATGTTACAGAAGCAGAACCAGAACTTCTTCATCTCTCTTTCCTTACAGAGGATTTAATAAATGTCTCTGAACTACGTCAAGCGATCTGGGAAACTTTTGGCCATTTCTTTTCTTTCCTTTTTTTTTTTTTTAATGAAGTCTAGTCAATTTACAATGTTGTGTTAGTTTCTGGTGTACAGCAGAGTGATTCAGACTATACATATATCTATATTCTTTTTCATTATTGGTTATTACAAGATACTGTATATAGTTCCCTATGCTATACAGTAGGGTCTTGCTGTTTATCTATTTTGTATATAGTAGTGTCTGTCTTTTAATTTCTAACTCCTAATTTATCTCTCTTCCCTCTTTCCTCTTTGGTAACCATAAGTTTATTTTCTATGTCTATGAATCAATTTCTGTTTTGTAAATAAGTTCATTTGTGTCATTTTCTTAGATTCTACATATACGTGATGTCATAGGATATTTGTCTTTCTCTGTCTGACTTACTTCACTTAGTATGATCATCTCTAGGTCCATCCATCTTGCTGCAAATGGCATTATTTCATTCCTTTTTATGGCTGAGCAATATTCCATTGTTTGTATATACCACATGTTCTTTATCCAGTAATCTATTGATGGACATTTAGGCTGTTTCCATGTCTTGGCTATTGTACATAATGCTGCTATGAACATTGGGGTGCAGGTGTCTTTTTGAATTAGGGTTCCTTCTGGATATGTGCCCAGGAGTGGGATTCCTGGGTCATATGGTAAGTCTATTCCTAGTCTTTTGAAGAATCTCCATACTGTCTTCCTTAGTGGCTGCACCAATTTACATTCCCACCCACAGTGTAGGAGGGTCCCTTTTTATCCACACATTCTCTAGCATTTATTATTTGTAGACTTTTAATGATGGCCATTGTGACTGGTGTGAGGTGATACCTCACTGTAGTTTTGATTTGCATTTCTCTGATAGTTAGCGATACTGAGCACCTTTCCATGGGCTTTTGGTTATTTCTGTTGCATGTGGAAAAACATCTAGTTTGGCAATATTTTTGCAACATGAATGTGATCATCTCAAAATGACTTGCAGTGTGGAGTGACAGCAGCAACTACCATTTGCTAGAGATGTCCCATATGCCAGGTGTATCTGGGAGGAGTTTATTGATATTATCTTGTTGGCTTGTCACCTTGAAGGTAGATGTTAAGATTTTCAGTTTGCTGAGATGAAGGCTTGTGTAGCAACACAGCAAATAAGTGACAGCTAGTATTTGAAACAGTTTTTTTCCTGATTCCAAAAGGCTTATATGGTTTCCATATGATAAAGTTGGTCACCCTGTTTTGATAAGGGATAATAAACAACAAACATGTCTTCATTAGCTTCCAGATCCGTACCAAGCAGCAGCATGTACAAGGTTCATAGGGATGTTGCCTTGGGGCCTGCAGCCTCATTGCCACAAAAATATTGGATTAATAAGAATTCCATCATGGTGGACATAGTTTATAAAACGTTCTTGTAACCAAAGCATAGTTTCATGTCAAATTCACGTCCATTTGAACGATTACTTTTAATAAGACAGTGTGGTTTCTTTCAGACCCTGTGTGTAGATTAAAGTCATAAAACTGTCAAGAGACAGATCACATTTTTTTCCCAATACCAGAATCTTAAGGCTAGCTCATTTGTTTCTCTGTCCTGAACCTTTAAGAAAGTAGGGTAATGAGTCTCTTGTTTCTACTCTCTGTAAGAATAAAAAGATGTTCTGCCAATGTCTGGTCTATTTCCAGTCCCCCCCGGGGCGGGGGGTGATGGGGAGAGAAAGAGCTGGCTAGATCAGAAGTCCAGGGGAGGAAGCTCAGAATAAAGAGGGGATTCAGTGCTTCCCTTTCTTGGGGAGATCAGTGTGCTGCTTTACTCTTGCACAGGAGAATTCTGTTTTAGTGCTGGTTCATGTGAATGGACTGCAATGGCTGGCACTGTAGAGATTTTTGAATGAAGGTCTTTTTTATACATCATTTTGCAGAGTACAGCTACTCAACAATAGATGAATATCTGAGCTTAAAAAAATTTCCCTCAGAAAAGAGAGTAATGAACAATTATGAGTGTCATTTTGTAAGTAGGCTGAGCCATGCCTGTTTTGTATTGCTTCCAGTGGAAGATTGCTCTTCCACTTATATGGCTTGTCAGAGTCGCCTCTATTTTCTACCTATTGGTATTGCCATCAGGAACCCCTAGGCTGGGATAGGACGTCATCTTCCAGCGCTGCACTGCATGCACGAGTGTTTAAAAAGAATGGGTGAGTAGTGAGAAGACTATCTTTTACAAAAGTCTTGTACATTGTTCCTCCAACTTTCTTGTCGTTTGGATCTGTGAAACCCTGTGTTCAGTTTTTCATTCTGCATTTTCAGATTGTTCCACAAAGTGAAGATGGAATTTTAAAAATTTGGTGGATAATATTGTGACCTTAGTACAATTAAATCTTCTGAGGAAGCATTTCAGTTATATAGCTGTGGATAGTACCATCCACCATGATCGTGGTAGATTCAAGACCAGTTTTTGGCCCAGATCACAGAATGATGACTCAAAGCCTTTAAAGGTCACCTGCTGAGTCCATTGTATAGCAGAGTAAGCTGAGGCCCAGAGAAATCATGCTACTGGCCAGGGGCCTGCAGCTCGTGAGTGGTCGAGCTGTGATGAGAACCCAGTCTTCCCATCCTGATGGTGGAGCTCTTTTCACACAAACATGATGACTTGGTGAACCTGGTGTTGTCATGTGCTGATGTTCATATCTGAAGTCCACATGTCTTTGTCTGCTTTGGAAGGGGGTTTTCTTGTACTATTCCTTAATGGCCACTCTTCGTGTTTGCCCAAGACCACCAAATACATTGACCCATAATTGTGTTTGTACCTGTTTGTTGATAAGTCAGTATTAGGTGCTGTCAGAGGTTAGGAAATCCCAGAGATTCATTCACAATTAATGTGTTGCCTCCTTAGGTCTTTGTTGTCTTATGAGTCTTAATCTAAGGTAAAAGAATCTTTAGCCCAATAAAATAAACATTAGGCTGAGATTTAAAAGTGTCAGAGCTAACCCACGTGCAGACTGGTGTGTGTTTCCTTGGCCGTGTTGGCCACACCCATCAAACAGCAACGCCTCAGTCCCCTTTCCCCAGCCTCTGGTAACCTCAGTTCTACTTTCTGGCTCTACAAACTTGCCTATTTTAGGTTCCCTGTGCAAATAGGGTCGTACAGCACTTGTCCTTCAGTGGTCCAGTGTCTTCTTTGAAAGCAAGATGAACAGAAGTTTTCCGTGAGAGAAGTCAGTTCCATGCACAATGTGCTTCTTTTTTTTAATTCTGCTATAAGGTTTTATTGTAGATAAAAAGGACACACCAGAGCTTTTTTTAAAAAAAATTTAATTGATGTGGAGTTGATTTACAATGTTAGTTTCAGGTATACAGCGAAGTGATTCAGATATACATACACATATATATATATATATATTTTCTTTTCAGATTCTTTTCCATTGCAGGTTATTATAAGATATTGAATGTTGTTTCCTGTGCTCTGCAGTAGGCCCTTGGTTTTTTTTTTTTTACATTTTTTTATTGAGTTATAGTCATTTTACAATGCTTGTTGTTTATTTTATATATAGTAATGTGTGTCTGTTAATCCTCAACCCCTAATTTATCCCTCCCTGCTCTTTCCCCTTTGGTAACTATAGTTTGTTTTCTATGTCCATGAGTCTGTTTTTGGTTTCTAAATAGAATTTGTATCATTTTTTTTGAGATTCACATATAAGTGATATCATATGGTATTTGTCTTTCTCTGTCTGACTTACTTCACTTAGTGTGATCATCTCTAGGTCCATCCATGTTGCTGCAAATGGCATTATTTCATTCTTTTTTATGGCTGAGTAGTATTCCATTGTACATATATATACACCATATCTTCTTTATCCAGTCCAATTGTACTCAGTTTATGCCTTTGCAATCACAAGAACAAACTACTGCATCTACCAAGAGTGTCACGTAAAACAGAGTAGAACTAGGCAAATGTGAACACTGATGGCGAGACTACAGGGTACACACTCTTCTAGGTGCCTTGGACTGATGCGTGTAATATGTCCCTAAGAGTGTAAACCTCAATAAAACTCAAAGCAGCTTTAGCGAGCTGTACATGGTGGTACGTTCAGAAGTCCACATTGAAGAAATTACTTGACGCTGTGCCTCTTTGCTCCACATTTGTACAAAGCCCTCTGGAACCTTGGCCGTTGGAATCAAATGTCATCTCAGAAGACATGGAGGGTTGGGAGTCTGGGTAGTCTGAAAACACATTTACAAGCACTAGATTTTAATTGTCTGTGTGTGGTCATCTTAGGCTTTCTAGAAAGTGGGTCGTTTTCAGGCCAGTACTTCTAGGGCAACCATGGTTCAATCGTCCTGTTCTCAGTCTTGGGTTATGGGATCATAGTGTCATCGTCCTGACAGTATCTGAGTGAAAAATGGATGGGGATTACCACCAGTCCTTTGCCCAGACCTCTGGCTGTGAGGCTGGGCACTGATCCTCCAGCATCCCTCACTCCCTGGTGGTCCTGCCCCAGCAGTGCACACCCTGGGTGCTCGGGGGCACAGGACTTAGATCTTACAAAGCCAGGGAAACGGAATTCTCACTTCAGCTCTGCCATCGAATGGCTTAGTGACTGTGGGCTGGTCCCTTGGCTCCTTCGAACTGGAGATTTCTCATCTGTCACTTGAGGAGGTTGGATTTTGCATATCTGGACTCACTTCAAGTACAAGTGTAACAATTCTCTGCTTTATGAAAAAAAGGACAGTAACGACCAACAGTTAATGTGTGTTACATGGTTCAGGCACGTTCAGAGTCCTCTGTATTTACTGTGACAGCTACCTTGGGAAATAGGTACTGGACACAGAGAAGTTAGTAATTTGCTCAAGGACAGCCTGTAAGCGGGAGAACTGTGCCTTGAGCATGGAGTCCGACCCCAGAGCCCAATTCTCAAATGGAAAGAGCGTTGAAAAGAAATGATGTCACAATAAGAAGCAAAAAGCATGTCTCCTACTCTGCAGCCGTCATGCTTTGTATGAACTCGCCTAACCTTGATGAAAGGGTTTAATTAATCTGTAATTAAAAGTAATAACAGGGTTTCTTAGGCAGGGAGGGGAATTCGGGAATAGCGTCGTTGCGGCTCTTTGGACACTAGAGGGCGCCCTGGCAAAGCTTACTGTCCGCGAATCCGCAGCCTTCCCAGGGCACAACTTCCTAGGACCGACTTCAAAAGAAATATGGCATTTCTAGGACATCATTCATCCACGTGGGTCAGCCAGTCATGATTCCTGTGCAGTTTTGGATAAAATTAACAGATAAATCAACACAGTCACCCTCTTTCTTGAGAACATCCCTGGTCTCCTAAGGCCTGCCTTCAAGTCTCTGGCTGTCCTGGCCTGGGCTGCGAGTGGCTTCTTAGAACCCACCTTGCTGGAATGCTCCAGATGGCTGTCTTCTTAGCAGTGGATAGCATTGAGCGTGATAACGAGGGAGATTTTATTTAAATCCACTCTTTAGCTTTCATTACTTACTCACATGTATGGTTTGTTCTCACACTGCCATTCCATGTGATTGGAAATGAGACAGACTGGAAGAAAGTAATTGTTTAATATTTAATGGATATACCGATTTTGCATCGTGGAAGCTCCCCAGGACTAGATCCTGGGAGCAGTAAAGAGCCATTTGGACGTATGTTTAAAAATAAGAGGAGAGGGAGTAACAAGGGACCCAGGAGAAGCAGTGGCCCCTATTCAAGCCACCGGAGAGTCCTGTCAGATATATAGATGCTTTATTATTATTACTATTATTATTATTATTATTAATTTTGTATTGAAGAGTAGTTGATTTACAATGTTAGTTTCAGGTGTACAGCAAAGTGATTCAGTTATTTACATACATATATACATATTTTTCTTTTTGGATTCTTTTCCATTATATGTTATTACAAGAAACTGAATACAGTTCCCTGTGCTATACAGTTGGACCGTGTTGTTTGTCTCATTTTTATATAGTACTGTGCATCCATTAGGCTGCTGGTAAACCCTCCTGAGTGCACAGGGCAGGAAGAATTCATTTTCAAGCCTGAGAAAGGTGTAGCTCTGGCCCTCAGCCCCATGGCCCACATGTCACTGTTGGGTTACCCCTCCTCTTGTGTCGGGACAGAAAACATATCGTCCCACAGAATTCTATTTGCTTAGAAGAAAATGTTACATCCCTGCAAATGATTCTAAAGGGAACCACTGGAAAGCCTGGTTAGGAAGTACCCAGAGCACTGTGTTTGGCTTACATACAAGGACACCATCTTTTCAATCCACTAAGCCTTGAATCGTTCGTTTGGCTAAGACCATCTCTAGCAAGTGAGCAGAACCAGTGAAACCCCACTCTTGGGGAGGGACAGAAGGAAGCCTCCCACTCCCCTTGGCACCCCCTGCTCACAGCCCATCTCTTTTGCAATGAATGTGTCTTGGTGCTTGGAGAACTTTAACGTTCCTGCTGAGCTGATTGGCAGACGGGGCAGCAAACCCAAATCCAACCAAAGACCAAACCAAAAAACACATAAAATAACAAACCTCAGCAGACACTTATTGCTGGGTAAATAAAAAACAGCTATTTCTGCTTTTGAAAACAAAAAAAAACCATGCACATGTGGCTGGGATTCAGGAGTAGGTGAGGGGGATCCCCGATTAGCACCTGGTCTCCAACACCCCCTTCCCTCTGTCAGTCTCCTCCTCTGCTGTCCTCATCTGTGTCTCTCATTTTTACCTATTTCTTCCCTCCCCCTATTTCACACCTTCCTTTATTACTCTTTTCCTCTCCGATCCCTTTTCTCCTTGTTTTATTTCTTTTCTATCTTTTTCTTTGCTCCTCCTGTGGGTGTTGTGGTCCCGTTGGGCGGGACTGGGCTCTTAGGCTGACGTCAGCCCCCTCCAGCTGCGCATCCTCAAAGCGGCCTTGAGCATAAACACGCTTTCATTTTGCTCTCTTTGCGAGAGAGGCGAAGTCGATCATCACGTGAAATCCAATTCAGGGCCTTTGGAAAGGATCAAGGGTTATGTTTTTGGAAACTAGGAGTGGGAAACGCTCTACCAGAGCTGGTCGTAATTAGGCCTTGCACTGAGATAGGTACCGCCTCCGCTGATCTTGAAGCGACATCTTCTAGGATGCAGAATACTGCGAAAGCATCGGGTGGCTGGAATGAGGGAGGGTGGGGGGAGGGAGGGGGAGGGCAGTGACGTCAGCAGAGGTGGGACCCGAGAGGAGCGTCTCCCTGAAGGGCAGACGACTCCACGTGAGTCTGTCTCGTGTTTCGCAGACGCTGCGTAACTCAGAGGCACAGTTGTGGCTGTTAGTGTGAATCTGGGATGTGCCGCGTAGATCCTGGTGAGGATTATGTAACCATCCGCCTGGAGGTTTTCAGTGTCAGAGCCTCCACGTGGAGATCTTGAGATAAAACGGTTCGGGCCCTGGTTCCCGAGGCGGGTCCAGCTTTACTCAGCGGTCACCATGGTTTTTGGGTAAAAGCTCTTACTATCCTTTGTCCCTGGAGGAGAGCTGGCATCTGATGACCACAGCGCAAGGCTGAACTTCAAGTGGGAAGACGTTAAGGAAGGAACCACCTCTAGGGGGCACTACTCGAGTCCACAGGCGGTGGGTGTGGGAAGCCTGAAGGTTCTGGAAGCCTGGGGACAGGTGGGCCTCTGGGGGACGGGGCTGGAGAAGGAGCCGGGACCACCAGGAGAGCTCTTGCCGCGGGGAGCATCCTTCCTTGGGCGGGACACCAAGGTGCCAAAGACATCTGCCTTCACTGAGGGGGCAGGAGTGGCCCTCTTGCTCCCGGAGGCGGGAGCCAGCCTGGTAAGCATGCGCATGAGGCTTTCTCGGGCTCCCGGTGCTCAGAATAGAACACGGACAGGCCGTTGCAAGGTTAACGTCCTTCCCTGGACCAGCGAGGCAGGCAGTTCTAAGTAGAGATGCCCCTCTAACGTGCTTTCCCCTGAGCGCATCTGATGATCTCCTGAGGGCTGGGTTTGTGCCGCGTCCCACCCACGTGGGCTCAGCAGGCGGCCCGCCTGTGCCCGCCTCCTGGGACCTGCCGCTGTCAGCTGAAGTGTGCGTGGCCGAGGCGGCTGGTCCCGGGCGTGTGGCCGGCGGGGCTCCCTCCGGCTTGATGAGTAGCTACAAAAACTCGCACATTAGAAGCGGGTGAAAATTCACAGCAGCCTCTGAAGACCACAGAAACCTGTTAAAGAAGACAGACAAGAATGGCGGACATATCCTCACTGTTGCTATCCGGTTAATTTATCACAAACTCTGTTTTCAGAGATTAGCAATGAACATTTTTTTTCCCATTAAATTATTCCACCACTGTCCTTCCTTCCTTCCTAAACTGAGATATGCCTGGTGGTCTTTATAAGCGGTCAAAATGACTTATTTTCAACATTGATTTGGGTATGTTAAAGAAGAAATCTGCTTCTTAAAGTTATCTTATTTTTGGAATAGTGTGACAAATTTTGCTTGTGGAATCCAGTTTCTGAGACTAAACCCACACGTCCAGTTTCCTGATGTGGCTGTTGGGGACGTAGGTGTGGGGGAGGTGGTGGGGGGGCAGGTGCGTGGAACAGGCTCACCCAGACCTCAGGGTCTTTGGACCGGATTTGACTCACTGGTGCCGAGGGCCGGGGTCCTTGCCCGCTTCCCTTTCTAGCTGGGCCGTCGCCTGGAAGTCTAGAGTCATGCGTTTCCTGTGGATTCGGCTCTGTGGTGCAGAGGGTTGTCCTTAGCTGTCATAGTCTCCTCAGAGTTTCCGAGGGCAGCACTAGGTATGGGGTGAGAGAAAGGTCTGGGCCTTCGTCAAGAGAGGAGACCCAGTCGGGGGAGGGAAGGATAAGGAAGCAGAAGCTGGACGGCCCCACTCCCCCTGCTTCCCCTCCATGCATTTTGTCAGGGGGCGGCCAACAGCAGCACCCCCTTCTGCCCGCCGTTGGGAGGTGGTTCTCTTTGGCCAGACTCGCGCCATTTGTGGGAGAGGAAACAGCTGAATTCGAACAACCTGTGGCTGGTGGCCCCTTCCTGTTGGCGGGGTCTTCCACAGTTGGCCGACTGTGTTTTCATCCCCACCTCTTTATCTGGTGATCCGCCCTGTTTCTGCCTTGAAAGAAGTCAGCCGGCCCCAGACTGCAGCCTTGCAGGCATACCTGTCTGCTGGGGCAGTCAATTCCAGCAGCCTCTGGGTCTGCCACAAGGTTTGAATTTGCTTCTGGGGTGTTCTCCATGTCTCCCTCACGCCCCATATAATTCCCTCACCTTTAGCTCTTTTTTAAAAAATTTAATTTTTTAATTTCTAAATTAAAAAAAAATTAACTTTAAAGTCTTTTTATTTTTAAATTTTAAATTTAATTTATTTAAATAAAAAAAACTTTAAGCCCTCGTTTTGATCCCTGGCTGTTACCGGGCTCTTCCCCTCGCCGGGCTGCGCCGCCCCAGCTTTTGCTTCCGGGTGGTCGGGCTCAGTGTATTTCAGGAGGCATTTGATCGAAGGTCATCTCTTACGTTTTTTCCTTCCTTTTAACAATATGGTTTGCTTTTAGGTAACACAGGCATAGCATTCTGAGTCCAGACTGTCTGCCCACCCAGGCTCATACACCAGTATGACAGGAAGATGCCAGCTGAGGTGTCCCCAAGGCCACCCCCTCCTCCTCCTGCCGGTCTCGTCTCAGTTCCCCTGGCTTTCGGGTGTTATTTCTGAGTCCTTTGTTTTAGGGATTGAACCCGTACTTGGTAACCAATGAAAACTTTGGGATATTGTGTACTCCCTGAAACATGTAGTGTGTAACCTCAGCTTTCTGTGAGTCGTCAGGGGTGGGGATGGGGTGTCTGAAGGGCTCATCTGAGCCGGATGCTCCCCGGGCTGGGCTGGCCCATCCCACACCTGCTGCCTCTAGACACGCTTGTGCCAACCAAGGGCAGGACCTGGTTCACCTGCGAACGTAAGTGACACCGTCAGACCACTGGTGCCTGTGAGGGTGGCCCCCGGGCTGATGTCCAGGTTGTGGGGAGCCAAGAGTGACAAGGAGAGAGAGAGTAGAGGCGCTGAGAAGAGAGTTAGAGCTGGAAGAGGAGGTGTGTGTGTGGTGTGTGTGTGTGTGTATGTGTGTATATGCGTGCGGTGTGTGGTGTGTGTATGTGTGTGTATGTGCATGTGGTGTGTGTGGTGTATATGTGTGTGCGTG
The DNA here is from genome assembly GCF_009834535.1 of Camelus ferus. Lineage (NCBI taxonomy): Eukaryota > Metazoa > Chordata > Mammalia > Artiodactyla > Camelidae > Camelus > Camelus ferus. The sequence goes on along the minus strand of NC_045706.1, from coordinate 69,877,181 downwards.
TGGGGTGGGGGTGGGGTTGGGGAGTGAGAGCAGCTGGGAACTGCCCTCGCCCCATGTGGTCTCCGTCCCCCCCGCCCCCGGCCTGTCCTGATCTGAAGGGTGAGCCCCCGAGGTTTGCACCAGGCTCCCCCCGGGAGGCTGGAGACGCCCCGTCTCGCTTGAGGAGGTGTGTTTGTTCCTGGGGTTGAGCGGCTGTTGTGCGGGGGCCACGGCCCCCTGGCCTGGAGCCGGGAGACAGCCTGGTGGGCGCCGGACACGCAGATGTTACTGTCTGGGCAGATCAGTCCCCATGTCTCAAAAATGAGAATTTCGTGATGGTACTTGATCATCGTACTCTCCTGAATTATGGAGGCGTTCTACTCCCTGTAACATTGCCTTTCATTCTTTCTTTAAGAAATTCCTCATCTTAGTAATGAAAAAAAATGTGTATGTCACACTGGTCCTTGTGGTCAGGTGATTTCTCTCCATTCGCTTGAAAACGTTTTCTTATTGCTCCCAGGCCCTTTGGTTGATTTAACTACTCACAAAGCTCCTACGAGTCCAGCTCTGGTCTCCCGGTCCCCGCGTGTCTGGCTGCGGCCCCCCCCCCCCCCCCCCCCGGCTCTAGGTCCCTAACAGACCCATGGTCTGATGTGTCAACTGAAGACAGAGTAACGGAAGTTCTTTATCTTCAAAGTTTATCTTCTTCAGTCTCCCACTTGCATAATAGGTTGAAGAATGTCTTTCCACTTGCATGATAGGTTGAAGAATGTGTTGAAGTTTTAGCTATTTCCTAGCCTTATGTTTATTTTCCATTTCTTTACCCACTAATGTTTGCAATTCGGCTGTTGTTTGCATACCGTTTGCCTTTCTGTCCCTCTTTCCATCTGTTCTTAAAAAAAAAACAAAACACAAAAAAAACAAACCAAGTGAGTTTTATTTTAATCCATTCCAGATGACAGGAGCATAATCTTGACAATGATCTGGAAACCAGTGGAAATCTTCTTGTTAAATTACTCACCTCCTTATTCAACTCATTTTCCATATACCGTCTATTACTGGGGCTACTGCACAGTTCAAGATGATGGCATGTTTCTGAGACAGGTTCTTTTACCCCAGATAAGCAAATGGTTTAAGAAATTGGTTTTGACATATGCTTTCGGCTTTAATATTTCCTTTTGCATTCTAAAATCATGTCCTGTTGTGTGTAATTTCCCACGAACTCATATGAAGATGTATCCCAGACATCCTCTCTCGAGCTTCTGTGTGTATCATGCAGAGGTGATTCTGGAAGAAGATCACAAGGGGGCCACTGACACTCTTCCCATGCCACCATGGAAGGGACTTCACACCGGGGGCCCAGTCCCACAAGTGTCTCCTCTGTGCCCAGACCCTGACAAGATCTCTTGCTGTCCATCACTGTTTTAAGGAGCCCTGAGAAGGGGAAGCTCATTATCTGATATCAAGTCACCACGAAAGATCTGGGCTTCCTTTCTCATCAGGGTCTGTTGAGAGGCGGGGAAGAGACGGGGGCAGAATGATCAACTGTGGCTCCTGATTCTGATGCTAAAGCTGAGAACAGGTTAGCCATTTATAATGGGGCTGCACATCAGAAGCGGAGCTGAAGTCAGCCAGGTGAGCAGAGAGAGGACTGTGTCTTGGCATCTCTGGCCAAGCACCCACCTTGCATCCCTCTCCAGTGACCCATAGTAGTGGGACTTACATGACAGTCCACTAGTGATGTGAAATCGAGAGAGAATGCAGTTCTTGTAAAATGTAATGGAGCAATCTACAAAAAAAAAAAAAAAAAAAAAAAAAAAAAAGACACAAGTGAACTTATTTACCAAAGAGAAACAGACTCACAGACACAGAGAAGAAACTTATGGTTACCAGTGGGGGAAGTGGGGGAGAGGGATAAACTGGGAGTTTGGGATTAATAGATACACACTACTGTATATAGAATAAATAAACAACAAAGACCTACTGTGTAGCATGGGGAAGTATATTCAATATCTTATAGTAACCTATAGTGAAAAAGACTATGAAAATTAATATATGTGTGTCTCTGTATGACTGAAACTTTATGCTGCACACCAGAAATTGACACAATGTTGTAAACTGACTAGACATCAATTAAAAAAAATGTAGTGGAGCCATCAGGTAAGGAACTGTACTGAATGGGTTTAGAATTGTAAAGACAGCTTTTACTCATGATAAAGCATCTTAGGAAACCCATTAATGGACAGTCAAGTAATGAATTTAAAGCTATTAAGGAAAATCAACCTCATAATCAGATCTTTCCTGTAGAGGTTTTCTCTATATGGGAGATGGACTCCCAGAATGAAAGGCAGAAGAAGAGTGGGGGGAAATGTAACTGAAATGCTCAAATTCCAATTTTGCAGCTGGAAGGAAGGCATCTTGCATAATCTTAAATAGAGATGCTCAAGTGTCTGTCCTGGCCAAAGACTTAGTAGCTAACTCACTTCCGTTGATTTTGTCTTCACCACTCAAGACTTTTTTTTTCATAGCCGTCCAGTTTGAGAAAATAAAACCCAATGCATCCCTTTAGTAACCATCTAAATCATTAAAAACATCATAGTTTTAAGTGAGACACTAATGAAAACACTAAACTATTTCCATCAGGATTTGGAGTGCAGACGCTAGAAACCCACAGGGTCTATTCAAAGCATCCTCTGGCTGTGACCATAGGATGCTCTCCCTGACCCCACTCTGACCTCAGAGTTGGTTAATACATGGATGTAAACATTGATAGAGAAATCAATCTGCCCTGCCTGGTGGCAAAGTGAATTTTCATTAAGCCTGCGACAGACACTTACAGCGGTAGTGTTTGGAGGAATTGACCAGAGATGCTGTCGGTTGGAAGGAGAGGTGTCCCCACAGCTGAGTCCATAGGGGAGCCAGCCTCCAGCCCATCATGGGCTTTGGTGACTGAGGCCACCTGCCATTGGGTGTCAGCCACCCTGGGACTCTGCGTCCTGGAGCCTGGGTGCATTGGCTGAGTGTCTGCCTGCCATGTCTACCGAGGCTGCAGCTTTGATGCTGTGACCCCTGGAGGGGTCCCGGGCAGTTCACGCTCCTGGTTTTGACCTCGTGTTTTCTTTTTTGTAAATAAGCAGAATAGCTGAGATGGTCATCAGTTCCCGCTCCAGCTCTTCTGGGTCTGTCATTATCTAAACCTACCTGATTGATGTAAATGTAAGTAAATTGTTCTCACCCTGAATTGCCAAGGTGAAGACCCACAGTCATGGTCACGCCCTCTTCCCTCTCTGGCAGGGCCAAGTACTGCTTGGCTTTGCTCTTCTCCCTTCAGCCCTTCTCCTAAGGTCCATCAGGGAGAATTCAGAAAGCTCACGAGTCCCCTGTCTAGTTTGGCCTTGGAGGTGAGGCTGCGAATAAATAGAACCAAAGGGAAAGAAAGATTAGAGGAAACTCTCCCAGGAGGCACAGGAATGGCTAGTCACATTGGCCAATAGGTCCACCTGTAGCCCGTTAACTGCATTTCCCAGGACTGCTTCTGAACTGGGTCCCAGTTGGAAATGATGTGGAATGCAGGCTGAAAAAGGTCTGAGAGCGCTGGCACGTGGTACGGCTCTGAAGACCTCCCATCTCTTATTTCCTTTAGCACCTTAAGTTTCTAACTCGATGTGGCAACAGTGGTGGTCCCCAACCATCCTAGCAATTGTGAGGAGCCACCGTATCTTTTGAAGAAATGGCATGGGTGTCACTGATCCAGCAGCTGCATTCTGCCTTTTAAAGCTTTGTGTCTGAGCATCCCCACGGATTTCAGCATTCCAGGGCCTAGCATTCTGTGCGGCAAGTGAGCCCGTGGAGGGCTTGTGGTTTTCAGGGGCCGTAGTGTGTTGTTTCTCCCTCCCTCCCTCCCTCCCTCTCTTTCTTTCTTTCTTTCTTGGTTTTATTTATTTTTTTTTACTTTTTTTAAATGAGTTATAGTCATTTTACAATGTTGTGTCAAATTCCAGTGTAGAGCACAATTTTTCAGTTATACATGAACATACATACATTCATTGTCACATTCTCTTTCACTGTGAGCCACCACAAGATCCTGTATGTGTTTCCCTGTGCTACACAGTACAATCTTGTTTATCTATTTTACATTTTGAAATCCCAGTCCCTTCCCACCCCCCGCCCCCTTGACAACCACAAGTTTGTATTCTATGTCTATGAGCCTGTTTCTGTTTTGTGTTTATGTTCTTTTCTTTTTTTTTTCTAGATTCCACATATAAGCGATCTCATATGGTATTTTTCTTTCACTTTCTGGCTTACTTCACTTAGAATGACATTCTCCAGGGACAACCATGTTGCTGCAAATGGCGTTATGTTGTTGGTTTTTGTGGCTGAATAGTATTCCATTGTATAAATATACCACATCTTCTTTATCCGGTCATCTATCGATGGACATTTAGGCTGTTTCCATGTCTTGGCTATTGTAAATAGTGCTGCTATGAACCCTGGGGTGCAGGTGTCTTTTTGAAGTAGGGTTCCTTCTGGATATATGCCCAGGAGCGGGATTCCTGGGTCACACGGTAAGTCTGTTCCTAGTCTTTTGAGGAATCTCTGTAACTAGTGTGTCGTTTCTGCAGCCAGGTTGGAGGCACACAGGGAGCTGTGGTGAGTCATGGCTCTGTGGTTCTTTTCTGCCTCATGCTGCCGCAGGGACTGGTGTGTGGACCTCTCTTGTCCCCCTGCCCTCCCTCTGCTTCCCCCATTGCTGATGGTGAAGTGTGGAGTCTGGGGGGTTGTGGGTGTGTGCAGCGTGCCCACAGCTTAGGAGAGATGGTTCTGTCTGGATGGAGTGCAGGCTCATACTGCTCGCTGCACAGCAGACCAGTAAATAGAGGGATGAGTTGTTGGGACAAGAAATAGCAAATTTATTTGGAAAGCCAGCAGGCTAAGAAGGTGGTGGACTACTGTCCCAAAGAACCATCTCACGTGAGTTAGAATTCAGGCTTCCTTTATACTAAAAGGGGAGGGAGTGAAGTCAGACATCTCCCGGTTCTGGTCAGACTCCTGAGGGGATGTGTTCATTTCTTCCTTCCCGCAGTCACTCTCAGGTGGCCCTGGTCAGGTTTCCTGTGAGCTGGACAGAAGTGTTTTAGCTTAACACTCATCATCTGGGAGGTTGGTTCCCAGAGATGGGCCATTATGCACAATTTAAACTTATAGGCAGCATCCCTTTAGTGATTAACAAGCAATGGGATACAAAGGTTAAAGTAAAAGAAACAGAACTTACACAGAGTCAGATTTGTTCTTCCCTGTCACACTAGCGCGAGCCATAGAATGGATGCTTACATTATACCCAGTTACAGGACCACTTTGGGGGGAGAGTGGACGGGGGTTCCATGATCCAAGGGCCAAGTCACAAGGAACTCTTCCCCCATAAATGCTGAATAGAAAATGAGAAGGGGGACATTTTGTTTACTAAGAGGATGCCTTTTCTCATCGAGAAGGCATTACCCCCACCATTCTAGCAATGGCAAAGACAATCTGATGGCAGAGCCAGGGGGACTGCAGGCTGAAAAAGGTCTTAGAGCCCTGGGGGAGTCACTGGATGGTCCCATATGTTTTTTTATTTTACAGTGTTCCTGACCTAGGTTGTCGACAAGTTATGGTATGACTCTGAGCGCTAAGGGGATGGGATCGTGTTCTGCTTAGTGAATTATCACGAAGTAATGGCTAACTTCCATGGGCAGTGGGACTAAAACTTAACTCCCTTACTGTTTAATGAAAAGTCAAGATAGAGGCATGCAAAGTTTTGGTGTTTTTTGTGGCTTATTTACCGGTGGAAGGAAAGTAAGAAGCATCACTGTGTTCTCACGGAGTCAGGGTTGGGATGTTGGGATGTTGCTGGATCCTCATCCTGTCCCTGTCATGGGTTCTTTGGGGCTGGTTACTGGAGACACACTCCAGTGCTCTGAGGTCCCAGTTCCTCATCCAGGAACCGATCAGTGGAGGTTGGGTGTCAGTATTACTTTAGGTACGTTCCATGAGGTTGTGCGAGGCAGATGTCCACCATCAATGGTGAAACATAGATGTTCAGGTCCATTCCTCCCCCACCCCCCACGTAACGTTGCGTGTCTGAGTCTACATTTAAACAAAACACAGTTTGAGAACAGGAGTGAATGACTGATCCGTGTGGATCAGCGTCTTTTGACTGAACAGATGAAAATCCAAAGTGACTTAATAGATAATTTCAAAGATGGAAAGAGTGTATGGAGAATGAAAATTTAGTGTCATCTCAATTTGTACTCACTGAGGGCAAGATGGGGAGAAATGGACTCAGATGGCAGCAGAAAGGAATCAGACATTAAGAAGAAAACTTCATAACTTTGGAGGGTCGTCTTTTGGGACGGCTGATGCAAAGCGGCACCCCTGCAGTCTTCCCAGGGCTTGTCAGTAGTTACGGGGTGAGCAGATGCTGAAAGGCAGGTGCTGAGCTGGATGCTACAGTTACAGTGATGGACAGACAGACACGCTCCCCGACCACACGGCTTTTAAGTCTAGTGGGGGAGACAGATATTAATCAAAGACACAAACAGGTGATTATAAACTGTGCCAAGTGCCAGGAAGGAAGGTTTATAAGAGAGTAAAGAGGGCATGCAGTCTGGAGCCAGGGGCCAGGGGAGGATCTGTCCAAGGAAGTGAGGCTTGAGTTGAGATCTGAAGGATGGGTTTAGAAGATAATGGGGGAAGGGAGAGGACCTGCTGACCAGGCCAGCTGAGCATGCAGCCCCTGCGAGGACTCCAGGCCTGGAGGAGCTGTGGCTGCGAGGGACGGAGAGAGCAATGAAGCCAGTGTGGCTGGAGCACACCGGGGGTGTCTGCAACAATTTCTATCTTCACTGTTCTGGAAGCTGGAAGTCCAAGATCAAGGTGTTGGCAGGGCTGGTCCCTTCTGAGGCCTCTCTCCTTGGCTTGTCAGTGTCCGTCTTCTCCCAGTGTCCTCACGTGGTCCTCCCTCTGTGCCTGTCTGTGTCCTCATCTCCTCTTATAGGGAAAGCAGTCCCTGCAGGGTTAGGGCCCGGTCTGATGACTTGATTGCCTCTTTAAAGACCCGGTCCCCTAGTAAGGTTACGTTCTGAGGTCCTGGCGGTTAAGGACTCCAACCTATCTTTCCTAGGGGGACGTCCTGTGATACCCTCTCAGCCAAGGTCTTGCATCCAGGCCAGAGCTTACCTTCACCACGTCCTTCACCACGTATATTCAGAGGACTCTAACTGGTACCCGCTTGTGTCTCCCTGGCAACCAAGCTAGTCAGTTACACTTCCCAGATTCGGTGAAAATTTTCTTGTCATTCAAGGCCTCTAAACAACCAGAAATTTTGAAGCAAAACCGTGATAATCATGATCGGGGGTATGATTTCCCACCTCATTGACCTGATGAGCAGCACCTGGGACCCAGGCCGCACGCTTGGTCAGTGGAGATGTGGCGTCTGCACCCCAGCCCGCTGGCCGGCCCCTCTCCTTCCTGCTGCAGGAGGGCCTGGCTCCTCGCCCAGATCTCACACACACGATTTAGCCGGACAGAGCAAATCTCGGCACAACGATTTTTCACAGTTACCTTTCTGAGCGTGCTGTTCTCCAGAGCCCAGGCTGACTTACCTGCCAGGGCTCATAGTCAGGGCTCCTCTGGCTGGGGAAGGAGAGAATCTTAAATACGCCCCAGAGCCATGAGGAACACCAGAGAAAGAAGTATCTTTCTGGAAAGGTAGCACAGAGCGAGGCTTCCCATCACTTCAAACTAAGTGATCTCCAGATTTGCCCACATCCTGTCTCGTTCATTCATGAAAAAGAGAAATGAACTCGACTGGAATAAGATTTGGAAAACGTGCAGAAAAAAACGTGTTTGAGTTTTTCTGTCCTACACCTCAGAACAGTTGACTTTGTACCCGTCTCCTCTGTCTCTTTGTCTCACTTTTTTCTTGCACGAATCCTTCAGGCATCACTTGAATAAACAAAGCATATTAAATAGGAAAGGACATAATGTTTATCGTGGCCTGTCTCTCTGTAGTAGCTGTGTGTGGTCATTTGTACATCATCTGTTGTCTGGACAACAGGGTGGTTTTACATATCCGAGAAAGCTTCAATCACTGTCCCTCATCAGATTTGCCTCGTGGAACTGAATGGATGGTGTGCATTTGAACGTGTCCCCGGTAATGTTAGGTCCATGAGTTAGCTCAGGAAAAAGATTCCTTATCTGGACGTGAGTGTGGAGTGGCCCGTGATGCACTCGTCTCTGTGCTTGACGCTGGAGATGCTCACTGCACAGAGGATGCAGGGCCGAGGACCTATCTGTTTGTATCAGATATGCCGGAGACAATGGAATGGGGGAGAGGGGAAGAGATGGAGAGAGAACACAGGAGCAAACAGGAGACAGCGCCCGCTCCCAGGAGGCCCGTCGAGCGGTGCGGAAGGCACGCGGGGAGACAGAGCCGGCAGAATTCAGAGCCGTAGATGTTGAATGACAGGCACCTGCCGGCCGATGTGGGCAGAAAGAGGCACGTGAGTGGGGGACAGCAGATTTGGGGCCCCTAGGATTAAGACCAGTAACGGAGAAATGTTCGGAATCTTGAATGACCATTCTTTTATTCTTTCAACCCTATTCACTGGAGTCCTGCTAAAATGTACCAGACGTGGTTCTGGATACAGGAGATAGATCAATGGACAAAAAAGATGTCCCCACCCTGCCGCTTGGCCCTGGGGACCTCCCGTCCTTGTCGGTGTTGGGTAGCTGGCAGCCAGGCAGGAGGGGCGGGCCAGGGGCGGGGAACCCCGCAGGCCATCCCACAGGGCCTTGGAGTGAGGTTTGCACAACCCAGTGGATACGAAGTGGGTCGGAGGGAGGCAGGCAGGGCCAGTGTCGCATCCCCAGTCAGGCATCTGTATGCCCAGCCCGGGAGCATGAAATGTCTTCTGAGGGCCGCCCAGAGTCCTGCTGGTTTCCACATGGGTCATGCTGTTGAACGTGGCGGCCACGTGCAGGGTGGAGGGGCAGTGCTGGGGCAGAGCCCACTCAGGACACAGGGCAGAGGCCTGGCGAGAGCTCACAGCCTGACCTCAGGAGGGGGGCCCGCACCTGTGGACACACTCACGGGTCACGGGGGCTGGAGGTCAGCAGGCTCTTGTGATCGACTTCATAGTTGGGGGCACAGGGGGGAGGGTAGGAATGAGGATTTCCGGGTGACCCCCGAGTTCTAGCTTTCCTCCAGGTGATGGTGCCATCGGCTGAGGGGTGGAGTCGATGAAAATGATGAGGTCTCGGGGAACGTGACCAGTTCAGGCTTGGCCATCTTCCTTGTGAATTCTGGAATTCTGTCTGTTTCACCCAAGGGCTCGTCAGAGGTACAAGATCTTCTTACTGGTGTTTGACTAGGGAAGCTTTTTTCCAAAGGGTATTTAAAAATTTTTTTATTGAAATACAATCTGTTCACAATGTTGTGTTAGTTTCAGGGTTTCAGGTGTACAGCAGAGTGATTCAGTTATGCACACATATATTCTTTTCCATTTTCTTTTCCATTATGGTTTATTACAGGATATTAACTAGAGTTCCCTGTGCTGTACAGCAGGACCTTTTGTTTACCTGTTCTATATATAGTAGTTGGTATCTGCTAATCTTTAACTCCTAATTTATCCCTTCCCACCCCTTTCCCCTTTGATAACCATAAGTTTGTTTTTCAATGTCTGTGAATCTTTTTCCGCTTCCAAAGTATGTCCATGAAAGATGTCGGATGCCCTCCGTGTGTGAGGGGCTCATGATTAACACCTCCACTGTAAGGAAAGGAAAACCAAGGCTCACGCTTGTTAAAAATCAGCGTTTGGCGAGCCAGAGTATGAACCCTGGTTAACGGCTCCTGATGTAGTGCTCTGACTCTAAAACCACCCAGTTTGTACCCAGGTTGCCCGCTGCAGCCTCAGGATGCGCACGGCTGAAGGTCAGCCTGATGGATGGCAACCCCAGGTGTCCTGAAGTGATGCTCTCAGGGTCCTGTGTCTCAGGAGGGTGACGGGGAAGGGCAGGTCTGAACTGTGTATCTGAGAAATGCTGTGTCTGCACCCACCATCCCCGCCACCCCGAGTACGTCTGCCGATGTCCAGTGGGTAAGTTCTCTGGGTGGTGATGCTCCCGCTCATGGAAATACCCTCCCTGCATGCACAAATCTGAGTCTTTTCTGGTGCTTTTTGTGTCTGACACATATGTTGTTGGAGTGTGATGATGTATGTTATGCTAATGTAACAAATCCAGTAACAGGAGAATGGGAAGGCAGATCGGGGTTGTGTCTTTGTGGGTGATCTGGTTTTATAGAAGGAAGCAGTCCAGGGTGGGAGAAAGAATGGAGTTAAGACAGGAGCATGTGACTTGGAGAGGCTGTAAAGGGAGGTTCCCCTCTCTCTCCTCCACCCACTTCCCCTCTTCTGGGGTCCGCCGTCTGCCTGGCTCACGGCAGACCCGCTCTGGAGGTTGAGATGAACACTCTGCAGTGCTCATCTTCCTGACACAGAGAGAATTCCAGGCGCTTCCTCTGCCGCGTAGTTAGCAAACCAGCAGTTTGACACCAGCTGGCTGTAACCAGCATTTTTAATAAAACTCCCCTCTGAGTTGAAATAAAAATGCTGCCTCTGAGATTTTGGACTGAAACGTATGAAAACCTGACAGGTGGGATCTTCCATGCAAAACTTCTGCTAGGGTTCAAGGAAAATATCTGATAAGGCGCTTTGCCCACAGGGGAAGGATTAATTGGCTCTTTCTCTCTGGCCCCCTTGCGTCTCGCTTGCTGTTATGATGACAGAACCACAGGATTTTTAAAAGCTGAATCATAGCTTATATTTTTAGCGTTTTTGAACTATGGAACTGAGACTGAGAGGAGTACAGGAGGGGTGTAAGTTGCTGCCCCCCTCCTGTGATAATTATTCTGTCTGAAAATGTGAGGCCAGACATCCGAGCCCAGTGTAGCCGGTCCCAAGGAACCCAGGGGGGACTCGACACCTCCGCGGAGGACCATGGCATTACGTCTAGGCTCCCCTCTTTCAAAAGCTGGAAACAACGCCTTCTCACGTCCCTCACTGCCTGTGGATGGCCTGGGAGTGTGTGTGTGTGGTCTCTGCCACCGTTATCCGGATCTGTCTTGAGCGAGTAAGTCTATGTGTCAACCCTGTGGTTATGCATTCTAGGAATGAATGGGGTTCTCGGAAATTTTCTCCCTGATCGTGTCTGTGGTGGCAGTAGAAGAGGAGGAGGAGGAGGAGGAACGAGCAAGGGGAAAGACTCTGGAGAGCTTACTGCAAAAATCAAAGGAATGGAGGCTGAAGTCAAATCATTCTTTTTTAAATTGAATTATAGTTGATTTACAATGTTGTGTTAATTTCTGGTGTGTGGCACAGTGGGTCAGTTACACACACATATATATTCTTTCTCATATCCTTTTTCATTACAGGTTATTGCAAAATACTGAATGTCGTTCCCTGTGCTGTACAGTAGGACCTTGCTGTTTATCTGTTTTATGTATAATAGATTGTATCTGCTCATCCCAAACTCCTAATTTATCCTCCCCCTCCTTTCCCCCTCTGGTAACCATAGGTTTGTTTTCTATGTCTATGAGTCTGCTTCTGTTTTGTAGATAAGTTCATTTGTGTCATTTTTTTAGATTCCACAAATAAGTGATATCATGTGATATTTGTCTTTGTCTGACTTACTTCACTTAGTATGATCATCTCTAGGCCCATCCGTGAGGCTGCAAATGGCATCATTTCAGTCTTTTTGTGACTGAATAGTATTCCCTTGTGTACATATAGACCACATCGTCTTTGTCCCTTCCTCTGTCGATGGGCATTTAGGTTGCTTCCCTGTCTTGGCTGTTGTAGTTAGTGCTGCTGTGGATATTGGGGTGCATGTATCTCAGATGAGCTTACTCAGCTGTTGGACTCCTTCATAACGATGAGAAATAACCTCGTGGTGGTTTTACTTACTAAACAATATTGGCAAAGCTCCCTCTTTAGGGTTTGCTTATGATATATCTTCAAAACCCTTGGGTAGTTTCTGTGGGTTAAAAGTTCCAGGTGAGGATGGTTATTAAGGAAAATTTTCATGAAGGAAAGGTGTGCCAGAGTTTTTAAGGAAAGGACACAAACATGAGGCCAACAAAAATGTCCTTTTCTCCTCTTCCTTCCCCTGGGCACTGACCACCATGGCTGAGTCAGTCCAGTTCACATACGTATTAACAGTCTTACAGAATACAAATAATGTATATTTGTCAAGTTTTCTGGCAGTTTCTTCCTCTTAGCTAAATTCTGCAAAATGATTTTAAATGCCCAGAGCTCATCCCCTGAAAGCCAATAAAACAGGATGAAGACATTGGAGGTGATTTGGAAACAAATCAAACAGCACAGTCTGCTTTCTGATATCATTTTATTTTAAATGCAGAGTTATGGCTCTACTTTCCCCAATATCACATAGCTGGTTCCTTCTTGAAGCCACTTGTAAAGACAGATGGACCAACCATTTCTTCAAAGCAATGGCGTTTCCTTTGGCCGCCAAGTTCCCGACTCTCTCAGTGCCGTGACATCTTCACACGCCAACCCCAGTTCTCCTTGACACCAGGCAGTTTTCCAGAGTTCACTTTTTATTTCCATTGGATGTTGGGAAGAGGGACATAAATAAGGTGCCAGACTGGATTGTTGGACTCCTTGACAGGTGGATTTGTCCCACTTGTGTAAGAGTTCGTTCCCTCTGTGGAGCATCCGAGTCCTGGCCCATCCTTTCCATGGATGTGTTACCTTCTCCCCACACCTTTTCCCTCAAATGTGTCTGTTTTGAGTTATGCCACTAAATCTAGGGAACCAGGTAGTTGCTATCTGGCCATTAGTCCAGTTTTCTGTATTCTACTACAAATACCTATTTCTGTTATTTAGAATATGGGATTACCTGTAAGTAATCACTCTAGAAACAAACCTGGCATTTAAATTAATCATGAATTTCAAGTCGATGTGCAGGGGTAGGAAAACAAAGCAGAGACTGACAGCTGTATCTGTTCCTTTCTACTTTTAGGACCCTTTATGTTTCCCCCTCACATCGATTTGATACCCACAATCCTTGCTTTATAGTTGAAAGTATTTCTTTTATGAATAAGTGAGTTATATAAAAAATTCTATACAGTTATGAAAGTGAATGGACTATAGCTACACATATCAATGTGGACAAATTCCATATACATAATCTCAGTGAGGAAAGCAAGTTCCAGAAATATACATAAAGTAGAATATCAATTATTTAATTTAAAATTACACAAAACAATATTTTATGTAAATCCATGAATGGGAATGAGAAGCATCTAAAAACCGTCACCTCTGGGGCAGGGGGTGGAGCACAGTGCAGTCTGGGGGGCTTCAACAGTTTCAGTAAAATCTTTTACAAACTGGACCATTGGCTGGTGGTGCTTGTTTTATAATCTTCATCCCTCATTTGTTTTCAGTATCGCATAACACGTTTAAATAGGAGAAGCGCTGGCAATGGATGAGGTATCAGAAAGGACAGGGAGGGATTTATAAGTCAGGAAGAATGACTGCTAATTTATCCCTCCCCCTGCTTCCTCCCTTGGTAACCATAAGTTTGTTTTCTACTTTTGTGGGTCCATTCCTGTTTTGTAAATAAGTTCATTTGTGCCCTTTTTTTAGATTCCACATATAAATGATATCATATGGTATTTGTCTTTCTCTGTCTGACTTACTTCACTTAGTATGATCATCTCTAGGTCCATCCATGTTGTGGCAAATGGCATGATTTCATTCTTTTTTATGGCTGAGTAATATTCCATTGTGCCCATCTACTCTTAATGTCTCTCTGTAAAGCAAGTAGGGCCTGTAATAGAAGGCATTTCATGAACCGATGGCGATGACTTTGATTATAAGAAGTACCACGAGCTCCCTTTGAAAAATCACCTTCCCAACAGCTTTTTAGAAAAGCAATGTTGCTTATCACATGCATAGTCCATAATTCAGATTGTGCTCAAAAGTCTGAAATCGGAGAATACTAAAGGGAGCTGTGGTTTGTTCCATGTTGGTTGTTTTAGTACTTTTTGGATTTGGGAATTGTTAGGAGAAATTATTTCTCCTAGACCCCAGATTTTTCATAGGGAGTGTTTTTCTCTCTGATTTGCTAAAAAATTTGATTTCCTCTCGTGGATTTTTCAAAGGGGGCCATAACTTGTATAATAATTGCTTTTTCACTGTACCGAGCTTTAATGTAAGCTGTGCATATTTTAGCTCTGCACATGCGGTTGATCTGGACCTTTGATGGCTCTGCTTTTGTGTAAGCAAAAAGCGCAGTGACAGCCGAGATACAGGGAAGAAGATTTCTTTTTTAGTAAAGCCCCTGTGAAATGATGTCCTGCATATCCACAAAACATGAAATTGTCTACACAGCATTCATCAAGCACAAATTTACCTTCACAAAGCAAAAATAAAAGTCAAAGAAAGAAGGCACATCTGCTGCATTTTTTTTTTATTTTTTAAATAACATCACAGAGTACTTGGAATTCCTTAAAAGTTACAACCTATGTCATTCCACTTACATCAGGTCCCTAGAGGAGTCAGATTCATAGAGACAGAAAGTAGAATGGTGGTTGTCAGGGGCTGGGAGGGGAGTGAGGAGTTGGTGTTTAATGGGGACAGAGTTTCAGTTTGGGAAGATGGAAAGGTTCTGGAAATGGATGGTGGTGATGGTTGCCCAATAATGTGAATATACTTAATGCTACTAAATCATGCACTGAAAAATGGATAAAATGATAAATTTTATGTTATTTATATTTTACTACAATAAAAATTTTTTAAATGGCACTTTATCCTGGTAATTTCAGATGATTTTCCCACTTACGGACAATCCTACCTAAGCATGCATTCTCTCTCTATGCTGAATGCATTTTTGATTCTTTTCCTTTGGGTGCTGTGTTCAGCATTTAACATTTTTTCTTAATAACTAAAGCTATGCTCACACTCTCCTCCCATAGCAGAGAGTGGGAATCAGGGCATTCATCTCTCACCATCTGCTTGACAGCCCTACTGAAGCCTTATGGAAGGGTAAGGATGCTCACGTGAAATCAGCTCTGCCACGTCCCCGCCCACCAGCTTGGGAGAAACCTGCCTTCCACTGTGTTAAAGTATAGTATATTAAATAGAAAATTTGAGGATGAGTTAGGGCAACAGACAAAAGGTGGCTTGTTACTCACAGATTCCAAGAGGGAGGGGACCGAGCCGTGGGGAGCCACGTGGGGAGGCTCCAGGGTTGGTCAGGAGGCGGAGTGAGAGGGGGGAACTGTAGCAGGAGCCTTCAGTGTGGTTTCTGCAGGAAGTAACCAGAGAGGCAGGGTCAGCAGGCTCAGGACTGGCTGCTTTGGGTCATTTCAGGGCTCTGGGTGTAGGGGCTGTCCCTCGCTGTCTGCTGTCTGGCCCTGGGGTGACTAGGGCAGAAGGGACAGTGAAAGGCCGATAAAGGAGGTGGTTGGGCGTGTGGACTTAATTCGCTGCTCAAGGGGGACCTGACTAGCGTCTAGCCAGGACCTTAAAACTGGGTCAAGAGAATGTTTTAAATAACTCTATTAACACCTATCAGGCCATCTCTTCCCAGCAGAAAGTGATCATTTCCTTCCAGCACCGCAAATCCATGGGGCCTTCAGCATCCGAGTTTGAGAAGTGGCTGTTGGGTTACACAGCAAGGCAGACTCTGGCTTCAGTTCAACAGAGACTTCACAGCTGTCTTTGCAGGGGCTTACCCTAGTTGACGGACCCAGAGGGGTTGTTTGGCCCAGTGCCATGAATGTCTTGGGCTAGAGGTTCTAAATACATCACAAGAAGAGGTCCCTGTTAGAAAGAGACCTCGCCTCGCCGCCCCTCAGAAGCTTTTCTTGGCTTCATTGCTCTGCAGAGAGAAAATCTAATGTTCAACAGCATATTTACACACTTGGGAGTGACTACGCAAAGGTGGACAGTGTTGATGTCTCAGGGGGAGGAGGTGGGTGTCAGAAACAAGAAGGGGGATGTATTATTCTGCAGGAGTAATGCCTCATCCCCCATAATGACTGCTCAGTAACACTGATTCCGTTAGAAATGATTTTTTTTTCCTGTTAAGCATGGAACAGAGAATTCTTGGTCGATTTATTCATTTCAGAACATTTCCACAGGAGGCAGCACTTATGATGGTGAAAGGTGCGGAGGGTGAAGTCCACGGGGCCTATCGGTGGCTCCCTCACTTGCAGACTGCGTCCTTGAGTAAATTGCTACACCGCTCAGTGCCTTGGTATCCTTGCCTGTAAAATAAAGATAATAATACAAAGGTCATAGGGTTCTTGTAAGGACAGAATGAGAGCACTGGTACAACGATCAGAATGATAAATGTTAGAAAGGATGGTGATAAGGGCGATTTGCTCTGTTATCTGTGCTGGGTATTAAGACAAGTGAGACGTTGAGGAGGGGAGGGGAGGGTGTAGCTCAGTCGTAGAGTGCCTGCTTAGCATGCAAGAGGTCCTGGGTTCAATCCCCAGTACTTCCATCAAATAAAGAAACCTAATTACCTCCTCCTCCAAAAAACAAAAGGCAAGTGAGATGTAGTCCCCACTCTCATGGGATCGACTGGAAGAAACGAGTATAAAGACAGGCAATTACAGAACAACTCGATGAGTTTCCTCATATGGAGCGTACAGGAGGAAGGACCTCACTTTCTGGGTTTGTCAGGGTCATAACCCCATTTGAAAAAGATATTTGATCCGAGTGTGAATGGATACATTAAAAGTATTGAGTGGATAAAGGGAGGAAGACAGTTCTCTGCGTAGGGAGCGTCCCACGCAGATGATCGCCAAGCCCAACGGATGTTTCCAAACGCAGCACGCTCTGGAATTAAAAGCATGGTAGGTGGCAGCTGTGGGCGATCACAGGATCAGGTAAGGGTACAATGGAAGCGGGAACCCAGATTTAAAAGACCTCGGGTCACGTGTTTGTGTGTGGCTAGTGAAATTCCGTGGTCTAGAAGGCTTTCAACAGGACAAAGAAAGGACCATCTCAGTCTAGCAGGCAATCATTGCAGTTCTCAACATAAAATAACAGAATCTAGGGAATAAAATGGTCTCGAAGTGATCCTTTAATACAAAGATGTTAATTAGTCAGTTGTTTTGATGATGTGAAGTGGAACAAACACCCCCAATTCTCAGTTGTTTGTTTACCTAAAAACGTGTTTCTTACTCATCCATGGTCTTGTGGGTCATCTGCGGGTCTGCCACGATTGTGTGTGTGTGTGTGTGTGCATCTTTGTGTAGGTCACTAGACCCCCACTTTCTACAGTGTTTCCGTGTCACTGAGGGTGGTGTTAACAGCTACCACCCTGCCACCGTTTTTCACACAGTGACTTGTGTGGAATGATCCGGGGTCTAGCTGGATGGGGGACATTCAGGGAATGGGTGTGAGTGTGGCACTGCAGGTGCAGCGACCTGACATTCTCTGCATTTTCTCTGAATTTAGGGTCCAGGGCAGACTTTTACAACAGAGATAGATAGAGTGTTGAAATAATTGGTATAAAAATCTGTCCATTTTAAAGCTGTGTCTTCACAGAGGGGGAGACAACCCTCGAAGCTATAGCTTCTCCTGAGAGCTGTTCCTGCCGGGGATGCAGATGAGGAGCCATTTCTGAAACTTTGGGAAAAGAACTATGTCCAGTGCAATATTTTTTTTTTCCATTGTAGTTTACGCTTTTCACTGTTCTCCCTTAAATAAATGGTGGAACTTCCTTTACCTTCCGTTGCCCTTGTAGAAATCGGGCTGATACAGTAAAAGATAATCATTCCACTTTTTAAAAACACCTTTATTGTGGTATGATTTCTGTACAGTAAACTACACATATTTCAGATGTACAATTTGATGAATTTTGATAGATGTACACACCCATGAAACCACCACCACAATCAAGGTAGCTAACACTTCCATCATTCCCCAAGAGGTGCAAATTTTGAATTCCCAATTTATCCCTTCCCACCCCATTCCCCCTTGGTAACCATGTTTGTTCTCTATGTCTATGAGTCTGTTTCTGTTTTGTAGGTAAGTTCACTTGTGTCCTTTTTTAAAAAAATAAGTCATGGGGATCTAATGGTCAGCATAGTGACAAGTATTGCATATTTGAAAGTTGCTAAGAGTGGATATTAAAAGTTCTCATCACAAGAAGAATATTTTGTAACTGCCTGGTGACAGATGCTAACTAGATTTATTGTGTTAATCATTTTGCAAGACATACAAATATCAAATCATTATATTGTACACCTGAAACTAATATAATGTTATATGTCAATTTTACCTGAATAAAGAAAGAGTTCAAAAAAAAGGAGAGAATCATTCCAGTTTTATTGAGGAGGGCGGGGAGGCCGACAAAGATTGTGCGAGTGGCTCCGGGGCACGTGTGGCCATGCAGTAGAGGAGGGAGGTGAAATATGCCTGACGGTGGACTTGGTTTTGATCTCAGTGTGTGGTTTCTTCACTTCTTTGAGCATCTGTTTCCTCACAGGACTGACCTGGGAAATTAAAGTAGGTGCTACGTAAAGTACAGTGTCCGACACTGTGTCGTTCAGTTGATATCTGTAAAATACGTTCACTAAATTTTCCACCACTAGAGATGGAAGTCCTGTAATTCAGTTGAGCAATTTAATAGAAGATTTTTTTGAGCACGGACTTGTGAGGTGCCAGGGCTTTGGTCAGTTTCTGTGCGCAAAAATAAGGCGATTGAGAAATGGGCCCCACCCCTCCAGCATCATTGGTTGGCATGGGATTGAGAATCATACATGATCAGCACCTGAACCCAGAGGGTCGGTGCTGTACCCGGGGAGCAGTGGGAGCTGGAACCGGGAAGGGGCAGGTGATGAATTTTGCCCGGCAGGGTTTTTTAAGGCTTCAGAGAGGAAGTGGCCCTGGAGGCAAATCTGGAAGGAAGAGTGAAATTTCATCAGCTAGAGGCTGTGGCCAGGGCGCTTGGAATAGAGAGGGCGTCCTGCAGCCAGCCCTCGGTGACCTGACTTGGGCGCACTTCTGCGAGAATAACACGAGGTCTTGAATTCACAGACGACCTTGCTGCCATTTCCTTGTCACTGTGTCTTTTCTTTGAAACAAGTAGAGGTTTTTCATCTCTTATCCTGGTTTGTCTGCTCTCGGGGTTACTGTGGCAGGTTGCTTTGTTTTCCCCGGATGCATTGACTGGTCCAGATAGTATTTCAGTAATCATGTAAGGAAACAAGGCCAAAATATTTCTCTCGCACCAGGAGCGCTGACTGAATTGTCCTTTCCTTGCCTTTTTCTGCAACAACCTTCAGCCTGCTTATAGCAGCTGAGAAGCTTCTTTGCAGTGACATTTTTGCAGTCACTTCCTGGCAAGTCTACCGCCGTGGGCTGCTGTCGCTGCTCGAAAGCCCAGTTACGGGGCTGATCCTGTGCTGGTTGCCATATGCTGCGGTGACAGGCAGGCCCCTCGGTGCATTGTGACACCCTGTTTATTTCACACCCGATCGCCAGCAGACTTAGGAACAGAGAAAGGTTGATCTGTCAGTTTCTCCTTTAGGGTTAGTGTCAACCAGGGGTGTTTCATTTTGTTTTGTTTTGTTTTTCCCCCTAAAATCAGAGAAGATCTCATTTCAAGTGGTAAATCACCAAAGTAGGATTTCAGAGGCTCATTCCTGGGGCAAGGTGGCGAGGAGGTGCTTTATCAAATCTACTCAAGCCAATATTTATTGAATCTCATTACACGTGCTTTTCTACTTCATGGGAAAGTAGAGGTCTGGCTGTGGCCCTCAAAGAACTTGTAACAGAACCATGGAGAACTGTGTTGGATATTAGAGGTTAGTATTAGATAAAATAGCAAGGTAATCGAGGGAATTAAAGCTGTATAAAATGTACACAGGCATGTGAGCTGAGAAAGGGCTAAATCTATATATTTAGGTAAGTCTGTATGACTAAATCTATATGACCTACATCTATAAGATTTAGGTCAGTCATGACTTTGACCTCCAGCGAATGTTAAGTAATGGTAATTGTAAGATTTCATACAACCACATATGATTATCCAACCATGTACATGTCTCTGCCCTTAGGAGCCTGAAAAAGTAACATACTGATTCTAGAAAGAGAGAATCACATATTCTTGATTTTCCACTGATGTTCGTGTTGAGGGGGATTGCAGCTGGCTCAAGTGGACGGCCTGTCCAGAGGACCAGGGATGCGCGGCCAGGAAGGGCCGGGTCTGAGCTGAGCAGGGGAACTGAAAGAAGGATATGTTGATGGAACAAAAATTTCCTTTAACTGAATTGCCAGGGAGGCAAAGAGGAGAAAAACCTGCACTTTTATTCCTTCCCCTTGGAAAGTTCTGGAGTCAATAAACTACCGTAGAACAAAATGTAATGTGGGAATTGATGTTGAAAGTAAAGTTGGAAATACTTGCTGACTGTTCCACATCAGTAACTAACTAGACCAGATGGGAGAGCCAGGCAACAAATATTGCAGATAATTTTCATGAACAGTGTGCTTTTCCCATCAGTCAGCCACTAACTGCTTGTCTGTCCTGAGGATCTTCAGACGAGTTCCCAAGGACTCAGGAAAAGGATAGAATTCTCTCTTACACTCCCTACCTGGGGCTCCTGGGCAGTGGTTCTCAAACTACAGTGTGCATCCAATTCATCTGGTTTGAATCACATTGAAACACAGATTGCTGGGCCCTCAGAGTTTCTGATTCTACAGGTAGTGGGTAGGGCCTGAGGATGTGCATTTATAAGAGATTCCTAGGAAATACTGATGCGCTAGTCCAGGGACCGTTTTTTGAGAACCACTTCTCTGGGTGAGTGTGGCCCAGGACCTACTTCCAGGTTCCTCGCATTGGCTCCTTGGCTCTTTTCAACACTGAGATAACTTTGGGGGGAAAAAAATCAAACCGTGTAAGAAGATCTTGGTCGACCACTTGATCTGTGCATTTCATTTTTTGACTTCATCTGGCTGTAAGTTTTACGTGATTAAAATGCTGCTTTGGGGTTTGGATTCTCTGATTAATTTGAGGATGAAATGACTCCTACCACAAGAAGTTTTTCTTTAGAGCTTGGCTCCTCTCCCTCTCAAAGCCTGAGGTTTGATTTCTTTCTGCATATATTTTGATTGTCATCATTGTAAGAGCTGAAATTAGCCATCAAAGATCACCATCACCCCAGTGTATTTTTAGTATCTAAGCGCAAGCATTTGATTATTGTTTTCTGTTGAGTTTGTCAAATGTTGCACTAATTGCCAATAAAAAAGTACTTTTTGTACATATAGTACCAGGTAGGTTTGTCCACAATGACCGAAAGTAGAGGTTTTTCATTCCATGTTAGCTTATACATCCCACTCCTCCCCTACTTCCCAAAATAAACATAGAAGACTAGATTTATTAGATTTTCGTGATTTATACAGTAGTATGTAAGTGATTTTAGTGTATCTAGGATGAAGAGTTTCTTTCCAGAGTAAAAGCTTCTGAAGCTGTGCAGATAAAATTGTTTTATGTATTACAGCTTTAAAGTAAGATGCATTCTTCTGAAGAGCCCAGCTTGGGTCTGAGATTTAAATTTCTCTTGCCCCCTGCACCTTTCATGTCTGTTTTTGGAAGGGACTATAGTTTAATCTTCTTCTTCCTCCTTGTCTGTAAATAGGAGATGGCTATTAGCAGCTGACACTGAGGCCTGAAAAATTCAAGCTCACATCCTCTTTGTCCATAGGCAGGCTAGCACCCTTTCCTCATTTGGGGAACAATACAGTCCTGGTCTGCTGGAAATGAATCTTATGTCAAGCACCAGTGGGTGTCGTCAGATAACTGGGAGAGGCTACAAATAATACTTTTTTTCTTTTTTATTGAAGTATAGTTGATCTACAATGTTGCATTAGTTTCTGGTGTGCAACATAGTGATTCAGACACACGCATATATATATATGTATTCTTTCCCATATTCTTTTTCATTACAGGTTATTACAAGATAGTGAATTTAGTTCCCCGTGCTATACAGTAGGATTTTGTTATTTATCTCTTTTATATATAGTAGTGTGCATCTGCTAATCCCAAACTCCTAATTTATCGCTCTCTCCTTTCCCCTTTCAGAACCATAAGTTTGTTTCCTATGCCTGTCACCTTCTGTTTTGTAAATAAGTTCATTTGTGTCATTTTTTTAGATTCCACATTTAAGTGATATCATATGATATTTGTCTTTCTCTGTCTGACTTACTTCATTTAGTATGATCATCTCCAGGTCCATTCATGTTGCTGCAAATGGCATTATTTCATTCTTTTTTTATGGCTGAGTAGTATTCCATTGTATAAACATACCAGATCTTCTTTATTCAGTCATCTGTGGCTGGACATTTTGGTTGCTTCCATGTCTTGGCTACTGTAAATAGTGCTGCTATGAACATTGGGGTGCATGCATCTTTTTAAATTAGAGTTTTCTCTGGATATGAGCCCAAGAGGGGGATTGCTGAATCATTGGGGAAGGCAATTTTTATTTTTTTAAGGAACCTCCATACTGTTCTCCATAGTGGCTGCACGAATTTACATTCCCACTCAGGATGGCTCCCTTTTCTCCACACCCTCTCTTTTTTTTGACAGTAGCTAGCATTAGGTTCTGCTGTGATAGAAGAATCTCAAATGATCATTACTTACATGGTTACTTAAAATAGACATGATTTTTGTCTTCTCTCACATAAAAGCACAGGCAGGCCATCCAGGGCTGGCTTGGGTGGGGCCTCACGGTTTCAGAGCCCCAAGCTCCTGCTCCCTTGCTTCTCTGCACATGGTGTCAACCTCCTGGCCTGTAGACGCTTGATCTAGGCGTCAGGGTAGGGGCAGAGACAAAGCAGAAGGCGCATGTATGTGCTGTCCCCTAAGGAAGGGTCGCAGAAGCCGCCCCGTGGCGCTTCCCCTTCAGGCCCTTTGTCCCGGTCTCAGTCACGTGGTTATGCCTAGCTGCAAGGAGGCCAAGAAATGTATTTTGGGAGGCCCAGCTCCAAGCTCTGTGCTGTGGATGGATGGGAGAACGGATATTGGGAGGCACAAGTGCTTTCTCAGTGGCTCTATCTGAAGGTCACCATGGGCATCTCTAAGCCACGGTTTCCAGGGGTGCCTTGTTCGTGTGAATCTATATTTACCTCCGCCAGCAGCCTGTGGGCATTTCCTCCAAGGGGTGGACTGTACCTCTGAAAACAGCGTGGAGTGCGTCAGCAGCAGCTCTTCCTGGGTTATGAAGAATCGCTCTTCTCTGTGGGACCACTTCCAAACCCTTGCAGCCAAAGGAAGTTTCATTGATTTTTCAGCCAACTTGGAAAGGAGTCATAGCAAGTTTCCACATGGAAGTCACCTAACGGAATGCTCCAAGGAGGCATCGTAGCAGCAGATTTTGTAGGTCGGAACTTCTTGAAAGGATTCTGAGCTCTTAGATCTCAAATCTCTTGCCATTTTTTTTTTTTCTGTATAGTATTTGCCCGACATGGGATGCCTTCTGTGACCCCAGAGGCACATTTCATTTGACCTGAGACCTCTTATTTGATGCTCCCTTTTGCTTCTCTTTGGACAGCCTCTAGCTGTGTCGAGAAAAGCTGCCAAAGCTGTATTTAACCCACCCCTCTTGCTGATGCCAATCCAGTGGGCAATGAGTTTATTCTCCCTGAGATGATGAGTTCAGCTCTAGTGGCGGAGTGTTGTCAGGCAAGTTGATTACTGGGGGACACCCCCCAGATGAACACTTGAGCTGGTAGATAGGCTTCTGTGTATCTGACTCTCCCTAAGAGTCACACACCCTACTGGCCTCTTCTCAGAATCTGCCTTTTTATAGGGATTCTGTTGGGCCAGAAACACCTTTTTTAGGCCTAGTTGGCTCATCCAACTCTCTTTTGGGGTGTGACAGAGAAATGGAAATGGAAAAGCTGCAGGAATGATCATAATGTTAAAACACAAATACTTTCTTATTAAATCATTAAAAGCAAAGAAGGGTTGGAAATACCAGCCTTCTTCCCCATACGAAGGCTGTCTCTCTCTCTGATGTGCTTGAGAAAGGGTCATCCCACCTCTTTCTTAGAGCTGCACTGGACAATTCTAATTGTTTGAAGGGCCTCTGTTCTACTGCGGAGAAGGCAAATTTGAGACGGAGTGTATTTCATGCTCACTGAGTGAGTATATGTCAGTTTCCAGAAGGAAAACACAGGTGTGTGTTCGTGCCCGGTGCTCGGGCCACTATAACTCCCAGCGCTCTCTCTTACACTGGGGGAGTGTGTTACAGCTTCCAGGCAGATGTCTGTGGTATTGTGGGCAGCAGATAGGATAATGTACAATTAAGAATCCCACAGGCAGGCATTTTTAGAAAGAGGAGAATTCCAGTTATAAGCTTTGTTCACTTTCCTGAGGTTCCGCAGGAAGAGCACGTTCCTTCCTCCTGTTGCTGTTGTAGCTTTCTGTCTGGCATCCTGCAAATGCGAGGAAGGCAGGGGTGGGTCACGATGAGGGGGGCGAGGGCCGGGGGTCGGGAGCACAGTGCCTGACCCCAGAGAGATGAGCTGATCGGGAGGGATAATTGTCCTCCTCTGGGTCCTTCTGGCTGGCTTCATAACTAAATTGACATGAGACTGATCAACAGGAGGAAAAGACAGATTTCCCTACGTATGGGGACTCTGTGAGAACACGGGATAATCAGGCAACTGAGGTTTATATGCTATTCTGAGCTCAGGAGAAGGGAGAAGGGGGGCGGTCTGGGACTCCAGAGCCGAGGAAGACAGTTCACAGGGAGACGGAAGAGCAAATGTTTGGTAAAGAGATGCTCGCTGAGCCATATAGGAACAGTGGAACTCAGAGAGGAATTTAACGTAGTTTGCTGGGTTCCCGCGCCCACACACCTGGTTCACACTACAGTGATCCACGGGGGAAGCTCCCTTCCTGAAGCAGGTCCTGTTTGGGTAGCCAGATTCTCTTAGTCCGTGAAGGGGAAGGTTAGAGCTTCTTCCTTAGTCTTTTGGGCCTTGACTGTTTTCAAATAATCTGCATCCCAGAGTGGCACATTTTGGGGTGGCAGATTTTGCTCCCCCTACAGAGCCTTCCCTGCACCCTCCCTGCACAGCTATAAAAAAATAGAGTATTTGCTTTCCAGAAACAGACCTTCACCTCTTCTCAGTGACTTCGGGTTAATATCGTGTATACTAACGATTAAGGAACAGTCTCCGTCATGACCGCACTTTATTTCTAAGACAGTTTTCATACTCAGCATGACGATCAGGAAGACAATATGATTATCTTCAGTTGATGAATGAAGATTTAAAGATGCTAAATTACTTGTGCTTATCTTGTAATACCAAAAATTAGAATCGGAGCCGGAACACATGACTCCAAGGCCACGGCTGTGTCTGCACGGCAACACCCTCAGGGTCTGTGGAGGGTGCGTGGCCCAGGCCTCCTCACGGGAGGCTGAGGGGCTGCTGTGTTTTGAGATGTGATTGCCCTCATCATTTTCTGTCTTCTCCCGCTCCCCGCTTCCAGCTTACGAGCTACATTCGTGTGAGTGATGTTCCTGTCTATTTCAGCCCTTTCCTATTTTAATTTCTCTTCACCTGCTAGGACCTCAGAAATGAGGGAACTAAGATGACTAGAACTTTTAATGTGTCAGGAGCACAGACCCTGAACTGAGCTGTAGTCTCTCCACAAAGTCCGCAAACTCCGTGGCCTCCCTGGTGGGTCCCCAGGTGACTGTTCAGGTTTGATTCCTGGTTCTCAGCTTGTGATGGCTGCGTTCCATCCGAGCTCACAATTGTTGCCGTTCCTCTGTGCGCACACATCTTACCCTTGTGACTGTAGGAAACTGGTCCCGAGCAGGTGTTATGCTGGCATAGAACATTTGTAAAATCTGAAGATGGTTTTAAAGTTTGCGTTTCACCGACGGTTATCCTGGAAGAACCTCAGTTAGGAGAAATATATCTCTCTTGCTTTGAGTGTTTCTTGATATATTTCAACGGCTCTTTGAATGCTTTCAGTGACCAGGAGACCCTAGGCCAGCAGGAAGGAAGAGACAGTTGAGGAAGGAAGGTGAGAGGTGGGAGCAGCCAGAGGAAACAAATGCCGAGTTCCACACCCAGGGGGCAGCGTGCACCCGTGCCCACCTCCGGAACCTCAGTAGCAGCTGTCCCATTGTGACCTAATTTTGGCTATAGATTTCCTTAATATATGTTTTTTACATTTCACTCTCTATCAAGTTTTTTCCTTGTATAACTTTCTTTAAGTTAAAAATTACAATATGTTTAATTTAAAAATTTAAAAATTAAAATTTAATTTAAATCTAAAAATTAGAATTTATTTTAAATTTTAATTTAATAATTAAAATTAAAAATTTAATTATTACATTAAAATTTTAAAAATACAATTAAAAATTTAAATTATAAATTAAAAATTAAAATCAAAATTATTAAAATTAAAAATTAAAATTTACTTAATTCAAAGTGAATTGTGTTTAAAATTTAAATTTGAATTTCAGGTTAGACTATAAATTTTAAAGAAATTGTGATATTCCCAGTCCTAGTGCTTAAGTTGTCCAGTGTCTATTTTCCTTCTGATTTCACCCTTTTGGTTGCACTGAAAAAAACTTTGTTGATGACTGGAAGCAGGAAATGCCATTTTCTCTCCTCACTGACTGATTTTCTTGATGGATCGTGAGTATAGTTTATACACAGCTCAGTGGCACTAATCTCGTTGTGCTGTGGTTCTTTAGACCGCTTTGACAAGAAGCTGCTCCTTTGTCTTTGATTCTGAATTCAGCGTTGATCAAATGTCCACTTGGGTTGTCATCGATGGTAGTGAAAAATGAGCTTCAGGTGTCCCCGGGCTGGTTCTCGAGTTCTTGGCGGATTTCCGTTTTCTTCTGATGCTTAAAAGATTGAGCAAGTGGATGGAAGGCCACGTGGGGACAGCTGAGCCTCTCCCTGGCACGTGGACTTTCCGCTTGGGTGTTTTGGTCTCAGTGGCCTGTCTTTCTGGCTACTGCATGGAACTTTGCTTTGGGGATTTGGGTTAAATCCATCCGTAGCTAATCTCCTGATTTTATTTTTTGTGGCCGAAGTGCCTCGCCCAGCATTATTGCTGCTGTGACTGGACAGAAAGACCTTTTCTGACAAGTTCTTAATCTTTATGGGAGTGAGTCAAAACGAGTTCTTTCAGGGCGCCCGGTTTTGGCTCTGAGTAATAGCTGTTATGGTCTCTCTCACAAACAAAGTTTTGTGCATAAAAATAATGTGCCAAGTGATTAAAAATAATTTTTAGGTGTGTCTAGAGACAAATAGGACTTGTGTACTTTTATTTTCCTGTGGGAACCTATTGTTTGCACTCAGTGACTGAAGTTTAAATTTCCAGTGAGTGTTCCCTGCGTCCCTCTAGGGCAGGTTTCTCAACCTCTGTGCTCTAGAGGTTTTGGACCAAATACTCCTTTTTGCTAGAGGCTGTCCAGTGCCTTGAAGGATGTTCAGCGGTGCCTCTGGCCTCTGCCTTTGAGATGCCAGTAGCATCTCCTCCTCAGTCACAACAGGGACATCCTTGTCAAAGAAGGCATGGTTGAGCATTGGAGTTACATATGGGAGTCACAGGTGTCTCCAGAATTTGCCAAATGTCCCCTGGGGTTAGGGCTGCTGGAGTTAGCAAGTAAAAACACAGGGCTCCTAGTTAAATGTGAATTTCAGGTTAGACCATAAATTTTTTTTATTGTGGTTAATTATGCATAGCATGAAAATGACCATTTAAACCATTTTTAAGTGTAGAGCTCAGTAGTGTTAAGTACAGTAATGTTATTGTGCAACCATCACCACCATCCAATGCTAGAACATCGTCCCTGAGTGAAACTCTGTCTGCATTAAACACTAGCCCCCTATTCTCTCCTGTCACCTCCACCCCAGCCCCTGGCAACCACCTTTCTACTTTCTGTCTCTATGAATTTGACTAGTCTAGGGACCTCATGCATGTGGAATCAGATGGTATTTGTCCTTTTGCATTTAGCTTATTTTCCTTAGCATCATGTCTTCAAGCTTCATTCACACTGTGGTGTGTGTCACAACTTCCTTCCTTTTCAAGGCTGAATAATATTCCAATGTATGCCTGTACCACAGTTTTGTTTATCCATATATCTGTTGATGGACATTTGGGTTGTTTCTGCATTTTAACTATTTTGAATAGTGCTGTCATGAACATTAATGCTTATGAATGATTTTTTTTTTAGTAAAAATATGTTCTGAGCAGTTTTGGAACATACTTATATAGCTCCTTGTGCTCTACAGTAGGCCCTTGTTGTTTACCTTTTTTATATATAGTAGTGTGTGTGTCTGTTAACCCCCAATCCCTATATTAAATTTCTTGTAATAACCTATAAAGGAAAAGAATCTAAAAAGAAAAATATATATGTATGTATATGTATAACTGAATCACTTTGCTGTACACCTGAAACTCCCATTGTAAGTCAATTCCACTTCAGTAACTTTTTTTTTTTAAAGTAAAGCAGCAGAAGACAGGTCCAAGGAAGGCCCCCCCCACCTGCTGTCCCTCTGTCTCTGGGAGGGCCGCCCACACCTGGTGCTCCCAGATCTTTGGCAGCCCAGTGTGCAGAGTTATACATACAAGGGAGGCTGTGCGTGTGTTCACATGTTGGAACTGGGAGGGAAAGGTACATCCTTGTCAAAAAGGCATGGTTGATAGCACCGAAGGATGTTTGTAACTTTTTTTTTTTTTTTAATGATTCTCCTTGATTATTGATACAGCTTCAGTGAGCTCAGCGTTTGTCTTATGGACAAAGTGAGGCTGGGACAGCGTTATATTCGGCAAGGTGACTCTGGCACCTCGAGGTTCATCTTTATGATGTTACGGAAGGACTTCGGAACTGGTCTGGAAACGTTGCCTCCTCCCCCTCACTCTGCCTGCAGGAGGCTGCCCTCGCTTGGGTTTCTTCATCTAAAAAATGGTAATAATAAGGCTACTAACTCCATGGTGAAGTTATGCTCCCAGGAAGATCTGCAGAAACGCTAGAACAGTCTGAAGCAGGCAAGGCTTGCGTCACAGTCGAGGTTCCCTCGCGCTGGGCTAGTGAAGCTGCAGCTGATTGGCTGTCGTCAGGGATAAGGGGCGGAGCCGTGCTCACGGCCGGTCCTGGAGGCGGGGGCAAGATGACCTCAGAGGCTTCCTCTGCGAGCGAGTTAACACTCACAAGGTGCACCTCATCATACCTGTAAGGAGGGAGAACTGCGTCCGCTGCCAGAGAAGTATGTACAGGTTCTAGCCTCTGGTAACTGTGAACGTGAACTTCGGGGACAGGGCCTTTGAAGATATAATTCATTTAAGCATCTTGTGGTGGAAGTATCCTGGAGTTGGGGTGGACCCTGAATCCGATGACTGGCGTTCCTTCAAGGGAAAGGAGAAGGAGATCTGAGGCACGGAGACCCAGAGAGGGGAAAGCCACGGGAAGGTGGAGGCAGGGACGGGGGTGAGGCACCTGCAGCCAAGGCTCGTGGAGGCTTGCTGGCAACCACCAGAAGCTGGCAGGGAGGCATGGGATTGAGTCTCCCTGGGAGCCTCCGGAAGGAACCAACCCTGTCACACCATCATTTTGGACTTGCGGGTGGAGCTGCGAGACAATCCGTTTCTGTTATTTTAAGCCGCTGGGTTCGTGGCACATTGTTACCACAGCCTCAGGAAACTTGTACAATACCTGACCTGTAGTAAGCGTCCCATGAATGCCAGCTGTTAAGACGGCCACTGCGGTGGCCGCCCGCTCCAGGAGGACTGCGTGTTCCCACGGAATCTGTTATTCCACTTCCAAGAACGGTCCTGAGCCCAGATTGTTGGTGTCAGCTAACCCGCTGAAAACACAAGCTCTCCTGCTTCCCGTTCGTGGACAGACTTCAGAGAACAGGATGCTGATTTAGGAATAAACAAATCAACCCCTTGTGGTATTAATCGCTAGGATGTCTCTCCAATCCAAACCCATGTCCAAGGTAGGTTTATGTAAAAAAGCACTAGTGTGTTCAAGAGGGTAAAATTCTGAATGTCGGCTCCAGGATTACCACATCAGTTGTGGCCTGGGCGAGGGAAGTCTGTCTTCCCTGCACGTTGCTTCGTCCCAACCGCTTGCATCCTCACGGCACAGGACAGCCAAATGGGTTGTGGAGATTGAGCTGTTGCAATTCACAACTTTTACAAACTTGACGGCTGGTCTCAGGCACTCATATCTGTACTTGACCCAATTTCAAGGGCTGCCTTTGAGTCTGGATGTCAAGAGATCAGGCTGAAGAGAGTGCTGGGGGAGTACCAACACTTTTACACACCGGAGGAGGAAAGCCAAGAGGAACAAAGATAGAGGAAGCTCCTTGGACTTAGAGGCAGGGGCAGATCTAAGGACTGAAAGCCTGGATGGCGAGAGGGTTCAAGTGTGAATTCAATTCTCATGCTCCCCGTGTGACCTCCTGTAAGAAAGACCAGCTTTGAAAAATGAAGCTTTCCCAAGGGGATGATACATTGTCTTCATCACTGCATGTACTTTTCTCAGAACTCCATTGGTTTCCTGGAATTTTTACTGAGAATTCCAGCTAGCCCAACAATGGTTTTTTTTTAAGTGCCATGATTTTCACCCATGCCACACTGGCACGTTTTGGCCGTAGTGTGTTTCTCAAGCCTAATCACAAAGCCTTTGGGAATGGTGAAATAGTGCTCTGGGTTGTCCTTCCAACAGTGTCCTCCAGCTGCAAAGGACAGTCCTCTTCGCTTAGAGACAAAGGATGGAAAGGCTCAGCCAGTCTTATTCCCTGTCTCGATTTCCATCCTGCTGCAGTTGGGGTCACAGCATCTCCATTTATTGGCCTATAACTGCAAGACCAAGCCTGATCTGAAGCGCGAGGCATATATATACACACACTTCGAGATTAGCAGCGTGAAAACACCAGGTTATTTATTTCATCTTAATCATCAGATGATTTATTTGATTTTTAAAATTTCTTTCTATTGAAGTATAGTTGATTTACACTTTTATGTTAGTTTCAGGTGTACAGCATAGCGATTCAATTTATTTTATTTTATTTATTTTAAAATATTTTTAAGGGCGGAAGTAATGTGGTTTACTTATTTAGTTCTAGAGGAGGTACTGGAGATTGAACCAGAATCTTGTCTGTGCTGAGCACGTGCTCTACCACTTGAGCTATACCCTCCCCCATGATTTAATATTTTTTATAGATTATACTCCATTTAAAGTATTTGCAAAATAATGGCTGTGTTTCTCTGTGCTGTGCAATATACCTTTATTGCTTATCTGTTTTATACATAGTCATTTGTATCTCTTAATCCCCTGCCCCTAACTTGTCCCTCCCACCTTCCCTCTCCCCACTGGTAGCTTCTAGTTTTTTCTTTGTATCTGTGAGTCTGTTTCTGCTTTGTTGTATACATTTGTTTTATTTTTTTGGAATCCATGTGTAAGTGACAACATAGAGTATGTGTCTTTCTCTGTCTGGCTTATTTCACTAAGCATAATACTCTCTAGGTCCATGCACATTGTTTCAAATGGCAGAATTTTGTTCTTTGTTATGGTTGAGTAGTATTCCATTACACACACACACGTATGTATCTGTATGATCTCATATGATGTATACAAGATGATATGTACATATAATTGACATATGCATATATGTATGTGTATATCATCTTTACCACTTATCTGTTGATGGACTCTTAGGTTGCTGTCATATCTTGGCTATTGTAAAATAATGCTACTATGAATATGAACATTGAAGTGAATCCGTCTTTTCAAATTCATATTTTTGTTTTCTTCGAATATATACCCAGAAGTGGGATTGCTGGATCATACGGTAGCTCTATCTTTAGACTTTCTGAGACACCTCTGTACTGTTTTCCACATTGGCTGCACCAATTTACATTCCCACCAACAGTGTACAAGGGTTCCTTTTTCTCCGCATCCTCACCAGTATTTGTTAGTTGTGGTCTTTTGGATGATGGCCATTCTGAGAAGGGTGCGGTGAC
Organism: Camelus ferus; assembly: GCF_009834535.1. Lineage (NCBI taxonomy): Eukaryota > Metazoa > Chordata > Mammalia > Artiodactyla > Camelidae > Camelus > Camelus ferus. The sequence continues at coordinate 69,845,108 of NC_045706.1, read as the reverse complement.
AGCACCTTGTGGTTTGATTTGCATTTCTCAGTCATCAGGTTATTCTTACTGTTGATATATCTGTGCATAACCTGATGCTTCAACTTCCCGAGACCTAGTTCCTACACAGGGTAGTTGAGGTCGTTGGAAACTTACCATGTTCTGGATATCACATCCTCTCTTGGGCATGTCTGGTGCCCCAAGAATTAGGGAACTTGTATCAGTCTTGCTGTACTGCTGTCTTATCTGGGGTAGTTCTGCCTCTTTGTGGACTCAGTCTTCCTGGAAACTCACCTGTCTGCATTGCCAACATTTCCTGTTCCCGGATCACCCTTCCTTGGACGCCACTCAGGGGTGCTCATTCTGTGCCAAGGACTGTGCCAAACACTTAGAAGGCCAAGGAGGTAAGTGATGGAGAGGACATAGAACTAAGTTGATAGCCCCCAGTGAAATGTGATGAGAGTTACGTAGGTGGATTTCTTCAGGAACAGAGAGGTTGGGCAAGTGGCCCAGGAACTTACTTCCACGTGCTGGACCCCTTTGGTAATGGGCTCTGTTGGGCAGACTCAGGTTCCTCCTAACACCTGCAGCTGGCTAGAGTCCCATCCTGTCTCACTGAAATTCCAGGGTGTGTGTGTACATATATACACACAAACAATGGAATGCTACTCAGCTGTAAAAAATGAACTAATGCCATTTGCAGCCACATGGATGGGCCTAGAGATGCTCATACCAAGTGAAGTCAGTCAGAGAAAGACAAATATATAACATCACTTCTATGTGGAATCTAAAAAATGATGCTAATGAACTTATTTATAAAACAGAAACAGACTCACAGACATAGATAACAAATTTATGGTTACTGGTGGTGGGGAAAGGGGAGGGGAGGGGAAGGATAACCTGGAAGTTTGGGATTGGCAGATGCAAACTACTATGCCCAGAATAGGTAAACAACAAGGTCTTACTGTATAGCACAGGGAACTATATTCAATGGGTTGTAATAACCTGTGATGAAAAAGTATATGAAAAAGAATAGGTATATATTTGTATGTATGACTGAATCACTCTGCTGTACACCAGAAACTAACACAACACTGTAAATCAACTATACTTTAAAAAAAAAACGGGAAGAAATTCAAGGGTATAGTTCCGGGTCCCTGCCCCTCCCAGGACACTCCATCCTTTAGAGTCTCATGCTGGGACCTGCTCTGGGACTAGAAAGTCCCTTGCACCTCCTGGGTCTCTGTCGAGGCCACCCTAAGTGGGGAGCATGTGCTCTGGTTTAGGGAGACTTTTTTAAAAACTTTTTTGGTTTTTTTTGGAGGGAGTAAGATAATCAGATTTATTTATTATTATTTTTTTAACGGAGGTACTGGGGATCAAACCCATGACCTTGTGCATGCTAAGCACACACTCTACCACTGAGCTGTATCCTTTCCCCTAGGAAGACTTTTCTGCAGAGAAGATTTATTCGATCATCTCATGGACACTCCATTCTGTGTTTATTCCGCTAAGTTCAGGAAAGCGCCTACTTAGTGAGGGGCTCTGAGACACCCTCTAAAGGGAAAAGTAGGAGACGATCTCTGCTCCCCTGATATTAAAACTGGAGCCGGAAGGCACAGGCGATGGCAGGGGCGACGTGATGACGCAGAGCTTCTGGAGGGACCGGTAAGGTGACTGGTGTCGTGAGAAGGACGGTGGTGTGGAGAGGACCCTCTGCTTGCTTTCTGCCTGGGGGCCCTGGGTGTGAGGGCTGTGCCCTCTGGCGCTTGCGACGTGCGAGCCCTGCACACAGCCGGCCTCCAGCAAGCCCATTGTTCCGTAACCCTTCCTGTCCTGCCGCCTCCCCGACTCCGGACAAAATATGGAAATCCTGTCCCCAAAGTCGTGTTGATCACAATACGCCATCTCACAGCCAAAAGAATGTATTTTTAACCCCGAGACTTCGAAAGTGGCGTAAATCATTGCCGCCGTCTCTGTTAGTCTGCCGCTGGGTTGGTTTTTTTCCCAGGCTTCACAGCCCTGGCAGCTCAGACAGACCCGCTCTTCCAAGTTCAAGTCAAAAGCCTTTCCTGGAACCGCCAGGGAAAGGGGCTCAGGACCAGCCGGCAGATGCTTTTCGCTGGTCCTTTTCAGCAGATCCTGGGTCAGGAAGCACAGTGTGGCTCAGGGAGTGCCGGGGGCAGGAAAGGGGCTCTGGGAACCGGAGAACCAGATGGGAAGAAGGAAACAAAGGAAGGGGAAGCCTGGTTTTCTTGGAGTCTGTGAGAGAAAGTTGCTTTGAAAGAGGGCCTTCCAGAGAAACAGATGGTTGTACAACAGTAGTTGGAGACGTCATACCAGGCTCATGACCGTGGATGGAACAACCAAACAGAAGATGAGTAAGGAAACAGAGGATCTGAACCACACCGTAAACCGTCTAGACCTAACCGACATACACGGAACAGTCCAGCCAACAGCAGCAGCACGCATATTCTTCCCAAGTGCTCATAGGACATTTTCCCTGATAAACCATGTTATGCCACAAATGAAGTCTCAGAAGATTTAAAGAGATAGATATCATAACAGAGTGTCTTCTCTGATCACAATGAGATGGTGTTAGAAATCAGTAACAAAGAAAATGGAGAATTCACAAGATTTTGGAAGTTAAACAACACATTTTTAAACAACCAGTGGATCAAAGAAGAAATCACAGGGGAAATGAGAAAATATTTAAAATGAATGAAAAGAAAAACAAATAAACAAACAAAAAAGCGGGCCTTCCACCATTTTTTTTTTCCTTGAAGGACAGCTACTCCTGACTTTGCCCAGGTCATTTGATGAGCGTGTGGTGGGGGCAGTGGCTTCCGGAACCTGACTGCTAATATGGTGCCAGGGGTCTGGGGGAAACAGGGGCCTGTGGACCCCAGCTGTAGGCTGTGGACCTCAAGCCCGGGATGAGAGGTCGCCCGAAACCTCTGGGGCCTCTTACAAGGCAGGGGATTTGAGATCAACCAGGCTCTAACCATCAGCATCACTGATGATGAAGAAAAAAAAAAAACCCCACTAAATAGGGAATTTCAGAAAACAAACTGACAAAGTCTCCCCATTATCCTTTTCCTTTGGCTTTTGAATTGGAAGGACCTCAGAGATCAGGGATTTGATTCCTTCCAACTTCCAGATAAGGTGGGTGAGGTCGGACAAGTTTAGTGGTGGCTTCAGAGGCCTGAGTTCACGGGGAGCCACATGTGACTCTTCCGGCCGCTGGTCCAAGATTCTTTTCACTCTAACATTTTCTGAGCGTTCATGTTTCTGTGACATCAATCTAAGTGATCTGCACATTAAACATATTTAATCATTTTTTTCTGTGTTGAAGTCTAGTCGGTTTACAATGTTGTGTTAGTTCCAGGTGCACAGCACAGTGATTCAGTTATACATATATATCTGTCCTTTTCAGATTCTTTTCCATTATAGGTCATTACAAGGTATTGAATATAGTTCCCTCTGCTGTACAGTATGACCTTGTTGTTTATTTTATGTATAGTAGTGTGTATCTACAAATCTTCACTGTAAAGGTGCAAAGTTGCTGCCTTTCTTTGGATCCACTTTTAGACCATGAGCCTGAGGCATAGCAGGGCTTCAGTCTGTGGCCCCGAGTCCCACAGCTGGGGAGTGACAGCGGGATTGCAGCCAGGCGCTGAGCCTCAGAGCTGCGCCCTGGTCGCTACCCCACACAGCGTGCTCAGCCCTTAGGTAGCTGGTCTGAGATCCTGGTCACCAGCTGTATCATCCTATCCCTGGGGGGAGACGTGTGTTCTAGTTACTGAGAAAGAAGGGACTCTTCAGCACAGATGGGCACCGAGGGGACACGGGAACTCAGGGCTGTTGCTCGCTGCAGCTGTTTGGCAGAAAGGATGCAGAATGATGTCATACGAGGCGCTGATGGCTTGAGAACTGAGCGCAGGAGATTGTAATCCTGACGCAAGTCTGGTTTCAGGGCTCCACTGCTGAGCAGAGGGCTGGACGGAGGACCGGAAACCACGTGGGTTTACTCTCAGTTTCCCACGAGCTGTTGTCACCTTTCTGCCCCTCACCTGACAAACTCAAGGCTGGGAAATGTCCTTCCCTTTCAGTCATTCCCCTTTTGATCCACCTCTGAATGTTGATTCCCAAACTAGACTATGCCTCAGAGACTCACTGTAGCTGAGCCCTGGGGGCATGTTTCATCCTGGGAGGAACCCCAGGAGATTGAGCTGGTTCTAGGTTGTGGAGCTGGACCATCCCTGGCTACTTTAAGGTGGTCCCGATTCCCTGGTGGTTTCTTGTGTGAAAGAAGCCGGAACCAGCCTGGACTCAAGATGTTCAGAGCCCTAGTTAGGAGATCTTTTTTTTTTTTTAAATTAATTATTTACTTAAAAAAACTTGAAGTCTAGTCGGTTAACAGTGTTGCATTAGTTGCGGGTGTACAGCACAGTTCAGTTATACATAGATACATTCCTTTTCATATTCTTTTTCATTATAAGCTATTACAAGGTATTGAATATAGTTCCCTGTGCTGTACAGTAGGACCTTGTTGTCTGTCAGGTTTTGTGAAGATTTTCTTTGTCGTTCCAGCTGTACAAGATCTTCTGTCCAAGTTTAGTAGATATTCTGTGAGAATTGTCCCACACGCAGATGTATTTTTGATGTACTCGTGGGAGAGGGTGAGCTCCGCCTCCTCCTGCTTCCCCGCCTTCAAGCCTCCTCCAGCCCTTGCTAGGAATGGCGCTAATGTTGGTGCAGGAGTGGGTGAGTCTGCCCGGCTCCTCCCTGTTGTGATGCGTTTGTGGGGATGTGGATCTACAGAAGCTGACTCAGGGATTTGCTTATGTCATGGTGCCCAGGAAAGGGCTTGCTTAGGAGCCTTTAACTTGACTCAGCAGTTCCTGGCGGGGTCAGTAAGTATTTGTTGATTCAGCGAGTGAGTGAATGAACCAAAGTAGGCTAATAAGTGTTTCCGGAGCAGTGGGATGTCTGTGCTGTTCTCACACACGTTAATCTACCTGTCCTACAGTTCAGTTTCAGCACTGACCTGTGAATTGCTCCTGGCTGTGGAGAGCCGGGCTGGACTGTTTGTACCACGTGCTTGTTGCTCAGTGCCGACACCTACTGGCCATGTCCTTAATTGCAAGCACGATGCCCATTAAATCAGTGGCGGTATCATGGCGTGTTATTCCATGAGAATGGTGCGCTCGGAGTTAACGCAGAGTGGTCGCCCTACCTAGGAAGGTGAAATCTTGCAAAATAACCTACTAAAATGACAGTGAGCCTCTTGTCCTCTCTTAGGGCTGCATAATTAGGTCCATCTGGTTAAATGGTCTGGATTCAATTTCTAATTCGGACAATAAGCGAACCCAGGACTAATTTTTTTCATTTTACATATTAGGAAGTGGATCCAAGGTTAGGGAATATGCCCGAGTTCATAGCAGGGGCTGGGGTTTGAGTCCCATTTTGTCTGACCTCAAAGTCTGTGCTCTTCCTCTGAGCCTCAGTGGCACCTCCTAACTCCAGGGGCACCATCCACATTGAGTTCGTGTGCACTGTGCTTCTGAAGTTGTGCAACATGCAACTGTCCTCTTTCTACCTCACCCCACGGACCCTTCAGGAGCTGATTCCGTATGTCTGCTCAGTATTCTAAATTCAGTGTGTGACCGAGGCTGTGAAATAATCCTAAAATGCATAATATATCCTGTACTAGATGTACTGAATATTTATCTAGTATTAATATACTATAATTAAAAACTTCTATTCTTCTTGAAGCCTGTGAAAAACCATACCATGTTTCTGATTCTCAACCCTGGAGAGCTCCAATCGAGTGGTAAAGCTCCTCTATAAATAAAGCTCAATTTATAGTGATATTAGAAAAATCCAAGGTCATAATATGTGAAATGGAGACCAATGTCCCTGTGCCACCCCAGCATCCCCATCATGATGATGTTGGTGTATCTGATGATAACGTCAATAGCAAGAAATGATACAAGTCATTAGGTACCATTTATTCCTGACAGCCACCCTTATGAGGGAAGTACAAGCATTGTCCTGATTTTCATGTGGAGACACTGATTCGTTTGCGCAAGTTGACTGAGCTGAGAAGTTGCTCAATTAATCCAGATTAGCCTGAGCTTGGAGACTTACTCTTAACCACTTCTACTGTACTGTCCTTCAATTATAAGAAGCAAAAACAAGTACTATAATACAAGTAATAGTATTGTAATTGGTACAAGAATTATAACAATAACCCTAAAAGGCAATCATCCAGTTCTCTAGTGTCACCTCTATAATGATTCTGGGAAAAGCATCTGTCCTTTGGAGTATGACCCATCAGCTGCATCTTCTTCAAACATTTATTCATATCCCTAGTTTGGTGACATTTCATGGTGTCTGATTTTTGTAAGGTTGATTTGTGAATTTCCAGAAAATTCTCCAAGCTCATTTTAACCTGGCTTCTTTTAAAATTAAATATGCATTGCATTAAGCATATTGTTTGGTGCTATAGACTGAATGTTTCTGCCCCCCTCCAATTCATATGTTAAATCTTAATGCCCAGTGTGGTGGCATTGGGGGGGGGGGTCCTTTGGGAGGTGATTAAGTCATGAGGGTGGAGCCCTTAGGAATGGAATTAGTGTCCTTATAAAAGAGACCCCAGAGAAGTCCCTTGCCCTTCCTACCATGTGAGGATACAGTGAACTGACCAGAAAGAGCTCTAATCAGACTCCAAGCCCAGTAGTACCTTGATCTTGGACTTCCCAGCCTCCAGAATGGTGAGAAATGCACAATTTCTGTTGTTTACAAACTACCCGGTGTACAGTGCTTTTGTTGTAGCTACCTGAATGGACTAAGACAGCGGGGTAGACCTGGTGTCCTACATTAAGTAGGGGTAGGTCCAGAAGTTGCGTACAGTCCGGAAGTTTGGGACAAAATGGAGCAGTTAGTTCCCGCACTGGCCAGAGTCATCTCCTCAACCGGGTCTCCCACTGTCCCCAGATCTGAGTGAGCTTGGGTCACTGAGCACCTCCCCTGGGACATGCATCACTGGACGAGCCGTCATTCACAGCCTCTAAGGCTCTGCTGGCAGACCCCCCCAAATTCTAGTTGTGACAGTGAGACTTGAGGAGGAGGCAGAAGGCAGGAAGCCGAGGTTAACCCACCTCTTCAGCCTTCAGCACAGCTGCCTCAGCCCATGGTGTTTCTGGAAGGAAGGGCAGGGGAAGGAGACAGCAAGGGAAGTGGGAGAGGGAGAGAAAGGAGGAGCAGAGGAAGAGAAACGGATGCGCTGCAGTAGCTCTGAGGGCCACCCAATCGCGGTCAGGCATACCCTCTGGTCTAGGGCCAGCATTTCCATCTGTCCCCTTCATCTCCTTTTTGTTTTAAGGGATTAGTTTTCCTCCTCAGTGTAGACCCATCGCCTGTCCACTATACTTGGGGAACCACGTTTTCTAAGAGTCCAAGACAGAGTGTCTGTGCTGGATCTGAATGGACACTGCATAGTACAGATAAACGAAAGAAAACGAGAATGATTTTTATTTTATTAAAACAATTTTTTAAATTAAAATATTTTATTTTTTATTGATGTATATCAACTTACAGTGTGTCAGTTTCTTGTGTACAGCATACTATTTCAGTCATACATATACATATATATTCATTTTCATGTTCTTTGCCATTATAGGTTACTACAAGATATTGAATATAGTTCCCTGTGCTGTATGGTAGAAATTTGTTTATCGGGAATTTTTTTTTTTAAGTAACAAATCCCAGTAGAAATATTAAACTTGTAAGGTGAAATCTTCTTAGTGGTATTTTTCTTAAATATACACTCCTTTGGAGTTGTAAGATGTGTATTTTATACATGGTCACTTAACCGGACAAAAACCAGTTAAATCAATTATTGTTAGGAGTCTTATGTGAATGATCTGTTTAATGAAATTACAGAAAATGGGTCATTCCTTATTTTGATCAGGTGGAAAAGGGTTTAATTTCACAATCAAAGCTGATATCTATCTCTGCGGAGGTGATTTGAAGTTTCCAGCAGGGAAGCGGGTGTCCAGACCTCCCCTGCTGGAAGGCAGGGCTGCCTCCTGGGAGGTGCACCTTCCACTGGAGGTGACTTAGAGAGGGGTTGGGTGAAACCGAGGAACGAATTTATCTCTGAGCCTCCTGCTCTTGTTTGAACAGCCTGCAGGGATTAACTTGTGGTTGGGTCTGAGCCAGAGAGATAAACGACGCGGCCACAGCCGTTGTGTGCTCACATTCAGAGGGAGCACTTGCCAAAATGGGACAAGGAAGGATTGTGGTAAAGAGAGTTCAGGATATCTTAATACAGCAGAATGATCCAGTCTGTTCTCTGGACTTTATGGGGAGCCCAGAGCTGAGCCTCAGGGCACCGTAGTGTATCCTGAGGGTTTAATAGCCAAGTGGCATCTATTAGGGGAAGCCCAATCACTTGGGAACAAAGATGAGTGGACCCTTCTTTTTTTTAAAAACACAGATTTATTTATTTTTCCAACCACCTCATGAAGGCAAGGGAAAGCAATCCACAAAAGGGTGGGGAGAAATCACTAAATTTTATTGTTCTCAAAATTCAGATCCTGGATTTTCCAAAGCAGGAAAGTTTAGATTGAAGGTTGGGAAGGTCTCCCAAATGCACCAGTTGTATTTCAGAGAATGTCATTTTACGAGGAAAACCGAAAAAACACCTTTCAAACACTGTGTGTCCCTGTGTAATCCTGGGGTTAACTGCTCTGCCTTATAAAGCCAGTTCAGTTGGTAGAGGGACATTTACCTTACGCAGGGGTTGTGTTCTAAAGGTAACACTTACGGCAAAAATGAATCACATTGAAAGTTGCCCTTGAAATCTCCTAAGATGCCCACGAAATAAAATATACAAGATTTTCTATATATAGGTGTGTGTGTGTATATATATATATGTCTTTTTCCTAATTTGAGTATGTATAAGGGTACAGTGCCCGACCTGTAATGGAATCTGCTTGCAAAATGTAATTTTCCAGTGTTTTTTGTGCATGAAACAGCCACATAGCACGCCTCGCTGAGTTCAGGGGACTTACCTGCAGCACCTTGAACCCAGCCCAGCCGCCCTCTACTCTGCTTCCGCCACACAGACTAGCTGCTTTCGTCCTGTCCACGATCTCCCAGCACCCATCCCACCCGGCCCCTGTTCTTAGTTCTGCCACCCCTCAGAGCAGCCCAGAGGGGACAGAGGTGGGAATGCCACGGAGGCCAGAACAATATGCTGTGTCCAGAAGACCAGTGACACATTCTGGGTACCGGGTGGTCACATGCGAGTGTGTTGGGTGGAGCTCGTCCCTAAGCCGCCCCTCCACCCACACCAGGAAGAGCAGTGACAACACTGCACTCTTCATTTTGAGAGAGGTTTTTTTTAAATGTTTTTATTGTTGGAGGGTAGATGGCAGAAAGAAAGGCAGGATGAAATGATACAGGTGGGAAACTGACCGGGCTGGGTTTACGAAAAGGCAGACAAACCTATCAAAATCGTCCACTGTCAAGGTGGCAACTACCCTGCTAGAGGCTGAGGCCACTTTCCTTAATGTCTCTGGATCTCAACACCTGTAATTAAGAATTAGCCCAGCAGGGAACTCTATCCAATGTCTTGTAATAAGCTATAATGGCAATGAATCAGAAAACAATGTAGGTATATGTATAACCAAATCACTTTGCTGTGTACCTGAAACCAACACAATATCATAAATCAGCTAGACTTCAACAAAGTTAAAAAAAAAAAAAAAGAATAAGCCCATAGGAGTTTCACCCACATTGTTTCTTGATATTTAAACAAAACAAATCTACTTTTGCAACCCTTAAGACGAACTTCTTAAAACCTCAGTGGGATCCTCGAGTGGTAACAGGGCCTTCCTATATTGTCTGTAAAATAGAAAATGTGGGTTTCCTAGTTTTTCTTTTTTATTTTGGCCAAAGGGGTCACCATCCAACTCACCTATTTATTTATCTGTTTATTTTTAATTTTTAAATTGAAGTGTAGTTAATTTACAATGTTGTGTTAATTTCTGGTGTACAGCAAAGTGATTCAGTTGTACATATATGTATGTATGTATATATAGATACATAAAAATATATTCTTTTTCGTTATTGGTTATTACAACATATCTAATATAGTTCCCTGTGCTGTACAGTAGGACCTTGTTGTTTATCTGTTTTATATATAGTAGTTTGTATCTGCTAATCCCAAACTCCCAATTTGTCCCTAACCTCCCCCCCTTCCCCTTTGGTAACAATGTTTATTTTCTATATCTGTGAGTCTGTTTCTGTTCTGTATCATTTTTTTTTAGATTCCACATATAAGTGATATACGATATTTGTCTTTCTCTGATTGACTTGCTTCACTTAGTATGATCACCTCTGGGTCTATCTGTGTTGCTGCAAATGGCAATATGTATACATACATATATATATCTTCTTCATTCATCTGTCGATGGACATTTAGGCAGCTTCCATGTCTTGGCTGTTGTAAATAGTGCTGCTGTGAACATTAGGGTGCATGTACCTCTTCAAACTAGAGTCTTCTCTGGATACATGCCCAGGAGTGGGATTGCTGGATCATATGGTAACTATTTTTATTTTTTTTTAAGGAATCTCCATACTGTTCTCCACAGTGGCTGCACCAGATTACATCCCCACCAGCAGTGCAGGAGGGCTCCCTTTTCTTCACACCCTCTCCAGCATTTACCATTTGTAGGCTTTTTGGTGATGGCCTTTCTGACCGTGTAAGACCGGTGTGAGGTGATACCTCATGGTAGTTTTGATTTGCATTTCTCTGATAATTAGCCATATTGGAGCCTCTTTTCATGTGCTTATTGGCCATCTGTATGGCTTCTCTGGAGAAATATCTATTTAGGTCTTCTGCCCATTTTTGAATTGGGCTGTTTGTTATTTTTTGTTATTGAGTTGTATGAACTGTTTGTATATTCTGGAAATCAAGCCAATGTCAGTTGCATCATTTGAAAATATCTTCTCCCAGTCCACAGGCTGCCTCTTCCTTTTGTTTATGGTTTCCTTCGCTGTGCAGAAACTTGTAAGTTTGATTAGATCCCATTTGTTTATTTTTGCTTTTATTTCTATTGCCTGGGGAGACTGACCTAGGAGACCATTGCTGTGATTTATGTCAGAGAATGTTTTGCCTATGTTTTCTTCTAGGAGATTTATGGTGTCTTGTCTTATGTTTAAGCCTTTAAGCCATTGTGAGTTTATTTTTGTGTGTGGTGGGAGGGAGTGTTCTTAGTTCACTGATTTCCACGCAGCTGTCCAGCTTTCCCAGCACCACTTGCTGAAGAGACTGCCTTTTCTTCATTGTATGTTCTTGCCTCCTTCGTTGAAGATTGATTGGCCGTAGGTGTGCAACTCACGTATTTATAACGTGGCCCCGTGATAAGGAGGAACTGCTCACTTATCTCTGCGTCCGATGACAGAAAGAGTGTCAGAAAAGGCACTGCCATCCCTCAGCCACACGGCGATGTGAGAGGAAAATTACACTTTAATCTGCAGTCTAACAGATTCTGCCTTGCATGAAGCCGGCATCCCGCTTTATGACAGAGCTGAGTTAGTTACGTCTGACTCACAGGGAAAGTGCATTTTATGATCTTGTCAGAAGAAATGGTTTCACTGGGATCATTTTAAGCCAATCATTTTATACCTACCTTCTCCTAACTGTTTGGGATGTTAACTTATTAACCATTCTCATGTCAAGCTTGATGCATTTTAAATACTTAAAACAAATACCAGGAGGCTGTGGGGATTGGAGAATGGATTTTCTGTCAGCATTTAGTGCTTTCCCATATCGGGAGGATCAATTTCAGCGGATCTAGTGAAAAAGGGCTCCCTCCTCGCTTCCTCCGCACACAAACCTTTCATTTTGTCCCATGGAGGGACAGTGTGCACGTGGGGTGAAAGTCATGCTGATTATTTTAAAACCAGACTCATGTCTGTTTGACTGATGAGGTCCTGGTACCCAGCCAGCGAGACATCACTGAAACCTCGTCCCCTCCTCGCAGCTCGGCCACCGCATCCTAGGTGGAGCCGGATGGATGGATGGCAGGGCGGGGAAGCTTTGAGGGGCTGGGGCACCGCAGCTTGGTAGAAAGCAATGTAAAGAGCAATTTCTGCGCGCGCGCGTGTGCGTGTGCGTGTGCGTGTGCGTGTGCGTGTGTGTGTGTGTGTGAAGGCAGCTGTAGATCACCAATTATGCTTTTATTGCAAAACCCAGGTGACGCTTTCCAACCCTCTGGGTCGCATCTAGTCCTACTGACCCTTGGAGACACTTCGTCCTTTATTTGCCTCTATAGACCCTGCCCTTCTGGGGCCCTACTACTTCTCTGACCATATTCCATCTCTGTGACCATTGCTACCTCCTCCTTCTCTGCCCGTCTTTTTAAGGTTTTGTTCCTTGGGATTCTGTCCCCAGTCACGTTTTCTTTTCATGCTGCATGGCTGGCATGTCAGGTAGAATAACAGCCCCCAAAGAAATTATGAATGAGAAGTATTGCCAGCCATGTCAGTAAACCAAGGATGCTGTGGCCATCAAGTCATCAGCCGCTACCGCTACCCCCGGCAGGGAGTAGAGGGAACTCAGGATGCAGACAAAAAGGCTGCCTGGCCTTGGCAGCCACCCCCAGTGGTGCTCCCTGAGGGAACTCAGGATGGGAAAGAAGAGGACACTGGCCCTAAATAGCCAGGTGCATCTCAAAGGAATGATTTCAGCGAGCCCAGACTCTTGCACCTTCCCGTACACAGAAAGGTGCTAAGTTCCTTAACTTGAGATGCCTGGTTTTCTTTAACTAATGGTAATCTTTTGATGTTCCAACCACCTGGTCTTTGTTGCAAAAATTCATGTATCCTGGCTTCTCCCTTGCCACTTTGGAGCATTCCCTCAGAGAGATCTGAGAGGCTGTCATCCTGGGCTTAAGTCCTCAGAGATGTCTGCCAAATAAAACATGACTCTCAACTTTTAGGTTGTGCATTTTATTTCATTCGACAGTGTCCACTCCCTAGTCCAAAGGGACTTTGCAGACATGATTAAGGTTAAGGGCCTTGATGTGGAGAAGGTGTCCTGGGTTATAAAGGAGGGGCCCAGTCTAATCCTAAGAGCCTGTAAAAGCAGAGGACTTTCTCAGGCTGGGAGCAGAGGGGAGAGGAGGCAGAAGGGGAGTCGGAGAGACCTGGGACGTGAAGGGGCTGGACGTGGGATTGCTGGCGGTGGAGACGGAGGGAGGGGCCGTGAGCCAGGGAATCTGGGCAGCTTCTAGAAGCTGAGAACCACTCCTGGCTGAATCCCTACCCACCACCTCGCTGGATTCCTTCCCCTCATGACCACCTTCTCTTGAGCACCTCTACTTGGGTATGTTAAGGACACACCCAGCTCCATACACTAAAGAGGGAATGCACTTTCTCTCCTCCCAAATCTTTCTTTTTTGAGGGTTCTGCCAATTGACCAAGCCAGAAGCCTGGCATCAGGCTGGTCCTTCCCTCTGCTTTGACTTTTTTTGTGTAGTGTCACTTCTTTGTTGGACTGTCACTGCCTCAAGGAGGTCTCCCCGGACCACCCTGTTTACAATAGCGGCCCTCGGCCACTACACATGGGGTCCTTTTTCACTTCGCAGCTGCTGGTGTATTATACTTACTGCTTTGCATCTCTCTCTCCCCACTTGGAACGTAAGCTCCACGTATGTTTTATTTTATTCATTCTACTTAAGCCATAACCTAATAGTTCCCAAATACCAGGCACGACTTTAAGCATTTTAAAAAAAAATCCACTTATTTGACACTCTTTTTTTCAGTGTTGTGTGTCTAGCTTCTGGAATAGTGCCCAGCTCATAGTCGCTGCTCGCTATACAGTAGTTGAGTGAATGAAAGAATGAATGAATTCAACTGAACACTAAATGCAGTCAATTCTATTTTCTTAATATTTTTGGTATCAACCCACCTTTATCCGTCTCACAAGCCTCCTGCATCCCAGCAGCAGTATTTAATTGACCCTCTTACGTCCAATCCCATTCTCCTCTACAATCTTCTCTGTATATTGTAGGGAGATTATTCTCAGGGACAAGAAGCCTGGCCACATCATGCTCCTTGGTAGACCTTTGAATGACCCTTCTTCACATGCTTTCTTTTTTTTAAATTAATTATTTTATTTTATTTTGTTGGGGGGAGGTAATTAGATTTATTTATTTACTTTTTTAATGAGGGACTGCGGATTGAACCCAGGACCTCGTGCATGCTAGGCACATGCTCTGCTCCTGAGCTGTCCCCTCCCCCTCCCCCGACATACTTTCCTCATCCTCATTTCTCACCACTCCCTCTTACCCTCCTCCCCTGCCTGACACTTTTATCTTCAGTTGGCCTCAGTGTTCAGTGTCCCAAATAGGCTCCTTCTCCCTTGACTTCCAAGCCTTTGCATATGGCTCCTTGCCCCTCTCACTCCTTGCTACCTGCCCTATTTCTACTTGGCTGTTTCCCTCCCCATGACACCCCCCAGCCTCCACCCATCTCCACCGTGGGAAGTGCCTGTCTTCTGCTCACCAGCTAGTCCATCCTGGCCTCTCTCCGTGTGTTGTAAAGACCTCTTTACCTGTGCCGTGCCCTGGGGAGTTTACAAGGTTCTTGAGGCAGTGGGCTGGAAAGCAGGGTCTCCTCCATCACCTAGCACACCAGCTGGCACCCAGCAGGGGCTCAGTGAATTCCTGTGAGCCAGTGAATTGGCTTTTGGAAGCTAGGTGAGCCCAGGCCAGGCGCTCTCACCAGCCGAAGGGACACTGGTTCTGCCAGGATTGATTTGCAGGTGCAATTGTATGTGTAAATGCATTTTCACTGTTCTGCCTTAGGACCCAATTTTTGAAAATTAGATTTTAAATGTCCCCTCCTCCTCACTCGCATCTCAGGCTTCAAGACAGTTAGCACATAATTTAAAATGAAAGGCGTAGAAAATTGGACTCATTTCATTTACTCTGCTTGAAATCCGTGTTAACGGCTATTTTTAAACTCTCGTGGATCTTGTGCTCTTTCGGGTGTGTTGGGGGGGCAGGATGGAGGGCGCTTGTACGCTGTTAGAGATGTTTTAGCACTTTGTTTTTAATGCTTTCAGTTTTCACATTAGCATGACCCCAAATACAATGACCAGAGTCGAAGACTGAACATCAGAGTCAGCCTCAACACTGGCAGGGGGTTGTAACCAGGCAGGACCCTATTGTCATCGGTGACCATCTGACATCTGTAATGGTGCTTGTAACTGCTTAACTGTATGATGGTTTAAAGGGTTTTTCTCAGGCTCTTGCTGACCAGGGTTGGGCTGTAGAGGAGGGAGGCCTGAGTGGCCCACTCAGCCTCCCTGTGGTGTGGGTGCTGTGTGCAGGGATCAATCTCAGTGCCCTGCTCCTGACCCCAACACCTCAGAAATGGCTGTTGGGTGTTTTGTGCACCTTGTTGTTCATAACTCACCCCAACTGTGCTTGTCTGCCATTGTTTTTGGACCCTTGTGGTTTCCTTGTATCCTGTTGTTTGAGGTCCCAGGCCTCAGCCTGCTTAAAAGGCTAAAAGTGTTTACCAATCTGACTTTAAACTGCACAAGTTTTTCTATAGAGCTCTTTTCCACAGACCCCCTTCCTATGCATCCTTTGTTCTAGGTACAAGAATAATAAGAGAGTCCCAAATCCAGAGGTGAACTTCATACGCAGCAGAAGGAAGGGTACCACTGCATCTGCAAAAAACAAGAACAACTTTGCAACAATTTGTTACCCTGTAGCGATCTCTATGGAAACTAGCTCCGCCCCTGGAACTCTTGTACTCTTACTATAAAACCCCCTGCCTTCTCTCCCCAGCAGGCTCACAGTCTTAGAGGCAGTAGCACACTGTGCCTCCTTTGCCTGGCAAAGAAAGAAAGCTGCCTTTTCTGCTTCATCCAAAATTCTGTCCTCGAGTCTCAATTTGGTCAGTGGGGTATGGAGGCCGTGTTTCAGCAGTAAGGTCAGAGCCCCCGGCTTACAGACACGGCTTTCACAGCATCCTTGTGAATGGGGCAGGGGTTCCTCTTCATCCACAGTCTTGAGTCCCTGCTCTCAGGTTAGGAGTTGGCACAAAGCCTTCCGATCTCACATATATTTCTGCCTCCTCGAGCTGCTCTGCACACCTGGAGTGTGAGTTTGAGCTTCCTCACAGCTGGGCAGCGCTGAGTGTTGACACTGAGGTTGAGCGTCTAAGGCGCCAGTGGCCCCTAATGCCTGGCACCCAGCTGGCTTCTGGGCTTTCCCCACGGGTGCCAAATGCCCACTGCCTGTGCTCATAACCAGGATGCTTCCCCAGGTGCCCTCCTCAGCTTTATGAAAACAGCGGAACTCGGCAGCAAGGCCAGGAAAATGAAATCAGACACACTTTGTAATAGAGCTAATAAATAATCTAACTACCGCACACACATAAGGAGAACCCACTTTGGCTTGCTGTCTTCCTGAAAGTTGAATTCTAATGGGAGGGACAAAAAAATAGAAACAGAAAACAACAGCCACATATCAGTGAACCCATAAATAAAATAATTACAAGATGCTACAAGGCCTACGGAGGCAACAGTCAAGGATCGGGGGGAAATAATCAAGTGACAAGCAGCCAATGACTGCAGGGGAAGCATCCTCTAAGGGGGTGACATTTAGGTTGAGGCCGAAAGGATAGGATACCCTCCTGTGGTGGGTGGCAGGGGAGGCGTGCCAGGCGAGGATGGAGAAAAAGCCTGGTGTGTCTGTGTGTCGAAGATGAAGCCAGATCAGGGCCGAGGTGATGAGAGGACCACATGCATACAGGGAGACCAGGGGGCCGATCCGCAGTGTCTGCAGGCGTTGAGGAGGGTTTGGGTTTTGTTCCAAGGACAAAGGGAAGCCAAGGCTGAGTGTTAGACAGATTTTCATGGGTTCTCTCTCCAATGAGAAGGGTGGTGTGAAAAGGGGAAGTTGGAGCCCAGCTGTGCACCTGGAGGAGGGAGCTCTCGAAGTCTCCATGAGACTTCTGCATTCAGCTTCTGTGTCTCCCAGCTCTGCTGCATGGAAATGGCAAATCCAGGAGCCAGATGTGCCAAACCTTGATTTAGGACACTGTGTTGGGGTCATCAGGGGCACAGCCAGGGTGAACCTTCTCAGCTGCCAACTCACTCCCCCTGTGCTGAGCCCCCAACACGAGGGGGCTCCATCCCTGACTGTTCCCCCCAGGAAGGCGCCATCTGGGTGCCTCCTAACACGCGTCGTCGTAGGCTGGGCTGTGAAAGATCAGGGGTGATGCTCCCTGTCAGCTGTCTCAATAAGGCTGAAGTTCAGCTCTTTCACAACGTTGTGTTTGGAGCTGATCAGGCTTGTCTCTTCCATTCCCTTTGTCGGGTATAGAATTTGCTGCAAATGCGGGAGAGAGAAGGCTCATCACGAACACCCGTGGGGCTGGGCAGCGATGCAGCACGAAGCCCACACACGGTGTATCTGGGTGTTTAAAGTTGTGTATCAGTCTGGTAGGTGGCTAAGTGCGGCATGTCCTGTTGTCCTAACTTGAGGCTTAAATTGTAGGCTTTATTATTATGTGGAGGCCAGCAGGTCAGACCACGGCTGTAAAGCACTGTATGAAGTCACTTACATGTGGAATCTGAAAGAACGAGACAGATGAACTTATTTACAAAACAGACAGACTCACAGACGTAGAAAACAAGCTTGTGGTTACCGGGGGCGGGGAGGGGGCGTGGAAGGATAAATTGGGAATTTGGGATTTGCAGATACTAAGTACTATATATGTAATAGATAAACAGCAGGGTCCTACTGTAGAGCACAGGGAACTATATTTAATACCTTATAATAGCCTGTAATGAAAAAGAATATGAAAAGGAATGTATGTATGTATAACTGAATCACTGTGCTGTGCACCAGCAATTAACACAACATTGTAAACTGACAATCATTCAATTAAACAAATGAGAACAAACAAACAAAAAAACCTTAAAAAATAATAAAAGAGAGTTTGGACTCACAGACATAGAAAACAAACTTATGTTTACCAACGGGGAAAGGGTGAGGTGGGTGGTGGAGGGATAAATTAGGAGTCTTGGATTTGCAGATACAAACTATTATTTGCAAAAATAGATAAACAACAAGGTCCTGCTATATAGCACAGGGAACTATATATAATATCTTGTAATAGCATATAATGAAAAAGAAAATGAAAAGGAATATATATATCTTTATATATCTGAATCACTGTGCTGTACACTGGAAACTAACACAACATTGTAAGCTGACTATACTGCAATTAAAAAAAATTAAAAGAGAGTTTGTTACTTGCCATTCCTGAGAGAAGGGGACACACTGCACTATGCAGGGCCACCAGAGGAAGCACCGGGGTTGGTCAGGAGGCAGAGGGAGCGGGGAAACAGGCACCAGCCTTTACTGCAGTTTCTGGGGGAAGGAACGGGAGAGGCAGAGTCAGAAGGCTCGGGACTGGCTGGTTTGAATCATTTCAGGGCTCCAGGGTGTAGGACTGTCCCTAGTTGTCTGGTGCCCAGCCCTGGGCGATTAGGGCAGGGGGATCGTGGCCTGGAGAAGAAGACCCAGAGAGGAGGTGGCTGGGGATGTAGGCTCTGGATTGGTGGGTTTTCAGATGAAAGGTTAGTTCTCAGATGAGTGTGTTCTCTAGGAGCCAGCCATCCCCGGGGGGGGGGGGGGCAGTCCCTCCAGGGTCAGCAAAGCCCAGATGTCAGAGCACCCTAAAATATGGAAAATAAAAAACATGGTGAACACAGCTGACAACTAATGGCTCCTTAATGGCTAGGAGCGCAGGTATGAGTTTAGAATTCTTGGATCCTCTGGGTTCTGTGCTGGAAGGGAGAAGTGACGGAGAATTGGCCCCAGCCCCCAGCCTCCCCCTGCCCTCAACGGCTGCCTCTCTTCTTTACACATCTCTGTCATCCCTCACCATGAGCGCCTCACCATGAGTGCCATCCAGGCTGTTTTCCTATAAGATTTTTTATTGCCTGGTCCTTTCACCCCTGGAGTGTGTTTGTCTCAAGGAAGCCGGCAGGCATAGATTCCTACTTTTCGTCTGTTAATTTTATAAACAGTATTTGTTTTGTCGCTCAGGCATTGCCCATCCGTCCAATGATGAAAGAGAGGGCAGGCACACTGTTTGGCATTTTGCCTCTGATAAAACGTGGTCTGTAAGCAGGAGGTGTCCAGTCCTGTGTGGCCCGGTCATGGGGCCACAGTGGGGCGATGGCAGGAGGGGATGTAGGCAGTGTGTGTGTGTGTGTGTTGGGGGGGTGTCACTAGTGGTGGAAGGAATCTCACAGCCAACTGAAAACCCACGTCTTCTGTAAAAGGCTTGTGAAATAAGGCAGTGAAAAAACTGTAGCTAGTGCCTTCCCAAAGTGCATAGAGAAGATTCATCAATCTAATCATTGCATTTTACCGTGTCTGGGAACCCAGGAGCATCTTGTTGGGTAGAAAAGCAGAAAACACTTTGAGGAGGGTATTCCAGGCAGAGGAAACAGTAGGAGCAAAGGTGCAAGTCTGAGGCACTATACTGGCCCAGGTGACCTCCCCGGAGGTGGCGGTAGGGTGCTGGGAGGGGCCTCGGGAGCTGTGCAGACGCCCTCCTTCCCTTCTTTGCTGACCTCTGAGTGTTGCTTCATCCCCCTCCTGTGACTGAACCAGGCTTGCGGGCAGGTCCAGCCCTCATTCTCCAGCGTGGACACTGGAGAGGGAAGGACCTTCAGTTAGCTCAGCTTTGGAAACTTAGAGGCAGTGAGCCTGATTGGATGCATGTCCCCTCAAGTGGAGGACAGACTCTGCCAAGAAGGTGGTGAGGGCTCGGACCTGCTGGCAGAGGGCTGGGATGAGGAGGAATAGCCCCCAAAGGGAAAGGTGTCTGGTAGGAGTCCCTCTGCCGGAGGAGGTGAACCTGGGTGCCATGCACTACCTGTCAGTAAGCAGAGGAGTCGATGTGAAACCCTCCCCTCCCCTTCCCAAGTGCCACCCTGCCAGAATCCCCTGGGTGCCAGTTACTTCCCTAGGTGGTCCAGGAGGGCGCCTCCAATACAGGAGACATCATGTGTCGTTGGGGATCTGCTCAGCATAACACGGTTGCCCTTCCCAACCCTGGAGCACATTCTGACTTGTCCTGCCAGCCTTCCAAGGGCAATAGCTCAGACAGATCGTCAGACGCAGGATGCTTTTCTGTCAAATAGAGAGATTCCAGTTTCAAACCTTCAAGAGATTTAAAGTCTCTGCTTCAGAGGGAAAAGTACATTCTTTTGTTCTGTGAAATACAGAATTTCCATCCGTGAAATTCTTGTATCATGTTCCCTAACAATTGGGCAGCGGTATTGCATATTTGAAAAAAAAAAACCACCATACACTTTGGAATGAAAGCAAATGCAGCTTTATTATTTTTTTTAATATATTCTTTGAATAAACTTCCTTCAGCCTCAGTCTCCTTATCCTCAAAAGGGATTTAGAGAGGGACTGTGCGAATTAAGCCAGATAATGCACGCAAGTGAGAGGCTCATGCCCGAAGCTCGTGTGCGCTTCCTTTCCTTAGCTTAAGAAGATCAAGTGTGGATTTGGGCTCTAAAAAATTTGTTTGAATATAATCGTGTTCCACTTTCAAAATAAAGTCCCCAATTCCATTCCTTGTCTGCCTTTTGAAAAGAATGCGTGTGGGGTGTGTGTGTGTTTGTGGGAAGCAGGGAGAAGGAATCAAAGAACCAGGGTGTGTGTTCATGAGTGTACATGACCAGGCAAGACTAAATTGAGAGTTAGGGATTAGCAGACACACACTACTGTATATAAAAGAGATAAACAACAAGGGCCTACTGTACAGCCCAGGGGACTATATTCAATAGCTTGCAATAACCTATTATGAAAAAGAATATATGTATAACCAAATCACTATGCTGTACACCAGAAATTAACACAACATTGTAAATCAACTATACTTCAATTTAAAAAATAAAGATTTGAAGCAACTTAAAAAATGTGGTAAATGGATCTCCAGGTCACAGTGCTTTCAAGGATGCACACTAGACGGCAAGACAGCAAACCCGAGCCCTGCTCTCAGCTGGGCGAGCTGGGGGGAGTGAGTGGGGGGCTCGTGGCAGGAGAGGGCACGTGCGTGGGGGTCTGTGGAGGGACGATGCTCGGAACCTATGGTGTTAGCTTTCTTGCGATCTGCTTTCCATACCACGCACGCTTGGTTTTCTCTCTGTCGTTGAATAGTGCTGATTTATTAGGCTGTGGGCTTCAAGGGCACACAGCGTGTAGGAGCAGGTCCGAGCTGCGAAAGTGAGAATGACGGTATCAGATGACACCAATTAACTGGTGACAAGCACAGCAGGTGAAGTTGGAGCTGGGGCTTTATCTGCTACGGAGCATAAGCACTCGCTGTGTATGTAAAGTTTTTAAACCTGGGGGAGCATACCTACTCATCCTCCTCCATTTCCTCCTGCCCACTGTCTCTTCCTATCTAAGCCGACATGGTTTCTACAGACGTGACTTTCCAAGTCCCTGAGATGCGCTCTGGGTTCGAGGGCGACAGGGCAGGGCTTCTCACTGCGCAGATGCAGCCATCACCCAGGGCGAAACAGTGGAAGTAGATGCTTCAAAATCAACACAGCTCAGAGCAATTGGTTTTACTTTCTTCACGGACACCTGAATCGTATTATGATGCTCCAGTTCTGAGAACCTGGATCAAGGAGCGACTCCCTCCGTCCACTTCCGAGTGTAGTTGGCACAGGGGTGATGGTAGCTCGGAGCCTGGGGTTTGGGACCTGCCCATCTCCTCTACCCACCTTGTCTTCTTTTGGCGTGGGCTGTGGGGTCGTGCTCTCCACTGACTGATCATGATGTAAAACTCCAGGAAAAGTGATTCAGAAATTATTGGGAAGGGAAAATGGGATATGGCATTAAATGCCTGATATTCTAAAACACAGATCTTATTTTATGTGCAACTGCTGTTTTGGATTATGCACGCCTCCTCTGGCTTCAGCCAGCATGGAAAACCCTTTAAGATCTCAACTTCAGTCACTTCCTCTGGGAGTCATTTTCCACCCCCTCAAGCTGGATGGAATCGCCTCCCATGGTCCTCCCCGGGTGAATGCTGCTGTAAGTTTCTATCGTTGGACCGAACTGGAGGCTTTTATTAGCCATCTGTTTGTGTGACTATCTTTGTCACCAAAGTGGGTTTTTTCCAGGCTCAGGGCAGCGTCACACTCCTCTCTGCAGCCCCGGTGCCTAACGCACCACCTGCCACATGGCAGGCGTTTCAGACACATTAGATGGTTGTACGAATAAGAGGCAGATAAACTCCGGAGATAAGCCTTGTCTTTGTCAGCACCGATTAATTCTGTAGGTCCCACATCTGACCGTTTTTCTTTTCTCTGCAAATCTCTTCTCCACATCAGAGGGAGTGAGAGAATGAACAAGAACACGTTGAATGATGAGGTCTTGCTGATGAGAAGTGAATCCATTGCTCACCTAGGGAAGATGTGTTTCTCTGGTTCCAACCGTTAGAGAATTTGCAGTGACTAGTCTGAAGCCTAGGGCAGATTATGTCCTGTTGAACTCAGGAGCCCTCTCTTGGGAGTTCTGTGGAAATGACCACCAGGCGTAGTGATGGCAGAAAAATGCTGTAAACAAATCTATAGGGGAAAATATAAATGTTTCTGTAAAACTACATGAATTTGACATCTTATTATTGGGAGGCATGACCCAACATGAATGTGAACCTTGGAAAATTATTCATCATTTTCTCATTGCAAACTACTTTGAAATCACCTTGGCCTATTATATTTATATATATATATATATACACACACACACACACACACACACATACATACATATATATATATACACACATATATATTTATTGACATAAATATAGATATAGATGTGTATATATGGTGTATATATACATATATACAATATATACATACATATTACACAATGGTAATGTATTTTATGCTGATATGTTAGCAGAATTCTTCCCTACACTTTACATATAATTTGATTTCCATTTGTGGATGGCTGTTCCTTATAATTGCCAGTGTTCTCTGTAATGCTGACTTTTTTACAGCAGTCTTTGGCCCCTCCTGAATTTACTCTGTCTTTGAACACCTGCTTTCATTTTGCCGGTGGCTGAAATTCCCCATGCGTTTATTCAATGCGCACGTCCTAGCCCCTCTTACATCATTTAGGATGGAGGTTGTGTTCTGTAACTGCGGGCTCTGGGATTGTCCCTCACCAGCTGTGTGACTCGGATCCTTGCTGCCCGCGTGTTTCTTTAACTGTAAAAAGGGGTGGTGGTGGTGACGATAGAGCCATTTCATAGGTACTGTCGTGGTTTTGCCTTTAGAACAAGGCGTTTTGGATGGTACCTGACACCGAGGAATTGCTGAGTAGAATGTTAACTAAATTGATGTTGCTGCAGGAAAATGGGACAGAAGAGGATGGTCACGTCCCAGGTCTCTGGTGAGTCCCTGGGATGCACCCCATCAAGGGAGGCTCCTTGGATGCGAGTAGGAAAGAATTCAAAAGTGAGCCCTAGTAATGTGAAAGTAGCTTTATTCAGAGAGGTACACACTCCATAGACACAGTGCAGGCTGTCTCAGAAGGCCAGAGAGGTGGCCCCAGGGAGAGGATGGTTAGTTCTTATAGGCTGGGAAGGTTCATATGCTAATGAGTGGGAGGATTATTTGAACTATTTTGAGGCAGGGGTGGGGGTTTCTAGGAATTGGGCCACCACCCATTTTTGACCTTTAATAGTCAGCCTGGGCGCTGTCATGGTGGCTGTGGGTGAGTCATTTGGCAGCTAATGTATTACAGTGAACCTATAATGAGGCTTAAAGTCTGCTGGAAATCAAATCTCCCACCATCTTGGGCTGAGTTGGTTTTAACCAGTTTATGTCGTATCCTCAATGGCTGTGTCATTCTTTTAATGGTTGTGCCCTGCCCACTTCCCTCCTATCTCAAAGTCATTATCTGGGTATCAAGAATTTCTGTATGTTGGGTTTCCAGTGTGACAGTCAAGATCACTTTGGTATCAGCAGGTGTTCAGGCTGATATTTCCATCTTCAGTAAAATTTGAGTTGCATAGCACCTCCTATACCAGATTCTGCCAGCTCTCAAGGTCACACAATTGTATTCCATCCCACTTATGATAGAAGTTCAACTGCAAGTCCATTTTTCTAAGTGGTTGTCCTCCCTGGATCTTTGTCAGTACTACCTTACTACTTCATCTCCGTGTGTGATTTAATTACCCAAATAAACAGAAGTCCTTTCATCAACTCAAGCAGAAGAATAATACTTAAGATGTTCAAAAGTTTCTCAGAATTCTAAAATTTCTCCTTTGTCTTTGACATCTTCCTTCTTAATCTTGTCTAAATCAGTCCTTGAATAATGATCTTTGAAATCCAGTGACTTGGTTTTGTATAACAAGGTCAGGTCTCACTTGGTACTTATGTCATTTTAGAAAACTTCAATAAAATGGCTAATGTTAGACAAAATTTGTGATTGATGCCAAACTGATGAGATCTTCTTGGCTTCCATTTTCAAATGTAAGATCACATTGAAATGGTCTCATGACGCTGTCCTTATTAATTGAGGGTGATGGGGCTGAAGTTCTTCAGAACCACCTCTTCATTCAATCTGTTGGTGAGTCTGCCTGGGTGTCACTCATTACCTGTACTATTATTATGACAAACACTGCTGTCCTTTTATGATGCAAATAAAGGATGTAATGCGGTGAGACCTAGTTAGATCTGCTTGCTCTTGACATTCTCCTGCCTTCCTTGTTTACACTGAAAATGGATGTTACTGGGTAGCTTGGTAATTTGTTTTCATTAGACTCACAGGAACATTTGTGGGTTATTGGTTATGATGAAGATTTATGGAAAAGGTTTCTGTGTGCTCCAGGGAGAAATCAATCCTGGTGCCTGGCCCCACAGAGCTCTCTGTGCCCATCGAAGCCATGTCTCTTCTGTACTTAAATAGTGCCTAATATAATGTCTTGCATGAAGTAGGACCCAGGTTAAATTCCTGTAACAGATTTGTGTGTGTGCCATGCACTCTTATAAATGTTTTTGTAGATTTACCGCGTTTAATTATCAATCAGTTTTTGTTTAATTGGATTCATAAAACTGGTCATATGAAGTTCATTCTGATATTTTGGCCCAATTCTGGATAGCAGATTCCCTCAGCATGCGGGGAGGTGGGGAAATATCCTGCCTTTCCCCCATCAGGATGGCTGGTGAGCCCTGGTCTCCTTGTTCCTTTCATATTCAGCTTCCCTTAGCATCATCCTTGGTTCTTGGAACCTTGCCTCACCCTCACTACCATGCTCTTGGCCCCTGCTCTAGGATGTTGGGAAAAGGAAGGAAAAGGAGGGAGGGTGAGAAGGGAAGAAAAGATGAGCTCTATTCTCAATTGGTGTGTCTGTGGACACATCATTCAGGAAGTTAGAAGCCTAGACTCCCTGTCTACAGTCCTGGAAGGCTGTGAGTCCACCTGTGAATGTGTGTGCATAGCTGGCCTGGGAGACGGGCCAGGATCCAGTGAAGACAATCAACGCTGCATCTTCTGCTGGTCACAGCCTCCAGGCCAGTGGAAAAGCACGTGCAACTGCCTGGATGTTCCTGTGTAGGTCCCGAGTGTCCCTGACTGGAGTTTCCAATGCTTAGATGAGTCAAGCATTCAGCATTTGATGTCTCAGTAGAATCATTCCTAGGAGATACCTCTGGATTGTTTTAAACTTGAGAGTGTGGCTCACTTTTCCACAAGGGCAGTGCTGTGAGTATTTGTCGCTTGGATGAAAAGTACTATCACATCAGAAACTAGAATCTTAGAACCACAAGCTTCTTAAGCTGCTCTCACTCCCAGAAGGGTGTCATCTCATCACATTGCTTCAACTGCCAGTGTCTTCCAACTATCCACCTGCATTCCAGACCCTTTCTAGACTCATCTATCCAACTTCATACTTGGCACCCCACAGATGTCTAATAAACCTGAATTTGTCATATCCCAAATTGGACTCTTTTTTTTTTTTAAAGTTTCTCAAGTGCTTTTATACCTCCCAACTTTATGGAGGTATAATTGAAAAGTGATACTGTAAGATCGTTAAAGTGAGTAACATGATGTTTCATGTACATTGTGAAAGAATTTCCCCTCATCAGGTTAATTAGCACATCCATCACCGCCCATGGTTACCTTTGTTTTTTCTTTGATGAGAACATGTAAGTTCTACTTTCTTTGCAAATTTCAATCCAAAATTGAACCCCAAACCGGTTTCACCCGCTATCTTCCCATCTCAGTTGATGGCAACTCTATTTTTATTTCGGTGGCTCAGGGCAAAAACCTTCTTAGTCAGTCATTTTTTTTTTTTTTAAGTATTTGTACTGTTTCTTTTTTCTTTTCTTTTTTTTTTTTTTGTAGTGTTTGTACTGTGTTTCTTTTTTTTTTTTTTAATTGTAGTCTAATCAGTTTACAATGTTGCATCGGTTCCTGGTGTACAGCATCATGTTCCAGTTATACAGATAGTCATTCTTGACTTATCTCTTTTTCACACATCCAAATCCAAGTCCAGCAGGAACTCCTGTTGTCTCTATCTTTAAAATATATCTAAAATCTGCTCTTATCACCAGCTCCTGCTGACACCCTGGTCTCAGTCCCCATCACCTTGTCCTGGATGATGGCACTAACCTCCCTGTATCTCTCTGATTCTCAAGTGTCCTCCTGCAGGCTCTTCTCAGCACAGCAGCCATCAGCCGATTTGTTGCCTTTCTTAGGTAGTATTTTCCCGTTTCAGTCAGAACACTCAAAATCCTGACATAGCTTTCCAGTTGCTACAGCTGTGTAACAAATCACCCACAATCGTTTATTACTTGCACAAACTCTGTGAGGCAGGAATTTAGACCGGAAGCAGCAGGGATGACCTGTCTTCCATTCCACGATGTCCAGGTCCCTCTGACTGCAAGGCTCAGATCTTCTGAAAGCTCAGCCCCTCACATGTCTGGTGGTTGATTTGGGCTGTAGGCTGAGACCTGTGCCCTGGCCATCAGCTGGAACAGCTACACGAAGGCTCTGTGGGAGGCTAGGGCTTCCTCACAGCGTGGCGGCTGGGCTCCCAGGAGGAAGAGCAGGTCAGAAGCTGGACCCCAGCCTCAGAAGTTCTGCAGCATCCTTCTTTCCTGTCATACTCCGTTGGTTGGAATAGTCTTAGCTTGTCTAGATTCAAGGGGAGGGAAATATATTTCCCTGCTTGATGGAGAGTGATCAAATTCTGGAAGAGAGGGTGGGACTGGAAATATCACTGTGGCCATGTTTGGAAATACAGTCTGCTACGGTGACCTACACGACCGGACCTGGGCTGTTTCTCTGGCCTCATCACTTCTCCCCGGAGAGCATTCTGCTCCAGCCACACATTGCTGGAGCCCTCAGGCTCTGCCCTGGGTGGCACTTCTGCTGCCCTGCTCTTCCCAGCCTGCCTGCATACATGCTCCCTGCACCAGCTTCGTGCTTTTACTGAAATGTCACTTTCTCACTGAAGCCTGCTCTGATCACTCTGCAAACTCACTCCCCTCCCCTCCTCTTGCTTTATAAAACTTACTGCCCTCCCGCTGTCAATGGAACTTTATGTTTCCTCTTTATTTCCCACCCCTACCGGAATGAAGCACTACGTAGGCAGGAATCTTTATTGATTCTGTTCACTGGCTTATACTCAAGGCTTAGAATATGTATTCAGGGCACATAAATATGGACAGGATTGAAATGGAGCATCGCTGGTTGGGGTATTCCAAATGTGCAGTCCTCGCTCTGGATGAGCCAGTGAGATGTCCACTTTCTGGACCCACATCACCATGACAATCCCCACAGTGGTGCACTCCCTGGTACATGGGAGGAACTGAAACTAAATACTGAACTAGTTTCTCTGGAGAAAAAACTTAACACAACTTAACTCTTAGGTTCAGCCAACCCAGATCAATAAGAGAAGGGACCAACTGGAACAGTTCCTTTCATTGTGTGAATTTCTGTCTTAACGGTTATCAATGAATGAACCAGAACTTTTGTTTTGATTTCTCTTGAAAGATTTGGTTTCTTTATGAGAAATTTCAAGGTACTTTTTCCAGTACAGCTCCTGTCCCTCACTCCAACACAGACATGTTGACCAAAGGGTATCAGAACTTGCCTAAAATGTACCATTTTTTTTTTATTAATAAAGTGCCTCTTTGACCCACTGAACCATAACAGCCATCTATTCCTTCAGTGCTTGGTGGTTACAAGGCACTGAGTTTATCTCTACGAGGTAGGCAATCTCACAGCTTTGGGAGCCGAGTGGTGAGTGTCTGCTTACTGGCTGGATCGGGTTTCTGTTTGTTTTGCAACTGAAGGGTCTGTCGTCCTCAGTGACCACTGGTGAGGGTCTCTGGTTCATCCATAGGATGGGACTGTCCCTTTCTCTAGTTCCCTTTCCCAAATTCTACAGCCAGGCTGTTGGCTACCAGGTGGGAAAGGTGAGGGGCCAGACACCGAATGAGCTGCCTTTGAAAGTACCAAGCTTGCTTAATGCTTGGAGCAAGGCATGACACTCCTGCCTTCCTGGCTCTGACTCCTTTCACCGCATCCTTCCACCGCATCCTTCCAGGCAGCCCCTCCCATGGATTCAAGTGTTTTCCAAACATAGGGTGTTATCATTGTTAGTGACTTGACCACGATCCTTTGGTCTGGGGCTTTTAGTTGAGCAGTTCTGACTTCCGTCCAATCTTTGATGATGGTTGCATCAACGCTGGATTTTTGTTTTGCAGAAACGAGCGTGAAGGAGAGCGCTACGAAGTACATGGAGGTGCTGGAGGACAAACTGTGCAGGTAGGGATGATGATGCCGTCATGACAGACTCCAGGGCATGTCTGGATTCCTTATGACAACAGGATTTAGTGAAAGCGGAGGAAAAGGGTAGCCAATGTCTGTAATAAATCAACAAAGAACAACACAGAAAAGGAGTC
Source organism: Camelus ferus (assembly GCF_009834535.1). NCBI lineage: Eukaryota > Metazoa > Chordata > Mammalia > Artiodactyla > Camelidae > Camelus > Camelus ferus. Next base: position 69,816,058 of record NC_045706.1, on the reverse strand, counting down.
CTTTGACTCCTGTAACGGAAGAAGTGGGTACCATACAAACCCCTCCCGATGCTTTTTTCTTCTTATAAAAAGTAACTGGATGAAGATGTTGAAAAGTGTCTGTGGGAGATCACAGGATAGTTTTCATGTTTCAGAAGAAGACTTTTCCCGGGTACGTTCAATTCAGAATTCATGCCTTGGTCTGATTTTCTGTTCCTTTAAATGTCTGCAATGGGGCTTCTGGATTTTGACCCAGTTTATACATGTTTTGGAACAATAGAAAAAAGCACATCTTAGGTTCTGTTTTGAATCCTGAATCAAAACCAGCATGAAAATTCTTGGTTGCCTTTTTTTTTAAAAAAACCCAATTAGGAATTCAGATTTGAGAAACATTAGCGATGCTGCAGCATGTCAAGATGTTTCTGGTTTTTGTGGCTGTGTACTCAGGAAAATAAATCCCAGCCACTGGATCTGCTCCTAATTAGGGGAACAAGACGAGAATGTGGTACGTGCTTCCTTCCCTGGGAGTCAGTCGGCTTTCTGGAAAATGTTTCGCTACTATTTTGAAAATTGTTAAGTAACTCTTTAAATAGGCTATGCCTTAAACCTTTGTCTGCTCGTAGAATGCCGTTGGCTCAGATACTGCTTCTCCCTTAAGAGATGCTGAGAGGGGCTGCCTTACTGAGCTCTGCTCCTCCGGGCAAGTAGGGTACTGCAGGATGGATTCTGATGATTGGAAAGCAAGTTCTCCTAACCACTGGCTGGCATTTCCCTGCCTCCCATGCCCCAGATGTGGGGAGGCAGCCAGTGGAGAGTATGGGGTAAGAGGGTGTGTAGGTAAGAGGCATCCTCCGAAGGAAGATCTCTCATCCTGAGACAGTAGGACACCCACCTGGGTCAGGTGCACTGCCTTGAATCCAGCATCCTCCTCTCCCATGTATTCTGCCGAGGCAGGTTTCTGCAGATCCCTTTTGAACTTAACCCCGGTTACCATTTGTTTTTTAGCCAAAAGCCCCAGACACACCGTATGTCCCATTAGGTTACTGGACAGCAGGTTGAAGTTGGAAGACTTGGGCATAGGTAGAGAGACGCCCATCTAAATGGCAGCTCTGTGGACCTACTGGAGGAGGCACTCTTCCTTCAGTTTTGTAGATAAAGAAAATGCAGGTGAATGTTTACCTGAGGGTAGGCAGCTGATACGTGGTAGAGCTGCAATTAAAAAAATTTTTTTTATTAAAGTGTAGTTGATTTCAATGTGAGTTTCAGGTGTACAGCAACACCATTCAGTTATACATACATATACATACATGTTTTTTCTTTTCAGATTCTTTTCCATTATAGGTTATTACAAGAAATTGAATATAGTTCCCTGTGCTGCACAGTAGGTCCTTGTTGTTTATCTCTTTTATATACAGTAGTGTGTGTCTATTAATCCCCAGCCCTCCTTTACCCCACCTTGCCCTTCCCCCTTTGGTAACCACAGTTTTCTATGTCTGTGAGTCTAAAACCTGTATTTTTAAAACCATGATTTTATTTGCTGTCAAACCATGTTGAAGCTGCCAAATATCTGATGTGCTTAAAAGTATCTCGATTAATTTACTTTGTATCTATTCAGTCAAGGATACTTGTAAATACATAAGTAGTAGAATCATCATTTGTAAATTATACCCATAAACTCTTTGTTTCATATAATATACAGGAGAATAAATATAAACATATTACCTCTATGTATGTGTGTGCACACGTACACATATGTAAACACACAGACTTGCAATTGAAAAAGAATAAACATTTTCATAGTCATTCCATTTATTTTGAAAATCCCCTTTTCATAACTATGCCTTTGAGTTTGTGGATCGGCAGGAAGTGGCATTCCCCAACCTTACTCTCCAGGAGCGGCTTGGATGCTGGGGAGAACCTGGCTTATTATTCCTCCATCAGTGAGCGGTAGAGAAGCAAACCGCTGGCAAACACACTGTGCTCTCAAGAAGAAAATGAACTGATGAAAAAACAATCTGAGTTGTAAGTTAGATGCATGTGTGTTCCTGTTCCCCACTTCTACTCAGGGGACAGGATTTGTGGATTTTTTTTCCCACCTGTTTCAGATAGCTAGGAGGGCAGCTGCAGTCAGACCTGCTCCATCCCCACTGCTGCTGCCCTGGACTGGGCTCATTAAATCTGGTGGCCTCACACCACTTCTGTGCACTTTCCCCCCGTAGCCAGAGTGCCTATTAATTGTCCTGCTTACAATCCTTCTAGACTCCTTTTGCAGCCAATAGAAATACCAAGGTCCTCATCAGCCCCACCCCCACCCCCAGGGCTCTCCATGCAGCAGCCCCAGGCTACTGCCCACCTCATCGCTGTATCCCCACCTTCTCCGGGGGCTCAGTGCTCCAAATTACCCTGATGCTTTCAATTCCCCAGCTCACCTCCCACGCAGTGCCTCTGGGGAGCCCTCCCCCTCCTAGCTGTTGGATTTGCACTCACCCTCGCACTCAGCACAATATCCCTTCTCTACTTTTCTGGCTTCCTTCTTGGTCCACACAGCAGGAGCCTCTTAACAACAATCAGCTGTATTGACTTCTGTCTGATTCTGTTGGACCGTGAGCTCCTTGAGGGTGGGGTCCATGCCTCACTTGCTTTGTATTCCAAGTGGCTGGCATGCTGTTTGGCAGATGGTAAAATTCAGTCCAATTATATTTAATGCAAATATCCAATACAATTATATTTAATGCAAGAATGAATGGATACATAGCAACTGTATCTTGAAATGTTATTTTCAACCATGAGATTCAAAGACTGGAGGCAGCCTAAGAAGATGCAATACTCCAGGACTCCATTTGTCTTGGCATCAAGTGTTTTTCTTTTAAATTGAGGTCTAGTCAGTTACAATGTGTCAATGTCTGGTGCACAGCACACTGTCCCAGTCATGCATATACATACATATATTCGTTTTCATAGTCTTTCTCTTTAAAGGTTAGTACAAGATATTGAATAGTTCCCTGTGCTATACAGATTTTTTAAAATCTGTTTTATATATAGTAGTTAATATTTGCAAATCTTGAACTCTCAATTTATCCCTTCTCACCCTCTTTCCCCTACATAACCATAAGTTTGTTTACTATGTCTATCAAATCTTAGTGGTATATAATAGAAAAGGGGAAAAAATTCTACCCTTAAGGAGCTTTCTCTGCTTATTCTTACTCCTTAAGTGAATTGTTTCCAGAGGCAGCAGCTAACATGGTATTTTGGTCTAGCTCATTTCCCTTTACAGCCGAACCTCATTTAAATTTCTGTTTTCACAATTATTATTATTTGGTGGGTTCTATTTGTTCATTTGTTTTAGTTTTTAGATTCCACATAGAGGTGAAAACATGCAGTGTTTTTCTCTGCCTGACTTAACTTCACTTAGTATGATCATCTCCAGGTCCATCTGTGTTGCTGCAAATGGCATGATTTCATTCTTTTTATGGCTGAGTAGTATTCCATTGTATATGGAAGATGTGGTATCTATTTTCTCAATTACTAAGTATTCTGTAGCCATGTTTTTCAAAGGGGCCAAAGAAATATTCAAAAGGCTTGTAAATGGGTTACATTTTTTTATTGATCATATGTTATATCTTGTGTCTCTAACTATTGTGCAGGGGACATTTATTATTGTCTAATGGACGACTCTTGTGTCTGGCTTGTGGCACCAAGCCCTCCACCCTATGGCTATGCGTAATTGTTTCACTTAAACTCGTGGAGTCTCTTGTAAGCAAGACCAATGGGAAAATTTCTTTTTTCTACCATTTTTTTTCTGAAGTTGAACATACAAATTGCCAGAAACTATAGATGCAGGTTAATGGATTATAAGTTATTTTTCTTTCCTTTTCTGAGGTGTTTTTGTTTTTGTTTTGAGTGTGCATCATACTTTTATAAGCCGAAGAGAAAACGGAAAAAATCATTACAGTCTGTTTTGAATATGGAGGTAGTTAGAAACTTTCTTAGGGACCTTCTTAGCTTTGGAGGGGACTCATTGGTCTTACCTGAAATTTATTTGGAGACATTTATTTTCCTAATTTAGTTTTTTTTTAAAATAATGTTTAGTTTTGCATTATTCTGAAATTTCTTTTTTAAAATGGATTTTGGCTGGCTTTCTCTCTCTCTCTTCCTCTGTCTCTTCCTCTCTCTCTTCCTCCCTTCCCTCCTCCCTTCCCTTCTTCCTTCCTTCCTTCTTCCTTTCCTTTCCTTTCCTCCCTTCCTCTCTTTCTTTCTTTCTCTTTCTTCCTTTCTTCTTGAAGGTACTGGGGATTGAACCCAAGACTTCTTGCATCCTAAGCATGCTCTCTACCACTGAGTGATACCGTCCCCCTGAAATTTCAATATGGACAGCTTGATGGGAAATGGTAGCTCAGTGAACTCACTCTACTGGTGAACAGCAGGGGGAAGCCGGGAGGGGAGAGCCCTGGTAACACTTGCCTGGGCCCCCTACCACCTTCCCACCTTGTCTAACCGGACAGAGTCAGCAAAACCAGAGAGTTAGACAGCTGTCCTGACCTTCTCTCTAAGCTGGCACAGGGTACATTACAGAAGACAAGCAGAAGACTAAGGCAACGTTTCTGTGGCCAAAGGGCGTGCCATCTGGGGCAGAGGCAGTGTCACACGCGGAACCAGGCCAGTGAGGGGACGCTCCCATGCGTGCCTCAGAGTCCAAGGTCTGTCCCCTCACGCGCGGCTCCCAGAGCCTCTCAGTCCACGATCTAATGATGATGGAAATCAGTGGGGAAGATGGGGTCCCTAGAATCCTTGTTTCCAAGGCAGCTGCATACAAGATAGTCCATCAAGATGTGGGGAGAACAGTTTAGAATTCCCATTTTACTTTTTCATTTCACCCACTTCATTTTTGTCTTTGAAAATGTTTTACAGACAGTAGCCCATGTATGCAATTCAGGAAACAAATACCTGAGTGCAATTTCATGATTTTCTTACTGATAAGAGTGCACACGTAATAATAATAAAAAAAAAATCAGAGACAGTCACATTCATTCACTTACTTCCCAGCACTGAACCCAATGTCACGTCTACCCTGTGCGGCAGCCGACTTCGTCTTCACATCCACAAAGGGAAAAGGGAGTTAATTCTGCAACGGAAGAGTCAGCACTCAGATTACACAAAGAAGATGAAAGACGCAGAGACACCAAGACGGAGGGAGAAGGGTTACAAACGGCACAGGAGACGGAATTTTAAATGTGGAGCTATGGGTAACTTGAGGCAAGAACTCGGGAGCCTTGTTCAGGTGTGTGGCCCTTAAATGGCAGAGGAGCCGGACGCCCACGCGTGCCCTTACCCGGGGAGCTACGCTGGCTCTCGAGGCGGGCGTGGGGGCTGCTCACCGGCTTCCCGACAGGAGCTTAACACAGGATGGACTCCTCCGGGGTCCCACCTAGAGTGCTCTTCGTTCCCAGTCATGCAGGGCAGCTCGTGGTGTTCCTGGGCACCTGCCACCGGCCCTTTTCAACCCGCACTGACCCGATTTCAAACGCTGCGGAGGGAAGTGAATAAAAGAAATGGCAGCCCCGCAGATAGGCCACCGGCTGCCACGGGAGCCCTCCCCGCTCGGCGCCCAGGAAGAGAGCAGGCGCGCGCGGGCACCTCCTTCTGCGTTTTCGCACTGTTACTGCTTTGTTTTGTTGCCGACACAGGCCTTCCTCCGCTCCCTCTGAACGGGAACAAGTCCCGCTCTCTCCCCAGACCTCCTTGCTCCTCGGGGAGCTCGGTGCCCTTCGCTGTGCCTTGCAGCCGTGCGCCCTCCTCCCGGTGCCGCCTCAGGGAGGCGGGTGCGCGGATGCTCTCGGATGCTCGGCGGCTGCCCTCCTGCGATGCCGTGACCCTCCTCAGCGGAGGCTGTCTGTGTTCGTATCAGCTCGCTGTCTGTCTCTCTGCCTCTCTGGCTCTCTGCCTTTGTCTCTCTTTGTCTTTCTGTCTCTGTCTCTCTGCCTTTCTGTCTCTGTATCTCTGCCTCTGCCTCTGTCTGTCTCTCTATCTCTGTCTCTCCCTGTCTGTCTCTCTGTCTCTTTGTATCTCTGTCCGTCTCTCTGTGTCTGTCAGTCTGTCTCTGTCTCTCTGCCTCTCTGTCTCTGTCTCTCCCTGTCTGTCTCTGTGTGCCTGTCTCTCTGTGTGTGTCTGTCTCTGTCACTCTCTGTCTCTGTGTCTCTCTCTCTATCTCTCTCCCTGTCTGTCTCTGTCTCTGTGCCTCTCTCTGTGTGTGTCTGTCTCTGTCTCTTTCTGTCACTCTCTGTCTCTCTCTCTGTCTTTGTGTCTCTCTCTCTATCTCTGTGTGTCTCTCTCTGTCTCTGTCTCTCTCGCTCTCATTAGCAGAAGGAGGCGTTCAAGATGTAGAGGCTGGGAAGCACATCGCACCTTTTCATTCCTGCCTGATCACTAGTCTCTCTGCTGACTTGAATCCTGTCTGTCCTTCAGGCTCTATTTAAGACGGCGCAGCCCGCAGGGATTTCCCCGTCCTCTGGCTCCTCTCTTGTCTCCTGTCTACCTCTCTCCTGTCCTTTGATCACACCGTCTTAGAACATGAATTTTTCTTTTATCTGTCCCAAGTTCTGCCTTCTCACCTCAGTTGCCCTCCCGGGGCTCAGTCCTCACACACAGGAAACACTGTGGCTTCACCCCCTGGCTGAAAGAGACGTTTGTTGCAAGCCCACATTTCCTTTCCAAAACCAGATAAAACAGTCCTATAGGTCTTGCACATGAAAGCCTTCATGAGAATATTCATGGCTAGATGCGCCCACTTTTGAATATTGAAGCAATCTGACTAGATTGTCTAATTTTCCAGGGGAAACAAGGATCTAAAATATCTTACTATTTTGAAATTCTAACTGATAAAAAATCATAAAGCACTTAATTCTACAGAGTTCTGCAAAATCATTAATTTAATATATAACTATGGACTGTTTACATTTAATTTTTAACCTTATTTCATCTTATACCAGAAAATCCTTAAGTATACTTAAAATAATGATGCTAAATATATAAAGATACATACGTACAGAAGAATAATATATAAAAAATAACAAGGTGGGGGGGTGGGTATAGCTCACTGGTAGAGCGTGTGCTTTGCCTGCATGAGGTCCTAGGTTCAATCCTTGTCCCTCCATTAAAAATATAAATAAGCCTAATTCTTTCCCCCCACAGAAAATTAAAAAAAAAAAATAACAAGATGGCATGAATTTAAAAAGTAGGAAGAAAAAGAAGGAAAAACAAGCGTAGGTAAATTTTGGTAACATTTTTATAGGGATTATAGTCACCACCATGAGGTTTACTGTTCTAGATATGGTGTGACGTGTGACTGATATATGTATAAAACTAAGTAATATTTTTTAAAGTATATGTAAGTGGTATAATTTATAATAAACCTTGGAGGTCTGCATTTGCCTTACAAGTCACTATAAAACTTTCCATTCTCTGAGAAGTCTAGTAATGAATTCTTACTCAGAAATAACCTTTTCCCCTGAAATGTTCAGCTCATGATGAATTTAGTTTGCAGAACGCTCCAGCCAATTTTTAAAAACCTACATGTAGTGCTTCAGAAAGAGGAAGCAGAGCGCGTGCCTCTGGAACCCCACCCAGCTCCCCCCACCGAGGCGAGAAAAGAAGCTCCGCCCCTGAAGCGCACCCCCATCTACGTCTGGTCCACGGACGGGGCACGGGGTCCACTCTTCCCGTCTAAGGATGCTGAGCAGTGCCGCCCAGACATGGGAATTAAGATGAAGGGTCTCCCTCCTCCGGAAGTTTCGCCATTAAGAAAAAAATAACCTTCAAACAAACACATCATCTCTCTCCTGACTAATGTGTAGAAGCTGAGACATTTAGATGAAGTGCAGCATCTGGAAGCAGATTGTCTGAATTCACGTGTGGCCAATTCTGAGCTGTCATGAAAATAGACCAAGAAGAGAGCAAAGATTTAATGATTCTCATCTAAAAAGAGGACTTAATAAATGCTATTATTACTTTACTAGCAGCTATACCACCATGAAAATTATGAAACCAAAAAAAAAAAAAATCTACATTAAAAAATCCTTTTTTTTTTTTTTTAAATGAAAGCAGAAGAGAATCTCTTACCCTCCTAGTGAAATTATGGAGAGAGAAGAGATGTTTGCTTTGTAGCAAATTGCCTCCATTAAGGGTCTGCCAAACCTTGTTGATAATCTAACCTCTTAGCTTTCTCCACTGCCTGCCACTTGGCCAGCTGTTAGCACCCCCTGCAGAGGCTGGAAAGGAAAAGAGATGAAGTAATTGAGTTGTTAATGGCTGAGGGTTGGAGCCTCCCAGGGTTTCTATGACCAGGGGGCATGATGAAGGATTGGTCGGACATCCTTTGGACTTGTCCAGTGAAGGGCTTCAAAGAGGGGAGTGGTCTTCTGCCCGGTACATAATGGGAAGAATCCAGCACAGACTTCTGGCTGGTTTTGGGGTGTTTGAAACAGAGAAAGTCCTAGCTCCAGAGCCCCAGGAATTGATCAACTCCTCTGATTCACGGAGCTTCAAGCCCTTCATCTTGACCCTACATGGAGCTCAGAATGTTACCGAGTCCAAACTTGTTCTGCTTGCCACATGACAGGACAATAAATCTGGAGTCAAGGTGCTGGGGCAAGGAATAATGACTTTATTTGGAAAGCCAGCAGACCGAGAAGATGGGGGACTAATGTCCTGGAGAACCATCTTCCCCAAGTCAGAATTCAGGCTCCTTTTATACTAAAAAAAAGGGGCGGGGGGTGTGTGGTTGGATGTTGCAAACTTCTTGGTGTCAGAATCCTTGCATCTGTCCACATGAGTCAGGTCACGGTGTCCCTGTAAACCTCCAACAAGACAAATGTTACTCTTTGTTCTGCAACTTTTCTCTCTATATGAATGGGAAAGTGTCCTAGGCTTAAAGGTCAGAGCCTTGAGAATGGGCTGTTCTGTATATTTCAAGCTATAGGCAACATTCTTTTACAAAAGGTGCAGAATCAGCATGACTGAGCCCAGGAAACAGAACCCAGGGTGAGAGGCAAAGGCACAGATCTCATGTGGAGTCAGATCTATTCTTCCTTACTCCAAGAGTGAAAACACTTCAGTCTCAGAGAGAAGGGGAGCCTTTTGGGGAGAGCATTCTGGGGAGGACTCCAATGTACTTGCTTCTCTCCCTCCGATATTTTCCTTCCAGAAAGTAAAAATGTTGCCCTAGAGAAGAGGGAGGCAGAAGGAAAGAAGATGAAGGATTGGTTGGACATCCTTTGCACTTGTCTGGTGAGGGGCTTCTGCCCGATGCATGATGGGAAGAAGCCAGGTAGCGTCAGCCACGTGGCTGGTCCATGAAGACAGATTTTTGGACTGCCTGTGAGGAGGGGTCTTAGGCACCTGTCATCATTTTCTTTGTCACTGATATTTCAACATTTACTTGGATGTGGGGCTGTTCTTCAAACATAGCCTGAAAAATTAAAAAAAAAAAAAAAAAAGAAAGATGACCGTGATCTTGCCTGATAGGAAATAGACAGGAGATTGACTGGTACTTAAAACAGAAGGCTGTGCTCACAGACTCCACTGTGGTTCGTGCGGTTCAACCAAAAGTGTGTCTGTTTTAAAGCAAAGATGTGATCCCTCTGCCCACTGAGATCAATTAAGAAATCAACCAATATTTAAGGAGGCCTGAGGCTTGGCAAGATGCCCAGTGATGCCTTTTTCTTTATTACATTCGGTTGAGGTGGCAGAAAGCCATTCCGCTGCGACTACTGTGTGAGACTGAACTTGGGAAGGCAGTGGAGCGCAGTTATGTCCACTTGCTCCATGGGCCCGTGTGCCTTGTCCCCCGGATACGCCGGGGTGCGCCACGTCATGCTCATTTCAAGGGCCCTCTCCCATCCTTAAAAAGGCAATTATAGTTAATCAATAGGGAATGTCCAAACTAAGATGATTTTTTTACAAACTCAAGAGAAACCATTATAGCTTGAGTGTTTTTGATGCATTTTTGGCAGGGAGCTGAGAAACCTGAAAGAAAAATTAATTGCAGTATCAATGGAAGCCCCAGTAGGTAGATACCCAATTTGTCATTAATTAAAATGAGAAGACTTTTAACGACTCGAGGAAGCATTGTCAAGATGGTGTGATAGTTTAATTTGCTCATATGGTATGAACCTGTTAGCCTGAGACGCATGATTAATCTGAGCAAAACTCCTCCTGGAATTTCTCTGATTCTGGCTTCTAGCGTGCAGTCATTTCTAAGACTCAGCTCAGTGCTCTTACCTTAGGTAAAAAGAGCTGGCAGCTCTGCCTTGGCAGATGTGGGTTAGGCGAAATAGCACACCGAATGTTCTCTGTGACTTGCTTTTTCCCTTCTCACTCCCCTACCCCTCCCAGTCACCCCGAGTCATACAACAGCGGGGCGGACCAACCTGCAGAGTAGTGACCTGCAGACTCTTTCTGTGCTGGGCTGTGTCCCCTTCTCTCTGGGAACTCACCCCCAGGCTGGGTTCTAAATTCCTTATCACAACTGCCTCAGGCAGGAGACAGTTTTTGTTTTCCCTCTGTTGCTGCTGATGTAAGGATGACATTTCTTGAGCAGGGAGAATTGTATGTGATTGTATTGTATGCTAAACTGCTGAAGATAATTCGGTAGCTTTCATTCATCACCAAAGAAAATTCTCTAGCTTCCTTTTAGTTGTGCTTCTTTAAAAAAAAAAAAAGTCTCCCAAAGAAATCATAAAATGTTAGTGGGCTAAGGAGGAGAAGAGAATGATGAAGATAATTACTTGGGACAAAGATGCAAAGTTAGATGCAAAGACACAGAGAATGAATTATTTTCTTTGTTATTCTGTAAATGGGGCAGTGAGTGAAGTTCTCCGCCAGCTAGAAGCTGTGGTTTTGCACGATTGTGTCCCACCAGCGCAGACTGGTCTTGGTGACACACCATCTCACTTTGTGAGGGGATTCAGGCCTGTTTCCTTTCATTGACACCCTTGATCTAGAATTTTCTTGAGGTATTGCCATTCGGGGGAATTTACTTTTGTTTTGATGATGGCGCTTGTCAGCTCTTGGAGTTATGGGATGGCAATTGTCCTAGGATGTTGCTTTGGTGCCCTTGTCCTCATTTGTGTGGCTTATTGGAGAATGAAGGGGACATGGGTTTGTGCAAGTTGTCTTGCTTGCCGAGGGGCAGGGTCCCACCTGGAGTGTTTCATCTAACTCTGTCCCTCTGTGACTACGAATCCTTTCAGCTAGAAGGGTTTACTCAAGTGTTAACTGCATGACTTCAGAATGAATTTGGTTCCATCTTTGTTTTCCGGGTTGTCAGAATGTAGACCCTTCCATGGCAGCTGTGACAATGGAAGCTTGACTTCTTCTCTAGCCACGTGAGTCCGTCTAGGAGAAAGGACTCTCTTCTGAGATCAGTGGGACAATGTGAGAGATTTACATCCTGAAAGCGAATCAGCCAGCCACGTGTCTCCAGACTCTGTGCTTCCCTCTCCGGGTTGGACTCTTTGATAACAGTCACCACGCCTGGGACATGAGGATGGTGGAGGCAGAGACGGAAAGGGGCAATTTTTGTATCAGTCTGTTGCTACCGCCGTCTGTGCTGAAGTGTGAGCATCACCTGAACCCAAGAGTAAAACGGAGGGAATGAAAGTGACTATAAGGTTCAAGAAAAAGCAGATGGGGGCGGGGAGGGTATAGCTCAGTGGTAGAGCGCGTGCTTAGCATGCATGAAGTCCTGGCTTCAATCCCCAGTCCCTCCATTAAATAAATAAATAAACAAACCTAATTATCTCCCCCTCAAAAAACTTAAAAAAAAAGTCTAAAAGAAAAGAAAAAGCAAATAAGCTGCCCCAGAGAGTGGCAACCATATGTTACTTCCAGGGCACGCGGGCCACAGTTCCATGTCTGTGTCTTTCTCACGTGCCCTTTCCGCACCCTTGATAACCAGCCCCCGTTAGCCTCATTTGACAGAGCCTGGTCAGTTGTAATTTGGGGGACTGTGAGGCTAAGGTCAATGCCTCATTCTTTCAAGGAAGAATCAATAAACATTTGGGAGATGGACACAACTTTATTCAAAGGTGTAGACGCAGGAATTACTGGGACGGGGATTGCTCGTTCGGGATAACTTTGGTCAAGGTCCTTCCAATCTGCCACATCACGTGGGGCATTGGTACTGCTGACCTAGTTCCCACACAGGCACACAGGTTGTCTTTAAGGATGTGGTTTACGAACATCATCAACAGCCCCCCAAAGCTTCCATTGCTTCCTCTTGCCTCTTGAGAGAAGCCCTGGACCCAGATCTGTGTCAACTGCACAGTCAGGTGCGTCTTCCCAGCCCTGCACCTGCTCTCCCCACACCCGGAGCAGTGGGGTTCCCGTCTCCTTACCAACGGAGGCTGTCAGATTCAGGATGGAAGCCAGGCATCTGTTTACAAAGAAACAGTCGTGTTAATAACAATGACAGTGCGATACTCTACACGGTACTCCGTAATTCCAGGGCTCAAGGGGTCGAAAGCTAGAATATCCACTTTTTAATTATTGGCAGGCAAGTTACAGCAGGAGAGACCCTCCTTAGTCCCACCCAAGCTGTTGCTATCTTTCTCTGCACCTGTGGCTGTTTCTGCGCTTCTGAGTTAGTCGTAACTTCTCTTCCCTGTAGGTATAGATATTTGTGCCTGCAACATGGCATTTCCTGCAGCTGCACGCCTCGCACTGTCACCTCCAGAGCTCCCAAACCAAGCAGGGTCCCGTGGAGTGACAGTGGGAGAGAAGCATGATTCGGGGGTCTGGAGGGCATGTGTGTGTGCACTGGGCTGGTCTTCCCGTGGTCCCCATGTGGTCAGGCCAGCCTTTCTCTGCATGTGTGGCCTCTACATCATCTCAGAGTTTGAGCTTGATTGATCAAGAGCAACAAAAATAGACAATCAAGTCATGTCAGGCATGTAAAATAAACTCAACAACCTTTAAAATCAACATTATGGTTTTTTTTTTTTTTTACTGGCCCATTGGATTGGTCTTTTTTTTTTAAGTCATGAGAATAAATACCATCCCTATGTTCTGTTCCTCAAAATGTGAAAAATGAGCCTGATGAAAACCTGGTAAAGGACGTTACCTTACCTCTCACATTCATGTGGGTAGTAAGGAGAACCTTACTGTATGTCCAGTTTGGTGGATGCTTCTGTCCTCTTAATTTCCATAATAAGAAGCCTGAGAAAGACCTAAATACCACTAAAAGAAGGGTGATGGCATTGATTTAAACTTTTATAGTCACACTTTCTTTTGTCAACCAGTGATTTTTCTGCCAGCTCTTTTAAATCTAGTTTAGCATTATAGGGAAATGAACCAAGCCACATATAAATCAGTGCAGTTAGAACACCCCCTCACACCATACACACAAGTAAATTCAAAATGGCTTAAAGACATAAGCATAAGACGTGACACCATAAACCTCCTAGGTGAGAACATAGACAAAACAGTCTCCGACATAAATCATAGAAGTGTTTTCCTAGGTCCGTCTCCCAAGGCAATAGAAATAAAAGCAAAAATAAACAAACAAATGGGACTTAATCAAACTTACAAGCTTCTGCATAGTAAAAGAAGTCATAAATAAAATGAAAAGATAACCTGTGGAATGGGAGAAAATACTTGCAAACGATGTGACTGACAAGGGCTTAATTTCCAAAATATACAAACAGCTCATACAACTCAATAATTAAAAAAACAAACAACCCAATAAAAAAAAATGGGCAGAAGACCTAAATAGACATATCTCCAGTGAAGACATACAGGTGACCAACAGGCACATGAAAAGATGTTCAACATTGCTAATTATTAGAGAAATACAAATCAAAACTACAATGAGGGATCACCTCACACCAGCCAGAATGGCCATCATTCAAAAGTTCACAGATGATAAATGCTGGAGATGGTGTGGAGAAAAGGGAACCCTCCTACACTGTTGGTGGGAATGAAGTTTGGGCAGCCACTATGGAGAACAGTATGGAGATACCTTAAAAAACTAAAAATAGACTTACCATATGATCCAGCCATCCCACTCCTGGGCATATATCCAGAGAAAACTCTAATTCAAAAAGATACATGCATCCCAGTGTTCATAGTAGCACTGTTTACAAAAGTCAAGGCTTGGAAGCAACCTAAATGTCCATCAGCAGATGACTGGATAAAGAAGTTGGGGTATATACATACAATGGAATACTACTCAGCCATAGAAAAGAATGAAGGAATGCCATTTGCAGCAACATGGATGGTGATCACACTAAATGAAGTAAGTCAAGTATCATGTGATATTTCTTATATGTGGAATATAAAATATGATATAAATGAACTTATTTACAAAACAGAAATAGACTCACAGACATAGAAAACTTACGGTTACCAAAGGGGGGAAGGGATGAATTTCAAGCATATACAACACTAGAGAAATTATATGAACCCCTATGTACACATCACACAAATTCAACTATTTTCAAGACATGGCCAAACTGATCTCAGGTATACTCCCCTCCACTTCCCCACTGTGCTAGTTTCCTACTGCTGCTGAAACAGATGGCTGTGAATTTAGTAGCTTGAAACAACACAGGCTGATCCTCTTCCAGTTCTGGAGTTCAGAAGACTGATGCAGGGCTCACTGGTCTGTGGTCAAGATGTTGGCGGGGCTGGTTCCTTCTGGAGGCTCTGAGGGGAGGATCTGCTTCATTACATTTTTGAGCTGCTAGTGGCCACCTGGATTCTTTGGCTTGCAGCCCCCTCCTCTGTCTTCAAAGCATATCCCTCCAATCTCTGCTTCTGGGATCACATCACCTTCTCCTCTGATTCTGACCCTTTTGCGTCCTTCTTACAAGGACCACTGTGACTACATCATTGGGCCTCCCAGGTAGTCCAGGATAATCTCCCCCATCCCCGCAATCCTTATTACATCTACAAAGTCCCCTTTGCCATATAAGGTAGCACTCACAGGTTCTGAAGTTTAGGACGTGGACATTTTTGGGGAGCTATTATTCAGCCTACCTTAGCCACCATACCCGCCACAAAAATATTTTGAAGCAAACCTCAAGCCATTTTATTTAACCATAAATACGTCAGTACATATCTTCGAAAGATAAAAACAAAAATAAAAAAGCCCAATGATACCATTATCAGACCTAAAAACATTAAGACTTTCATAATATTATCAGATGTCCAGTCAGTGTTCCAATTTTCCCAAATTGTCTCATAATTGTATTTTGACATGTGACTTGTTCAAATTAAGAAATGTGTCATAAATCTCTTTTAACATACAGGTTCCCATCCCTTTTACTTTATTGACTTGTAGTTGAATAAACCAATATTTTTGCCCTACAGAATTTGGCTAATTGTATCCTTGCTGTCATAACATGTTTCTTTTTCTCATGTATTTCCCATAAACTGACAGTTAGATCTATAGATTTGATTATATTGAGATTTGATTGTATTGTCACAAGTGCTTCAATGATAGTGTTGTAATTTTCTACTGAATCCTATAAGGAAGCCAAAACCATCTGTTCTTTCTCTCCTGTGGTGTTGAGATTGATTGTTGGGTTCAGCTGTTGGGAGCCCTGCCCTCTCTGTATCAAATTCCCCATCAGCTTTTTACTTAAATTGATGATTATTGACTAGATTCATTATTTGATTAGTGGCTTGCAAAACAGCAATATTCTAATTCCATCACAGTCCTCATTTTTTTAACCTCAAATTCGTCTATGGAAAAAAGAAATTTCTTTAGGTCATTTTAAAGAGGGTTTGTGGCTTTGTGAAACCAGGAATGTCAACAAACACTATAACCAAAGATCAAAGTTCTCTGTAAGATGTCATAGTCGTTTGATAGTGCTATGTTTTTCCGAAGAGATGAAAAGAGGCAGACACTGAAGTTCATTCATGATAATCCATGACGGGTGCTGTGGGAAAGTAGGGAAATGTCTCCAACTTTTAAAAAATCTCCTCCGACGTTGGTTTGATTGTCCCAAGTTACAATTTATGAAAAAAAAAAAACTTTGATTCTTTCTCTTCATGCGCCAGATTCAGAGTTATAATTGGTTTTCTAGCATCCTCTAAAGGGGAATAAAAAAGTGTGTGTGTGCATGCACATGTGTGTATATCATTATGAGGTCATGGATTTTTAACGTATTTTTTATGTTTCAATTCTTTGCAGAAATTATTATTTTTCTAATTTTCTCATCTTTGACTGAGGGCCCTTTTCAAATTGGCTCCTGCATCTCTTAACATCGACCTAGAAGCTTCCTAGTTTTCTGATGTAACAAGATGTTTCAGTCTCATCTTGTACATTTCATGGCCCAGAGCGGGAATCAGCACTTTCTGCGAGGAGCTCTTGTTACTTTTAGTGGTAAATGATATTTAGAGACCACAGTCTGGGCTCTGGGGGTGCTAAAAGCTCCTGGATTGGTCATTATTTCTTGGCTTTAAAGTAGATAGAGCTAGGATTTTTTTTAGACAAAGAAATTATATCACAGATTCATAGTGTTATTTCTCACTCAAATTTAGGATTACATGGTTTTACTTCTTTGATTTTATACTTGCATTTATTTTCTCTTATGCTGAACGATTTTGTTTGTAATATCATTAAAAAACTTCTATACCTATTTCTCTATTTATCTATCTAGTATGAAGTATATTTGACTGACTATATGTAGTATATAGATTATATATAATATATTTGGTATAACCATTTTATATATAGTTGCAGAATAATAATGCTGACATTATTACTAATAATGTCATAACTGAAAACAACTTAAGACTTCTTTGCAGTCTTTTTGTTCTTAAGATATATTCCACTAGCGGTGCACAGTTAAATTACAGAGTTTTAAAGTCACTTTAATTAGTTCCCCTTGGTGTAGTTCAGCCATCAACTTGATGCATAGTTAGCTCAGTGCACAGTAGGCTAACCTCTTTTATTTTGCCTTTTAGGTGAGTGGGTTCTGCTTTTAGAAATATGTAACACAAACGTATGGTTCAAAGTTAAATGTACAGATCCACTACTTTTTAATAACGTAGACGTATGTGTTCATAATCCCCTCTTAGATGAAAAAGATGCAGTTCTATACATGCTGTTCTACACCTGCCAACATGACTTTTGAATGTAAAACCTCCAGAGCATAGGAAATAGAACCTGCATGTTATTAGCATCTTTGTATCGTAAGCCCAGCAGTCCATTTAATCAGAAGGAGGTCAAGTCCTAAAGAACCGGGAGCCAGGGTCCTCTTTAGATTTCAATTTTGCAGAGCTCTGTTTGTGACCCATTCTGTGCTGACATTTACCTTTTCCTCGTCATACTTGGAGCATACCACCCGAAGATCTCCCAGGACTCACAACAGTTATTGTCTGTACTGGTTTTGGAAATACTGCCCCTTTTTTTTCAAGCAGATAGTTTGTCAAAAATATTTTTCTAATGTTATAATTACAACCACAATTTTAACAGTAATTAACATTTCAATAAGCACACATACTCCAATTTGCTGAACTATATATTTCATTGAAGGACATTTTGTTGTTTTCCAACTTTTTTGCTATACGGTAAATTTAAAAATTCCTCTTTCTTTGCTTAAGAGCCTTGAAGCTTTGACCTGATGGGACTGTCACCATTTCACTAACAGGCACCTGTGTTCATTCCTCAGGTCCTTGTGTCCACGGGTGGAAATATGAGGAAAGATGTAGTTCTTCCCAAAGAAAGTCTTTTTTCTTAACAATTTCAAATGAAGGAAAATATGAAATGTACAGGGGATGGAAATAGACCAGAGGAAGCCCTTTAAACAGAACAAAAAACTTTGTGTGAAATTCTCTTTTCTGATTTTTTTTTCTAAAATAAATTTTTTCTACAAGGTACATGTAAAATGTGTCATATTAGTTTTAGTATGTGAAGAATAAGAAAGGCTGTGATTTTGCTCAGAAGACTCAGTGTTCTAGTGAAATATGATCTTAGATTGCTCAAGGCAGGTTCTCTGGGTCCTAGAATTTATATTGATCCTCAACCAGGAGGCTGTCAATTGTTTATCGTTATTCATCCTCCACTGCTTGTTCCGTACCTTACCTGAAGCCACTGAGAACTGAGGAGTTGACACATTTCTTTTGATAAGATGGGGAGAAGGCAACATACATTTATGTTAAAAAATTTCCAGATGTTTTCTGGAGCATAAGATGTCAGAGAAGGGGTTGACCAGTGATCCCAAGATTACCAAAGAGACCTTTGTAGGGTGGAGAGTTTGAGCTGCCCCCTTCCAGAATATTGGAGGAAGAGAGCCCCTGTGAGGGGGCCCTTGGGTGGAGATGGCATGGCTCCTCCATGGGGCTGAGGAGAACCAGTCTGAACAGACAGGAAGGGTTCTTGTGGCTTGATGGGCAGTGCGGCTTTTTAGGTAGCATGGACCCATGTAGAAGGGCTTCAGGAAGGAGACGAATATGTCTAAACTGGATGAAATAATTAACAATGGGCTGCAAACAAGAGGGGAAGGGCTTGAGGAAAAGAAAAAATTGGTTGGCAATACTATTCAGAACAGATTAAAAAGGAGAAGGAACTTGGAAATAGAGATGCCAGTAAGGAGGCTACTAAGATAATAAGTCATGATTTCATAGCGATAGGATGCTGTATGGAGGAAAATGATGAAACTACTGGAGAAGAAAGAATAGAAATAAAGACAGATTTAAAGAAAAAAATTTCTGGGTCATAGTGACTGAGCTTGGGAAGTAACAGACAGTGGTGATTCCAGGATTTGAAGCATCAGTGATTGGGAGAATGGTTATAAAAGCGGTTGATTAAATCAGGGGCATTACACCTGAGAACTAGATTCCTCCTTTTTTTTTTTTTTTTTTTAAACTTTCCTCTTCCTTCTCATCTTTTTTTTTTTTAATTTAATTTTTTTTTTTATTGAAGTGTAGTTGACTTACGGTGTTAGTTTCAGGTGTACATCAGTGATTCAGTTATAAATATACATACATATATACACATACACATATATCTGTGGCTACGTATATTTTCAGATTCTTTTCTGTTTTAATCCTTCTCATATTTTTTATACAACCATCTATCAAGTGCCCTTATATCTGACAGCTATTCCCTGGAGCTCCAGTAGTAAACAGTACAGGCACAGTCTTGCTGTCACTGAACTTGCATTTAATTAGGGAGGGAGGCAGAGGAAAGAATAAGGTAACTCATGCAGTGGTGAGTGCTGCGAAGACAGTGAAACCATATGCTTGATGGTGATGGAGGTTGTAAGGACAAGGCGGGACTCCTGTAGGTTGGAAACTCTGGACAGCAATGCAGAGGAAGCGCCCAAGGAACCAGCTTTGTGAAGGCTTGGTGGCTTTTCAGGACATTCTGGAAAATGAAAAAAAAAAAAACAGCTCTCTTAAGACAAGGATAGACTTGGAGTGTGTGAAAGGAAAAGAAGGCTGAGGGTACTGGACGGTCCTGAATGAGGGCAAGGAGGTGAGGGCAGAGGGTTTCGGTCAAGGTCTAATCAGGAGACGGAACCCCGACAGTGGTAGTGCAATATGAAGAATTACTCACTATAACAAAGGACTGGGGTAACGAGAGGTCTACCAGTGAGAAGCAAAGAGAACACAGGAGCAGCAGATACAGCACCGCCCCCACCCACAGGGCCAGGATCGGGAACCCCCGCCCCCAGGCTAAGATGCAGACCACCTTAGAGAGGGTGTGGCAATGGCAATCTGGAGAACAAGGGAGTCCCTGTGGTGCCACACGAGTGCACCTTGCTGGGAGCCCTCTCCCTGGAACTTTCCGGAACCTACGTTCCAGGCTGCCAAAGAAGACTGTTCACAAGGAGTTTTCTCTCCAGTGGCAGTCAGCTAACGGAGTGCTTGCGGGGGTTTTCAGGGAAACTTCTGGGAGCTGCTGACATCCAGGTGCCGGAGGAGCTGTGTGTGCTGCAGAGGCTTGTGCTGGAGAAGCTGCCCACACAGCAGCAGCCGGACGCCAGGGGAGCTGTACCTGAAGGAGCCAGGGGAAACCACCCACACACCAGGAGCTGGGGACCGGGAGACCGCATGTGCTTCAGGAGCTGGGTGCTGGAGCAGCCGTGCATGCTGGGGGAGCAGCGTCCAGGGAAGCCAGCCCCGTTGGGAGCCTGCTGATAGCACACCAGAACCGGGAGGGAAACCTCCTCCTCTTAGATGGTCTCTCCAGCTCCCCCTACTGGCAATACTTAACACTGTGCCAGCCGGCAAAGGAAACATTTTTAAAGGGCCCAGCTAAACTTTTGCAGAGCAGGCAGTGAGGGACAAATTTGGAGCTGAGAAGCAATACACTCGTAACTGGCATGTAGCGGTCATCAGGGCCCTGGCCCTGGAGGGCCGTGTAACGGTGGTGGTGAGAGTGGAAGCATTGGTGATGGTCTCCATCATGTCTCGGCACTGTTCTTAGTGCTTTACATATTTTGTTTGTTTGCTTAATTTTAATTTTAATTTTAATTAATTTATATTTTTAGTTGGGGGAGGCAGGTAATGTTTTTTTTTAATGGAAGTACAGGGGATCAAACCCAGGACCTCGTGCAGGCTAAGCATGCGCTCTGCCACTGGGCTCTACCCTCCCCCAGTGCTTTACATATTTTAAACTCATTTTATCTTCACAATCCAGTGAGGCGGTTGCTGTCATTATCCCCACTTCACAGGTGAGGTAACAGGAGCACAGAGAGGTTAAGTCACTTGCCCGCAGTCGAATGCTAGTTAGGGATGGAGCCCAGATTCAAAGGTGGGCAGTCTGACTTGACATCTGCCTGGCAGACTATCAGCTCATTACTGATCTTTGAGCAAACAGAGAAATCTCTCAGGAAAGATAAGTACTTAAGAAAACTTTGCAGTTGACCCTTATGTGATTAAGCCAGCCACCTCTGTTTTTATATATTTTATAAATGCAGACATTTTCATCAGTTTTAAAATAAGGTACAAATATACCAGGGAACACATTAGAATAGGTAACATGGGGAAGGTGAAGACATTGGGTGACCAAAGTGATTAAAATACTAGAAAATAATATATTTTGAGTATGGTTTGATGGACTGGGGGCTCCTTTGGCTTAACAAAAATAGAAAAGGGGGCAAGTTCACAAGTTTTGTCAGGGGTGTGAAGAGATGTCCCGCTGAAGATTTTGACCATGTAACTCCTGTCACTAATGGGTGGGGAGGGGGCACAGAAACATGGGCCCAGAGAACGGGGCTGTGGGCAGCCCTATGGTGGACCGGACACCGGGCTATCTAAGCAGAAAAAGGAGAAGTCTGGGAGAGACAGGGCATCTTCTTCAGGTCCAAGGCAAGGTGTTAGCGCCAAGTGGCTCTGCCTGGGGAGGGCGTCAAGGGAAGGTGGCAATAGGGGAGCTAGGTGAAGAGCTGGCCAGGACAGCCGGGGACAGGAAGATGCTGTCGGTTTAGGGCCAGTGCCTAGCAAGGACCTGGACTGATGCGGGTTTGAGGAAAAATGGTGACATGGGGCCGAGAATATGGGTTCCGGGGTCAGATGACCTAATCCTGGCTTCCTCTATCCTTTCTAATTCTGTGCCCTTGGGAAAATTATTCTTATCTAAGTTTCAATTTGCCTGTTTATAAAAAGAAATATAATAGTAACCTCTGCACAGAGCTATTATGCTGATTAAATGAGATACTTAAAGCCTGTTTCCACCAATAATGACACATGCTCAGTAAATGTTTACTGTCATATTTGCAACAATAATATTATTTATAATATTTATACATTTATTATATTATATTTATTAATATATTATTGATACATTACAATTATGATAATAATTATTACTATTACTATTGAAAAAGGCTGAATATTAGAGTCAGGGAAACAATAATAAGGATTAGATAAAAAGTGTTTTATAACATGTATGGGCATAGACGTGCATGTGTGTATATGAATATAGAATTTTGAAATAGTTTTCAGTTGAAATCTCTGTTTTTGTAACAGGCAGCCCAGGAAATGTTCAGTTTCGCACATAATAATGAATGCCTGTTTTGTCTGTTACCGTTTACAAGTCCTGTTATTTCTGTCATCTCACGAGAAATGTTCCTGTATTTGCACAAGAATGAGCCAGATCGAGCACACACAAAAATTACTGGGTAAGGGTGGCTTTATGGGTCTTATTCGGTGTATCTGAGACCAGTCAAATGAGTTCCTCAGTGTTCTGTTCGGTTTCAGTAGAGAAGAGGAAATTGAGATTCGCAGGTGGAGAAGACCAAATATTTCTCATAAAATGAGTGACCGCCTGGCGCCATCAGGTCGTGGGTTTTGTCATCAGGCTGGGATTCAATCTCAGCTCCACCAACTAGCTAGCTGGGTAACTGAGCACTCACCAGAATCTCCTGAGTCCATGTCCTGATCTGTCAGGTTGACAGCATCCTCCCCACAATACTCATCTCATGGTGAAGTCGTACCACAGAGTGAAATAATACTTGAAAATTGCCTGGAACCCCTGCCGGGCACAGAGAGCATGGTACACACCAGCCTCCTCCTCACCCAGCATCCTCTTTCTGTCCTCCCTGTTCCCAGCCTTCCCCTCTGGGGATCTCGAGTTGCTCATGGCCCACTTTGGATGAAGCTGCCATGTTTATGTGGACCTTGAGGCAGACAGTAATTGGAAATTCAATGGATAGGTAGGCAGTAATTGGGGAACGGGTTTTCAGGGCACCATAGAAAGTCAGAAAAATCGCACACTCTCCTCTCTGTCTAGATCCCTCACCTTCCCTTCTGCTCATTTGTGACAAATGTACTTGATGCTGGTGTAGTGTTTTCACCAGGGGCTGAAGGAATTCACAGCATTCTTTTTTTTTTTTTTTAAGAATGAACCATAACATCCCTTTGTTCACAGAGACTGTAAATCCAGCATCCTCCAGATTAGATAATGTATGTTCAGTAGCAGTAGGAAAGAAACAGAGAAATATTTGCTGCAAAACGTCTTTCTGACGTCTTGAAAACTAGCTAATTTCCAGCACCTGACAAGTCGGTTCCCTGCTCCATCCGCCGCGCATTTAGAGGAAAAGGGAAGACAGTCCCCCACAGCGAGGAGCCTGTCACCTGGGAATCCAGGGGAGATAATGTGACCACGGTGCAGTGGCATTGAATACTGACAAGGATGTGACAGGCCATGCTTAAAGTTTGGTGTCACATTCAAACGACTGGCTGAGAGATGAAAAGACAACAAAAAAGTCATCCCCCTCTCGGAATCTCATGCGGATTCCCTTCCTGGTTGGTTGCCTGCTCAGCGGTCTGGCTCCTGCTTTCCCCATTAATAATCATAATCAAACATCCATTATTGGTTTTTCAGCAACAGTGTAATTGCTTCCCCTTCCTTATTTTTCTGGGGCAGTCGGCCTGCCAGTGAGAAAGGGCAGTTGCGTAACTGTTCTTTCCCCGTAAACTCGGAGAAGTCAGCCGTGCCCCGCAGATACTGGTGTCAGCCGCTCTGCTCTCTGGTGGAGGAAAGGAAGGAAATAATTTCCAGGTGCTATTTTTAGACTTCAATTTGGATTTCAGCCTTTATGATACTTTGTATACGGGGGAATGGAGCAGTTGATGTACAATTCCGCTGTCAAACACTCGGGTCTCTACCTGCCCCGGCAGACTTTCTCTCTGGGGACCAGATCTCAGCATCACTCAGCCGCAGTGCCCTCCTTGTGGGCTGAATGCCCAGCCAGGCCGAGGGGGTTAAGACACACTGTGTGTCAACAGCGTTTGCCAGTGGAACTTGCTACCAGCAACCACCCAGGCTGCAGTTTCCCCCGGAAGGTTTATTCTCATCTTTCACCTGTATAGATATTCAGTGCTGCACAAATTCTCCATAAACAAAATGAGTTCACTTGACCATTCTTGCTTTTCTTGCCAGTTTCCCAGAGGCGTTAGATGAAAGCCAGAATGAGGGAAACTCTCTCTTTGCTGGATTTCCTTCCAAACTATCAAGAAAGGCCCAGACACCTGGGACTCCAGGTTATCTTTGTTCAGCGGAGATGGAAGGCACCTGGACCATCTAGTATTTCTGTTCTCCACTTTGGGGGGAATCTGAAACACACACAAGGCGTGCGTGAGGGGCATGCCACTCACTGCAGATGACAGCGCCTGGCCACCGGCGAGGTCTTTTTTTTTTTTCCAATCGAAGTATAGTTGATTTACAATAATGTGTTAGCTTCAGGTGTGCAGCATAGTGATTCAGTATTTTTGCAGATTATACTCCATTATAGGTTATTACAAGGTAATGGGTGTAATTCCTTGTGCTATACAGGTCCTTGGTGCTTATCTGTTTTATATATAGTAGTGTGTGTCTGTTAACCCTGTTCCCTTCCCTCTCCCCTTTGGTAAACACAAGGTTTTTGTTTGTTTGTTTGTTTTCTATATCTTTGAGTCTGTTTCTGTTTTATATATACATTAATTTGTATTTTTTTTTTAGGTTCCACATATGAGTGATAATACATAGTATTTGTCTTTCTCTGTCTGACCTAGTTCACTAAGTATAACATTCTCTAGGTCTATCCATGTTGCTGTGAATGGTAGTATCTCATTTTTTATGCCTGAGTAATATTCCATTACATACATATATTATATATATATATATAGTATATACCAATAATATTCCATTACGTGTATGTGTGTGTGTGTGTGTGTGTGTGTATACACACACAAGTGTTTTTAACCCAGTTGTCTGTTGATGGGCACTTGGGTTGCTTCTATGTCTTGGCTATTACAGATAATGCTGTGTATGAACATTGGGGTGCATGTATGTTTTTGAATTACTGTTTTTGTTTTTCTCTGGGTATATAGCCAAGGGTAGAATTGCTAGATCATAAAGTAGTTCTATTTTTAGTTTTTTTGAGAAACCTCCATACTGCTTTTCACAGTGGCTGCATCAATTTACCTTCTGATCAGCAATGAAAAGGGTTCCCTTTTCTCCACACCCTTAACAAACATTTGTTATTTCTTGTCTTTTTTGATAATAGTCATTTGATGATGGCCATTCTCACAGTTGTGAGGTGATAACTTCATTGCGATTTTGATTTGCATTTCTCTAAAATTAGCCACGTTGAGCATCTTTTCATGTTTCTGTTAGACATCTGTATGTGTTCTTTGGAAAAATGTCTGTTTAACTCTTCTGCCCATTTATTGACTGGATTGTTTGTTTTTTTGATTCTGAGTTGTCTGAGCCATTTGTTAAAAGATGGCCAAATGATAGCAAATGCGCGGCAGCCTGCCGGTGCCCATCACCCCCCGCCCCCACCTCCACATCCCGCCCTTTCCCCCTTCCCGCCCCCGCCTCTCCAGGCACTACTGTTCTCACAGGGACTGTGTTCACACCGCAGGAACCTGGGGGTGAATAAGAGAGGCTGCTGGGGAGGGAGACAGATGTGCACGGTGCGCACCGCCATTATATTAGCATCCGGTTTCCCTCCGTGCCTCACTGCCGCCACGCGTGCACTGTCAGACTGCACAGGTGACCCCTTCTGCCCTTTTCTTCTCGCCCCTGTGGCCTATTTTGCAAAGAAGTCGAGTTTATGAGCTGCTTCTGCTCGAGCTAGCTCTTGATCCCCTCTTCTGTTCTCGAGATTGGAAGTTACTCTGCCCGGGCCCAGCCTGTGGCCACACCCCAATGAAGCTGCCACTGGCTTGCTGGGCCCCTCTTTTTAAAGTTAGATACAGAGGCTCCCTCCCTCGCAAGCAGGTTGTTCACCGTCTCCTGAGCCCTGAGTACTGTCTGTTTGGAGCTCACGGTAAACCTCCTGCAGTTTGAGGCCAGAGAATACCAGGGAACGCCCACCCGAGGCGCCCACAGTGACGGGACGCGCTGACCGCTTGCCCGGCTCCGGCCGGCTGTGTCCCCGCCGTCCCCACGCCGAGCCGGAGCATCTCCAGGCTGGTACACGGGGCGTCGCGGCTCCGCTCACTGCCCAGCAGCTCTTACTGTTCTCGCTGGAACACGACTTGGGGACGTTTCTCTCTTTTCCGTGCGGCCAGAGGCACGTGTTCGGAGCTACCCAGAAGCCCTGCCTCCTTGACTCCCTGGTTTGTCACATGAAACACTCAGGTGGGGGCTCTCTGTCAGGTGCCTCTCCTGGGCTCTCCTTGGAAAGCGTAGAAGAATCATGGACCGAGCTCCTGGATCGCGCCGGGAGATGCGCCGAGACGCGATTTGCGAGGCGCGCGCTCTTCCGCCTCTTGCTTCTGTTTCCCTTTAAAATTCCTTGGCTGCCCTCCGGGTGGCACGTGTTTCCATTTATCCTCCAGCTCTCAGGACTCAGCGCAGCTCTCGGACTTCTGAAGAGCTCTGATTAGGAAGCCCTTTCCCTGACTGCCAGCTTGCTCTCATCAAATGTGTCCCCACAAACCACGACAAGGGCTTGGCACGGGGTGGGGTGTTTAGCACTGAAGGTAAGATTGTGCAAACTTTGGTAAAATGGCCAAAGGAAAAGAAGGGGACAAATTAAAAAAAAAATTTTTTTTTTTACATTTCCTTCTTGTTATACAAGTGAGGATGCATGTGGTTTATTTAAAAGAAAAAAAAAAGTAATACAACAGAGAGGGATAAAATATAAAGCAAAATCCCCTGCCCCTCCCCCAACCACAAGGAAACAGTTTCAAGTAGATCCTTCCAGAAATATTTCACTCACACATGGGCATATGTGGCTGTATGTGCCTGCTGTTTTTTAAAAGTTCCAATGAGATCTTAACAGAATACTATTCTGTACTTTACCTAATTTCACTTAATTTTTCTTGGAAAGCTTTCTATTTTAAGAGGCAGGGCTTAGCTTTCTGTTGTGAATGGTTGCATGGCATGTAGCAGTAACGGGTTGATTTTCTCCGTTTGGTTTTTCCAGTTGTTTCTCACGATGCAATTACTGTTCTTTTCCACACAGCTCTTTTTTTTTTTCTGGTCTGAATATATCTATACTGTACACACTTTGCGTTAGAAAAGCTAGCTCAAAGACCATGTGCTTTTTTAATCTTGACAAGCATTGCCAAATGATTTTCCTCAAAAAAGACGGTACTGATTCATTTGCACACCTTCACCTTGAATGTGGCTAATTACCTTTTTATCTATTTACTGGTCATTGTGTATTTCTTCTTCTGCCTCGTCTGCCTATATTCACCTGGGATGTTTGCTTTTCTTATTGATTTTTCAAAACTCTTGAAGGTTAAGGAGTTTGACTCTCGGACTATCCCATGTATTAGAAACATTTTCTCATAATAAATCATTGATAGATTTTGATTTTCATGTATCGTATCTTTGCCGTGTAGAAGTTGAAATTTATATCTATCCAGATTCATCACTTTTTTTTTTCCTTTTTGACTTCCCAGTTTTTGTGTTTTCCCCACTTCAAAACTGTCATCAAATGATTTAAAATTTCCGCTTAGTCACTGAACAGCAGAGGAAACGCTGCACACTGGCAAAGTCGAGTGGCATATTGAGATTTACCCTGAGCCTTTAATTTTTAATGTAGTTAGTCCACTGGGATCACTTATCAGGAAAGCTTTTCCCCTATTAACTTTCTTAGGATGGATATATTTTTTTAAGTTAATTGTTTTCTTTGCTTCAAATTGGCAGAATCCTTTAAGAGTAACTTCCCTGGAAGGTCATCCAGTTAATTAAATACTTATTGAGCTCCTATTGTGGTTAATACCTTGCTCGATTATATGAGTCATAGGATTAAAAAAAAAAGAGTATAAACTATTCTCCAACCTCATTAAGCACCTACAGTAGAAGACGGCGTATGTGCACAAAACCCAGACATTAAGACAGAATGTAATATCTGTGTTAAGACTTCTACCAAATCCCATAGGGTTCAGAGAAAGGAAGCTGTATATGGTGTGGGATCAAGGAAGAGTTCCTTATTAAAGTGACATTCGAGATGGGCCTTGATGAACTGGTTGGCTTTTTAATGGGTGGAGATTTTGGAAAAGAAAAGGCAAGAGAAGAAGGCATCTGAAATTAGACCCTTGTGCATTTGTCCTGGGAAAAGCAAGTGGTCCCCTTGGCTGACATCTTGCAACACACAGGAGAGCAGTGAGGAGGCATCCAGAGCAGGGCTGAGGTCAGCTTGGGAGAGATCTTGAAGGACTTTGCTTTCCGCCTGGCAAGCAATGAGAGCCACTAACATTTTTGGAGCAATAACAGATGGGATAGGTTGGAAGAGTGAAATAGCTGAAGGCAGAAAGATTCATCATTAATTGCAGGGGTGAAGAAATGAATGGCTTAATTTGGGACAGCAGCCCAAGAGGTGGGAAACAGACCTCAGCAATATTCTCAATTTATGATCTATGGTTGGACTGAGGGAGGAAGAGGTTGAAAGTGACCATGATTTCAGGCCTTCTATCAACTCACTTTTTTTTTTAAATTGAAGTATAGTCAGTTACAATGTGTCGGTTTCTGGTGTGCAGCACAATGTCCCAGACACTCTTAACACATGTTGAGTGCCCAGGACATGTCTCATGTGCTGGGTCCTGGGAACAAAGTGGTCGGCACAGCAGACAGGGTTGCTTCTCTCAAAGGATTGACTTCTAATGATGAGAGAACAATGAATAAGCCAGAGTGAGGCAGGAATAAAGAGACCATGAATATAAATGGAGAAATTAAGAGGAGGAGCTGAGTTGATGGAGGTCCCTACTGACTTTAATTTCATGTTCGAAAACTGAGTGTTCTGTTGTTCCAAATATTTCTCTCTCCAGTTATTTCTGGTGATATTCTCTTTCCTTCTTTATCTGGGTGTTTACTACTGAGTGATGCAGGAAAAAGAAAAGTAACTTGTTGCTTGGAGTTTTAAAGAGGCTGCAAAGTTGGAAAGGATTTCTAAAATCCGTGGCTGATTGGCTGAGCAGACTCAGGATCAGAGTAGATCTTTGACTTTTGAGGATGCCTTAGCTTTCTCACCTGTAAAATGGAGGTCTGTCCCAGCCAGCGTGATCATTCTACTTTGCTCAGAATTTTGTGGGTCATAACTGGAGAAGGACATGGCGAGGCAGTTCTCCCTAGGGGTTGCGGTCACAGTCATGAGACTGAGGTTGTGTTCATGTTAGCTCGGCTAGGCTGGACAGGCAAGAAGTTGCCTCACTCACACGGCTAGCAGCTGGTGGGTGGCCAGCAGCTGAGATTGTAGCTGGTGCCTTCGATCAAGGAGTTGCATGTAGTCTTTGCAGTGTGGCGATCTCAGGATGGACAGACTTCTTGCAAGGCAGCTGGCTTCTCTCAGAGCAAGGGTCCCAGAACCGTTGGTGGGTGATGCATGTCCTCTTCTGGCTTATCCTTAGAGTTATATGGCATTACTTTCTCTGCGATCCATTGGTTACAAGAAAGTCACTAAGGGCAGCCCAAAATCAAGAGGAGAGAGCTAAGACTCCATCTCTCAATCATTGGAATGTCAAAGAATTTGAATTATGTTTTAATACGGCCACAGTGCTGCAGCACTATCTACCTTATAAGGTTATTTTGAGGACTAACAACTTTCAGAACAGCACCTGACTAATCACTGTTAACTCACGATCGTGATGATGGTGGTGGTTGTCATGGAGATGAGGACGATGACGATGATGATGGTGATGAGGACCTGCTCTGCTCTTCTGCACAATATCTTTTATTACTGATGGCAGATTGCACCTTGGATGGAATTAATTATTGGTCTCAGCCAATCTGTATTCCTTACCTAACAATAGGAGAATAATAAATAGATATGGCCCACAATGATCACGTCTTTACCATCATATGTGCACATTTAAGACTGATTTTCATTTTATTAGTGCCTCCTACTGTTCAAGATTTGAGAAGTTGTGTACTTTTTCTATTATTACTGCTCTTTTATATATTGTATACATCATTTTGTATTTCCTTTTCTACAATCTATCCTCTAAGATAGACATAAGACATCTTAGATTAAAAATGTAGAAACTCAGATTGAGATAAAATATTCCTTTAGAGACTAAACTCCAATCACAGTCATCTGATTTTGATTGAATCAACTCTGTGTTCAGCCACTATTAAGAGGAAAACCAGCTCTAACTGGATTAAACAAGAATAGGATGGACACCTGGGTTGGTTGGTTCAGCAGTTCAGACTTGTCATCAAAAAACCAGATTCTTTCCATTTCTTTTTTCAGCCATTTCCATTTGTAATGCATCAGCTTTGTCCATAGGCTGACTCCATAAGGATCACAAGATAGACGCAGCGGTTTCTTGGTTCATACTATTGCGAGAGAAAGTAAAACCTACCCCCCACTGACCACCGTCCCAGCGTGGGCCACAGAACACGATCTGCCTGAGTTTAGTTCAGCTGTCTGGGGTTGGTGACCCCTGGACTGTAAAAGCCTGTCCAGTGGAATGTCACAGGTCAGCTGTTTTCATCTAATCACAGTTTACCTGAGGAGTCAGGGAGGGGCTACCATCCAATATGTCCCAAGGAGGGAGGGATGGTTACCTGAATACTCCCTGAGTTCTGTTAGGAAGGACAAAGAGGAAGGGACATTGGCTCAGCAGACAACAGTGTCCACTACAGTTTCCAAGACAAACACTCTTTAATATATACTACATTTCCTCTTGTCATATTGTCAGGTGAAATTTTGGGAAGTAGGCTGAAATATCCAACCGTCTTTGTTTGGTAGAGAATTGTGTTCATCTTCCTTTCTTGGGAAACTGAAGACAGAGGGATAAAATTTAAATATTTCCAATAAAACCTTTATTTTAAAAATTAAAGATTAAGTCTTTGTTGACCAAGGAAGGAAAAGATTTCAGACACACGAGGACTAGAAGTGGTTAAGCAATTTGCAGTTGAAAGCTTTGCACCGTTGGGCATTCACATATTAGCTTGATATTTTACTCCATTATGGTTCTGTAAAAAGACTTGGCTGTCTTCAGTGTTTCTTTTCGTGAAAATATTAATAAATATTAATAAATCAGGAGAGAGAGTTTGGTGATAAGAGCTGAAATGATTGGTGTCTGTGTTAGAATTCAGTATGTCCATTCCTAAAATGGATAGACGCTCGCCTGCTAACTTCCTGCCTCCTCTCTCTTAACATCATTCTCTGTAAATAACACACACATGCTTCAGTTCCATGAAGATTCAAGCCACAATTAGATGATCTCTCTTGGACCTCATTTGACTTCCAACTGGGAGGAATAACAAAAATGTTGAGTCTCAATTCTCTGTTGAAGAGCTTTCCCCCAAACGCTGAAGCTGTATCTTCAAATTGCCTCATTTTGGGTTGTGAGAACATCACCGAAGACCTCACATAGTTCAAATAGCAGGGAGTCATTCATTTAAGGGATGATTTTACTAAATGACTTAATTATTCTCCTGAACGGGAATAGCACATCTCAAGACTTTGAAATTAACGGCTTCTCTCTTTTGTACAAATGGATTCAATAAGAAGGTATTTAAAACATTGAAAGCTCCATGAGATTATTACGTGAGCCGTAAGGAGGCACTGCAATTTTACACCTACAGGATTTACTCTCCATTCAGCATGTGTCTCTAAAATTGGTTTCCAAATTTCGATGTCGGCATCCTAAGAGAGACTTCAGGATAAGCCCCACTGACTCAAAGACTACACATACTATATTTTGTCAACTAGAAGGTGGACACAAAGTTACAGTATTCAGATCACTATAATGTCAAAACTTGCTTACAGAATCAGCAAGCTCTCCTCCCCTAGGAAACTTATGAGAGGTGGGCTGTCGGCTCTTTCCCTTAAACCCAGCCCTGCACGCACCACTGGAAGCCATGAGTGATTCTGATGGATCTGACAAATTAATAACAAAAAGTAACAGAGAGCCGCCCAGGCAACTGAAGGTGATTTGGTCTCCGCGTGGGAAAGAAGCAGATGATAAAGTGAAGGTTTTCAGGCATGCCCTTTTCCTTTTCCCGTGTTGCCTGAGAAGGCCAGTGCCCACCGTGCTGCTTCTGGAAAGAGACAAGCACCTGCTGGCCGGTGTATCAGGGGAGACAGGACCAGAAAGCCAGCATCAGAGAAAGACTGACGTGGGAGGGTATCAAACTGACGGCTTGGATCATGAGTGTACCCCCAGCCCTCCCTGTTCTGTGAGAGGTAGATCATCACCACTGAGGAAGTCTGTGTATTTCTGCAGGCACAGACATACAGATTATTCCAAACAGAAGTTCTTTTCCTTGGGATGGTGCCCCACCCTTCCACCACCTAAACCTATTAGGTTGGGCACAACTTAGGGCCTTGGCATGCTCCTCTTCTCCGAAGACTCCTCACCAGCCAAGGAGGTGAACACGGCTGCAGAAACATGAACTCATAGGGAAAATGCATGAGACTCTTAGCAGGGCCACTGCTGTAGAATTACAACAGCAAATGGAAGGACTCTCACTGGGTGAAGCATAATTAGACACAAGATAGATGGATCAAATATTTCCCAAAGAGAAGGGAAGATATTGGAGCCAGGAAGCAAAACAAGAAGTCATAAAGAAACCCAAGTGCAAATTTAGAGAATGCAAAATTTAAAAATTGAAGGGAAAAAAAAAAAAGTTCTCAGTAAATGAGTTCAATAGCCAAACGGATTCAGTTGAAGAACCAATTAGTGAACCAGATGATCAAAAAACTCCGAGGGCCTGAGGAATAGACAGAAAGGAAAAAAAGATAAATTAAGCATATACAGAATAGAGTTATTTGATCAACGTTCCTATGAAATGAATCCCAGAAGAAAAGAAAACAATTAGTCGAGGAGAAAGAGGAAATATTTGAGAGACTAATGACTGAAAATTGCTCAGAAAAAAGGAAAAGATATACGATCTTTTACTGATGGGCTTAATAACTCTCACAGAATAGAAAAAAGTGGGGAGCCTACTGGGTTTGCAATTAAAATTTATATATACCAAAGATAAAAAGAAAATTCTAAGGGCAGATCATCTAGAAAAGGATAAGAATTAAACTGATCTCAGACTTTCAAGTAACAGCAGGAAATTCAGGAAGGCAGAGTATTAAGCTAAACCATTATTTAGTGTTTGAGTGTGAAATTGAGGTGTTCTCAGACCTTCTAAGTCCTTAAAAGATTTACAGTATGTATCTTTTTTGAAGCATTCTTAAAGGAAATATTTCAACAAGATGAAAAGTAAGTTCAGGAGGACAGTTTGAGTTATATGAGAGAGTCCAGGGGAAAAAAAATCTTTAGTAATTTTAGTGTTGATGAAATGGAGAACTTACAAATAAAAACATATCATAGTAAAAATTTAGAACTCAAATGAAGCCTCAAAACACATATAACTGCATCACCTTTGAGATGGGATGGGGATCGAAGGAGAGCGAGGTGAAAGTTTGCTATGGTGCCGCCCAGGTAGGCTCATTCGTCCCCTGACCTAGTGGGAGTCCCTCAGACAGCAAATGAAAATTTAATTTCATGCAAAACCAGTACACAAATGCTCATGGCAGCTGTATTCACAGTCCCAGATTGGGAGCATCGCAGATGTCCTTCAGTGGGGGAATGGCTGAGTAAGCTGTGGTCCAGATGTAGCACGGAACACGGCTCAGCAGTAGAAAGGAATAAACTATTGATACATACGTGGCTTTCCAGGGAATTACGTTGAATGAAAACAGCCGGTCCCCAAAGGTGCATACTTTATGATGCCATTTCTGTACCATTTTTGAAATGACAAAATTTTAGAAATGGAGAACAGATTTAGTGGTTTCCAGAGACTCGGGATGGGGGGAGGGTCAGGGTGGGAAGTAGATGGTGTGGTTATAAAATGGGACTTAGGGGTACCTGTGATGACTGGTGGAATTGGTCTGTATCTTGAATGTGGTGGTAGATACATGAACTTACACAAGGGTGAAATTATATAGAACTGTAGACACACACACACACACACATGCACACATACATGCAAATGAGAGGACATCCAAATAAGATGAGTGGATTGTATCAATGCCAATTCCCTGCTTGTGACACTATTTTATTTTTGCAAAATGTTACCATTGCGGACAACTGAGTAAAGGATACGTGGCGCTCTCTCTATTGTTTCTCATAGTTTTATGTGAATTAATAAAAAGAAAGAGGAAGGTAGGAAAAAAGAAATAAAGACAAAAGTTTAAAAAAATTAAAAATCTTAGTTGTAATCAATCAGGAAAATAGTAACAATTAAACAGTAATTACAGTAACTGTGAACAATTGGGTTAAGGTCACCAATCCCAAAGATAAAATTCCAGAATGGATTTTTATATAATTCAGCCAAATGTTTTGTATTGCATTCATTTTTGAAAAAAGAATGTAAAAAACAAGTTGAAAATAAAGGGTGGTTAAAATAGAAGCCAGGAACAAATTGAACTAAAAGAATATTGGAGTAACAATTATAATATCAGACAAAATAGATTTTAAGGAAAAAATATTGTATCAACAAATAAGATCATCATATACTTAAAAGAAGCAGTAGAAAAATTAATGATTGAAACATATACATCTAACAAAATCTGAAATACATAAAACAATCAATAGCACTTTGGGAGAAAATAGATGAATCAAAAATTGAAATTGGATTCCACATATGAGCGATCTCTTATGGTATTTTTTTTCTCTTTCTGGCTTACTTCACCTAGAATGACATTCTCCAGGAACATCCATGTTGCTGCAAATGGTGTTATGTTGTCAAGTTTTCATGGCTGAGTAGTATTCCATTGTATAAATATACCACATCTTCTTTATCCAGTCATCTGTCAATGGACATTTAGGCTGTTTCCATGTCTTGACTATTGTAAATAGTGCTGCTGTGAACATTGGGGTGCAGGTGTCCTTTTGAAGTAGGGTTCCTTCTGGATATATGCCCAGGAGCGGGACTCCTGGGTCATATGATAAGTCTATTCTTAGTCTTTTGAGGAATCTCCATACTGTTTGATGTGGGGAAGAGGTTGGGTGAAATGGATAAAGTGAGTCAAAAGTTACAAACTTCCCAGTATAAAATAGTTAAGTCCTGGGAGTGTAAAATACAGCATGGTGATTAGAGTTAACAATACTGTATTGTATATTTGAAAGTTGCTAAGAAAGTAGATCTTAAAAGTTCTCACAAGAAAAACAAACTGTGTAACTCTGTGTGGTGATGGATGTTACCTAGTCTTAAGGTGATGATCACTTTACAATGTATGTAAATCTCAAACCATTTGTTATACACCTGAAACTAATACTTCGTACGTCAATTATACTTCAATTGAAAAACAGAGGCTGGAAATTTCAAACATTCATTTCAGAAAATGGTAGATAAAGCAGACAAAATAAAAGCAAATATATAATTAAATTCAATAACATAGTATGCTGTAACTTTAGAGTCAGTGAACAGAGCACTCATTTTCTTGGGACATAAAGAACATTTACACAGAGTGAGCATGCACTCCTAGGCGAGAGAGGAAGTCTACAGTTTATAAAGCAGATTTCCAACTATTTAATAAAATCAGATATTAATCTAACACAGAAGGAGCTGATAAAGGCTTCTGTCTAGAAATTGCAAAACTATTGCTAAATCGCCCTTGAGTTAAAGAGGGACTCATGAGGAAAGACAGTGAAAACACTATGTGTCAAATTTGGGGACAATAATGTTGCCAATGCTGGGAATCAGATTCAATTACAGGAAAGTATGAAAAACCAGTAAGTTTGATGGTAGGTATACAAGTGTTTCTTAATCTATTTTCCGTATTTTCTGGATATTTATAATATTTAATACTTTTTAAAATTGAAAAAGCATGTTATAATAAAACTTAAAAATATTAAACATGATTAAAGTACTACTAGGTGAAAATTTAGAGCTTTAAACACATTTATTAGAAAATTAAAATAGCAAGAGGAACATGAAAGAAAGAAAACAAGTGTTTAACGGAAGCAGCTAATAAAAAATAATAAATCTAAAGAAATGAGAGAAAAGTAAAGATAAAGACAAGATCAGCAAACAAGAAACTAGAGAACAAAAATCAGTATCAAAGATTACCAAAGCAAAAAGATTAATAAGGTAGCAAGCCTCTGGTAAGACTGAGCAAGGTAAATCAGAAAAGAGTTAAATAAATAAAATACAGAATGAAAAGGGGGAATGTCTATGGAGACAAGTGATTTAAAAAATAATTTGTAAATTTATGAACAAGCATCACAGTTCATATGAGACCTATGAGAAAATGGACTGATTTCTATCAAAGATATAAAGTGGTAAACTGGACACAAGAAGAAAGAGAAAATTGAGTAGACTATAAAAATGATCATATTGATGTGGCAATAAAACTCGTCCTGCGACAAAAGCCTTAGGAAAAGGTCGGAGAACCCAAGAACGGAATAAACAGGCAACGGATGGGAAGAGACGAGTCACAGAAGAAAATCGGAGTGGCTGTGAAGCGACCGTAGTGGAGAAACACAGCTTCCAACAAGATGCCAGTTGTCACCTATCAGATTGGCTACAAATGGGAGGCTGGAAAATAGAGTCCAGTGTTCCTAAAACGGACAGTCTCTTCCCTTGTGGACCAGACCCCACTCCTGCTCTCCTGCTCCAGGACACGGCTCGGAACGTCTGCCTTCTCTTTCTCCCTTTTTCACTTTTACCAGCACATAACACAATCAGAAAGTGCACACATCACGCATATACAGCTTGATGAGTTTGTATATAATGAACATGCTCGTCGCCACTACCGCTGAAAAATAAAACGCAGCCCTGCTCACATCTCTCCCTGTCGTGACCCCACTCCTCCCCAAAGTAGCCACCATCCTAGTGTTGAACGCGATGAATTAGCTTTGCAGATTTTGAAATATAAAGTAGATGGAATCATAACGCCTCCTCTTTGTTTTTGTCTAACCTTATGTTTTTAAGAATTCACCCGTATTGTTGCAAATGTCCTAATTCACCTTCTTTGCAATGTGACATTCTAACAAAAGAACAGTCCACAGTTTATCCATTCTTCTACTTATGGACATTTGTTTCCCCTCCTGGGTTTTGGATGTTACAAATGATGTTGTCTGATCACACAGACAGTTGATCTTCATTATTTGTGGACTCTGTATGTGTGAGTTTGTCTACTTACTCAGATTTATTTGTGACCCTAAAATCAATACCTACAGACCTTTCACAGGTCATTCATGGATGTGGCCAGAGTGGCTGAAAACTTGGGTCCTCTGATGCACACGATCCCAGGTGAGGTCAAACAAGGCAATGCCCTGCTTTCTTGTTATAGTTCTTATTCTGTAGAAAGTGTCCTTTCTGCTGTCTACTTAATGCCTTTTTTTCCCCACATCTTTGTGCTTTTTCTTGGTGATTCTGCTGTTCAAATGGTGGCCCCAGCATAGCACTGAGGTGCCGTCTGGTGTTCCCAGGTGCAGGAGGGCTGTGACGTGCCTTGTGGAGAAAACACATGTGTTAGGTAAGCTTTGTTCAGAACTGAGTTACGATGCTCCTGACCGAGAGTCCAGTATTAGTGAATCAACGATTTATATCAAATAAGGAGTCTTTAAACAGAAACTAACATAAAACAAGGTTATAAATCAATCAGTTGATGATAATTTTCTCACCACAAGCTCATGGGACTCTAACCCTGCATATCCCCTGGGAGCAATGTTTCAGCATCTGCTAATTCAGTGCTTGCAGTGGTGAGGTGACAGAACGTGACTACTGTGAATAATGAGAACTGACCGTGTGTGCATTTCATGAGTGTATACCTAGGCAATCTGCTGCTGGGTCATACGATTGACACTTTCAACATTAGTACATCTGTCAAAGAGATTTCAAAGACACTGCATTCGTGTACACTCCTATCAGCGGTATAGGAGAGTACAGATAATTCTGCGCCTTTCCTGACACTTGGTATTGTCAGGATTTTAAATTTTAGCCATTTTGTTGAATGTACAGTACATCGCACTGTAGTTGAATATGCATTTTCCTGATGATAAATGGCGTTGAGTATCTTTTTATAAGTTACTCATTGGCCAATTAGATGCCCTCTTTTGTGAAGTGTCTGTCCAAGTCTTCACCCTTTTAAAAAAGTGAGTTGTCTGTAGGAGTCCTGTTTATATTCTGGAATCAGTCTTTCATTGGTTGTATATGTTAACAAATAATTTCTTCCACTCTGTGGCTTACCATTTCATTCCGTCAGTGGTGTTTTTGGATGAATACAAGTTCTTAATATTAATAGTCAAATTTATCATGTGTTTTCTTTATAGTTAGTACTTTTTATATCCTGTTTGAGAGACCTTTGCTTATTGCAAAGTCATAAAGATGTTCTGTACAGGCACACCTCAGAGACACTGCAGGTTCGGCTACAGACCATGACGATAAAGCAAATATCGCAATGAAGTGAGTCACATGAATATTTGGATTTCTCAGTGCATATAAAAGTTATGTTTGCACTATATTATAGCCTATTAAGTGTGCAAATAGCAGTCTTAAAAAACAAGGTATGTATCTTAATTTAAAAAATACTTTATTGCTAAAAAATGCTAACCATCAGCTAAAACTTCAACGAGTAACAGCATAATCTTTCTGCTGATGGAAGGTTTGAAATATTGTGAGAACTTCCGAAATATGACACAGAGACATGAAGTGAGCAAATGCTGTGAAAATAATGACGCTGACAGACTTGCTGGACACAGGGTTGCCACAAACCTTCAATTTGTAAAAAAAATGCACTACCTGTGAAGTGCAGTAAAATGAAGCACAAACAAGCGAGGTATGCCTGCATTATGTTCTAAACGTTTTATTCTTTTATCTTTCACATTTTCATCTATAATGCACCTGAAATTGATGTTTGGATGATGTGAGCCAATAATCATGATTTGACTTTTTCCCTGTAGTGATAATCCAGTTGACGTAGTACATGTGTTTAAAGACTGTCCTCTTCCCATTATACTTTATCTCTGATACTTTGATGACATACAATTTCCATCTTTTTATCTGAAGCCTGTTTGTGTCTTATATTTAATGTGTGTCTTTTATAGACAATATGTAATTAGATTTTGATTTATTTTATTCTAGTCTAAAATCTTTGCCTTTTAAATACAGTATTTACCTATTTATATTTAATATAATTCCTAATATATTTGGGCATAAATAGTTATATTTTACCATTTTCCCTATCTGTATCATGTTTATTCCTGTCTTTATTGCTTTCATCAAAATAA
Organism: Camelus ferus; assembly: GCF_009834535.1. Classification (NCBI taxonomy): domain Eukaryota; kingdom Metazoa; phylum Chordata; class Mammalia; order Artiodactyla; family Camelidae; genus Camelus; species Camelus ferus. The sequence goes on along the minus strand of NC_045706.1, from coordinate 69,776,947 downwards.
GACTTCAGTATTTTTTAAATTTAGGAATATTTCTCCCATATTAGCTTGCCAGTTATACATTCTTTTAATCTCAGTTTTATGACTACCATAAGGGTTTCAATATGAATCTGTGGCTTTTTAAAATCTAATGCAAATGAACACTTTACTACTTTCCAGACAACACAAGGACTTGAAGCTATCTTAATTCCTTTTGTTCCTTCCTTCTCTTTAGGCTGGGTGGTATGTATTTTAATTCTTCATATATGTTAGACTGCAAAATAAATTATTATTGCCATTTTTTGCATCACTGTTCACTTAGATTTACCCACATGTTTAGTCTTTTTATTGTTTTTCTTTCCTTTATGCATGTCCGTGCTTCCAGCTGGGATCGTTTCCTTTATCATGGATGTGTTGCCAAGGAATTCTTTCCGTTTTTATTTATCTGAAGATATCTTTCTTTTACTTTTATTTTTGAAGGCTTTTAAAAATAATTGTGTAATTTATAGATTGTTAGGTTTTTTCCACTATTTTAAAGGTGTAGCTTTATTATCTCCTGGCATCCATTTCTCTCACCCATGTTATTGTCTTGAAGTGAATGTCTGTTTTTCCCCCCCCAGCTGTTTTTTTTTCTGATTTTTAAATTGTATAGTCAGTTACAATGTGTCAATTTCTGACATACAGCATAATGTTTTAGTCATACATACACATACATATATTCTTTTTCATTATAGCTTACTACAAGATATTGAATATAGTTCCCTGTGCTGCACAGAAGACATTTGGTTTTTATCTATTTTATATATAGTTGTTAGTATTTCCCCCCTTGCTGTTTTTAAGAGCTTTGATCTGTTTCTTTGCTGTTCAGCAGTTTCACTAAGATGAACCTAAGTGTGTTTTATCTTTGATTTCCCCCACTTTGAGATTATAATGCTGCCTGAGTGTGTAGTTTGATGTCCCTTGTCAATTATCTGAAAATGCTGAGCTAAGAGCTCTCCTTATATTGTTTCTGCCTCGTTCTTTCTTTTTTCCTTCTGGATTTATCATTTATAGATACAGGCTTTAAAATAATGATACATATGTTCAGGAAGATAGAGGACATGATGGATAATTTCAGCAGAGAACTGAAATATATTCAAAAAATCACACAGAAATTATAGAACTGAAAAATAAAGTAACTCAAATTGAAAACACAAGAGATAAGTTGAATAGCAGATTAGACACAGCAGAAGGAAGGGTTATTAAGTGGAAGATAGGTGTATAAAAACATCCAGCTTAAAGCTGAATGGATGGATGAAAACTACATATTTTCATTTAAAATTCCCAATTTTTGGCTTTCCGTGAAAAATCAAAATTTTTGTGAACTTTGAATCTATATTCTGCATAGCTTTACTTGGTCTGAGCTGATAAAGGGCTCAAAAGTTCACTCCTTTCTATTATTTTCTGCCACTGAGGCTGAATATCAGTCGTTACGGTTTATATTGCCCCTGCATTGCTTCACTCATTTACATCACCTGGTGAGTGTGTGTTGGGAGGGGGAAATGGTAGGGGAGGCAGTTGAAATCGTACATGAAAAAGTACTTAACCCCAGGGGAGTTGGGCAGGTCTGGGAACTCAAAGAAAACCAGCAGAGCTGGAGCACAGCGGGTGTTGTATTGGGCCACCAAGTCTGCAAAAATCCTTAGCTCTTGGATGTCCTTGCAGATCAAGTAGCTAAGAAGGACAATACTTATTTCCCTGTTACTTGATGGTGTACAAACTTGGCCCCTCTGAGTCTTCTGGTTGAAGTTGCATCACTGTGCAAAATGACATTGTTAACTCTAAGATGACTAGCTAACCATTAGCCAGGTAGACAAGCTGTTGAGTTGGTACGATGAAACATCACTGAATTCATTTTTATGTCTTTGTTTCCTCTGTGTTTTAGCTGCAAGTGTCCGCTGCTTGGAAAAGTGTGGGAAGCTGACTTGGAAGCTTGTCGGTTGCTTATCCAGAGCCTGCAGCTCCAGGAGGCCAGGGGCAGCCTGTCTGCAGAGGACGCGAGGCAGGTGGATGACTTAGGGGGAGGTACTTGTACAACATCTCTGGCCACCCCCCACAGGCTCCACTCTGAAGATGAGAGGAAGACCCCTTTGCAAGCATGTGAAGAATGGAAGGTGCACCTGACCCCCTCTCCTCACTGTGCTGGCAGTGAACAGAAAGAGGTCTGTCCATCCTCATAGTCTCAGTAGGGGCCTTACTCTGAGGGGTGCTTTGGGAGAGCAGCAATAGTGGGTGGGCTTCCCAATGAACCACCCAAACTCTTTAAAGTTTTAATAACTCTTCAATGTAATTACAGATTTATGTAGAATTTTTGTAGAAATTGTTTAAAACATAGAAGAGCGAAAAGAATAACTTTGGGCATGTTTAGTTTTTTTATTCTAATTTCATGGTTCTAGTTCAAATATAGAGTTTAATGTGTAATTACTGTATATTTATGGCCCATATTATATGTCATATACAACATATTGTTATATATACTATATATTATATGTCATATATGATATTTAATTCTATATTTAGAATCCATCTTACAATATATCATTATTCTTCAGAATCAAATATATGTGTATATTCCATTAACTGTTTTTGCCAAAGCAAGAACATAATGATTATTAGAATCTTCTCTTTTCATTAAAAAAAACCTAATACTTAATCTGTGATATATGCATTAAAAATTAATGTGCAGATTTATTTACTACTTTACCCCAAGGCTGACCTAGATTAACAGAGAAGAGTTCCCTGCCCCTTGCCTCCCAGGTCTCTAACTCCGCTCCCCTGCCGCCCCTGGTTCACCTCTCCTCTTTCCCCTCCCCTCTCACACACTTTCCCCTCTAACCCTAAGAAGACCCTTTCAATGGAAGGGCTCTAGGAATTTTTTTTCCAATTTTAGTGCCATGATAGGAGGCTTCAGAGCCCTTTTCTGGCCAGCTTCCCAAGTGATCTGAATATTAAAGAAAACAAATCTTCCTGGGCGAAGCTGGAGGAACGTGTCACTTCACGCTCATATCTCACACGTGATGTTAGCTGTGCCTCCTCGTAGGGCCTTTGCCACGGCTCACTAGGGAAAGCCCCCCCCTTCCTGCCCCATTTGGGTGGGCCTCCCCGTCCTGTCTGCTAGACCATGGTCTTTACAGAGCACACACTCTCTGACACCGTGTGGTGACAGTCCCTGCCTTCTGGACTGCTTGGAAAATTGATACTTGATCCTGTATTTGGATTGAATAACCTTCTGAGAAAGCAGGCTGTTGTCACTCTCTGGAACCCTGCTGGCCTCATAACATTAGGCTCTGCGCTGAACGATAGAGGATGATAACATCTTTGTTAGCTGAGGTGCTGCAGGTGGAACCCTCCTCCAACGCCTGGCTGCCAGTACTCTAGGTAGACTGGTTGAAATCTTGCCACCGGTTGCAGTTGGGCAGCTTGAAAGAATATTCTGGTGCAGAGGAATGTGCCGTCGGAAGAAAGGGTTGGGAGCTCTGGGTGAAGGGAACTGCAGGCCCTGGGGCCAGGTCTTTGAAGGTAGAACTGACTCTCCAAAGTGAGCTCCCGGGAGCTCAGGGCCAGGACAGACAGGACCCAAGCCAGGTCTGTGGTGGGGTCTGCTGGGACAGTGGACACCACTGGAGGTCACACCTGACTCAGCAGATCCAACTGTGTGGGAGAAGTCTCCTCCCTTCCTCCCTCCCTCCCTTCCTTCCTCCCTCCCTCCCTCCCTCCCTTCCTCCCTCCCTTCCTTCCTTCCTCCCCTCCTCACGGTGCCCATGTCATCCTGTGCCCTGCCCTGTCCCACGTGCTGTTCCTGCATTGCTCTTCTGGGTGGATATTCACAGAGGAAGGTGGGCATCTTTTGAACTCATGGGTAGCCAGAGTGTTAAGATGGTAGCTATCTTCTGGGAAGGGCAAAATTATGGAACAGAAAACAGATTGATTGTTACCAGGAATTGGGGTTAGGGGAAGGGGTTGATCACAGAGGGTGACATGAAGGAATTTTGAGGGAGAGTATGTGAGAGAACTGTTGCCAAGTCCAAACTTGTTCTGCTCACTGCATGACAGGCCAGTAAACAGGGAGATGAGATGTTGGGGTAGGAATAACAACTTTATTCGGAAAGCCAGCAGACCGAGAAGATGGGGGACTAATGTCCTGGAGAACCATCTTCTCCAAGTCAGAATTCAGGCTCCTTTTATACTAAAAAGGGGAGGGGGTGTGGTTGGTTGTTGCAAACTTCTTGGTGTCGGAATCCTTTGTTCTTGCAGCTGTCCGCGTGGGTCAGGTCATGTGTCCCTGTAAACCTCCAACAAGACAAATGTTATTTTCTATTCTGCAACTTGTTATTGTTATATAAATGGGAAAGTGTTAACACCCTTAAAGGTCAGAGCCTCAAGAATGGGCTACCCTGTATATTTCATTCTTTTACAAAAGGTGCAGAAGCAGCATGACTCAGCACAGGAAATAGCACAGGGTTAGAGCCAAAGGAACAGATCTCACATGGAGTTGGATTTCTTCTTCCCTTTTACAGAACTATTCTGCATCTTGGCCGTGGTAGCAGAACTGTGTCTGAATCTGTCACTTTACCCCCAAATCTTTACTGTATATAACATTACAAACGTGATCACGATTAAAAACATGGCACCTACCTATGTAAAAACGAGGCTGTGGACGAGTTGCATTTGGCTCAGGGCTATCAGAAGACGGTATGGTAGGGAGGGTGGGGCCCAAGGCTTCTAGGTCATTTACAGGTTGCATTTCCTTATCTGCTAAAAAAAAAAAAAGACGAAGAATGAGGATAACGAAAACTATCTCATGATGCTGTTGTGAAGATTTAAAAAAATAATGCATCTAAAAGTGATACATACATGGTAGAGGCTTAGTCTTTGTGCTGTGTGTGTGTGTGTGTGTGTGTGTGTGTGTATCACTCTTTCTGGAAGTCACAAGTCTCGGTAAGACCTTTTTTTAAAAATAATATAGCTTGCTTCCTTTATCAAGAAGCAGAAGTGAGCAGTGAATTAGTGGAAGATACCCAAGAAAAGAAAGGCTCAATAAAAGAAAAGTCTTGTTTTTGTTTGGATGGAGGCTCTGAGGCGCAGAGAAACGATAACCCGGGGTCTCATTTGGAAGGTGTTTTTGTTTTCCTGCCTGGGTTTTCCGGGGAGCCATTGAAGTCTGGGTTCTTGTGTGGCTGCAGTCCCTGTTTGCTTTGCAGCCCTGCGCTGGCTTGGGTGTGGAACTCCCTGCTGGGTCTGGCCACCCTGCACTGGTTTCTCTTTTGAAGCAGGATGCCCCGAAGGCAGTCAATTTCTTTTTAACCCAAATCTTCCATGAAAAATCGCTGCCTTCTTACGGTGGTCCACAGGGAGATGGATTTTCAAAGCCTTCCCTGTGCTTATCTGTCCCGCGTGGTTATATGTGTTCCGGTTGTACTCTGGTTATAGCAAGTGCTTTACCATTAATTAAAGCTTTGGCTGTGTTTACGGTCCCACCCGGCTTCTCAGCACCGTTTCCCCCATTTTACAGCTGGGCCCATTAAGGCAAAGTAATTTGCTGTGGGCTTTGTTACAGAGGAAGCCGGCCGTGGGGCGAAGGGCCAATTTCAGCATGCGCTTCCTCAAATGGTAGGAGCCCTCTTCTTTTTCGGTTTCATTACAGCCCTCCTGCAGGCTTTTCCTCGGACTCTGGAAACAATCAGCTGCTGCTGGCCCTGCTTTATAGACATTACAGAAATTACATGGGGGCCAGACAGGAGCTGGGGAAATCAGTGAGCCAGCTTCCTCTGCTCTGAAGTTGTGCGTTTGTACTCCCTGTTCTGGCCGTTATGCCTGCGTAAGTCTTGCTTTCCTGTCTGCAGCCTGTCCTGCTGGGGAGCTTTCTGTTTTCACGACGAAGCAGGCCCCCCTCCCACAGAGTTCCCTGGACTGCCTCCCTCTCCCCTGACTTCTCACTCCAGCTGCTTCCCTTCCCAGCCGGCAGCTGCCACCAAAGAGGCTCAAAGTGTTACCGAGTCCAAACTCGTTCTGCTCGCTGCACAACTGGCCAATAAATCGGGACACGAGGTTTTGGGGCAATGAATAATGACTTTATTCAGAAAGCCATCAGACCTAGAAGATGGGGGACTAATGTCCGGGAGAATCATCTTCCCCAGGTCAGAATTCAGGCTCCTTTTATACTAAAAAGGGAGGTTGTTGCAAACTGTTGGAATCCTTTGTTCTTGTAGCTGTCACGTAGGTCACGTCACGGTGTCCCTGTAAACCTCCAACCAGACAAATGTTATTTTCTATTCTGCAACTTTTTATCATTATATGAATGGGAAAGTGTTATAACCTTAAAGGTCAGAGCCTGGAGAACGGGCTACTCTGTATATTTCATTCTTTTACAAAAGGTGCGGAACCAGCACGACTCAGTGCCGGCAACAGAGCACAGGGTGAGAGCTAAAGAAACAGATCTAATGTGGAGTCAGATTTGTTCTTCCCCATGGCAAAAGAGGTCCCCTAAAGGCCCAGCAGCTTTGAGCCACCTCACCCAGCAGCATTTGAGTGGCCAGTGCGTTACAATGTCTGCAATGAAAGGAATTAGCAATAAGATGCATTGTTGCTGTATTTATTAAATCATAGAGGTCTCCAAACAGTATTGTCAGTTTCTCCCACTTCCTTTTTACTCCATGTCATGTGAAAAGATAGCTGGGAAAGGGGTTCTGTGGTGAAGACAGGTGTCCTCACTGTTTGAAACCGATCGCTAATTCTAGAAACATCTCTAGTGGTCAGAGGGCTTCCTCTTCAGTCAGGGCAGCCATAGACCCGATTCTCTTTCTTCTCTGTCACTTCCTGGCTCAACTGAGCTCTCAAAGGTTAAGTTAAGCAGCGTAAAAAGAACAAGTCCTGAACTACGTGTCCTCTTGACAGCTCTTCCACCTCCGAATCTGCGGGACAGCCCCCTAGGGAAAATGCTCACTTAGTCATCAGATGACGCTGTCATCAGCAGGAACAAATCCGACTCCGTATTAGATCTGTTCCTTTGGCTGTCACCCTGTGCTCTGTTTCCTGTGCTGAGTCATGCTGCTTCTGCACCTTTTGTAAAAGAATGTTGCCCAGAGCCTGAAATAGGCAGGGCAGCCCATTCTCAAGCTCTGGCCTCTAAAGTTTTAACACTTTGCCATTCACATAGAGAAAACGGTGCAGAACAGAGAATAACGTCTGTCTTGTGGGAGGTTCACAGGGGCACCATGACCTGACCCTCACGGACAGCTGCAAGAACAAAGGATTCCGACACCAAGAAGTTTCCAACAACCAACCACAACCCCTCCCCTTTTTAGTAGAAAAGGAGCCTTAATTTTGACTTGAGGAAGATGGTTCTCTGGGACGTTAGTCCCCCCTCTTCTCGGGCTGCCGGCTTTCTGAATAAAGTTGTTATTCTTTGCCCCAGCACCTCGTCTCCTGATTTACTGGCCAGTTGTGTGGTGAGCAGAACGAGTTTGGACTTGCTAACAGTTTTACTCTTTTTGTTTGGCTCCTTTGGGGAGAAAGCAGACAATTAGAGCGTGAAGAGATGTTCCACCTTCTCTACAATTTAGTATTTTGTGTCGCAAACCCAGTTGCCCTGCCCTGAGAGTAGGCCAGTTGGAGCAATCAGGATGCCGTCAGGCTTAGTAACTGGTTGATTAATTAAAAAGCCAGAGAATCATAAAAACATGATACGTGTGCATTTTAAACTTTATTTTTTAAAACCGAAAGCACACATTCATTTACTAGTTATTTGATGTAAAACCAAGGCATTTTGTTTGTAGAGGTCTTACCGGCTGGCTTTTCACATGGGCCTCCACGCAGAAACATTGCCAATAAGGCGTCATTGACAATTTCCAGTTTGCGCTTCTTTCAAGTGGACTGGAAATTCCAAGAGCACTTGCAAAGCAGTCCTCAGCCTTCCCCATGCTTGCCCTCTCTTAAATGTTAATTGAGTTTTCCCAGGGGTTTCAACTTGGTTTACAACGGAGACAAGAACTCCCTTTTCACACTAGTGTTTCGTTGCTTTATGTAGTATGTATTAAAATTCTAAAAAATTGGAATTTTAGGCACAACTGGCAGAAATAGATTAAGAAGCAACTCAAGCAATAAGAATGGAAGTTCTGGGCTCACCAGGCTGCGCTCTGGCCCTGGCCTTGGTCCCCGCCTTTGAGGGAGGAAACAGAGCCTCGGGACAAGCTGGCAGGTGGGGAGAGGGGGCTTCTGGGCCGTGGGTTAGCCGGTTCCTGCCTGTTCTCTTGGTTAATTAATGTTTTCAGCTTGCCAACCTCCCGCCCTAGGAAAGCAAGTAGACTCTTCTGATCTGCCTGCTTTCCCTGCTTTTGGAAAATTACGGAACCACTTTCTGTGCTCCAGGGCCTAACTGTGACACTTCTTCTACTAATTAAAAATACTTCAGTGCTTCTGGGGAAAACCACCTCAGGGCCCTCGGAGTCTCTTCCACCTTGGAAATTCCTTGTCATTCACTGATGAACACTGAGAGATCGACAGGGGATGGTCACCACCTGGATGGCGAGGATGAACTTACGGCATTTGTGATGCAGGCGGCTTGTCTCATGAGCAGGCAGGGGCCTCCTTTGAGTAGCTGAGATTTTTTTCAATCCAGGAGTTGACATTTCCGGAGAATGAATGAAGACTCTGTCAAATTACTCTACCGGTAATTCTGGTAGTCTCAGAGTTGCATAAAACCATGCACAAAAAAACATTTAGAAATGCAGAAATGTTTTAATCTAAAATGAACACCGAGGAAAGTTGGCATGTGACTCTGTCCTCCTTGGAGTTCAGTAGTTCTTAGCAGTGGGCAGCTCCCAGGGCGCATCCCCTGAAATGGAAACCCCCCAGCTGGGCTCTGTCTTCATTTGCTCATGCAAAGGGAGCTTAGTGCTGGACGCCGCTCTCTCCAGAATCTGAATCTTCGTTTTAAATAGAGATTAAGTACTTGGTGATACTGTGATCCTTACTTACCAATAGATTTTTCTTCCGAAGTTTCTAGTTAGAGTTTGGCCTAATTCAATGCTGGGGGCTCAACCAAAGTGTGCTGAAAGGGGAGGCAGTCCATATTCTCTCGCACGATCATGGAGTAAGAAAATAGAGCTTTCCAATGGGGGAGGGTAGAGCTCAGTGGTAGAGTGCGTGCCTAGCATGCGCAAGGCCCTGGGTTCAATCCCCAGCGCCTCCAGTAAGTAAACAAACAAACCTAATTACTTCTTCTCCCGCCCAACACCCCCAAAACAAAATATTTAAATTTTTTTAAAAAAAGAGAATGCAGCTTTCTAAAGATCACCCTTCGTGTGACGTAGAAGTCTCAGGCCAATGAACGTTCCAGAATTATCAGGGCATTTCTTCTTCATCAATATTTTTCAGTTCCGTTAATGGGTCTATTCAGAGCTTGTTTCTCGGCATCTTCTGTGTAATAAGCATGCAGATACTTGAAGAAAATTCATTTCTCATTTTGACCTAAAGACATCTAAATATTTCAGATGTTTCTTTACCACTTACAACATCTGGATGCTTTTAAAAGAAATGCTCACTTACTCAGGGTGTAACCATATAATTTGCATATTTGGATGAATACTTGTATTATGGAGTAGTCAAGATGTACCTTCAGTGTCTTAATTTGTGCCTCTCCGCTGGTTGGCGTTACCTAATGACTGCAGGACTCAGCACTTCCGTGAAAACACGAATACTTAGAAAACTCTATTTCAAATAGATGTGAAAGACATTCTTTGTGGCGTGGACAGGAGTTTGAGATAAATATTCTCTATGTGGACAAAAAAAAAAAAAAAGAAAGAAAGAAAACCATATAGCATTTCTGGAATGTATTTGCCAAGCAAATATTTTGGAAAACAGCCCAAAGGAATGTATTTAAGGCTGTGATTTTAATACCGAACTAAGGAAATGCTTTAATGCCTCAGCTAAGCCCACGGATGGTGGTAATCACATCTGGTTTACTTCAGGCTGTAGGAGAGGGAATGAAACTTAGCAACAGAACAGCAGGAGGCTCAAGTCGCAGCACTTTTGGTTCCTAAGTAGGTATGTGTGTGCCGTGCAGGGTTTTAAATCAATTTTTGTGCTGAAGTACTGTGGGGGCTCAGCCATCCATCAATGCAGATGGCTTGACAGCCGTGAGGGGAGATGCTCTGTCACCTGTCCTTTCTTTATGGTGTAGCCTGTGACTTTCACTGCAGGAATTAAATATTTTTATGGATAGACGGCTATTGTTGATGCCGTATTACGTGGCCAAGCAAAACAGGGATCTGAGTAAGCTGGTTGGGTTATAGCGAAGAATGGTCTATCCAAGACGGGACCTCCCTCTGCACCAACGATCCTAGCAAGGGTGGGGACAATTGATGACTTTAAACAGAGCACCCAGCACAGTGCATTTCCCACGTGGAGGGTGGCCCTCATAGGTACGTGGATTTCCTCAGATTAATTTTTAAATCATAGCGATACCCCTGACTTCAGCTGTGACATTTTTCTTGTTCTGCTACTTGATACCATTTCAGACATCACACTGCCTCTCCCTCTAGAACTACTTCTGACGGCATTTTAAAACATCAACTCTTTCGATATTCTTGACCCAGTGACTTCACCCAAGGTGGAGCCTGTCTGCTCCAATCTGTGGCAGATCACCACTGATGAATAGTATCTCTGAAAATGAATGTGTGACCGAGCAGGACCCTGGGGGGCCTTCCCCGGACAGACCCCTCCCCCATATCCTCTGCTGCAGCCCCTCTCTGAAGCACCCAGATCATAGTATCTCATGTGTATTTCCTGAGTTTTTCAGATGCTAAAAACCACCACCAAAGGGAAGAAATTAACTATTCGATGATCATGAGCACATGGCCCCCAGACCTTCTGGCGCCTGGGGGTTGATGGTGTTGACTCCCTGTTCCTTCTTCATCAACCGGTCAGAGAATCATGCACTGAGCTGATCATGGTACCCTCTGACCCCCAGCCCTTACCTGCCTTTAAATATGCTTTGCTGAAACTCTTCAAGGAGTTCGGGGATTTTCTTGGGCATAAGCCACCCTGTCCTCCTTGCTCGGCGCTGCAGTAAACCTTTCTCTGCTCCAAGCTCTGATGTTTCAGTTTCTCTGGCCTCATGTGCATAGGGCACACGAACTTGCCTTCAGTAACATATGCTCTATTAGGTGTGGTGGTCTTTTGTAAGTAGAGCTGGCAGGTATAGCTGTACCTAACTAATAATTTAACCTAAACAGTTTCTATTCCGAACACTTTTTCTATTCAGGAAAATATAGACAGACAGATACATACATACATACATACATACATACATCTGTCTGATTTCCTCATCACTCTAGATAAGGCCAGAGGAGGCATTGTTACCAGAAACTTGCTCTTATCAGAACAATTATTATTATTATTATGTATTATATCCCTACCCTTTCAATATGAGCTCTAGCTTTAAAACTTTAAATGTTGATATTTTCCAAATTTCATAGGCAAGGCCGTAACTTTCTTTATGAGAAATATCACGAAGTGAAACTGCACAAAGTCCCTGGGGAGCCTGGCCCTGGAGTTGGCGGCTGTGGTTTCCACCAGCGTGTGGGGCAACAGGGATCAGGCTAGCAATGGAATGCATTTTTAGATCCGAGTATAAACTTTTACAGATAAAGCTTTTCAGAAAGTCATTTTAATGAGAAAATCCTGCCCAACCTAGGAAATCCTCTTTTCAGTTCTAAATCACGCCTCCTGGCTTTGGTGAGTAGGACAGAAAGTTGACATCGGCTCTAATGCAACACAGCTGAGCATTTCTGCCCACGCACTCAAGGCTACAGGTTTTGATCATGACGTGAGTTAAGCAAATTATATTTGAAATATCACCCAACCGAGTTAGGGCTACCGAGTCATCCATGTGTGGAGGGACGGGAGGGAAGACTTAGGGCTTTTTTTTTTAGGATTTTTTCCAGCTTTATTGAGGTATAATTAAATAAAACTGCAATATATTACAGGGTACAGTGTGATGATTTGCTCTATGTATGTATTGTGAAAGGATTTCTACCACTGAGTTTATTAACACATCCATCACTCACATATTTACCTTTTTTTTAATTTTACTTAAGTTCTACTCTCTTGGCACATTTCAATTATACAGCACAATGTTATCAACTATAGTCACCCTGTTATACATTAGATCCTCAGATATTACTCATCTTTTAACTGAAGATTTGTACCCTATTACCAGCCTCTCCCAATTTCCCCCCACCCCCCAGTCCATGGCCATCACCATTCTACTCTCTTTTTCTTTCTTTCTTTTTTTATTGAGTTAGTCAGTTTACAATGTTGTGTCAAATTGCAGTGTAGTGCACAACTTTTCAGTTATACTTGAACATACATATATTCATTGTCACATTCTTTTTCACTGTGAGCTACCACAAGGTCTTGTATATATTTCCCTGTGCTATACAGTGTAATCTTGTTTATCTATTCTGCATATGCCTTTCAGTATCTACAAATTTCGAACTCCCAGTCTGTCCCTTCCCACCCCCCTCCCCCTGGCAACCACAAGTTTGTATTCTGTGTCTATGAGTCTATTTCTGTTTTGTATTCTGTTCTTTTTTTTTTCTTCTTCAGATTCCACATATGAGTGATCTCATATGGTATTTTTCCTTCTCTTTCTGGCTTACTTCCCTTAGAATGACATTCTCCATGGACATCTATGTTGCTGCAAATGGCGTTATGTTGTCCGTTTTTATGGCTGAGTAGTATTCCATTGAATAAATATACCACATCTTCTTCATTCAGTCATCTGTTGATGGACATTTAGGCTGTCTCCATGTCTTGGCTATTGTAAATACTGCTGCTATGAACATTGGGGTGCAGGTGTCTTTTTGAAGTAGGGCTCCTTCTGGATATATGCCCAGGAGCGGGATTCCTGGGTCATATGGTAAGTCTATTCCTAGTCTTTTGAGGAATCTCCATACTGTTTTCCACAGTGGCTGCACCAACCTGCATTCCCACCAGCAGTGTAGCAGGGTTCCCTTTTCTCTCCAGCCTCTCCAGCATTTGTCATTTGTGGACTTTGGAATGATGGCCATTCTACTCTCTTTTCCTATGAGTTCGACTTTAAAATTCCACATATAAGTGATACCATGCAGTGTTTGGTATTTTTCTGTATGGTTTACTTCATTTGATGGCTCTTTCTAAGGCCAATAACAGACAGGTTTGGGTGGAAGGGTGGTGGCAGGGACACAGGGCCTGCCGGCTGCCCTGGAAAGGGGAATTATTCCAGGCAAGGCTGTTCTTGGCTGCATGGAGGGAAAGGACCTGTGTTCAGAGAGGTCTTCTACCTGTCTCTGCCTGGTTCTTCATCTTTGGGAGGAAGCCCTGGCTAATGCACTCTGAGCAACAGCATAGCTTCCTCAAGACCAGTGAAACAGAACAGTGTCCATTCCTTTCTTTAACAAATGTGTTTGGAGCATCTTTTGAGAGGTAGGCAGGTTACACTGGAGCTACACGGATGGCAGGACCCCATTCTGCTACTGTCCTGTGGAGGAAACAGGCAAGTCTAGACGTACGGAAGAAGTTCTATGCTTGAGGGAAGTGCGTGATGCTGGAGGAACACCCACAACCCGGATTTGAAGTGATAGGAGATTCGGGGATCCGAAAGTCTGCCTGGAAGAAGTGGGATCTGCAGGGCTTTGCAGAGAACGGAAAGTCTCCGTAACGAGACTCTTTTCCTGGTATGGCTTCTTTCATTCTGGCCCATGGGGGAAATAGTTATTCCTAGGGCTAAATGATGGAGTGGATGTAGAGAAAGGAAAAAAAACCACAATAATTTGAATTGCTGAAGAGACTGCCTCATGGGACAAATTACTGGAGAGTTTTCAAAGACACTTTGAAATGCCAAACAACCTGTACTTCATCCATTCAGAATTGCAAATCCTACAAAACTCCATTTCAGCTAGGAATACCAATGACTTTTTCGTGAACGATGTTTTAATTTTCACGTATCAGTCATGTCAGGTTTCTTTTTTTTTTTTTTTTTGCCACATTTAATTGAACCATAAAAATGGAAGCAAACATTACAAATTTTTTGCTGAGAAGAGCACAGTACAGGAAGAGCTACTGGTCATGGGGATCAGGGAGTGTTCACTGGGAATCTGGAAGGCAATGGAAGCGATGATAGGTCAAGGATTTCACGGTCTTATTTGGAAAGAAGAAATTCACGGGCTTTCCCGTGTGACTCACCTGCTGGCCTCCGCTTCCAGCCTTGTGTTGACATGGGGACCAAAGGTCCCTTGCTCACCGCAGCATCCCAGGTTGCCCTGGTTACTGTCATCACCACTTCCGGTTACGTGTATCGATTTCCGCGGGGAGCGGCCCCTCTGGGCGAGGCTGAGCCCTGGGGGAATCAGCCGCCTTCGCGGAGCGCTGCCCGAGGAAGGGAGGAGGAGCGCCATCTTCAGGCGCTGTGTGCTTCCCTGATTTCTTTCTGTCCCCACTTTGTGGCCCCTTCACTACCCCCCCCTCCCCTCTGCCGGGGTCAGCCCAACACAATCCCTTTCTGCGTTCCCCTGCTTCCCAGTGCGGCGAAGTCAGATCCAGAGGAAAGAGCCGGCTAGTTGTGGGGAGACCTGCGTCTTGGATCCCACCCCACCACTTTCGCCTTGTGTGACCTTCAGCAAGTGATGGGGGCGCTTGGAGACACTTTCCATGGGTGGATAAGGAGGAATTGAACTAGATGGTCCACCTTGGGTTTCCTAAGCCCCGTGCCTGCTCCGATCCTCTGCTGCTCCGTATAGAGATGCTCGGGGAAGGGTTTGTGGCATTCTCAGCAGCCTTGACTGAGACGGTCATTTGGAAATGCTGGTGTTTGATGTCCTGGGAAACAAGATGGGAAGGAAAATGAGGGGCTGCACTTTCGTGCAGTTACATCCAAGCTAGAGCCTCCTGAGCGGTGCGCCTCTCTTTACAGTTCATTATTTTGGCTTAACGAGAATTGCTGGTGTTTCCAAAGCTCTTCTTTGAAGTTTCCTTTCTGTTAAGACTAACAAGCAAACACCACCCCCTGCCAATAACTCCTATTTCCTTTACTTACTTTTAACTTTCCAGCATGACTTAGATAACATGGATAAAATTAGAGACTGGGGTAGCTTTGATGAGAAAGCCCCCTGTTCTGCTGCCAGGAGAATCTCTGCAGACTAAGCCTAAAACCCACTGGCTTACAAGGGCACACTTGAGAAAAGTGTTCTCAAAGCAAGAGAGAGACCAGTGGTGACGTAGCAGGCTTGATGCTTCCTGCAGAGAGACTCTGCCATCCCATGGGACCGCAGCTTCCACACGCTCAAGTTCCCAGGAGGATGTAATCGTTTAAGCAGGGTGGCGATTTTGTCCTTCATCCCACACAGTGAGTGTGCCCCCAACGTGAGTGTGAGATCCCGAGACAGGAATCCATTTGTCTCTTACCCTCCTGCCTCTTGTAATGGAAGCATCTTGCTGTGCAGGGTCCACTAAAGAGTCATTTCTCCCGAAGTGAGGTCCCATTGGTCGTAATGCAAGCAAATACGTGCCTGCACAATTGACCAGAAGCCAGGGATCTGGGGACAAGTGACCAGCGGCAATGGCCACTCACGGAAAGCCCTGTCTTGTACTTTTCAGCCTCACGGCCACAGTTCCCAGCATAGCTAGGAGCTTCCCATCCTGAGAAAAGTCTGGGCATTAGCATTTTTTACAAGCTTCAAAATCCAGTCCATCCAGGGACCAGTGAGGGTGCACTTCTCACTAGCATTTTGCAATGGTCTTGTCCGTCCAGGTGGGATTCTGCGTAGGGGATACCCATGTATTCATCTGTTTAAGTTACTATGCCTGCATAACAGATCACCCCCAACTTAGGGATTTAAGACAACCATGTATTAGATTCACGGCTCCTTGGGTCAGGAATTTGGACAGGGCACTGTGGGGAGACTCTCTTGGTCCCACAATGTCTGGGTATTCGCTAGATCATGTGAAGGTGGAGCCTGAAATTGTTAAAAGACTCAGTCCCTCCCATACCTGACTGTTGGCAGGGGCTTGAGCTGAGATTCTCAACCAGACTCCTATACCTGGCCTATCCAGGTGGCCTGGGCTTCCTCACGACATGGAGACTGGGTTCTAGGGCAAGTGAGCTGAGAAGACGTGTCACCTAGTATGATCTAGCTTTGGAAGTCAGGCATGCCACTTCCACAGTGTTCTTTCCATCAGAGGGTCCTTAAAGGCCCATCCAAGTTCAAGGAGGAGAAGTAATAAACTGTTGATGGCAGGGGGGCAAGGTTCCGGAAGGCACTGTTGCTATGGATACACATGCACTTTGTGATGCTCGGGCACCATATGGAAACAGACAAGGAAATTCTGCAGCCCCCCGAAGTGGAGGGTTAACAGGCAGGACCTCAGCAACTTTGTCCCTCTGATACTCATGACTCTGGTCCTGTCCTGCCCTCCGTGGACGGATGGGGTTGCTTCGGACAGAGCAGAATTCTTCGTCAGATTGATAAAACATGTCAATCTGCCTTCTGATCAGCTGGCACTTCCCAGTGTTAGGTCTTAAACTAATTCTATTCCCAAGATTCTGTGAGAGCGCATCACGGTATAAAGCCATAAACCACTCAGAGGATGCTGACCCAAGTCACGGTCAGCATCTTCTCAGATCAACAAGTAGTGGTTGGTGCAGGAGCCCGGGGGAGCATCCGTAACTGGGAGGAGCAGCCCCTTGAGGGAGTGCCAGTAGGATCTGTTACTGATCAGAGAAAATTGAGCTCGCTGAGTTCATTTCCTTCTACCTCTTTGTGCTTTTTAATCTTTAAGAATGTTTTTTTTTAAAATATTCAGGTATATTTCTTCCGTACCTTACCATTATGATTCAAATTAGTGTTCTTAGTAACTTTTTCCTTTATTATTCAGAGAAGTGGAAAATACAACAGAGTACAGAGACAAAAATAAAAATGTGCTGCAATACGGCCCTTCCAAATAATGATTGTTATTAGTTTAGTGCTTTGCCTATTTGAGTATTTCCTCCTCATTAAATATTCTTGTATTAAAATTCCATTAAAGGCTAAATACAAATTGAATACATCAGAACTCAGTTTACTCATCCCCTTTATTGTTGGGCATTTATGTTATTTCTACTTTCTCATAGTTTTAATGCAATTATTTTGCATTACTAAAATATATTTCAAACATACATGATGAAGATTTTTCTATACATATTAAAAATGCTTAATAAAAATCACTTAAATGAAAATACATAAATTTTCTTTTTGATAGATTTCCAGAAGGGGAATATTGGATCATAGGATATAAAAACAATTGAAAGTTTCTGGTCTAAAGTTGCTTTCCCAAATTGATGGAGTTACTATCAATCTGTACATAATTTAAAAAGGAAAACAGGCAGGGATTATGTGTTTGGGGGAACATGTAAAGCCATATTTTAAATGGCTTTCACTCCGCTTTGATTTATATTTGTTTTAGCCTCAAGAGGAGGGTTGAATCATTTGATTCCATCAAAGAATGTTTTAAATTCCTTGGTTCTTCCATGTTCTGATTCTACGCTTTTTTGTCTCTTGCAAGTGTGTTCTTGGTCGTGTGTCTTTTCCCACTCACACTGTTTTTCTCCTTCGTGTATGACTGGTTTTTGCCGCTGTCAGTCATTCTTCTCCAGATGTTCTTTTTCTTGGTGTCTCATTTAGTTCACGCACTATGATGGCATTACTTATTGCTCATTGTCTCAGCTTCCATGTAATTTGTCTGCTCTGTAATTCTGCATCTTCGAATGATGATGTTACCACTTTTAGAATTAGTGTATATGGGATTTTTATATATGTGCTTTTTTTTTTTTCTCATTGTCACTGCTGTGGTCGATGATGAGCAAACCTTCATGCGTGGTTCACATGCCTTCCTGTAGAATTGTGTCCATTTGTCCCCCAAATTGTATGTTGCTGTCTCTAGATTTCTCTGGTACATTCATTTATTTGCAGTCTATTAGATTTCTCCAATATTTACAGTAGTTATTTATAGTTCCCATCAGCACTGTTTTCTCCTGATGTACTTGATCATTTGGGATATAAGCTTTAGAGCCCTCTGGAATTAATATGGTGAATGTTAACTTACATAACTGGACTAAATGGCTATTCTTGGACTCCGGTTATAATATTATATAACTCCTGATCTCCAAGGACTTTTAAAATGTCACCACACCTGGGCATTTTGTTGTTTTTGTTGGATGCTAATTGCAGCTTTTGTAGCAACTCTGCAGTTTAGTTTGAATATGTGTCTTAATTGTGTCCCTTAGGCAAAATTATTTTTAGTAGACCTAAGACTTTTTGCTATTTGTTGGTGAAATATTACTTTTCCATTTGGTTAAATTTTAATTCTGAGCTCACTTTTGCTGCTTATGTATTTTATTTATTCGTTTGTTTATTATAATTTTATTGTGATATAACTGACATATAACATTGTGTAAGTTAAAGGTGGGCAGCATGTTGGTTTGATACATCCCTATGCAACTGATTACCGCTGGAGCTTTAGCTAACACCTCTGTTGACACATACCATTTCTTTTTTTGTAGTGAGAACATTTAAACTCTAGTCTCTTTGCATTTTTGAATTATATAATACAGTATAGTATTGTTGGCTGCAATCACCATGCTATGCATTAGATCCAAATCTTACTCATCTTTTAACTGCAATTTTAATATCATTTCTCCAATTCCCGCACCCTCAGCCCCTGGCAACCACCCACCACTCTACTTTCTGTTTCTACCAGTTCAGCTTTTTAAGGTTCCACATAGAACTAGTATCATACAGTATTTGTCTTTCTCTGGCTTATCTCACAAAGCATAATGCTGCCTTTCCCCCTGTTTCCTTTATTCTTAGAGTCTCTATTTTCTTTCCTTATTTTCTGGACCTTGTGTATTCTTTTCTTTTTAAAAATCCATGCCAAGGATCACACTGAGGGCCCGGGATGAATGAATCACCCAGGGCCCCTGCCCCCAAGGAGCTTGCAGTCTCTTGTGAGAAATTGACATACATCAGAATCTATGCTACAGGTGGAAACACTGTTTGGGGGCCTTGAAGGAAAGGAAGAGGGGGCACAGGCAGGAAGAACAGTGTGATGGAAGGCAATGAGGGTCGGATCAGTTGGCACAGTCGGGTTGCAGAGAAGGGGGCGGAGGGGACCAAATGAAGGATGGGCCTAGTGCCATGTTGTGGAAGGGCAGAGTTTCGTCTCTGCTCTGTGGTGGTTTTGTTACCGAGTCCAAACTCTTTCTGCTCACCACACAACTGACCAATAAATCAGGAGATGAGGTGTTGGAGCAAGGAATAACGACTTTATTCAGAAAGCCAGCAGACTGAGAAGATGGGGGACTAATGTCCTGGAGAACCAGCTTCCCCAAGTCAGAATTCAGGCTCATTTTATACTAAAAGGGGAGGGGGTGTGGTTGGTTGTTGCAAACTTCTTGGTGTCTGAATCCTTTGTTCTTGCAGCTGTCCACCTAGGTCAGGTCATGGTGCCCCCATAAACCTCCAACAAGACAAATGTTATTTTCTATTCTGCAACTTTTTATCTTTATATGAATGGGAAAGTGTTATACCCTTAAAGGTCAGAGCCTTGAGAATGGGCTGTACTGCCTATTTCAGGCTCTAGGCAACATTCTTTTACAAAAGGTGCAGAGCCAGCATGACTCAGCAAGGGAAACAGAGCACAGGGTTAGAGCTAAAGAAACAGATCTAATATGGAGTCAGATTTGTTCTTTTCTGTTACAGTTCTGTGCAGGTGCAAAGGGTCTTGGGTCTGACTGGGTCTGAGGGCTCTTGGCTGGTTCATGTGTGGGATGGAAGTATGAAGGGGAAACACTTGAGAAGGAGGGAGCTCTGAGACACGGCTGTTCATTCATTCATAGAACCAACGAATGCCATGTGCCCACCATGTGTCTGACACTGCGCCAGGAGCTCTGGCCCCAGCCCGAGCAAGACATCATCGTCCAGACTCATACAGGGCTTGGCATCCATTGTCCTTGCTCTTCTGGGGATATGCTCCAGCAAGGGAGAGAGAAAATTAATACCATTGCTGGCGGTGGCAGGGGCTGTGCATATAATACACAGCTATGGCACTGAAAGTCTCCTTAATATTCTTGCTTTCAGGGGCTGTGAGCAGCATGGGAACACATGTTCAGTGCCCTATTAGACCCCTGACCCCCACAAAGGAACATCTTTTGTTCTTACAGGTCAGCCCAGTTGCTCCTGTGACTTGCCCAGTCCCTCTTTGGTTAGAATTCCTGTATATTGTGAGTTTCCTCGGGGATACAGCTTAAACACTCAGGCTTCCCCTTTATGAACCCATTTTAGGAGTTGATATACTGGAAATGTCTCTTTGAAATGACCAGATATGGGAGGTAAACTGTGCAGCTACATAGACACAGTTTCTCATTCGGTCATAACCTGAAACCTGTTCGTGTCCTCTCAAGGATGACCTCCAGAAAAGACGAAGGTTCTGGCACAATTTGAATGGGGTGCAGAAGCTGGTGGAACTCTGCAGGGAAATCTTCCCCTTGTGGACCCCTGGGTCAGTTACAGATGTGCTCATGGCCCTGAAAAAATCTGTCACTTACACACGATCTTTTTCTTTTTCTCTGGCCAGGACTCCTACATCCTTTCTGCAGAACTTGGAGAAAAATGCGAAGCCATAGGCAAGAAGTTATTGTACCTAGACGATCAGCTTCACACAGCGATCCACAGTCACGATGAAGACCTCATTCATATCCTTTTTAATCTGGCAGATTAAGCACCTGTTTTAGGTTATTTTGTAAAAGAAAGTCTTAAAAAAAAATCCCTTCCCCATGCCTCTGCAGGTGGAAGCAAATAGATGCTGCTACTATTTATAGATCAGCCTACCTCTGATTTCTGAGATTATCCAGTTCACAATGTCTTCTCTCCAGTTCTTGATAGTCAACATATGTGATGATTAACTGATCTGACAACTAAAAATATCAGTGAGTTCCAGACATGCACACAGTGAAGCCAAAGAAAATGAAGTTTTCATAGGATGTGAACTGGATGTGCAGGGTTCAAAGGGTCATGGGTCTGACTGGCTCAGTTTCCTAGGGGCTTTCGTAATATCGAGAAACCCAAGTCCAGCTTCGGTTTTCTTTACCTTACAATTCCGCCATGTAATGGGCAGAAAAATAGCACAACTAACAGGACTTTGGATCGCTCCTTTCCAGTTTTTTCTTGTACAAGACTGGATGCACTTGGTGTCACACCTGCAAGTACCTTCATCAACGAAACTGGTTGCCAGTGGGCAAGCTGTCACGGGACTCGACTGGCTTAGGTGTGGGTTCGCGTGGAGCCCTGGACCTCCTGCTGGTCTGTGGGTGCAGTCAGTTTGCCTCCGGGTAGCTCTTCTGAGGACAGATGAGTGGGCACAGGATGGATAAAGGGATACACAGCCCCGTCCTATATCTTTTAGTTATTTAATCACAAGTTTTAAAAATTAAATAAAATTATTATTATTTTTTTAATTGAAGTACAGTTGATTTACTATGTTGTATTAGTTTCCGGAATACAGCATAGTGATCCAGTTATACATACGTACATATTCTTTTCCATACTCGCTCTCTTTATAGGTTGCATACAAGCCACTGAATGTGTCTAAAAAATGACATAAATGGGGGGATGGGAAGTGGGGAGGGATAGGTTAGGAGTTTGGGATTAATAGACACACATTACTGTATGTAAAATAGATAAACTACAAGGGCCTGCTGCATAGCACAGGGAACTAGATTCAATTTCTTGTAATGAGCCGTAATGGAAAAGGACCTGGAAAAATATATACATTTATATGTGTACCTATAACTGAGTCACTTTGTGTACACCTGAAACTAACATTGTAAATCAACTACACTTCAATAAAAAGTAAGAATAAAAAATGACACAAATGAACTTCATTCCAAAACAGAAGGAGACTCACAGATAGACAGAAAAAAACCTTCTGGTTACCAGAAGGGCAGGGGGGAGGGAGGGAGAACCTGGGAGTGTGGGATTGGCAGATACTAACTACTGTATACAGAGCAGATAAACAGCAAGGTCCTGCTGTAGAGCACAGAGAGTGTTTTCAATGGCTCGGCGTAACCTGTAGTCACAAGCTGACACTCCTCTAGATGAAAGAACTTCTCTGTTCGCATCCTACCCAGTAGTATGACTTTTATGAGAGGTATTTGTGAGAAATGCAGCTGTTTTGGATTTGGCTTCTTGTTGCTGTCTTACTTTCCAAAAGACCAGTTCTTACCATACTTTATCTTATGTGTGTGTGTGTGTGTGTGTGTGTGTGTAAGTCTGTGTATTTTTAATAGCTCTGAATGGTCAAGGATGAATCTTAACCACAAGTATTCAGATCTGCAGTTTAATGACAGATTCAATGCTATGTTTCCTTCCTCTTTATAACCTTAAATCTTTCACCTTGCTTATTAAACTTAGCAGGAAATTTCTTCAGCTTAATCCGTGATTGTTGCCACATTACTCAAGGTAGATTTTTAAAAGCAGATCTTCTGTTTTCCATAACTTCCTGCCTCCTATGAACTAATGTTTAAGCTCTTATTAGAAGGTCGGCCAAAGAAACAGTAGAGGCAATTCTGTTTTGTGCTTTTGTGTACTCCACATTCATGGAGCGCAGATCTGAGCAGTTATCAGGGGGCGTGGCCTCCAGGCAGACGGCAAGTGACTATCTGTGGCTGGCGCCTGGGAGCAACGCCAGGCAGAGAGCCAGTGTGTTTGGAGGGCTTTCTGGCCCCACCCCGGCAGGTGGGCTTGTTTCCCGTGGGAAACACCCCGGGCTTGTGGTGGGCTCCGGTAGCAGGTCGGAGGTTGTGTTAGTCCCTTGTTTAGCAATTTTCCAGAAGGTTAGTTTCATTCTAGAGAATTTTTTTTTTCTTGAGTAGATTTGGGTTGTGGGGAGGAGGCTGAGAGGGGACAGAGCTGTGCGTAAGTAAGACCTTTTTAGTTTTCTCACAGCCAATCCAAGCCAGATTCAGTAGCCGTGGAATCACGGACAAGTGATAAAGCCACTCTAAGCATCAACTTCCTCATCCGTACAATTCAGATAATACCACGTACCTCTAAGGTTTTCATGAGGACTAAACGAGACTATGTTCAGAAAGTATGTTTAACGCAGTTCTTATATACGGTCAAGTGCTTGGTTTTACGTAGAAAATCATTCTTAAAGTCTTTGTCACAAGCTGATCTACATCTCATTTTTATATGAGGTTTCAAGATAGGCTGATTCAACTGTTTTGCATAAATGCTTGAAAGAACTGATTGGTAACTACACAATGACTTACATGAAAAGTCAATTGATTCTATTGATTCAAATAAAACTGCTGTTCATAGATAGGGATTATTGTTCCTACTTGACAGTTGACAAAACTGAGGCTTAGAAATGACACAGCTGGTCCAAAGTCATTTCTGGGGAATGGTGGAATCTTCCAGCCACCCCATCCCCTGGCCCTTCTTGGCCACACAGGAAGCAGCTATGCCTCTAAGTAGATGGACAAGCCTGTTCTGCGGAACATGCGGAACGTACATAAAATTTTACTATGAAAATTTTAAGCTGTAATAAAAGTTGTTGAGTGAAGTTGTTACCCCAAAAAGAGGAAGAGGAAAGACCCCAGTTCCTGTCTTACCTGAAAGATAAGAATTCAGATGCGAGACAGAAGTGCTGTGTAGCAAAAGATTTGAAAGGATTTATTAGCAAAGGGAAAGGACACCCCAGGAACAGGAGGCGGGCTGATCCCAGGGCACACAGCAGCGGGCTTGGTTTGCCCCCTCCTCTCACACCCTCGCTTAGAGGTGGGCTCTTGATTGACGGACGGCTCTCGCCCCTGGAGTTCTTAGTCATGCTTGTCCCCCTTTCCCCATGTCCTTGCCCATGATGCACACAGGAAAGCCCATGGTGGGGGGCGGCGCTAAACCACAGTGTTAATTACACTACAGTGAGCGCTGGGTCATGTCTGGTTAGGTCCTTGTTGCTACTGCACAGTTGCGGCTGCCGAGTTCTAACTGGTTTCTTGCTGGCGCTCATTTAGAGGAGGTAAAGCCCCTTTATGCCAGAGGCAGGCACACCGCCGTCTTCCAGACCACCCCTCTTCTCCCCATCTTTCTGTCTGGTGCCCCCACTTATCTAACTACCTAATAAAGCTACGTTTTTGTGAGACTTTTGCTCATCCTTGCTGGGGAAAGTGGAGACACAGAGGGACTGTGCCAAACCAAGATTGGGAAACACAAGCTTAGGTAGTGAAGTCACCCACTCCCCTCAAATAAAATCTACACCACAACATAGATTTCAACCCCGACTTTCCTCTGAAACCCTGGCTTTGTTGGGTGTCAGGGATTGCAGGTAAATACGCAGAAGGCATCTTTGAATTCATAAGAAGCGGTGCTTGGATTTGAGTGGAACGTGATGCCCTAAGATAGAAAGACATCTTTACTCTGCGGAGGCTTCTTACACAAACCAAAGCGCTCGTTTCAAATTAGAACTGATCTGGAGATTCAAAGGGGCTGCTGGAATCCTCCAGCCAAACTCCGACTGTTTTGTGTTCCCATTTTTGATCAAAGAGACAAAGCTGAGTCTGAATGAAAGAAACAGCTCGCTGTCAACAACGCAGAAGCATTTCCCAGCAAGGGTAATATTTTTGTTTGATTCCATTAAGTGCTCGGCCAGAGCCGCCCATGCATTAGATGCGGGATGCATCTGATTAACCTGAGTCCACGTCGGACGTCCAGGTTCAGAAGTTTCAAGTCTTGGGTGCTATGGACGCTCGTTCCCTGTGTGGCAGGCAGGGAACTTTGCATAAGGCATGTGCATGAGAAAGCACGGTTAGTGTAGTATCAGCAGAGGGTGGGCCAGTCGCCAGCAGTGGAGTTGTTTCCAAACAGACCCTCCGGGTACCCTGACTTAACATCAGAGCCACAGGCAGCCTGCTGGGGGTCTCCTGCTTTTATGGAGAAGACCCTGGGTTGACAGATCGGAGAAGGGGGAGGAGACAGGGCTGGTCTCTTCATTGTCTTGACAGGCTCAGTGAATTACACGTAGCGCGACCAAACAGTGACACCAGCCCTTCAGCCGCCGCGGCGCCCAGCATCTAAGAGTCTGCACCATTAATTGGAAAAGCCAGCCTCCCAGAGGTGACACGCCTGGTGTCTGAGGCGAGGAGGGGAGGTGTGACTGCACTGCCACTCAAGCCAGGGTTTCCAGGAGCGCTAGCCCCAGTCTCTAGTACAATTTCACAGCCATTTGGGGTCCTAATTAGCAGGTAGGTTTTGAAAAACATGTTGAGGGTGTGGAATGGCTCCTCCACGTTTGAAACACTTGAAGCGCAAACCATCTGAGTTCGGCGGATTTTTATTTTTTTCACAGAGATTTTGCTTACTTTTTCTCCTTCAGCTTCTACAATGCACTTTCAAAAGAACAGAAGTGCGCCCGGGACTGGGACACTGCTCGAATATTTCAGACCCCACAGGGTAGTTCTGCCTGCCTCTGAGTCACAGAAGAGATGGGGACAGACTGATTCTATCTGTGGCTCTATTTACATCCCCGTCTGGGAAAGCCTCCTGGAATTCTCTTCTCTTTCCTTATTTGGGATGCGTGGTGCCCAGTCAGTTCGTTTTGGTGGTACCCGATGGCTGCAAATAGCCTGAATACATCCAGGCGCAGCACACACACCACATCATCCCCTTAAAGGGCATTTTCAGATGTGCAGCTTAAGGAGACAAAGGTAATGAGAGTTTGGGGAACTTGCTCTGTCTCCTTGGAAATGCTTTCTGCTTCTAGAGCTAAAAAGCTGAAAAACACGGGGCTCCATGTGTGTTATAGATGAGAAGATGGGGACCCTAGGAGTTTGCTGTTAAGCATTGTGTATGCTGGGCTGATGCGCTTCTGGTGTCCAGGGCCACCCTCGGGCCCCCACCCATGGGAGTGGGGCGGGAAGAGGAGGAGTTGGCGCACTGTAATGCGGGGGGAAGAGGGAGCCTAGGAGAGCGTGTGCTCACCGCCATCACATCCACTGAAGCAGGGCGTGTGTGGGCGAGAATTTGCTCTTTGCTCTTCAGCAATTGTGTTCCTCACCTTTGGCTGTTCCACGAAGGAGAATTCCCAGCACTGTGGCGGTGGTGGCTGCAGAGGAATCCCTGTTGATAAGAAGAAAGAATCTAGCAAATGAAAAGCTGTTTCCAAGGATGTATTGTTGTTTCTTTTTGAAGCAAACTAGGTCAAATGAAGACCTATTTTTGACTAAAACAATCTGCCTGGAATCTCCATTGGCAGGAAAACATTCAATTGCTTTTTGCTTGTTTTTTTTTTTTTTTAATTGAAGTATAGTCAGTTTACAATGTTGTGTTAATTTCTGGTGCACAGCATAGTGATTCAGTTATACACACATATATTTCTTTTCATAGTCTTTTTCATTATAGGTTATTACAAGGAATTGAATACAGTTCCCTGTGCTCTACAGTAGGACATTGTTTATCTGTTTTATAACACTCCACTGACACCATTGGACAGATCTTCGATTGTTTTTATATATAAACAAAAGACCCCCTTGAAAGCATTTGAGGACCTTTGCACACGACTGCCCTAAAGGACAAGACTGCGTCGCCACCGGAAGACATCTGTGGAACATGTTTCCCTTCACTCATTGCAAACACAAATCTGCACAACTTTGCTATCAAGAAGTTATGCACTTACCGAATACATGTGTAGTCTATCTCAAGGTAGTAAGGAATGGTCTTTCGTTCCAAAAGTGTTTTTAAAGACATTGGCACGCCCATCCTGGTGCCACTGTTGTAATTAATGTGCTAATTTTCGTAGATGCCACAGATGTCTGGTGGCATATCTGTTACAGGAGAACTGTATACATACTTAGCTAGAGAGGGTTCGATGGAGAGACATTCTAAGAATCATTTAACTCGTTTGAGACCTGTTTTGCACGTAGATGTAGTGAACCTCTCTGTCATATATACATAAATTCCAGTGCTGGAGTTTTACTTTATTTGTTCAGCACTTTGACAAAAATCAAGGTCAAATATATCCATTGGCTTTGACCATGAGCTTGTTGGACAGCAAGGAGAAAATCTGATCTAGTCCTACTCTACCTCTTAGTAGCCTTAAGATTTTAGTGAGATGTATCAAAGAGATAGTTTATTTTTCTGTAAGTCAGTGAGAAAATTTTGCAAAAAAGGTTTTCAGCATAACCTCCAAGGGCACGTCTGTAGCCTGGACCACTCCTGACCTTCACACTCACATCCACTTCCTACTCAGCACCTCCACTTGGCTGACAAATGGGCTTTTCCAACTTAACGTGTCCAAAATCCAATTCCTCCCCCTTCCTGCCCCGAAAACCAGACTCATTCCCAAGTCTCCTCCTTTTTGATAAACTGCAAGTCTTTTCCCAGTTCATGGCTTAGAGAGAAATCTGAGAGCCACTCTTGATGCCCCTTCCTTCTTCCAACATTCTAGACCGAGTCCACTACCGTGTGCTGTTGGCTCTGTCTTCAAAAAACACCCAGAATCTGACCACCTCGTGGCATCTCCACTGCCTCCAAACTATCATCTTTTTTTGCCTCCTCTTATTTCCATATTTCTGCCCTCGCACCTTTTACTCTATTAAGGATTAAAGCAGCCAGAGTGATCATGACCCTCCCCTGCTCCAAACCCTCCCATGGCTCCCGACTCCCGATCTAGCCACGTGCCCACGTGTGTTCATTTTCCGCTCACGCAGGTCAGCGCCAGGATGGCGGTGACTTTGTTCCTTTCACTCCCATAGTTCCCGCCTCCAGACGGTGTCTGAGCACACAGTAGGAGCTCTGGATATGCCTGAATATCTGAACAAAGTGAAGGGAAGAATGAGGAACTCTGGCTACACTTTTATTTGCCCAGATGCTTACTGGGGAAATATTTCCAGTGTGGTTTTTTGTTTTTGTTTTTGTTTTTGTTTTTTTTGGTAAACACATTGATTTAAATATGAAAGTATGAAAGGACGCACATCCACCGTGAATATTACAGAAGTATGGGGGGAGAAAAAGGAACTCTATCTCCCTCCCAGTACCAGTATCTAGAAGTCCACCTCTGTGTCCTCCTAAGGTGCCTTCTAGCCAGAAATGGCTTATCTCTGTAGTCTTTTTCTTTCTTTCTTTTTTTTTTTTTTGGCAAAATTAGGATCATTGCACACAAATTGTTCTGCAGCTTGCTTCCCCCCCCCCTCCACTCCACATTTTCTCCTGGACTCCCTTTTGTATAAGTACATTCAGAATGTTTTGGAACTCACATGTAGTATGGAATCATACAGGCGAATTGATTAGAGAGAGGTAGTTGTAAATAAAAACATGATTTTAATCATTTTGATGAGTATGACTCCATAGGCTCACTAAATTGAGGTTTCCAGGATTTCTGATGTCTAGCCCTGCTTAGACAGAACCGGAGCTGTTTGCTACCTCTGCTGCATCAGCAAATAAACCTTAAATCTCGTGGTGCCTCACAAAAAGCTTTATAATCTCACAAGAAAAAAAAAAATGTTTTTAACCCCAGCCCCGTGCAGAAGGCATGCGAATCTGCATTTTGTAAGTGAGACAATTAAAGCATGAAGTGACTGGCCGGCTTCCCCCAGCTGGTGGTGAGACCCTCTACTCCCCGCCCTCTCACTCCTCCCTGTGCCCGTGGAGATTGACATTTGAGGGGCTGATGTTACCTTAGATGATAATTTAGTCATTTTCTCTTGTGGCTTCTCTCTCACTCTCTTTTCTAAAACGTTTTCAGTGTGTTCTGCCCATAGAAGAAATTTTATGCATTCTTTTAAGAATTCTTTAAGAAGCATCTCGTTTTGGTTCAGTGTCTCTCTCGGAAAACCTTTGCTGTCATTGAGCAGATCACAGAGAGGGGCCGGGAGTCCCGGGCTGCGTATCAAAGGTGACGAAGTCTCAGGAGTGTGTTGAGATTCATAAGCCGCTTAAGCTCCTTGCTTACTCTTTGTCAGTGTAGCAGAACTTCGTGATTAATTTGCAGCTTGGTTGTCCGTCTGGGACCACTTATGCTGTTCCTTGTATAAAGTCCTGTGTGTTTTCATAAAAGCTCAGCAAGAGCTGTCCTGAGAAATGGAGGGAAACGAAGCCTTCTCAAAAAGAAAAAAAGAGAAAATGGACAAGTATTGGATACTTCCTTCCCTTACGCCCTTATTCCCCCAAGTTCACGTGCAAGGAGTTAATCATTGTAGTAAATGTGTGTAAATTACGTAATGATGAAATCTGGCGAAGCTTTAAGAGGATGAAAAGCTGCCGAAAGCTTGTCAGGTGGTTCTGCATTTTTGGCTTAGGACAGGTTCATTTGCATAATTCCCAAGATCCTCTGGAGTTCCTTATTTAAAAAAGGAAAAAGGATGCTTTCTTTCGTCATAACCTAAGGCGTCTCTTTCTCTTGACATTGCATTGACATTGTACTTGGATAAAGCAACGCTGGGATCTGTTTGCAGACATCTGGGAACAGTGAGATTTCTGCAAACTACTCTCCCCACAGTTTTCTGTTTTCCCCATGTCTGATCTCGTGATATTCAAATGGTCTGACCTCATGTGGTGATTTACCAGCACTTCAGTGGTGTTAACACACGTCTATGTTTTCTCTTAGTTTCTGTTGGATAAAGTTCAGTCAATTTACTGATTGAATTAAAAGAATTCAATCCATCTCTCATCCTGTACCTGTCTTAGAACTGTTCGGACTACAGGTACAAAAGGAAAGAACAGAGGGGTCTAACTGGATAGACAGAAAAACCACCATTGGTTAAATGTTCCCCCAGCTTAAACAGCCTTATTTATTCCATATAATTATTTGCTAAGTTCTCTGTGATTGTTTTATCTCTATGTGACATAACTTTACAGATTAAGAAACTAGGAACCCAACAGTTTAGAGAAAAACCAACTAACCAACCCAGAAAAAGCAAGCTCCCTGCACTCCGTCAAATCTTGGGTGCCCTGAATAGCTATTTTGCAAGTACCTGGGAGTATAATACCACGGGTCAGCAGATTAGAATCTGAAGTGGTTTAGAAGTCATTGTTTCATGAGAAAACTGAGGCTGAGAGTGATTTGCACAGGTGACAAGGCAGGTGACTGACCAACAGGGACTGTAACTCCTGACTCTGAGTCTGGACCTATGGCGGCCCCAAACCCTGGATTGCTCCAGAAGGCTCCGATTTCCCGCCGCCTGCCCCTTCCGCAGTCCGAGCACTGGGATGAGACAGTTGCCCTGCCCCCGTGGGGGTTTAGCGGGAATTACCGTCACGCTGACCATACACCTTAGAGCAGCCCGTTTGCCATCTGTCTTGGTCTAAGAGCTGACTCTTCCTTTCCCTTTTGGACGCCTTACTTGAGATAGTTCATGACCCCAGGCCTCGTTGAAATCCCAATCCCTCTTAAAAGACACTTTTGTATTAATATTTAATTCCTACAATTTGGAAGAACTTGAAAGTGCAATTAGACAGCCGGGCCCATCTGTTGCCAGCAGGCACGTGGCTCCTACCAGGCCCCTCGGAGGCTGCAGGGGCCGCCCGTCACCTTCACATGTGTTCCTTAACAATATGTGCACAGTCTCTCAAGAGGGAGCTCCAGATGGTGAAGGAGACTCTGCAGGCCATGATCCTGCAGCTCCAGCCGGCAAAGGAGGTGGGAGAGAGGGAGCCCGCTGCTTCCTGTGTGACAGCTGGCATCCAGGAGTCACAGGCCTGAGGCGTGACAGGATGGGGGAAGGAGGGTGAGTGACCACGTCATCGACACGGGTGCTCAGGGGGCCTCTTCCGCCTCCGCTGCAAAGCCGATGTGATGGACCAGTGATGGAGACGCGGAGCCCGGATGTCGCCCAGGAGGAAGGTGGTCCACATTCGCTGTCCTGGGACTGAGATCAGGGAGCCAGTTGGAATAAGGCGGGGCAGTGATCTGCTGATTCCCTTCTAAATGCCAGTCAAGGGGCACCTTGACTGTGTCACTAACAGGAGCGTCCCACACCGGACTTGAAAAGTCTTTTCCTTTCAGTCCCCGTCAGGCAGAAGGTGGGGTGAGTTCTGCTAGAAAAATGTCCCTTTTCCTGTACCATCTTGCTTTCTGCTGCAATTAAAGCATCTCCTGATTTAAGAAGCTCTAAGAAAGAAACCAAACATGCGTACCTGTTACATTTTCCTTCCAGGCACAGGATATAAGGGAGCTAATTAACCTGAGTCTGGACTGAGCGGTTTTTCTCCTTCCTTCCCCTGCAATTCTCTGTAATCTCAGAAGAATCAAGATGAAAACTGAAAGATTTTTTTTTTTTAAGTAACAGCCTCTCATGGGCAGCCTTGCGGTTCTTCTGTGGTGACAATGCCTGTCTCCCCAGCATGGGGCCCCTGAAAATTCATCAGGAAATTCTGAAATCCACCTACAATGAGAGCAGGAAGGGAGGAGGGGGCAGGAATGGGTCAGGTGATGTATTTAAACTTTCGAGCCTCTCCTGTTTCCCTCCTGAACTGGTTTCACTCAGTGCCAGGCAGGACGTGGAGGTGGAAACCATCAGTGCAGTCTGGTATCCAATGAGGCAGTATAGTTCTCAGCAGTGCGCTACTCAGTAAAGCAGAGCCATACTCAGTAAAGCACTGTAGCACTCAGTAAAGCACTGTAGTCCTCAGTAAAGCACTGTAGCACTCAGTAAAGCACTGTAGCACTCAGTAAAGCACTGTAGTCCTCAGTAAAGCACTGTAGCACTCAGTAAAGCACTGTAGTACTCAGTAAAGCACTGTAGTACTCAGTAAAGCACTGTAGCACTCAGTAAAGCAGAGCTGTACTCAGTAAGACAGTATACTCAGTGACATGGGGCATCGCAAGCCCGTCCCGGCTCAGGCAGCTGTAAAACAGGCTGAGCACAATTAGGCAGCACTTCCCAAAGTGCACCGAGGAAGGCAGCCTCGAGAGATGCCCCAAAGACCCACAGCGCTCCCGTGGCTCAGGCCCCTTTGGGAAACGTGCCTCGCCATGGTCTCCGCTTGCAGAGCCAGGCGCAATTAGCATGTCAGCCTGTGAGCCCTCCTGATCTTTTCCAGCCGCTAACTTCCCAAGTTTAATGGCTCATAGCTTTTTTTTCACTTCATTTCATTTCATTTCATAGCACATCAGTCTAGTGTTGTGCAGCGCTGCATTCTCTGGGGGAGTTGTGGTCCGAACGCTGATTTACATCACTTATACATGTGTGTTAGAGACCAAACCCGAACCCTTCGCAGGGTTGAGCTTCATCCCTCCTTGCCGTACTTGGGAAGTGTAATCGACTAATCGGTCTTT
The DNA here is from genome assembly GCF_009834535.1 of Camelus ferus. Classification (NCBI taxonomy): domain Eukaryota; kingdom Metazoa; phylum Chordata; class Mammalia; order Artiodactyla; family Camelidae; genus Camelus; species Camelus ferus. The sequence goes on along the minus strand of NC_045706.1, from coordinate 69,744,589 downwards.
TTGCACTTCTGTCTCGTTAATACCCACAGAACAGTGATGCTCCTGTCTTCATTCGGATCCAGGGACACCGAACGATCTCTGTCATTTCCCGAAGTCACACTGGCATTCCTGGGAGGCACCTGCTTCTTTGCTAAGCCTTCTGTGCTGTGTGGCGCTTCCGTCTTCCATCAGAAGATGCCCCTGCTTAAGCCAGCAAGTGACCAGGGTCCAGGGAATGAAGCAAAAGCACAACATGAATTTTCTCATTGTGTTTCTGACAGTTTTCTGCTGAGCATTAAAAAATACACTATACGTATTTTAAGACGTATAATTAGTTTGTTCCAGGAGTGTTTGGTTTTTCAATAATAGAGCAAATGCCTAAATTATTTATAATCATGTCTAAAAAAATATTATGTACAAGTCACATGGCACATGGAATTCTTGAGTCCTTGAATTAATTCCAGTGAAGCAAAATTTGGGACGAGTCAAGACTGTCTCTAATAAATCCCTACTTTGACAAGCGTTGTTTTAACAAGCCCCACAAGACATCTTAACAGTCACTAACCCGAGCGTTTTCTATTACTCAGGTACCATCATGAATAATTCTGATAGGTCATTATGCCTTGAAAATTCTAGAAGCTAATTACTGTCTGAGTGTGCCCCAAATAAGGGGTCTCCAGTGCCTCCAGTGGGCAGTGTGCCCATTTCCTTGTTGAGACCCTGACCCAGGCAGGTGAATGATGCTTTAACTACAAGCTCAGCTCATCCGCAGTCTATGCTGTTGTCAGAGGCAGCCAGGAAGCCTGCCCGAGGCCAGGGTGTTTCCTCTGACCCTCTGACCTTCTCAGGACAAGCCCCTCTTCAGTCACTGTGACCCTAGAAGACCCAGGACTGTACATCTCAAACCCTAGGGCAGTGTCTGCAGGGCAACCTCAAAAGAGATGAGAGCTTGAATCTAAAAGCAGCAAAGCAATAAGGACACAAATCCAAGCTTTCGTGGAGACAATCAAGACCACAAGCAAAGGTGCAGGTGGAGAATGATGGCTTTGGGTCTGAGTCCACTGTGGCCCGTGCGAGAGAACAGATGAGATATTACAGGGTCCTCCGTGCTGAGATGCCGGCATCCAAATGGCCACTCATGCACTTCCTCCAGCCCGACTTAGCGGGGCGTCTTCCGAGTCAGTAACAGTCCTGGTTCCTTCCTACATCCTGAAATTTCAACATCATAATGATCTTCCTCAAATCAAGTTAACGTGTAACGTTGGGAGCTTTTCTTCCTGGGCAGTAGGGCTGGTTTCCCCGCCCCAGGAGCATGGAGAGGCTCACATGGGGGCGCTGGGACTGTCCTAAGACCTTTCTAATCATTATCGCCTTTAATCCTCATTTCAGTCTTACAGGGTGGGTGTTTGTAGTTGGTGAAATTGAGCCTTAGGAGACTGCTAATGTACCCCACAGCACGGAGGTGGAGGGCAGTGGACTGGCAGCGGCATTTGGGGACAGGTAGAATGCTTCTAACTGTGTTCTTCCTAGCGTACTTGTAATGTCTTTTGGGGACTATGAGCCATGGAGCATATTTGCTCGCTTAAGAACACATGTTGGGGGCAGGGGTGTATAGCTCAGTGGTAGAGCACGTGCTTAGCATGCACGAGGTCCTGGGTTCAATCCCCAGTCCCTCCATTAAAAAAAAAAATAAAAAGAACACATGTCCACCTTGGGAATCCTGCCTTGAGAATCAGAGAATCTGAGCCTACCACCCATCACCGTCCTCACCAATCGTTCATTCCCCATCCACCTCAAACGCCATGCCAGGAACAACCACTTACTGCCTGACATCATGCAGATTTTCTTGAAAATCCCCATCCAATTGGTATTTTTCAGAAAGCATTTCAGGAAGCAACATTGTGCCCATTGGTTAATGCCTCCTTGTATAAACGATTTGATACTCATGTTTAATAACCTCACCTTATCTAATCTTTGAATTTTATTATATAATTTATTACTTCATGAAATTTACTTTTCGTTATGTGAAATTAAAACTGTGATCCAAGCCATGGTTGGATATTTAACATTTTTCTTTTGACTTCTAGGATGTGGGTGATAGAAACATTTTTATCACCTTGACTCATCTCATCTTTCTGTTCCAGGACGATTCATTGTACAGTTACTTACATCACACAAAATTTTTCTAATAAAGCAGTGCTAAAAAACTGTGTATGTGTTTACTTTCAGATCTCAACCAGTCAGAAAGCAGTGGAATTTTCTATTCCAGACCCTTTGAGGAAGTTGAAAATAACATTATCACTAAGTGTTCAGAAAGACTCATGTATAACCAATCCACTATCTTCATGTTTTCCAGTCTTTGTACAAAAACAGATTTTCACCAAACTGTAGCCAGCCTTTTTTTTTATTCTGTTTTTTATGCTTAACATTATGGTATTTTCCATTTTTCTACAGAATCGTTATAATCATTGTATCTGTTGCTGCATAATATGCTATCAAATTGATCCACTATCGTTTAGGTATTGCTATGTAAATGGCATTGAGTCTTTCCAATATTTTGCTATTATAGATAAAGCTGCAACCACATCTTCATGCATATGGCCTTTTCTTTCCGTTGAATTATGTCCCTAGGGGAAATTCCCAGGAGTGAGAATGCCGAAATAAAAGGTAAGAGAGAGTGCCACTTTTTTTTTTTTGAAGTTTTTATTCTGTCATCACTTATTTCTTCTTTTTTTTTTTTTGGCAGGGGCGGGGGATCACTAGGTTTATTTATTTATTTTAATGGAGGTGCTGGGGATTGAACCCAGGACCTCGTGCGTGCTAGGCATGCAGTCTACCCCTGAGCTGTACCCTCCCCCTCCACCCTACTGTGAGTACCACATTTGAAATGGAACATGCATTAGAGAGCAAACTGAAGGTAACAGCCAGCCCCGCAAGCAGCCCCCTCCTCTGCTGGCGGGACTCCCAGCCAGCTAGTGATTGGTTCAGTTGGTTTTTTGGTGTTTCCTCTCACGAATATACCCACGATCACCACATCAGGCAAATCACAGATGCACAGTTTCTACCATTAAAATGAGCAGTGTGGAGCCTGCAGCCCCATTTCACTGATCTCCTTCACTGCTGCTCTTGTTGGTCTGAGGCCACGCTGTTTTGTCTCCAGATAACATGTGCCGAGTCACACAAGGATCCAGGATTTAAAGACCACAAAGTTTTTCCACTTTGCCAGCTGTCTTCTTGAACTTTTGTTTGAACTTTTGCAAAATGAAGATGATAATAATAAAGCCAGCCATTCAAGGGTGTGGAAAAACCCAAAGTCAATGTATAGGAAAGGCTTTTTAAAAATAAAGCAACAGATACAGGCATTTAAAAATGAGGAATCTAAAAAAAAAAAAAAGAGAAAAAATGACACAAATGAACATATTTACAAAACAGAAACAGACTCACAGACATAGAAAGCAAACTTATGTTACCAGGGGAGAAAAAGGGTTGGGAAGGGATAAATTGGGACCTCAAGATTTGCAGATACTAACTACTATATATAAAATAAATAACAAATTGATACCGTATAGCATAGGGAACTATATTCAATATCTCATAGTAACCTAATAATGAAAAAGAACTTGAAAAGGAATATCTGTATGTATATGTATGACTGAAACACTATGCTGTACACCAGAAATTGACACAACATTGTAAACTGACTGTATATCAATAAAAACTAAATAAAAATTTAAGAAAGGTTTTTAAAGTGAGGAAAGTTTCTAGAGTAGGGAATGAAAAGAATCAGTCCAACAGAGAATGCAACTGGGAATAAGCCTTGTGATGTACATGGCAATTCAAGCGGTTATTTTTGTATAAAAAGGGGTGTTTCACATTTGTGGCTTTGTGCCGCCCTTCATCCCCCGGTTCCCAAGGGGGTCTCAGACACTCAGGAGAACATGAAAGGTTGAAACAGAGAGTGCTTTGAGTAACTTTTACTAAATCTACTCACCTGTCTGAAGGGGAAACATAAACACCCAAAGGTCTTTCTAAAGCATCCTTCCCAACCTCAGATTTGCCCATGGACCTGAGCTTGGCTTCAGACGACCAGGGCCAGAGCGCTGGTACCCGACACATTTCACATCCTTAGCTCCCAAGCGATGTGGCGATGTGGGTTCCAAGCCCCTGTGAGTTACCCCAGCTCTTGGTCTCTTTCCCAAAGATGCATTTCTTTTTTTAAAAAATGTGTATAGTTGATTTACAATATTGCATAAGTTCCAGGTGTACTAAAGTTGCATTTCAACATCTGTCTCTTTGTTTTCCCATTCTTTTGATCTCCAACCGACTTCAATGACCCACATTCCTAATTTTTACTAATACTTCCGCCCTGGGTTTTATTATTTAGACCTCTTTGTCTTTCCTCATTCATTTGCATTTCCTGTTTTGGAGGAGAAAGAAAAAGTGGGAGTTCCTGATGCCTTGAGAGCTCCAAGGTGACTCAAGGATTCTAAAGCACCCTCTTCATTTACTAACGACCTTGAAGGGACTCTGGCTGGGGCTCTGGGGTTTATCTCCGCCTTGAGTGGGGGCTCCCGCCCTCCAGCAGAACTAGAAGATCTGTAACAACCACACAGCTGGGGATGCTGGGAATGGGGACCACACTGCTTCCCTGTGAGCCTTCTGTAAATACCAACCCTGCACCAGGTCCTTCTCCACTGAGACGGAAGTGTCCGATGCTTTGTGTCTGCCCCCAGAGTTCTGTTCTTTACAAGCAGGATGAGGAAGAACTCCTTGACAGAGGAACACGAGGGGAGATGGAGAGACGTGGATCATACACGCTGTGGGCAGAGATGCTGCTGGAGGTATGAAGAGGGTGTTTGAAAACAGGAAGATGACTACAAAATAATGCACCCTTACAAAATTCAGGCAATAAAAGAGATACAAATCAAAGAAAAAGAAATAAAAGAAAAACAATAAAAGAAATCAGTCCAGAGGCCAGGGGGAGGCAAATGACGTGTTGTAGCCTATGGGGAAAAAAAAAGACATAAAAGACCTTTGTACAATGGCATGTGCTACACAAGGCACAGAGAACAATCTCTGATTTATGACTTTTCACACTAGGAAAAGTCAGACACGCAGAGGATGTGTGCCAATTGGGATCTTGCCAGGTGGGGTTTTGACTTTTAAGGGCAAGTATAGGAAGGCATCTCTTCCAGGCTCGGGGAACCACGTACAGTATGTCTCAGCTGTGAGGGAGATGCTCAGCTAGTCTACAAAGTCACGTGAAAGGGCTCATTTGGTTTCAAGCAGTAGGCGAGGGGCAGGACAGGGAACAAGCGTCCTTGCCTTTGGAGTTTGTGCTGTGCCAGGAGCCCAGGGAAGAATTCCAAAGGCAGGCAGGGCACGGACCAGTGGAAGACTGACCTAAAGCAAGTGACCTTGGGGGTGACACCAGATCATCCACTTGTGGAATTAGAAGTCACTCAGTTGGGAAGGTTGGGGGGCCAACACTGAATCATTTGCTTGCTCCTCCCACCCCACACCCTCTCCCTTTCTCGTTAAAACTCTTGTTAAATCATCTGTTCATTTACGATAGTTACAGCCAATCTGAAATCACAGCCCCTAAGAAGATTGCTATAATCACTCTCAAATGCCTAGTTCTTATTTGTCACTTTGTTATGCTATCAAGAGACTATGACTCACTCTACCGTGATGTGTTTCTTCAATCCTAAAGAGATTCCTCCATCCTGCAGAGGAAATAAAGGATTCTCTTGAACTACTGAAAGACTTCCCAAATTAGGGGAAAAAGAAGTTTATAAAGACACACAGAATGAAAGCTTTTATTCCCCAGACATTTTCTGGGGCAGACGTGATTCCTACATGGCAGCCAAATCATGCTATTGGGGGAAAATTCGTACTTTGGTTTTGAATTGTGATGGAAAGCTTGAATGGAACTGTCAAAATGGGCATATTTCCTATGTTCAAGATGACATCCTTGGATAGAAGGGCTAAGAAATTCATCCATGCCCATGCAGCTATGAAACTTGACCATGGAAACATACGGGATGGTTTACAAAGATTCAGTAATACCTCACTGTCCTCGGATATCACAGGTTCACTTTGTAGCCCCTGCAGCACGGCTCTAGCTTCCCCCATTTCATTAAAACTCTTCTTACACATGATCTGCCACATCCAACTGCATTTTCTTTGCCCTCGTTCGACTGCAGTTTGAAGGCAACATCTGGTGTTGAAACAAACCTCTTCCTTGTTGAATCGCCCTTATCTCTGGGGATCTGGGCCCCTACATCCCTGTAATGTCTCATCCTTCCTCAGTGTTCCAGCTTGACTGTTCTTTCTTGTGCTTAAAGGACAGATACCCCAAGGACCTGTCCTCAGATCTCTCTTCTTACTGGGCAATCTCATATGCTCTGACAATTTTAACATCATCTTTATAGTGATTATTCCCCAAGGTATAAGATTCAGTGGGCAAGATTTATTGAGTGCCCACCATATGTGAGGTCCTGGGTTCAGTCCTAAATTCCAAACCGTGTGTGGTCCAGGACCCTCAGGTCATTCTCAGATTTTATCTTCTTTTCTGAACTTTAGAGTCTGCTGCACATCCCGTCACTACATTACACGTGTCTCAAATTCAACATGTCAAAAACCAGCCTCATTTTCTTCCTTCTAAAAATCTGCCTACCATCCAGCTGTCTTTTGCCACAGTTCCTGGCACTCCCATCTTCCAAGGGACACTGGCTGGAACCCTCACAATTACCTTATGCTCCCCCTCCGCCTTTGTCCCGTATCCAAGCAGGCAAGTCGTAGTGTTTTCAGCATTTTAAGCTTTCCTCTCTCTCTCATTCTCTCTGTCTACTGCCTACTCCAGACTCTATTATACTTTCTTGTACCATCACCAGACATTTCTAACTGGTTTAGCTTTCATTTCTCATAATTTAAATTCATGGTCAAAGTTTATTTTCCTAAACCAATGGTTGGATCACTCAAAATCTTTCAAGGATTTGCTGTTGCCCCAAAAAATAAAGGTTTTAATTCAAGGATGATCATTGTCTGTAACTGAATCACCCTTCCAAACTCATCCTGAACGGCCCCCTTCCAACTGCTCTGAGTTACTCACCATTCCTCAGCTTCCCCTCTGTTTCCACCTAGGCCTTTTCTCATGGCTGTGCTCTCAGCCTTGAATCCCGGTCTTCAAGTATCTCATTATGCTCACTTGTCAAGAGTTTGAGGGAAAAAAGACATCAAATATGAGCTGCTAGGTTTGGGTTCTGAGCAAGTGGGTCAATGACAATATCATTTGTTGAGACAGAGAAGGCCTTGAAGAGAGGCTGTGTTGTGTGTGTGTGTGTGTGTGTGTGTGTTTATGGGAGGGGTGCAGGGAAGGAGAAAGGGTCTCCGTAGTTTTGCCATGTTGAGCTGACATGTTTTTCAGACTTACTAGTGGAGATGATGAGCTGGTGGAAGGAGTTTGAATTGGATTGTGGAGTCATGTCACGTAGATGGTACTTAAAGCTGTAGTACTGTGAAAGAACAATTAGGGAGAGAGGACTGTTTAAAAGAGAGAGATGTCCAAGGGGAGAAAAGGAGAGTCACGGGAGACCATTAACAGTATGCTCGGGGGAGGGTTTTTTTAAATTGAAGTCTAGTCAATTGCAATGTGTCAATTTCTGGTGTGCAGCACAGTGTCCCAGTCATGCATATACATACATATATTTGTTTTCATATTCTTTTTCATTAAGGGTTGTTACAAGATATGTCACTCATATGTGGAATCTAAGGAAAAAAAAAGAAAAAGAAAAAAAAGAGGACACTAATGAACTCATCTACAAAACAGAAACAGACTCCAAGACATAGTAAACAATCTTCTGGTCATTGAGGGAAAGGGGGTGGGAAGGGATAAATTTGGGAGTTTGAGATTTCCAAGTGTTAACCACTATATATAAAAATAGATTCAAAAATGTCTTCTGTAGAGCACAGGGAACTGTACTTGGCAGGGTTTGATGTAAAGAATGGCAGACACATGGTGCAGTAGATGGCAGGGAGTCTCCCAGCGATTTGCATAAATAATCTTAATCCTGCAAGGTAGTTACTATTACCCTCTTCTACAGATGAGGAAACTTAAACTTACAGGCCGCTGCATTCAAGGAGGATATACTGGATTCCCTCAGTTCAGACATTCAAAAAGAGCAACGTTAGTAGAAAACAAAAACACCTCTCCATTTCTGTGCTGTCTCATGATTAAAACAGAGCAACTTTTAGCTAACGCACAGGCAGATCTGCTCCTTCCCTTATTGCAAATTAGACAGTATTTAGGTAGGAACAGAACTAATACATCCACAGCTTGTGATTTACATGAACGAATTGTTGTCTGCAGCGATCCTGATCCTCGGAACAGTGGGAGCTGAGGAGTGCCCCGCTGTTAACCAGTAAATTGCTTAATTGTCCTTGGCAGGGAAGTCCATCTTCAACAAGATCTCAGCTTACTTCACATTCATATTCGGGTCCTCCTGCTTCTTTCTACATCATTTTCTCCCCTTTGAGGCACTTCAGTTCCTCGACCCAGGTTCTCGGTCCTTTGCAGCAATCAGACTTCTCTGGTGCTCCACATTTACAGGTATGTGACAGCCTAATCTGCCCGTAAGGAGGCCACCTCTGCTCCCCACTCCTCTCCTCTCCTTGTCCAGGAAGCCTGGATACACACATCAAATGGGAATAAGGTAAATCCCTTCTCAAGGCGCAAGCAATGGTTGGAGTTTTGTCTGATGCCGTTGAGTTTCAGGACAATAGTCATGGGAAATATAATAAGATGCTGGTCAATTCAATTCTTCCCTGTTCCTGGGGTTTGAGAAGGAGAAGAAAAAGTAGTCGAAATGATGGTGGTAGGAGATGCTTTTTTCCCCCTGATTCACAAGCCTTATGTTTCCTAACATAAAAGCAAGAACTGAGCAGAATACTCCAAAGCATGGTCAAAAACTAATGAAGTATACAACAACCGATATATCAGAACTTACCATCCAAGTGAGTATCATTCAAAACGCAGGGCTTCCAGGAGATGATAGCCTTGCTTTAGTGAGTCGAATTCCTCTTTCCCAATTGTCTTCAGATACAACTCCTACACCAGGCGTGAATGCCCATCTCACCTAGATAGTCACACTTCTTTTTTAACTTAAGGGTGAGTTACCAATTTTGATCACCTTTGTAATAGTCATAATACCCATGGTATATTTGGGGGGAACATCTTAAGCATTTTAAATACATTTACTCAGAAAAACAGAACGTTGCTAAGTATTCCAAGCAGTTTAGGATTTAACGTAAGGAAGAAGCCAGTAGAAGAACTACAGGGGAGTAAGTTATGGATGGTTACTGCTAACCTTCAGGTTCACCATTATGGCTCAGAGAACCAGGAACTTGCTACGACAGTCCATGTTAGGACAGCATGAGACACTCCATCAGCGTCCTAGACAGCCTACAGCACAAAGGTGAGTGAATGCAGAGGGAGAGCCTGGAGGTCATTGCAGAAGCTCCCCATGCCTGGGCACCCCTGCCCTCAACCAGAGAAGTAACGTGGATTCGACCTCTGTGTCTGATTTTCTCAAGGGATTATCTCAGTCCATGCAGATGGTCAGAGGCAAGATCGCCTGGGAAATGTAGTTCTTTCCTGTGATACAATGAAGAGATTAGAATGAAGTGAGAATGAATGCTTGTGACCAAAAATATCCAGCACCATTATTGCTCCCATTTGCAGATGAGTAAACTGTCACTAAAGGGCAGAACCATAACTTGAATGCAGGTTTACCCTAATCTAAGCTCGTGTTCTTAACCATTACAATGTACTTGGCTGTGATTGACTTTACATTGTTTTCAGAAAGTAAATATGCCTTCCCCCTTCCCACTCCTGGGCATATACCTGGAGAAAAATATAATTCAAAAAGACACATGCACCCCAATGTTCATAGCAGCACTAATTACAACAGCCAAGACATGGAAACTACCTAAATGTCCGTCAACAGATGACTGGATAAAGATGATGTGGTATACACACACACACACACACGAATACTACTTGGCCATAAAAAAGAATAAAATAATGCCATTTGCAGCAACATGGGTGAACCTGAAGATCGTCATTCTAAGTGAAGTAAACCAGAAGGAGAAAGAAAAATGCCGTATGACATCATTAATATATGGAATCTTAAAAAAAGGACACAAATGAACTACTTATTATTTACACCTTAGATGATTGATTTCTTGAATATGTGTGAGCGCATCTGACTGTCCTTTATGATTGGATTACTGCATTCTGTTGATTCTTATTTTGTTCTTGGGTATATTCCTTTTATAACTATATAAGTTTAAAAAGTCAAAGCTCTAAATGTTCCTAGAAACAATGAAAAGTATATACATGTAAGTTTTTTAAAACATGCAGTATATTATATATATGTATTCACATGCAATATATTGTATATGTGCAGTCAGACTGTAACAATTTTACCTAATAGAACTGAAAAATGAAAAAAAAAAGAAAAAGATTTCCCTAGATGACTCTGAAGACAATTCCAAAAGAGAAGTTTCAAAACTATTTTGCATTATAGTGGTATCACTAGAAAGGATAAAGGGCTTCCCAAAGAGTCAGCACCATTTTGGTGGTTTGTATAAATTAAGGAACTTGCAACGGTTCTTAAAGTTTCTGCTCAAAGATGGCATCTGTCAACCTCCGCTTACTCTCATTGGTCAAAGCGCATCACAGGGCCAAGTCCAACAGCAGTGCGGTGGGATGGATGCTTCTCCCATTAGGCAGCACAGCATAGGGGGAAGGAAATATTTGGAAAAAACAAGATAATCTATCGTAATAGTTTATGAAAAAAGAAGAAGAGGGGAAGGAAGCAAACTCGCCAAAGAACCAATGTAATAAGAACAAAACTGGAAAGCAAAATGCATTTTCCAAGAGCCATAAAAGGAAATAGAAATACATTGGTCCACATGTAACTAAAAAGGAAAGAAATCTTTGGAGACTGAAAATATAGAAATTTCCAAAGATTCTTTGGATATCATACAATTTTGACCTGATCCATGTCACAAACAGCTGTGTTGCTACCATACACACAGAATTTGGGAAGAATATAGTTTTAAACATTGCTGAGATTAATGGAAGGTGTTCAAATCTGAAAAATCCAACAATTTATATCCTAGATTGCTCAAGGGGCTGGTTGAAATTATCGAAGAACCACTCGAAGTAATCTTTAGAAAATTACAAAGGACTAATACACAAAGGGAGAAAAAGATTGTACATTACCATTTAATTGATTTTTCTTTTTATTTATTTTAGGATTATGGATAAATTCACAGGGTAAGACCTTACTTAATGTTTGTTCCCAGAAAACTATATGACCAGAGAATAGTTCCAAGAATACCTAACAATACATTATGACCAGATGGGACTTATTGCAGGAATACGAGGATAATGCAGTATCTTTAAATCCATTAATGTAATTCAAAAATTACTAGATCTGAGGGAAAAATCACATGACCTCCTCTATAGATGCTGAAAAAGCATTTGAAAAAATTCACACCGTTTATGATTAAAAACCCTGAAAAAAAATAGAAATTGGATACTTCCTAAACGTAAGAAGTACACCAGTATTTCAGTATCTCTGTCCCCAAACTAGCATCTTATTTAGTGAGAGAACACTGACATTCCTGCTAAAGTCAGGAACACCAAGTCACTACTATTTCACATTGTATTTGAAATATCAGCCAACAATTTAACTTACATAAATCCAGTAATCTCTATATAGGGGCATAGAATAGAACACAACAGAAAAGAGGAGGCTACCAATTAGAATATGTAATGAAAAGAAAGACTTCACCTACAGTAATGATGAGGCATAAAGAATATATGTATTTTAACAAAGAGATACACTTAAGACCTACATGAAGGAAACTTAGAAACAGTCCTGAAAGACGCTAAGATAGAATTAAATAAATGGAAAAACATACTGGGCTGGACTCTGAGGGTAGAGACCAGCCCTGGGAGGCGCTGACGTGGGGGCACGTTTTCCTTTACTGCCCTTCATCGAGGCCTGTGACTTCCCCGGTGCGAGTCCGTGCATGTTTACCTGTAGGATTAGGATGACGAATGGGACTGACAGCTGAAAGTTACCCTGGGTGCTGAATATGTTACTCTGGGAGTCTAAAGAAGAAATTAACATTTTATGGGGGTGCCCCCTTGTGTTGAAATCTGCCCTCTCTCCTTTCCTTGGAAGGAGAGCCCCTTACCTCTATCTTACGTAACACAAACTACATCCTTCTTTGGGGAAAATCTCACTACCTACTTACAGGATTAGAATCCTCTTGCCTTCAACCGCCAGGGCAATAATGCCTCCCAAATTCTGAACAATTCAGAGAAGAGTCTACGCTGGGAAGTGAGTGGAGAAGTGGGGACTTCCAGGAAGATACTTGAACTTTCACTTCGAGTCAGCACTGCCTCCCGATGGGTCATTCACCTGCTGTGAGGTGTGCATGAGCCTCATCCGTCCTGGGACCCTCCGCTGGCCACCTGCTGGACGAAACACACAGGCTTGCAACAGGGTCCAGGATTTAAATCTACAGTAAGGAAGAGAAACGTTCTCTGCGATGCAACAACATCTCCAAAAGTTGCCTCGCCCACACCAGAGGTAAAGTTCATGCAGAGGAGTATCAGTTCTAACTTGTTCTGCCTCTTGCTTTCAGACTCCGCCAAAGCTCTCCCGATGCACGAGAAACAGGGTCCGGCACGATGCCTTTTCTTTTTCTTTTTTTTTTCAAGTGACATTTATTTGTTTATTTATTTGGAGGTAATTAGACTTTATTTATTTTAATAGAGGTAGTGGGGATTGAACCCAGGATCCTGCGCATGCTGAGCACGTGATCTACCCCTGAGCTATACCCCAACCCTGAGAACAAGGAATTATTTACCAGTAAATGTTTCGGGGGTGCCAGTGGCATTGAAATTATGATGGAAAACACAACTTATTTTTTTTAATACATCTTTTATTATTATTTTGATTTTTTTCCCAACTACTCAATAGTTTGTTTGTTTAGTGAGGAGGGAAGTAATTAGGTTTATTTATTTATTCTCAGGGAGGACACCCGGATGGAGCCCAGGACTTCATGCATGCTAAACATGCCACCACTTGAGCTGCACGCTCCCTGCAACGTGATGCATCTTCTAACAACACAGCCATCCACCTTCAGAGGCCAACCTAGGGCCACACACAGATAGGACTAAACTTTGAAACAACACTGGGCTGGAGAAAGGTTTGGCAGGAGAGAGTCCCCCAAGTGTGCCTGAAAATTGACAATAACCAGCATAAAAATGTATGATCTCTTGTTCCTGGTCAGGGAGATATCTGTGTGTTTGTGTCCATGCCCTTATCAGCTATGTCTTTGTATCTCTGTAGCTTCCTTTATCCCCTTTGGACTGAGCCAGTTACACGTCACAAAAAAGTACCATGCTGGTTACTGCTGGGTGGCAGGCAAAGGAACATTTTTCCTTTTCTTCTGTTTGTTGATTTTTTTTTGCAATGGACTCAGCTTCTCTTGCAATTAAACATGTAAGTTTTAAGAGGCTAAAGTGAGAAATAATTAAGAAATACCTCACCGTGTGTAAGAATAGCTCCCATGTAATTATAATCAGGGGATTTGCAGAGACCAGTAAATCAAACAACATTCAGGAGTAGAGTCTTAAGGATAAAAAACTAACTGTAACACCAGCCTTACAGTTGAGGTTTTTCAGTTTAACAACCATTTATTGAGCTCTTGCGATGTGCTAAGTGCTGGAGATGTAAAAATAATGAAAAATAACCGTGGGGTCCAGGGAATTACCACTTGGTGGACCATCTCTACTCGTTTCTCTAGATGACCTCATACGAAAAGGAAAACTTCCCCACCGTGAGACTTTCAAACTTGAGCACTTTCCTTAGTTATGATTTAACAATGTACAAGATGGTCCAGGCAACATTTAGGGCTGGTGTGTCGAGACTTCTGGAGGCCCGGGCACTCTGTCTTTGACAGTTCCACCCACATCATGAGACAATTATGCCCCACACTAAATGCTATCTTGTGTTTGAAAGAGATTCTTCATGGGGGCAAGGACTTTTTTCTTTTTTTTTCATTCAAGGTTGAATCTCCAGCACCTAAAATAGTGCCTGTGTGAAGATGGTCAACCAACCCTTGTTGAATGGGAGACTGGCTGTCAGCAGTGTGTGGCTGGCTGTGTTTTATTTAGCATCCTAAGCCTATGCCAGAACTTGGGCGGTTAGAAATTCTCACCTGCAAATTATTTGCAAATACAGTATATTTCTATGAGTAGTAACTTACATGTGTAATGAATGGATCTAATATTATGTGAATAATCCTTTGTTAATTTTGATGTTGGGAGTATTTGGTGTGTGATCTGGAGCCAAATTTTTTTCATATTTTAGATATTTTTATAAAGTAACAATTTGTGTGTGTGTCTATACTCTCTCCCTAAAATCTAAAGATCCCTGCAGCCCTGTGGGATGGGGAGAGGCAGTGAACGTAGATGTCATGGAGGATAAAGAAGGAGGTAGCTTTGGTTGGTGTTAAAATCCAGCCAGTCTGAGCTGCCCAGTCCTTACAGGCTGGCTCCCACTCTGGGGTGATGGCCAGACACTGGTTTTGTTCACAGCCCAGCTCAGTGGTGAAAGGAAGTCCTCTTTTAGCTCCTCTCCAGGATGCCCATGGACAGCTTCCCTCTTCCATATGTTCCCCAAAACTGTGAGCCTACTTGCCTTGAGTTTCCCTGCAAACGCAGCTCTGAAGCGCACTGCTGGGGGCAGGGACGGAAGCGCTGTCTCCAGATGGCACCAAATGAGCCTCTTGAGATGGGCATTTGCAGGGAACATGCTTATAAGGAGAGACAACAAAGGAGCCCTCGGGGGTTTTAAACAGCCTAAGGCCTGGGATGGTCAACAGGGGAGGGAAGGAAGAAAGCTGGCAGAAAGGGCTGGAGGTGGGCAGAGGGGCAGTTAGAATCTTGGCCAACCGAGGTCATTCTCCCAACCCCACCCACAGCCGACGTGCGTCTCCTCCTGGCCAGTCATAAGGAAGCCAGTCTCATCACCAGACGACACTATTAGTTTGATTTAAATATGATGATCACCCCTGATTAGCCTATGGCTGCATCTGTCTATACTGTTAAAACACTGGCTCCAGCAATGCCTCCAAGAGCCAAAAAGGACATCTTACTTTTCTTATGGATCGTTAAGGCCGACTTTGTTCTTACTATGAGTCTGGCATTTATCACATCTAATTCACCAAGTCACTCTAAGAGGTAGACATTATTACAACTCATATGTTATGAATAAGGATGCTAAGGTTTAGAGAAGTTTTGAAAAATTTGAAAAACTCACCCAAGACCCCACATCTGGTCGGTGGCAGATCTGACCTGTATACCCAGGACCGTGGAACCAAAGTCGGTGCTAAATTATCTTTATGTTGTTAAAGACTCACCCTCTCTATTTTCCAGACCCAGTGCCCTTTTTGATCGGAGCCCTGCCTTACTGCCTGAGGGACACCAACCCCTTCATGACCCTGCTCTCCGTCCTTAGGTTTCCTCCTGGTCCGACCCTGATCTGGGGCTTGACACTATCGGGTCGCCTGGGGTGAATATTATTTCCCTCGTTCTGGCACGATGGCAAATGTGTAGCTGTCTTAGGTCAGCTCCCGCAGAAGCAGATCTTAAGAGAAGAGTTTGAGAGCACGTGGTTTATTGGGGAGGTGATTCCAGGAAGCCCCTGTAGGGAGAGTGGAGGTGAGACAGACCAGAAAGTCAAGGACGCACTGCTGAGGAAGTTACTGCCCTGAGCACCGAGCCGTGACCCTGCTGGCCAGCTCTGGGAGAGCGGAGAGCACGCCTCTGAACAGTCCCCTCCAAGGGGTGCGGATGTTAAGGATGTTAATCCTCCAGCTCTCATCCATCAGAGGGATCTACTCTACGGCTCCAGCCAGCCCTCGGTGCAGGTCTCCAGGCAGAGACCACAGGAGCTTGTAATAGGACACGATGCACTGCAAGCTGGAATGGTGAGCTCCATGGGGCTGGGGAGGTGGGGGGGCACCCCCACAGTGTCTGCATGAATAGCCCTAAGGCTCCCTCTCTAGACTATGACAGAATCACTCAACCATCACAGCCCTCCCTTCTGCTGAGCCCAGGCAAGGATACAGCATCCTTCTCAAAATCACTCCTCCAGGTAGTGACTGACTTCCCATCAATTAGAGTTGGTACCCAAGATGCAACACATCTCATATCCTTTCCATCTACTGGTCTATGTAATCTCTCAAGACCTCAGTTCCATGACGTAATGAAAAAGGTGGGTCAGATGACCTCTACTGTCACCTAGGGTAATACTTCTCTATGACTACGTCACCATATACATCCATGAACTTGACTTTGGTCGAATTAGCTTTCACGGAAATTTTTTATGAACATTGGCTTCAACTAGACACTCGAGGTCCTTTTCACAGAGATTGGGATCATTGATTTCTTACGTCATGTACCAACCAGCGAGGCTGATGTGAAAGACCTCACATCAATTCCTTTTAAATTTTATCATGTTAGTTTTAGGGTTCATTATTCCAATTAAAAAAAAAGCTTTTTCACAGTGCAATTCTGTCATCCAAGAAATGAGCCCTCTCCCCAGGATTTTGATGGCTGCAAATTTGGTAAGTGGGTTGGTTTTTATAAAAATCATTAGAAATGTTTAGCAGGGTGGGGCTCAAGACAAAGCCCTTGACTATGAACCTCCCTTTCTGTGGCATGTGATTTGTAATTAATGCAAGAGAAAGTTCTCCAACCCGGGGTCACTAGGGGTGCCCAGGGTGAGGATGCTTGGAGTCACGGTGCAGGCTGGGCTCCCAGGCATTTGGACCAATCTAACAGAGAGGGCTCAGGGCAAGGACCCGGGGCACTTTCCCCATCAGGATTACCCATTGCCCTTGGTCAAGTGGATCCAGTTCTTTTCCCTTAATGCATTTCCTCAGCCAGAATGGAAGTGACAGCCCCTCTCCAGGGATGCTAGGAAGGCCCTCTGCTCTCTGGCTGGGAGCTGGTGTGGTACCCAGACTCAGGTACCACTTCACGACTGCTAACTGCAGTTTCTCAAACACCTTCTTCCTCCTGCTCTGGCTGGGCATGTCCTTCTGAGTTTCCCCTTCAGCATCTTCCTGTGGCTAACATCTGCTCCGTTCTATTCCGACTCTCCCTCCTGAGAGCCAGCCAGCTGTCCACACCAGGTGAATCTTTGGGAGGACACCGGGCCTGAAAGTGTCTGCCTGTGTATATCGGTGTGTCTGCATGTGTCTGCAAAAGGAGGAGGCAGTCCTGGAGTCTGATGGCCATTTCAAGAGAGACCTGACTCCTTTTGCTAGTGCCTGTGACCCGAGATCTCCAATACCTGCGTGTCCCTCTGTCCAACCCCACAGACTTAATGACGTTCATCCAAATGCATAATTTATGAAAGAACACAGGAGAAAGGGCTTTGAAAATTTTAAAGCTTTGTAAAACATATAAAATATTTGTGGTGTGATTTATGAAGCTTTTATGTATCCCCATCCATATTTCATGTACATTTACACACACACACACACACACACACACACACACACACTCACACTCACACACACAGAGGCTCATTTTCCTCACTTCACATCTGTTGAGCTGGCCCTGAAGGACACAGTCCAATTACCTGGTATCATGAATAAATAACGCCAGCAGAACAACAAAGAAGAAGGAGAAGACACACAGGATGCTCGGAATCGCTTTTCCTGGCCGCTCCAGCTCCGGTCCCTTTCCCTGTCTGAGCACCAGGGGGCTGAGCAATGTGCGTGGGACCACATCTTCACTCTAGAATGGACATACCCTGGCTGGCTGACCTTCCTGCAGGGAGACGGGACTATGAGTCATGACTACGTTCTCATCCATAAAACATGATGTTGCTACGGCTCACGATTTTGCTCTTTCTGGGTAATGCAACCTGTGATCTGTGTCCATTTAATGTGTAATTTTTTTCCAAAGCTACTTGACATGGGAGGGGGACTGTCCGTTTCCTCCCCAGCTGCATGGCCCCGGCCCTGCTCACTGTCACCAGCAGTTATTTTAAATACAAAGAAAGTAAGAGTGGCTCCGACCAGCGACAGAGCCTCAGCCGGGGCAGGGGAGCACCCTCAGCTGCTCCCAGCCTCCTGTCTTTTCTCTTCTTCCACCAGGCACTACCCGGATTTTGTATAATGTGTTTATGTATCGGGAGCTGTTTAGCATCTCATAACGCACTTGATCTTCACAGCAACCTTGTAAAGTCTGTAAGGCAAGGGCTTTACTAGCCCCATTTTAGAGATAATGGTGTTAGTATTGCCTGGAAACTGGAACACGTGCAGTGAGCGCCTACGCTCCCTTTTATGCCAGGATGAGTTACTGAAAAATTAATAGTAGTGCTGTCCTTTTTTGCTCTTCTGGCTCATCCCCAAAAAAGAGAACGCAGGATTGTCTACTGCATCTTCACAGGAAGGACCGCTGGGTCACTGTGGTCTGGGTTCCGGCCAGTCACCCCCTGGGCAAGCCGACAGCTCTAGGGCATGTAAAAAGTTTACTGTGTTTCCAGTCTTAGAATACGGGGGACAGTTTCCCCTAAATTATAGTTTTCTGGTTTCTCTTGGAAATATTGGAAGATCCCCCAGCTTGGAGACAGCAGAGCTTCAAGGTGGATGGATGGTTGCTTTGGGTGGAGGCAAGTAGCAAATGTCCCCATGGCGGAGTCTGATGGAGGGAGGGTTGGGGAGGGCAGGGCACTAGCAGCCAGAGTGCTGGGGTGCAGTCTCCAAAGACTGAAATCCAGAAGGCCTTCTCCAGTGTCCTGGGCTGCATTACCCATGAGGCTTTTATAAAACCCCAGGAAGTCCAGAAGAAGGGAGGGGTTCCTGAAAATGGCCAAGATTAAATCTGGTTTTTTTTTTCTTCTTTTGGTGGCAGCAGTGGGATCTGGAGATTGAGTCTTTTACCAAAGTTGACAAATTGAAGCCAGATATAATTTGATTCAAAATGAAAAAGGTTAAATAATGCACTGACATAAAGCTATTGCTGCTTTGTGACACCCAAGGTGTTTTTTTGTTTTTTTTTAATGGATGTGCTGGGGGTTGAACCCAGGACCTCATGTATGCTAAGTGTTTGCTCTACCACTGAGCTCTACCCGACCCTACCCACATCTGAGCTTTTCTGTTTAGAGACTTTTTCCTGTAGAGATTCTCCTGGGGTCTCTACCTACAGAGGGAAAGTCTCCACTCCTAGCACAGTCTTCCTACTTGAAAATACAATGCTCCCTGGAGATTTATTTTTCCAATCAATAATTTAAAATTCCATATATATATTTTCTTCTTATTAAAGTAATACCTGTTCATTGTACATAATGTAGAAAATTCAGAAGGGGGAAAAAAAAACCCATATCTGAATTACTATTATTCAAGGGTACTGTTAATGTTATGGTACATAGTCTGAGAAGGAAGCTCTGGAGAAATGAAATAGTTTCTTTTTCTCTCTCTCTATATATATGCACACTGGTAAACATATACACCTAATTGTATTCATATGTACATATACCTATGTGCAACTATATAGATACAATTTGCTAAAACTAAAATTTTCCCTACTTTTAAATTATAGGTGAAACCCTCCTTCTTGGCACCTTCTTTGCTCTACATCTTCACCTCAAGATACTCCTTCCTCCTGATCATTCCGTTTTTAACCTGGACTTGAAGTTTCAGTCTCACATCCTTCTCCTATTTGTAGATACTTCAAATAAAGATGGAACTGTTTAGAAAGGGATTTCAAAATGTAGAATAGATAAACAAGATTATACTGTACAGCACAGGGAAATATGTACAAGATCCTGTGGTAGCTCACAGTGAAAAAAATGTGACAATGAATATATGTATGTTCACGTATAACTGAAAAATTGTGCTCTGCACTGGAATTTGATACAACATAGTAAAATGACTGTAAATCAATAAAAAATGTTAAAAAAAAAGATGGAACTGTTTAAGAGGCAGCATGTAATGACAAAGGGACTTCAAATATTGCACAGTCAATCTGTAAGTGATCTGAAGGCAATGCCCCCTCCCAATGTGCCCCATCACATCAGCAGAGAGTGGGACTCCTCAAGGTCTGGTTTGTGAGCATGCATCTCCCAGTCCATGGCTTCTTTTGGGCAAATCTGCCATCTTCACTCCTTGGTCTTGGCTCATGCAACATTTATTTACTTATTTTTTCATTTTTTAATTTATAAAATGAGTAGGAAATGGGCAGATAAAAGTACTGGTGCTCCAGTGATGAGAAGATTAACTGAGTTGATACAAAGACAGAGCATTAAGATGGGCCCAAAGTATCAAACCTTCAGCCTCAGCAAGACAGTTATTGGACGTGAGCCCGTCAATAGCATGTTCACTCGGGAAGGAAAGGAGCAAAGGTGATCATGGGAGATACTAAATTAAGTACCAACGGCCGGATCTCAAGTGTGTGGTAAATGGGGGTTTTAAAATATTTTTAGCTCTCTGGGAATGAAACATTTATTGGCTATATATAGCAGGCACAAAAAGTCACTTCCAAATCTAAATAATTGAAAATACAAAGTTATATTTTTATAAAGTTATTATCCTAACTGTATCTAGAAGTTTGCCATTCTCAAATTCCAAATTATTCTCCTCTTTCTTACTCATCATTTCATTACCCTCATCAAAAAACAAAAATCCTTCTTTAGTGATTCTTTTTTTCAAACTAGGTTATTAATTCCTATTTCAGGGAAACAGAAACAATGGACAATGCTAGGAATTTGGAACTCCCAACTTCTGACAGAATTTTCATTCAAATGTAAACAGAAATAGGGAATACTATGAACAAATGGCACTAATAATAATCCACTACACTCATTTTGGTGGTTGCTAATCAGCTCATTGACTACATCTTCAACTCTAAATAGATAGATGGAGTCTATTTCAACAAACCTGTATCTATATGGGTGCTTGACTTAAGATGCTCTTACAGCGCAAGGGGAAAAGATGGTCTTCTCAATAAATATGCATGTGGGAGTGGGCAGAAAGGGGTATGCTAGACGAATACCTGCACTAGAAAACCCCACAAAACTTAAATCCTTCCTCACACCACATACAAAACTAAATTCCAGGTGGACTGTGGCTCTAAATGTGCAAGGTAAGGCAGTAAATTTCTCGAAGACAACATAAGAGAGTAACTTCATGACCCTGAGAAAAACAAAGATTTTTTTTAAAAGGATGTATGTTAAAAAAAAAAAACAGCATAAAAGACTGATAAACTGTACCTCATTAAAACATAGAACACTTTTTGATCAAAAGATATGAAAAAGGAAATCCACTGAGCAAGAGAAAGATATTTACAATATATGTAGCTGACAAAGGACTCAATTCAGAATATTTTTTCAAAACTCCCAAAAATCATTAAGAAAAAGATAGACAACCAAGTAAAAAATGAGTCAAAAATATCGACGGATGCTTTATAAAAGATGTACCAAGCAGCTCAACATCATTACTAATTGAAGGAATAGGAAATAAAAATGCAAGATATTACAGCACCCCTGACTGCTCACCCCCATCCTTGAACAGCTGAAAAAGGTGGCAGAAATACCAAATACAGAACATATGAGTGGGGACTCTGATCTCCTGTTTGGTGGATATACCTAAGTAGGTAATATATATTCCTATAAGCCAGCAAGTCTACCTTAGATATATACCAGCAAAAATGAACGCATATGTGCACCAAATGAACGCACATGTGTAACAATGTTCATAGCACCATTATTTTTAATGCATCAAAATTGCAAATAGTAAAATGAATACTATGCAACCATGGAAATGAATGAGTTACTGCTATATCCAATAACATGGAGGAATTTCACAAACATGTTTCCTGAAATGAGTCATTCCCCAAATAGTATATACCATGTGATTCCATGTCTGTAAAGTTCAAAAACAGTCAAACCTAATCTATGGTATTAGAAACTGGAATTTAGGTTACTTTTTTTTTTCTGATTCATCACAAATATATTCTTTTAAAAATTTTTTTATTTTATTGAGTTATAGTCAGTTTACAATGTTGTGTCAACTTTCAGTGTAGAGCACAATTTTTCGGTTGTACGTAAACATACGTATATTCACTGTTTCATTCTTTTTCACTGTGAGCTACCACAAGATCTTACATATATTTCCCTGTGCTATACAGTATAATCTTTTTATCTATTCTACATATGCCTGTCAGTATCTACAAATTTCAAACTCCCAGTCTGTTCCTTCCCACCCACCACCCCCGCCCCAGCAACCACAAGTTTGTATTCTATGTCTATGTGTCTGTTTCTGTTTTGTATTTATGTTCATTTGTCTTTTTCTCTTCTTTTCTTTTTTAAGATTCCACATATGAGCAATCTCATGTGGTATTTTTCATTCTCTTTCTGGCTTACTTCACTTAGAATGACATTCTCCAGGGACATCCATCTTGCTGCAAATGGCATTATTTTGTCATTTTTATGGCTGAATAGTATTCCATTGTATAAATATACCACATCTTTATCCAGTCATCTGTCGATGGACATTTAGGCTGTTTCCATGACGTCTTGGCTATTGTAAATAGTGCTGCTATTCACTTTTAAGTAGAGGTTAATGACTTCACACTGCTGATTTGTGCACCTTTTCATTTAAATGTTATACTTCAATTAAAATTAAAATCTTATTTAAAAGTAATCTTTTCCCTGGTAAATCCTGCCTCTTATTCTCTTTGAATTTATGAGAAATCGGCAGAAGCTCATCATAATCTAACAAGTCAAGAATGCTACATCTTTCCTTGAAGATTTTTTTTTCAATTGCTTCTATGCCTAGAACGTTAACCCCAGATATTTTATTTATATTCCATACTATTTTCTTCTAGCTTTCTGTATGTTTAAATATTTATATCAAATCTTTATATGGTGTGAGAATCTAAATACATTTCCCCCAAATTACTTACTTGTTATTCCAATGCAACTTATTAACTAGCAGTGTCCTTCCTTTAAAAAATTCTATCCACAAAGGAGGTATATATTCTCTTCCAATAACTTATTTTTGTACTCTTGCACCAGTACATTTTAATTATGATTACATTGTAACATGTCTGTAACTCATTGTTATTTGCCAATTTAAAAGGTTTTCTCCCAGAATTGTCTCCATATTCTTCCATAGTGATTGTCCTGTCAAAATTCAGAATTTCTTATTTGGGGTACAAGAAGCAAATTCTGTTGATATATAACCATGTAATTCATTTGGAGATAACTATTATTATTGTACTTTGTTGTCTCCTACCCTTAAATGTTTTCAACATCTGCTGACATCAATCACCACTCCCTTGATATAACAAAAGAGGCATCAGGAGGTCTGAATTTTAGCCCTTGCTCTGCCACTAAATGCTTGCATGGCTTCGAGACAGTCATTGCGTCATAGGGATGCTGTATTTCTCCTTTTGTGAGCTGATTTTTTCCATATCTTTTATCATTTTTTCTTTGAAAGAGCTTGCTTGTATTGATTAACTTTGATATATTTTTTTTGTGTATAGAGTGTTGAATTTCCCTTTTTGTAGTTTTATTATTTTGCTGGGGTTTAATTACATATAATGACATACTTGTAAAGGTTAATGACTTCTCACAATCCACATACTCCCCTGTATTACACAGCCCTTCAAGATATAAAACGCTTACATGGGGACAAACTGGGCCATGGTGGCACCAGGTAACCGTCTCTCCATTTCCTCTCCCTGAACCCGACTGCTGTCAGCAGGCTGTGACATCCAAGGGAGCCCATCTCTGCATGGCTCCACTGCTCACGAAAGACTCATGTCACCAATTCTCCCACCCAAGCCAGCCCTGCGGTGCCAGCACTGACTCAGGGTTAGCACCCCAGACCATGTGGGACACCTTCTGCGAGCAAAGGAATGAAAGGTACGGGGCTTCCTGCCTCCTCCCTGGTGCACACACACCTTTCCCTCTCTCCCCGGGGCAGGTGGTTCTATGACTGTTCCCCAGGAGACACCCCCTTCATCTCTGGCTTGCTGGCTCGCTGACATTGACATGCAATTGCATCTCACCTTACCTGTTTTTCCCACAAAAGAGACTCATAGACGTGAATGGAGTGTGTGCATGTGTGTATGCGTGGGAAGGCTAGGGGTAGGGGGATACATAAATCCATATTCATGAATTTAATTTCCATAGTGTGTATAAAAATAATCAGCAAATTCATATACATTTGCAAGATTTTTTCTCAATCAATAAGAATATGATTATTATATTTCTTGGAAAAACAGGAACTTTGTTGTACCTGGCAGATAATAGAGGCTTAGCAGATATTGTTGAGGGAATGAATGTTGTGAAAGGAAAATGAAAGTGATTCCTTTCTCCTGTTTTTCTGTGGTGACGAGTCCGCCTCACACAGAGTGCGCATTTGCCAAGATGAGTCAGTTTACAATGTTGTTCAATTTCTGGTGCTTGCACAGCATCATGTTTCAGTCATTCATGTGCATACATATATTCTTTTTCAGATTCTTTTCCATTATAGGTTACTATAAGATACTGAATATAGTTCCCTGTGCTAGACAGAAGAATCTTGTTGTTTGTCTATTTTGTATATAGTAGTTAGTATTTGCAAATCCCGAACTCCCAGTTTATCCCTTCTCACCCCTTTTCCCTCCTGGTAACCATAAGTTTACTTTCTATGTCTTGAGTTTGTTTCTGTTTTGTAAATAAGTTCATTTGTGACCATCTCCAGGTCCATCCATGTTGCAGCAAGTGGCATTGTTTTATTCTTTTTTATGGCCGAGTAGTATTCCATTGTATAAATATACCACAACTTCTTTATCTAGTCATCTCTTTTAGCAGTATTTACAACAAAAGATGCCCAAATCTGCATTTTTTTCAAACTATAGTATGGAGACTGGAGGGTGTGTCTGGGAAAGTAAAATTCAGAGGTTGAATGAAGTAGACCCTCCTGGGGGTTACATTTTGCTTAAAGACTGAGGGGATGGTTTTAACTTTGTGCAAATAAAGAAAGATAATGAGAAAGTGGCAGGTGCCCCTTCAGGTTGCCTCCATTGAGGACGTTTATGGTATAAAAGTTTGAGGAGAGGGCTTAAAGAGCCCTTCCAGATTTTGGGTGTCCAAGAGAGAGGTCAGTGATGGGGAGGACTTGGTTTAAAGGACAGTCATTATAGTTTGAGGGTTTTTTTCTTTGAAGTTGGTAGCTTGCAGGCTAACTGGACAGAATTGTAGATTTACTCTAAATACATTTAGGAAAAAGTAAGAACTGTTTAAGTAGGGGAAACATGTAAGAATTACCTGTAGGACCTCATGGTACATACTGAGTCATAAGTAGACTTGAAAAGATCCAATAATGAACAATGCCCTTTTCCATTTTCCCCATCCAACCCCAAATTTGTGTCAGGATGTTGAATCACAGAAGGGTGGGGATTCATGTTCTGTTTCCATAAACTAGCATCCTTGTACCCCCATCATGTGACCTCCCCAGAGGCAAGTACCAGGAACTGCCTCCTTCCGGTTCCTGAGCTTCCAAAATGATGCCCGTTCTTCTAGGGGTGACATTGTATGATCATAAATTTCCATTAATCAACAAAGTCAGTTGGAGTTTTCGGTCTCCCCACTCCAGGGTAGAAGCTTCACGCTGAAGACAGAATTTAAAAGACAATTTTGATGTCTTATTACTGCCACTATTTTTTCAAAAATAACATTTGCCAGTAGTGTACTGGTTTCCTGCTGTTTCCTTTCAGGCTGGTTCATGGGCCACGCTGCATTAAAAATTCAAGTTCCATAAAGGTGGCTTCACAGCATCGTCCTATCTCTTATTTGAACAAGGATAAGACATGAAATTTGAGCTGGGAGCAATATTACAATTTTGATATCAGCAACTCTGCACATGTGGTTTTACCTCCCACGTCTTCTCTTTCCTCAGAGGAAGTTTTCTTAAAGATTTTTCAGCAGGCAGATTTATTACTTGCCATGATTCTGGGATTATCTGTTGGACAGTCTTGCTATTTTTTTCTGATACCAGCAACTAAAAAGAGCAGATCATTTGGCTTTAAGGGACATAGGCTGCATTGTAATGACTTCCATGCTGTGAACACAATCCACAGTCACACACGTGTAATGCCTGTCGCTATTTGAAAGACTCCCTTTTCATGGAGCTAATATGGAAATATCAGATTGTCGACTGTCTTTTGAGGCTATTTTTCACCAGAATCTTTGTGGAAGTGAAGAGATTAGTGGAGTTCTCTAGTCCAATAAACCGTTATCTGAAAAGAATGTTCTGATGTGGCATTGGAGTGACATGTGTCTTGATTTAATTGTAATACAAAGGGTACCCTGAAAAAAGGGCATTCTGCCACGTGGAGACAGATCAAGACCCTAATGCCAATGACAATTTGACATCTTTATCCTCATTTTTCAGTTATCTGCTTCTCCTTTCTCTCTCTCCTCTCCCTTCACCATTTCTCCATTCTTTCCTTTTATTCTATTTCTCTCTCTAATGCTCTTTCCCTCCATTCTTTCATTTAATCCTATTTTCAATCCATTTCATATTTTCCATTCCCTCTTTTTTTTAATCCTCTATAAAAACCTTAGACCACCAATGAGAACCTAGCATTGCTCGATCTCATAGGAAGTAGATCTGAAATAATGAAATAGCGCCACCTTTTAATAATTACCTTTATTTCTATTGTAGGACGTTGCATTGCAGTGGTTCTATACAAGTCTTTAGGCCTGGAAATGAAATAATTCTAGCCAGATCCTAGTTACAACTCGAAGGGCAGCAAAAGCAAAGCTTTGTTAAGCACAGAATATCGACAAGTTTAAGAAAAATACCTATGCATTTGGAGAACCAACTTTTAAAAAATGTTCTACAGATCAGAGAGGGGCTAGTTACCTTGTGTTCTTATTTTCATTAAAGCAAAGTTCTCAAAGGTTTACAACATTTTATAGCTGAGTTATAATTATTATTGAAAAAAAAGAAAGTCAATTAAACTATGCAACACTATACCAAACTTTGCAGTTTGGCATTTTCATTAGGTAAGATTGTACTCCTTTAAAATAGTACACATTTGTGGATTTTTACTGTGTTAGTTTGCTGTTTTGCTATCTCAGCCCTCAAAATAATGAGCAGTCAGCTCTTGATCAGAGAAAACAACTGGTTACATTAGTCACTAATAGAAGTGGAACTGCTGGGTTATTTGTTTGAATATATTTGTGTCTGTGTATTATATGTTATATGTATCATCTTTGTATTCTTCCCTCTCTTAGTCCCTTCTCATGGAACCCAAGGTGTATGAACTTTATATCCTAGTATTTAAGTTATGGGACAGCAAAGAGAAAAGTAAACATCACTCAAGGACTTCACTTCCTCTTCTAGGGAAAAGGTTAGTGTGTTTCCAGTTGGACATAAGATAGCTGTATCACGTGAGGTGGAATTACGATCTTGTTACTGTGTTTATCTGGAGGTTAAGTAGGGTGCCATACTGACAAGGGATTGGCTTGTGATGGCTGATCTTGTGTATCTACTTGATTGGGCCACAGGGTGCTGGGATACTTGGGTACACATTATTCTGGGCATGCCTGTGAGGATGATTCTGGATAAGATTAACGTTTGAACCAATCGGCACAATTAAAGAGATGGCGCTCCCCAGTGTAGGTAAGCCTCATGCAATCCACTGAAGCCCTGAATAGAACAAAAAGCTGAGTAGGAAAGAATTCTCTCTTTGTGTCCAGCTGTCTTTGAGCTGGTGTCTGGATCTTCCTTTGTCTTCGGATTGGCACTTACAGTGTCTGCTTTCCTGGTTCCGAGGCCTTTGGACTTGGACGGGATGCATACCATTGCTCTCTGGGTCTCCACCTTGTTAACTGCAGATCTTAGACTTCTCTGTCTCCAAGTCACATAGCCAATTGCTCCCCGCCCCCATAGTATCCTATAGGTTCTGGAGAACCCAGACTAATGCACGAGATATTGCCAATCCACTCTCCAAAATATGATCCTATCCATTTTATAGGTCTGTCTGCATGAGAATTCTTCTCCTACATCCTCACTGGCATTCAGGTTTCCTACTCTGTGAATTTATTTGTTTTAACCTTTAAAAAAATAGGTTTATTCATTTCTTACTATACATATACATATATCAAACTAATTTTATAGTTTAATAATTGTTTTAACAGTTTTAAAATAGTTTAATAGTAGTTTATAGACAAATACTTATATACTTTATATATCTTAAATTTTATATATATATATATATATATATATATATATATATATATATATATATATATATCCTGTTATATATGTGTGTATACATGCATGCATGGATATATATGTGTGTATGCATCTTAAAGACTAATCCTTTGCCAGTCATATGACTTCCAACATCTCCTTACAGACTTTGGCTTTATTTTTTCACTTTAATTATGAAGCTTTTTCATGCCAACAAATTTAAACCCTTTAATGTGATCAAATATCCCATCTTTTAACATTTTGTTTTAAGAAATACTTTCTCACTCAGAAGTGACAAAAAATGCCCCCCTAGATTTTCTTCAAAATAGTCCAAAGTGTCTTTTGGACTATTTGTACATAACCACGTTACTGGAGTCTCATAGTAATTTGGATAACTTGTCTAATGTTTCTTTAGGTTATGTATGTGGACATTTTACCTGGAAATAAAAACAATATCTTCCTTTTTCTTTCGGATTATTACTTTCCATTTCTTTTCCTTTTCTATGGTAACAATCAGACTTCCGAGGATGATGCTTGGTGATGAGGGGGTCTCTGTCTTCCTGCCCTCAACCGTTCCATGCAATGTTTATATAGGTTTCTGATAGAAATGATTCATCATGGTAAGATAGGGGTCTGCTTCTTTTGGTTTGCAAAGAAATTTTATGAGTGAATTTTGAATTTTATCTAACACTTCTCCTATATTCTTGTGATAAGGATACTGTCTCCTTTTATCCACTGGAGTACAGATTTCATCTTGTTCACCACTTACTATCCAGCACCTATGAACAGTGCTGGCACAAAGTAGCTACTCAGCAAGTGATAGTTGGATAAATGAATAAAAACCATGAAAATCTATACTCTCATGATTGACAACGGAGACTGTCCTTGTGGGGAAGGGCAGGTGCATTATGCCACTCCTTTCTAGCCTCAGATGCACTTTCCCCTTCTGACGTCTCACTCGTTGCCCATTTCACCATCCTGATGGCAAGGAGGATGGGATACCACCTTTAACATTGTTCCCAAGTAGCTGAACCCAGAGGAGGAGAGGAAATCTGCCTTTTGCATTAGCGCAAACGCCAGCATGAGATACATACTACCCTGACTCCCTCGTAAGCTCCCGGTGTAGTTTAAACCCCTACCAGGTGCCTGTGAAAGGGAGTTATAGTGTAAGGAGGGACTTGAAGTGACAGCCCTCAACCCTCCATCCTCTGTGAGTCCTCTTGTGACAGAGACTTTCTCCTGGAACTTTGATCTGGGCCTCTGAACGTCACCTGCTTTGTGAAGTTGTTTGCACAATGGTATGCGCACACCTCCACCTTTCCAATGTCAACATCCAACACCAAACACTGTTCGAAAAGAGTTTCTTTCTCTAGTATTCATGATTTGCTAAAAATTATGCCATATTTGGGCCGTATTTTTCTTACACAGTTTGTCATCACTGTTTTCCTGTAGCTTTTGATGCCAGTCT
This sequence comes from Camelus ferus, assembly GCF_009834535.1. Taxonomy (NCBI): domain Eukaryota; kingdom Metazoa; phylum Chordata; class Mammalia; order Artiodactyla; family Camelidae; genus Camelus; species Camelus ferus. The sequence goes on along the minus strand of NC_045706.1, from coordinate 69,714,783 downwards.
GGTTCCATCCAACCCCTTTTAGCAAATAGCAACTTGATTCTCACGTCTCTGGAAGTGCGGATCCGTTTCTCCCCTGCTCTTTTTCTCAAAGCTGTTCGGATCTTGTCTTTGTCCCCTGTGTCCTGGGGTTTCCCGAGGATGTTTCTTGTGTTGCTCTTCATGCATTTGGCTTTCATGGGGGAGATGTGTGCCTCTCTTCTGCTTAGGGACTTTTCTTATGTTGTTTTTTTGATAATATATCTGTTTTCTTGGTTATCTCTTTCTGGAACTGTTAGTAGTGGAGTGCTGGACCCATCTCCAGACCCCTTTCATCTTTTCTCTTTATTTGTCTCATCTCTTGATATGTTGAGTCAACTTCCTGGGAGATCACTTTGACTTTATCTTCCAACCTTTGTTCTGAATTTCTGTTATTTCACAATCAACTTTTGTTAAATGTTAAGACCATTTTCTGATTCTCTGCTTCCCCCCCCTTTTTTTTTTGCTTACTTTTTGGGCGCACTAACTTATTGAACTTCAAATAAATTCAGTGAATTTATTTTGAAGTTCTTTTCTATTCTCTACATTAGCCCATTTCTTCCAAAGTCAGGTTTTTGTTGTTAATTGTTGCTGTTATTTATTTGGCTCTTTTGATCCTCTTAAAAAGGCTTTCCTTGACTACCTTGTGATCTTGAGTCATCTCGTATTTCTGTCCTTTCTCAAGACTAAAGTAAGAGAAAAGCTGACTAGCGGACCTGTGCATGTGACAGGTCAGCCAATGTAGCTCGACCTCAGAGATGGAAAGCCCGAATGCCCCGGCCTTCCCCTTGGCTGTCTGCACTCCCTCTGCGGGGGCCTGGGAGAGGGGAACACACTGAGTCCTTCCTTGCTTCCCTACCATCTTAGGTTGGGTCCTCCCAGAAGCAGACTCAAAGCCAGAATTTGTGACGATGCAACCACTTTATATAGGAAGTGCTCCCAGGAGAATCTGCTGGGGGGGATGGAGCAGGGTAGGAAGGAGAAGGGCCCCAGGCAGAGGTGGCTTTCAGGTAAAGCCCCGAGCTCCACCTGACCTCCTGGGAATCCCCAGTGGGAAGACGACACCTCAGAGTTTGTCCCTCATCAAGGTCCTCCTCATCTAGTCACCACCGATGGGCTGCCCTGGGGGAGGGCAGGGGAGTCTAGAACTCCCATGTACATCCAGGTCCCTGAAGGGAGAGGCTGCCCCTGTGCCCGACGGGACCTTCTGAAGTTACAGGTGCTGCTAATGGCAGCAAAGGGGGCAGAAGTTGGGGTGTGGGGGGCTCACAGCTGTGAAAAGGGTCCGAGGGCATCTGGGCAGACAGAGGACCAAGAGCGTCTGTGGCCAGTCCCCATGGTGATGCAGTGACGACCTTCGCCCAAGCTCTGTGAGTTTCCACCCCCTCATGGCTACGCCAGGCATGAAGCTATGTTATAAGAATTCATTTAATTTCTTTGTGGGCCAGAGTGAGCCAAGAGGCTTATCTGGATGACTGGCTTCACGTCCACCGTGGGGGACAGTGTCTTTGAGAACACTCCCCGGGAAGTCCACGCGGGAGGGGAGGGGTTAGACTCTGAGGACGGCGGAGGCCTCAGACCTCCAGAGGGCCAAGGGTGGGGCTCTGCATGGGAAAGCGGAATTACTGGGTATTTTTTTACTCTAAAGGAACCAAATAGCAAGGATGTTTACAGCAGCTTTTATTCATAGTCACCAAAGCCTGGAAGCAACCAAGCTGTCCTTTCATAGGTGAGTGGATAAATAAACTCTTGGACACACAGACAACGGGATTTTATTCAAGGCTAAAAAGACATGAGCTCTTCAGCCATGGAAAGATGAGGAGGAGGATTCAATGCATATTGCTAAGTGACAGAAGCCAATCTGAAAAGGCTACATACTGTATGACTGCAACTTTATGATATTCTGGAAAAGGCAAGACCACAGAGACAGTAAAAAGATCAGGGGTTTCTGGGGGGAAAGGAGGGATGGACAGGTGGAGCTCAGAGGAGTTTTAGGGCCATGAAACTATGCAGTAGGTGGTGGTAATAGTGGGTACGTGTCATTATACATTTGTCAAAACCCATAGAATGTACACCACCAAGAGTGAACCCCAACGTAAACGACGCACTTTGGGCGATGACAATGTGTCAGTGCAGGTTTGTTGATCGTAACAGACGCATCACTCGGGGGGCGGATGATCCTGCGGGGGGGGGGGGGGGGCCTGTCCATGTGTCAGGCAGGGGGTCGAAGGGAATTCTCTGTACTTTCTGCTCGGTTTTGCCATGAACCTAAAACTGCTTTAAAATTTCCCTCTGTTAAAAAGAAATGAAGTGAATGGAGGAGGGAAAGGAGGATGGGAAGACGGGAGGCTGCAGGATGGGTGGGAAGGGGCGCCAGACAGGAGGCGGCTGCACAGCGGTGGGCGGTCCCTGGTGCCGAGAATGATTTCCCCTGAGGTGCTGTTGCCGTGGTGCTGGCCCCTCTTCCTCCCAGACCTCAGTTACTTCGCTCACACTTGGCCGTGCCCGTGAGAAGCCTTGCCTGTGGCAACTGCGCGGGAGCTTGGGCTCTAAATCTGAGTTGGAAAGATGCCCAGTGGAGGCAGTGTGATGGGGAGCGGCGTCCAGCATGGCCGCGAGAACAAAAGCATGTGCGGAACGTGTGGTGAGGGCTTGGGGATTTCAAGCCAGCGTCGCCCAGCTCCTCCAGGGGCACTGAGGGCCCCCGTGGACTTTTACGTTGAAGACCTAAGAGCACATTGTAAACCGGAGGGGGCATCAAGAAGCAAACTTTAGCTTCGGAGCTTCCCGGTGTGGCCGTGATCTTGGGGCTCAGTGCCCTCCATCCTCCTCCTACACCCTGGAGGAGTGGCCACAGGGAAGCCACCCCATCCTTATCGATCTCCCCAGACTTCAAGAAAACCAGGTCAAGAGGGGCCCAGGAAAACACAGCCCCTGACAGAGGTGTCTCCTGCCTTCCTGAGGTGGCTGGTCACATCCCTGGCCACATTCTCAGTGGGGGTGGCCTTTCCAGAATCCATACCACCACCCCTGGAGAAGAAAAATATCTCTCCCTTTTGAAATCCAATCTCTTTTCTCCAAAAGCTTCAAGTTATATGTTTCACCTTTGTTCCTTAATAGATCTAGAATGGTGTGCTGTAAGATAGGAAACCTGGATTTATTTTGGTTCACATGGGCAACCAATTGCCACGGCACCTCTATTGACAACTTTACTCCTCACTATAAATTAGAGTGCCACCTTCATCCTATGTCACGTTCCACTGTATGTTTAGGCCAGTTTCTGGGTTCCCTACTGCATGCCATGGGGCCGTATATACATGAGGCTGTGTTTCCTTCTACCTCCCGTAATAAAGCTTCTCAGTGGACGCTTGATCAGAGACAGAGGGAACTGACAAGTGGGCAGAAAAGATTTTGGCAGGAGCACCCGAGGCTCAGAGACAAAGGTTGGATCCCTTTTCTCCCCACGTACAATCCCCGTGACCTTGAGTAAATTAGGCAGCAGCCTACCCTGCAGTGTACAGAGCCCAACAGCACACAGGAGGGAGCCCAGAATGATTCACCAGGAGCTCTGCTAAGACGTTCTTTTATCAATGACACTTCAGTAAAAAATAAAATAAAATAAATTTTAAATTGATTAAAGACAAAAACTTGAAAGGAAATGTTATACAACTATGAGAACAAAATTCAGAAAAGTATCTTTAGACCTTGGATCTGGAGGATATTTCTTAAATAAGGAACAAATGGATTAATCACAAACAGAAGGAAATTAATAGATTTGGTTACAAGAACATTAAAGACTTCTGTTTAATAGTGGGTACTATATAGAAACAGCAAAAACAAACCAGAAGAATATGTTTTTAAAACATGTAAATAAAAGAGGATTAAAACTTAAAAAAAAAAAGACTTTCTTTGGTCACTAGCTGTAAATGATGTCCTCATCTCAGCTTGTGTTTGTTATGTATAGACTCAGGGGCATAGAAAACAAACTGGTTACCAAAGGGGAAAGGGGTGGGGAGCGGTAAATTAGGAGTTTGGGATTAACAGACACACACTACTGTATATAAAAGGGATAAACAACAAGGACCTACTGCATGGCACAGGGAATTATATTCAGTTTCTTGTAATAAGCTCTAATGGAAAAGAATCTGAAAAGAAAAAAAATGAAAAAAATGTATGTGTATGTATAACTGAATCGCTTTGCTGTACACCTGAAACTAACATTGTAAATCAACTACACGTCAATAAAAAATAAAATTAAAAAAGACTTCCTCTTACCATTAGCTCTAAATAATGTCTTCATCTCAGCTGGCACTTGTTATGTACCAAGCATTGCACACTTTTTTTTTTTTTTTTTTTTTTGAGGCAATCTAAAGGAAGCAGAAGGCACGCTTCCTGGGAGGGAGAATGTAATCGTGCCTTGGGGACTATAAAATTTACTCTTATGAAATAGGTAAATAAATGGTTCAAGATGGAATGTTCAGTTTGGAAAGAGACAGCAAGAAAAAACAGCAGGTCTAGAAAGGCCATGGTTTTTACTGCTGCCCCGACAGTGTGCGTTTTCAGGAAGGGCGTTTTATGACAAGTGGTGGCAACTGTTACAGCATGATTTTATTTCAGTTAACCTCTTAACTATTACTAAAAGGAGAACCAACATTTACTGCACACTCTCTGGTGGGCTACTGACTGCTGCTGGACTCCTTGACTAGTTCGATGGATGTGGGTAGGTGGGGTGGGGTGACTGTTCTCCAAGGTTAAATATCCAGGCAGAAATGGGTTGGCATAAACTTCTTTCTCTTGTGTGCAAAATACTGGAAATTACCTATTAAGGCCATGAAGATTTAAGTCTTCAACACAAAGTATATGAGGAGGAGGGCGTTCTCCTGGCGTGGGCTCTGGGTCGGCAGTCCCACGTGTACCTGGGAGGCTGTCCTATCTGGTGGATGGAGCACTGGGAGAGCCAGCTCCTGAGCAATGCTTGTCAAAGGACAGCGATACTTGAGAAAATCAATTGTGGATCTGCGTTTTCTTTTCTAGACCTGAAGCAACAATGAAGTCACCACTAGAAATGTTTAAGTGTTGTTCTCACATCTCTAACAAGAGGTGTTAAATGATCCCTGGGACTAGATCCTAAGGTTAGATCCACTCTGTCCCCTTTTGATGTTTTGGTAGACACCACATTCCAGCAAAGCCCCCTCTGTCTGAAATTATGATGGCTTTCCAATCACCTAGTCCTCTGGAATATGAATCTTCTTTTAACCAGTCTACACTTTGTAGCAACAATCTTTCTTTTGGGGAGAAGGATGTGAGTCCACATTAATTGGGATCCCACACTTTTTAAGTTTAAAGCTTACCTGCCCTCCACCTCAACCCCCTGATGCCACCAAACCCTGTCCAACCACAAAGAAGGAAGCCAAGCCTCAGAGACTCACACAGATGGTGGCCGATTCCAGGAGAGAGTCTGAGAAAGACTGACCTTTAGATGTCCCAGGCATCAAAGAATTTGAGTGCCACCTACCAGCACTCAACTCCCCGGCACACAAAGAAATGTCAATGCAATGCACAACCATAAAATAAGCATGAAGAAGTGAGATAAAATTTTAATTTTTTTCCCCAGTGTTAACTTTGATTCTTTTATTTTTGGAGATTTCAGCTACCAGATTCTCAACGTTCTTTGAGCGATGTCATTCTGCAGGTGCATTTAGCTAACACAAGGACTGCTGACACCAACTCAAGTCCAAGTCTTCCATCTCTTGTTCCATCACCACTCCTACTGCAATCCACCACCTCCCACCCTCTACGACTGGCATACCCTTTGTTATTTCCAATCTCGACTCTTTCTGACCCACTGCAATGTTTCCTGAAGAGGTGGCCGGGCTACGTTTCCTTATTCCAATCCTCCAAAGCAGGCTTCCTCCATGCTGTCCTCCCAGGCTTCAGATGAGTGTCCTTTTGTAGAAAGTCATGGCCTTTTATCGGTCACTGAACTTCCTAAATAGCAGAAAGAGCATTAAAACTCCATTTTCACTGGGAAAATTGTTTCTTTTTGCTGGTTCCTCTCCTCTCCTCTTCTTCAGTCGTAACTTTGTGGAGGATGGAGGAGATACAGGTCTCACAGGGACATCAGAAACCCCAAGGAAATGGCTTCTTGACTGTACTATTATATCTCTGCCCACTGAAATAAAAATAATGAGCATTTCTACAATGAAGACACACAAATGTCCCATTGACAAAAGAAAAAACACACTCAATATTGCTAATTATCAGAGAAAGGCAAATCAAAACTACAATGAGGTATCACCTCACACCAGTCAGAATGGCCATCATTACAAAGTCCACAAATAACATACATTACAGCAATATATTTTTTGAACCAGCTCCTGGAGTATTGGAAATAAAAGCAAAAATAAACAAATAGGTTCTAATTAAACTTAAAAGCTTTTGCACAGCTAAGGATACCATCAACAAAATGAAAACACAGCCTACAGAATGGGAGAAAATATTTGCAAATGATGTGACTGACAAGGGACTAATTTCCTAAGTATACAAATAGTTCATACATCTTAATATAAAGAAACAAGCAACCCAATCCAAACATGGGCAGAAGACCTAAACAAGCAATTCTCCAGTGAAGACATACGAATGGCCAATAGGCACATGAAAAAATGCTCAGCATCGCTAATTGTCAGAGAAATGCAGATCAAAACTACAATGAGGTATCACCTCACACCAGCCAGAATGGCCATCACTGAGAAGTCTACAAATGCTAGATGCAGGAGAGGGTGTGGGGAAAAGGGAACCCTCCTACCCTGTTGGTGGGAGAGTAGATTTGTTGCTGGTGAGTGCAACTGGTGTTCCAGGTTCTTGTCCCACCCCAGAAAGAATTCAGAGACAAGACATAGTGGTTAAAAAAAGTAAAGTGAGGATTTATTAAAGGATGGGTAGTACACTCTCAAGGCGAGAGCAGGCAGGCTCAGGTAAGCGGCTGCCCTGAATTTCTTTGGCAAGTTGGTTACACAGGGTGTAAAAATGAATGGGTGGAATATTCACTAGGGAGGGAAGGGTTTGGGGTCGTGTTCCCTGATTATCATCCCAACTCCACCCTCCAAAGGGGAGGAGGGATTTTTGTCCTTATTTAGTCTGGACTGGAAGTGTCATGGGATTGGTGCATGATGGGTACTTCTAATCTGCAAGGTTAATTTTATTTAAATGAGGGCATAATGAACAAAAAGTTACATTTGGACACTGGAAATTCCTGCCTTTTCTCACCTTTGTCGGTCTCCAGGCCACTCATCACCCCAAAAGGTGTGACCCCTTACCAGCCCAAAAGTTCCTGCTTTTCTTTCTCTGCCCAGGGACCCCTGGTGCTTACATGATGTATGGTTTTCTGTATTTGGCTTGTGCCCCTCCTTTCTGCCCAATTCCTGCCATTGGTCTGTGTCCCCCTTTCTCTGCCCATCTCTAGCTATCTGCCTACTTTAACAGATTGGTGCAGTCACTATGGAAAACAGTATGGAGTTTCCTTTAAAAATGGAAAATAGACTTACCGTGTGATACAGCAATCCCATTCCTGGGCATATATCTGGAGAAAAATAAAATTCAAGAAGACACATGCACTCCAGTGTTCATAGAAGCGCTGTTATGATAGCCAAGACATGGAAACAATCCAAATGTCCATCAACAGATGACTGGATAAAGATGAGGTACATATATACAATGGAACATACTCAGCCATAAAAAAGACTAAAATAATGCCATTTGCAGCAACATGGATGGACCTGAAGATTGTCATTCTAAGTGAAGTGGGTCAGAAGGAAAAAGAAAAATGACATAGGAAATTAGTTATATGAGGAATCTAAAAGTAATAACAATAATAATGACACAAATGAACTAATTATTATTTTGATTTCTCGAATATGTGTGAGCACATCTGACTGTCCTTGAAGATTGGATTACGCATTCTGTTGATTCTTATTTTGTAGTTGGCTTTATTCCTTTGATAACTATGTAAATTTACAAAGCTAAAGATCTAATCTGTTCTTAGGAATATTAATTAGTACATATATGACAACTAAAAATAATGTGCAGTATACTGTCTATATGTATTTACATGCAATACAATGTATATGTGCAGTCAAAAAAAATGATAGAATAAAAAGTCCCAATACCTGTCTCTGTGACATCCCCCCCCAAAAAAAGTCCACAAATGATAAATGCTGGAGAGGGTGTGGAGAAAAGGGAACCCTCCTACGCTGTTGATGGGAATGTAGTTTGGTGCAGGCACTATGGAGGACGGTATGGAGATTCCTTAAAAAACTGTAAATAGACTTACCCAATGATACAGTGGGATGCACTCCTGGGCATGTATTTGGAGGAAACTCAAATTCAAAAATATACATGCACCCCTGTGTTCACAGCAGCACTATTTACAACAACCAAGACATGGAAACAAACTAAATGTCCATCAACTATCGATAGACGGCTGGATAAAGAAATTGTGGGATATATATATATATATATATATATATATATATATATATATATACACATACACACACATACATACATACATACAGCAGACTACTATTCAGCTATAAAAAAGAATGAAACAATGCCATTTGTGGCAACATAGATGGACCTGGAGATTGTCATACTAAATGAAGTTAGTCAGACAGAGAAAGACAAATATCATATGATATCACTTATATGTGGAATCTAAGGGGAAAAAAGGACACAAATGAATTTATTTATGAAATAGAGACAGACTCACAGAAGTAGAAAACAAACTTATGGTTACCAGGGGGGATGGGGTGGGAAGGGATAAATCGGGAGTTTGGGATTAGCAGATACTAAGTACTATATATAAAATAAATAAACAGCAAGGTCCTACTGTAGAGCACGGGGAACTATACTTCATACCTTATCATGGCCTATAATAAAAAAGGATATGAGAAAGAATATATATGAATCACTGTGCTGTACACCAGAAATTAACATTGTAAACTGACTATAATTGTGAACTGACAACATTGTGAACTGACTATAATTCAATAAATTTTTTAAAAATAATGAGCAAAAACGAGGTAAACGAAAGTTTTTAAATGGCTCCAAACTTTGAGCACTGTTTTCCTTTCCTTCTGCTGAAGCCTACCGGACACCAGGGCAGTTTGGCGGGGACAGGTGCGGAACACTGAGTCTGTCTGGGGCTGCAAGAACAGTGAGACGGCAGTCTGGGGAGACATGATAATCCACCGTGATGTGAAGCAACCAGACAAAGAGCAGGAGGAAAGAAGCTTGAAGTCCAGACATCTGAGAGGCTGTCACCCTTTGAAGATCCTTTCAAGTACAAAGCACAGGGGCTCAAATGATTTTGACACAGGATGGGAAATAAATATCTACAAACACACACATGGGGCGGAGCTGTGCATGGGAGGCGCCCAGCTGAGTGAGTTTTCCGAAGCTTAAGCCCTTCTATTTCCCCACCTCCAACCCCAAGGCATTGAACCATGAAAATCCAAATAAATCAACTCCCTCCATCTTCGTGTGCAACTTCCAAGACACACTTTTGTCACTCGGCTACAAAAGAAAGCACAGCAATGACCCGTTGGTGCCACAAATGCAGTCTAAGCATTGATTTGCTCACTGTTGAAGGGGGGGGGGGTCTGGTGAAGGTTTGGGGCTCCTTCTCTGCCCTTCACCTGGAGGGCAGGGGGGCCCCGACGGGGCCATGTGCCTCCACCAAGGGCTGAGTCCTGCACTCTTTCTCAAGCAATTTGCCAGAGTAAGTATAATGGTTAAACACCAGGCTCAAATTCTGGCCCTGTCACCACCCGGATGATCTGGGGCAAGGTGCATCACTTTTCTCAAACTCAGTTTCCTCACGTGTAAGATGAGGCTAATGAGAACGCCCACCTTGCAGAGTTAGTGAGAGTATGGAGGGGATGCTGATGGAGCATGAGGACTACAGGACACACAATAAGCCCTCGAATGCTTGCTGCTTAAATGTTGGCTGCAATCATCTGCCTTCTTCCCTCCAAATCAAACTGCATTGATTCAATTACTGTCAACACGATGACTTAACAACCTACGAATCTGGCCAAGTCAAATAAAAAACAATCAGTGAAGCCGCTTGCTTGACATTTAGTGGATGAAAATTGACCTACTCCCTCCCACGTGTCAAGTTATAGTGTCTTCTAGCTGCAGTTTTCGAATCCATGATTTCAGCTAAGATCAGATGGAGTAATCCATCTGAAAGCACACTGTGGGTAGTAAGGGAGGTTGGACAAGCAGAGTGTATAGTCGCCATGGGTACCAGGTGCCAGGGACAAGATGCTCTGAGGCAGTGGTGCAGCTGAGCAAGTGTGCTTGCAAAGATCCACCCAGTACATCTCATCTCAGGCCGGAGGATACAGGGCTCAGAGGTCCAGCTGCTAACAAAATTAGAGTGTGTTTTCCTTCTGAATGTAGCATCGAGTTCTTGGTTTCTTTTCCAGACAATGAATCTGAACTACTTTCAGAGGCAAAACTGTGGGGGAAAAAATAAAAACAACTTGGAAGGGAATCTGTGATGTTGACAAGACCTCTGCAGGCTGGAACTCCACCTGACAGCGGGTTAGGAGACACTGTGCTCCAGACTGGTCACTGGCTGCTTAGTTTAGGGTAAAATTGCTCTACAAAGGAGGGCAAGATACAAAATATCTAAATCCTTACTTATAAAGAGACTTGCCCACCTGATAGAACTTTGGTGAGAATGAATTACATGACTATAAATTGTTTTTCCAGCTACGGGATTCCATTTACGTTAATGCAGTGGGCCGAGCTTGAAAGTTCATACATACATTGCATTGGAATCTGGTTTTGTCATTTGTAGCTCTGTGGTTTTAAGCAAGGGAATTATCCCACTAAACCTTTGTCTCCACGTCTACTAAATGAAAATCAGGGTACCTACCACAAGGAGTCATTGTCAAGTTGCTATAGGTCAGAATTAGTTAAGGCTATCCGAGACTGCAAGCTAATACAATTACAGTCAAATTGGTAAATATAGGTATGAATGCTTTAAAAACTCATGATATTGTAATATGATTTAGGAGAACTGTTAAATATATTAGGTATACCAGAGAACGGAATCCTGCAATCACTAAGGGCAAGAATGAGGTTTATCTATATAGATTGACATAAAAATGGTTATAATGTAGTTAGTGATACAAAAGTAGATTATAAAATAATATATTTGGATGTGACCTCTATGAAGCATCTGAGTCTTGGCCACTGGGCTCACGACCGTTACGTACAAGGACCAGATCAATGTAGTGACTTCCACCTGTATTTCCTCATCTCTAACTTTTTCTGACGTAGTAGACAATTGGCAGTTTAAGTGTGATCACATCACCGCCCAGCTTGAAATCAAGTCGGGGGCTCCCACGAGTGGCTTTAGCCCCCTCTCTACCTTGTGGTTATCATTTCTACCCAAGTCCATCACTGACTCCTCCAGGGAGCTGTACACCTTTGCCTGGAATGCCGTCCTTCTATGTCAACCTACAGATTCGTATCCATCTTTCCAAACTCAGCTGATAAATTTCCTCTGTAAAGTCTTTTCCAATTGATTCTTCTCTCTACTCCCATTCCCAACCTCCCATCTCCATCAGGGCAGACACTTCTGTGGTCTGCTGTGTCCATGTCCACAATATCCTGAGCAACAAAAACAGTGTCATCCCACCGTCGGGACTCAATAAATTTCTGCTGAGTAAATTGAGAAGTGATCATCTTTTGAAAGTCTCAACCTTTGAGCATTAGTCATTCTCATTCTGTATAAAGGTGATGGGGGTGGGGGAATAAAATAAGTGAATTTGAAAAATGTCTTTTAGCTCTGGAAGTCAATTAAAATTTATTCATGTATCCATTCCTTCATTTGTTAAAGAAATATTTATTGAGCATTTACCAAATGCTGGGGATGCAAAAAAAAAAAAAAAAAAGTAAATGTAATGGATTCTCTAATATCAAGAAATTCCTGATTTACTGGAAGAAGCATATTTGTAAACCAGTAAGTGAAGGAGGTTGAGGTAGGTGTTATTGAGAGAAGTGTATATAGATTCAGAGACAAGAATCCCTAGACCTTTGGAGGTGAGGTATGGAGTGGTGAGGGCTGAGGGGAAAGGGAGCAGGTTCAGGGCAGTTGAAGGGGCAGCAAGCTGGGGGCAGTACACGTTTCCAGAGGGTGGCCAGGGTAGGTCTTTTGACAAAGTGACATTTGAGCATTGAGGTGAAGGAGGTATGGAAGTGACCCACGCAGATACGAGTGGGAGGTGACGCAGGGAGAGGGACCAGCCAGTGCCGAGTCCTGCTGTGGGATGGGCTGGAGGAACTGCCAGGAATCCCGGGGTCTGTGGCAGAGTGACCAGAAGGAGGGTGATGAGAGGTGCTGTCAGAGATCAGAGCGGTAAAGGGATCTGTAGGGGAGAGGGGAAGGCAGGAAGTGGATTAGGCTGGACATCATAGGCCATTTTAAGAATATTTGCTTTTACTCTGAGTGAGGCTGGGGGCCTTTGGAATGCTCTGCACAGAGGCATGGCATGGTTTGAATTATTTTTTTAAGTGTTATGCTGGCTGCTAAGTTAAGTATAGACAGTAGGAAGTCAGGGAACAAACAGGAAGCCTGGTTAGGAATCTATGGTCAGTAACCCAGAGATGGTGCATATTAAATCAGATGATAGCAGTGAGGATGGTGAGGAGTTAGTGTATCTCTCTCTCTCTATTTCTCTCTCTCTAACTATTATCTATCTGTCTGTCTATCTATCTATCTATCTATCTATCTATCTATCTATCTATCTATGTATCATCTATTTATTCAACGGGATTTCTAGCCAATTGAATGTAAAGCAAGAAGGAAAGAACACTTAGAGATCGTGTATTTGATGTACTAGACACCATGTTAAGTATTTTGCGTGAATTATCTCAATTAATTCATTAAACACTTTAAGAGCTAGGGCAAACCAGGGTCTCTTCACTCTATGCCATCATGCATTCTACTATACTTCAGTGTTTCTTTGAACACATTTTTGTTTTAATTTGCAGGCTTGGTGACCACAGATCTCAACAGGCAATTTCGGCTTGAAGTGCAGAGTTGGAAAATTAGACAAACTTCCTTGTAGGTAAAATGGGCTTAGAAGCTAATAGCTACCATTTGTTGAGTGTTTAGGTGTGCCTCTTTTAAGCCTTTAAGCAAAAGTGTGGTGTGGATTACACCTTGTTTTCCCCCATTTCACAGATGAGGAAACTGAGGACAGTCAGGGTTAAGTAATTTGCTCTAAGTCACATGTAGTGAGCAACAAAGTGGAGATCTGGACCCAGGTCTATCTGATTCTCAGAATTCCTTGCCTCCTGTGCCTTTTCTACAAGCCCAAGGGTGATTCTGAGCCCTGGGATGGGGTTGGAGGACTGAAGATGGTAAATGAAATAGTGCATATGAAAGTCTATAGAAACAAGGAGAAAAGACTTTGAAAGCAGGAGTTCTAAGAAAATGTAAGTTATTGTTAGAACTCTTAGGTTACTGGTGTTGCCATTGTCAGAGGAGAGGAGATGACAGATCTGATGATTGTGCTTATGGAAGGACTGGGTTCTCTCAAGTCAATTAAAATCATTTTCCCTCTCATCTTCTTATTGAGTTGATCATACAAGCAATTGACCAACCAAGAATCTTCCCAAATTCAGTCCTTGCTTCTTTCTTACTTCTTTTTGTCTACCCTCTGCCAAGCCCTTGGAGTTTGTTTTTAGTCTTTTTCTTTCTTTTTCACTGTTTGGCTTGAGTAAGCTCAACTCCTTTATGAACGCTGCTCCCAATCCCTGGGGCCCCGTCCCATTACTATGGAGTGCTAAAGAAGGCATGTAAAAAACGAATATATGTATGTATATGCGTGACTGGGACATTGTGCTGTGCACCAGAAATCGACACATTGGAACTGACTATACTTCAATTAAAATAATTAATTAATTAAAAAATATGAAATTCTGAAGTAATTTTCCTATCTACCCAGCATCTCTAGGGAAAAGAATTTCCCTTCGGTCATATACATCTGGACCCCACATGGGATGAAAGAATGATGCCCACAGTTGGGGGCCAGCAGCATGAAATGCAACTGAAAGAAAAGCAACTTGGCTCCAGGACTGAATAAGACTCACCATTGCCCCCAAACCAGCAACTTCGCTTGAGTAAGGGAACCAGGCCCCCAGCTGTGATCTCGTCCCTCAGGTACCAATACCATTTCCTCTTCCCTCTGAAGGGGAGACGCCAATACTTTTCTCCACCACCAACCAGCTGCCTGCTCACAGCTGCACCTCTGGGCAGTTGTTCAGCATGGTCATTTGTCTGCCCCGAATGTTGACTTTGATCTCCCACCGTCATCAGGGGAGTCCAGTGTTGGCCAGAGGCCTCAGAGCCGTGGAGCAGGAGGAGTGGACGTCTGGGAACCCTGCACAGACACTACCCTGCCTTTTCACCTCTTGGCCATCTGAGCAATTTGTAACCCCAGGTTCCAGCTGTGAGTCCATCCTGTCTGCTGTGTGGTGTTGTGGATAAAAAGCCAGAAACCTAAAAGGGGGGTGAGAAAGAAAAAATACTATCATCAGTTCCACACCAGGCTGTGTCTGTGTTTATAAAAGGGTTGGGATAGAATAAACAGCAGTACTCAGGATGACCTAATGATGTGGGCTGTAGGGCTTTCTGAGGGGCTGGAAGTCTGCCCCACATCTTTTGTTGACCCGGTGCAAGAAATCTGACCCAGGAGGGCCACTTCAGATAAGTTCAGTTGGCAATCAAGAGGTGGAGATGAGCAAACCAATAAACTCAACCGTTCTGTTTGGAGGTCAGGCCAGGTTGCAGGATAACTGTGGAGGCAGAGGGATCAGGGTGCTCAAGGCCTGGCTTGCCTCATTTTCATGTTTCTGGGGGACGTTTAGCCCAGTAGACTATCCAGAAAGTAGTAAGGATCTCCAGAGACTCTGGGAGGCAATTAGAGAAAGTGGACTTCTCTTCCAAGGGAAAAACGCTAAGAGGCTGGCCCTCTTCTTCTTTCAAATTTGATTTAAATCTCCGTGATTGAAACTCAAACTCCTTCTTCTTTTCCAGGCAGACTGGAGGGAAGGGACCTTTTTAAAATTTTTAATTTAATTTTTAAATTGAAGTATAGTTGTTTTACAGTATTGTGTTAGTTTCAGGTGCACAGCAAAGTGATTCGGTTAACACACATATATATGTATATCTAAGTGAGGTAAGTCAGATGGAGAAAAGCAAATGTAATATGCTATCACTTACGCATGGAATCCAAAACATATGTAGAAAACAGAAACAGACTCACAGACATAGAAAACAAACTTATAGTTATCAAAGGAGAAGGGGGGGTAAATTAGGAGTTTGGGATTAACAGATACAAACTACTGTACATAAAACATATAAACAACAAGGCCCTAATGTATCACACAGGGAACTGTATTCAATATCTTGTTATAAACTATAATGGAAAAGAATCAGAAAGGATCTTTAACTGTTAACAAAATGAAGAGGCTGACTAGGCTGCAGTGTGTAAACACTTGAGTTTAATGACTGATGACCATGAAAGAGGCTTTTAAATTTTTCTTGGGCATTTTTTTTTCAGGTTGAATGTGTTTCCCGTTACGTTAAAAAATCTTGAAACCACACAGGCTGCTAGTCTGAGACATTCTCAATTGCCAATTTAACTTACCAAGTCAGAGACTTTTCATCCTAGTAAAAGCTTTGGATTCTCTACTGATCCTAATTGTCTATATAAAACTGGTTAAAAGATAATGAGGCAGGAAGCTGTGGATGGCTGTGACATCCCAGGAGGGTATCACCCTCTCTGCCAAATATTTGGATCAACAACCAGCCATCAGCTGCAGTGTGATGTAATTATGTTGGAGGAGCTTTGTGCAGATGGCTGAGATGTTTCTGTTTACAGTGTAATTCTTCCCCTCAGCCTGAATTATGTATATCAGGCTAAGCATATTGAAAGAATGGCCTATTCATTTTTTTTCTCCTCTCCCGGAATCCCCCTCCTTTTTTCTTACCCTTCCTTGCCCTGACTTTCTGCATAAAGAACATGGAAAGATGAAAAGGCCCGAACGCTAGCTTTAAACCAGCCAGTAAACCGTATAAGCCAACCCATACAAAGCAAGAGGGCACCAGAGCACTGTCAGCTGTGACAAGATAATCTCAGAGACAGATCCTGCTCAAGTTCAAATTCAATACAGACGGAGATTTTAAAAATAAAGTGGGCTGGGAAGTAGAATGATCTTAGTTGACCTAACTCCAAAGCAATAGGCGTGATCTGGCCCAAATTTCAAAAATAGAGAACCATCCAAGAATAATAATAGTATCTTGCTGGGAGAGACTTTTTATCTTGGCTTCATCAGAAAAAATAGAATGTAAAGCTTTTCCCAGTCTGTCCAGCCTCACGCTGGGAGTCTTGGGTCTTTACTGGTCCCTCCCTAAACCGAGAGTAGGTATGAATGACCCTGGATAAACTGTGCCCAGGAGGGGCTGTGGGGAGGTGCAGACTCAGATGCAAGAGAGGGTGGATCAAAATCGAGGGTGCAGGGATGGGTTAGGACCATGTGGATAGGATCCTTTCTAGAACTACTTATAGTTTCCTGAACAGCTCTGCTATGTTTTAGCACTATGCCCTTCCAGTCCCTCTGATGATCACTGTGTCTTTGTTCATCCACAAAGTCTGACTTATCCCACAAAACTCAGCTCAGTGACGGCCTTCTCTGGGAAGCCCTTCTCTTTCCCTGGTTGAGTTAACAATCTCAGATTCTGTCTCCCAGGGTGGAATCCAAGTTGACTCACTGTCTTGGACACTTGCCTGTGAGTTCTTTGCGTTCAGGGATCTTTTCCTTGAGTTTGTGTCCCATGTGATGTCAAAGGCACATAGTAAATATTTACCAGTTGGATTGGATTAGTGTGGAGTTGAATTGAGAGTTAGATCGCCCTTTTCAGTGGCTTCCATAAAAGAAATGCTACAGTGATGCATTGATGTTGAAACTGTTCTTTACCCAGCCTGAGTTAGTCCAGGGAGTGAGATGCTTTCAAGCATCAAACCCCAAACTCAAGTGAACCTCTCTTTTTCCATCCAACTGAGATAGCACAGGGCCATATACACCAGACTGGCAGGTGGTGGTTCAAAAGTGACTGGCAATAAAGCCCATGGACATTTCAAGGCTAAACCCTTGATAAAGGTGAGATTCAGTCAATAGTTTATGTTAATGATTTTGTTTTTTCCCTTTATATGTACCTTGTTAAGATCTTCGCAAGGAATCTTAGAGACATTTTTAACGTTCTAGCCAGTTGTACAAAGTACCTTTTTAGTTCCTAACCCTCTTTCATTAAATCAAGTTGAAATTGGCCAAAGGGATAATCTCACTCCACCTCATGCCTGTCCTCTCTGGAGGTTAAGAGAAACATGGTGTGAAAGTTTCTAGAACATGGTGATGGTCAAGGAGTCACACGAAGGAGTCATACTGACCTGGGCTCAGATCCTGGCTCTGCTACAGAAAAGTGAAATATTTAACTTTTTTGTTCCTTTCTTTGTAAGATGGACTTATGTAGAATAAATCATTTAGCCCAGGGCCCAGCACACAATAAGTCTTTAATACATGATCATTATTGTTATTATTAGTTACTACCAGATATTCCAACCCAAGGTCATGAGAGCAGGCAATTTACTGAGCATTTTTATTCACCACCACCTTCTGAGTAATCTCTTATCACCACCTTCTGAGTAATCTCTTATCCCTTTGACTCCTGATGTAATACTTGCAGTCCATACACAATACAATTTGGACTTAGCATCTTAGCTACCAAGTCAGCTTTTTTTCCCCCAGCATCCTGAATTTGATTATGACATTTAGTAGGGAAAGAGTTAGAAGAGTCTAGCTTTATAAAGAGAGATTAGAAAGTTATCATTTGAAAAGACCTAAATCATGCCTTGTTTGGCAACAGCATTAATTTTGCTCTCAATACACACAGCAGAGCAGGTTCAGAATGAGATGACAAGGTGCTCAAGATTTGAGTATTCAGTTGAGCACATCAAGGTCTCTTCCCATGGGTCATTTTAATTTGTGTCATACCAGTTACAATAAAGTTAGGACATCTCTCTGTTGATAATATGTAACAAATGCATATGTTTACACAATAAAGTCTAGAGAGGACATTCAAGACGGAACCAATAGCTAAATTCATGAAAGACTTCACTGGAAATGAAAAGGCACATAGTTTATGCATTTGCCTGGTTTGGGATAATTATTTTGAGTTACAGATTTTGCTTACTCTGTGCCTAACCCAGACCTAATGGATTTTGAAATAAATAAAGGACACAGGGCAACTCCTGTCTAAATAACGTTGTACAACCACTGTCAGTATCAGCAAAACCCATTACATGTGGGAATGCTTGGTTAATGGCAAGATTTGGCTAACTTTAGGGTTATCTGATTAATCAAAATTATTAACTAGGGTTCCAAGTAACATCAGGAAAAATATGTTCCCCAAATAATCAGATAATGTCCTTTTTGGCTAAATAGATGATCCAAGTACATGTACTTGTTTGAGTACCCATTTTCAATCCTTTGGGGTATAAACATAAGAGTGGAATAGTGGAAACTCTATGTTTAACTTTTAGAGGAACCACCAAACAGTTGACATTAGCCAGCTGAGTGTGAAATTATTGATTTCTTTTTATAGACTGGTTTTCCACAGCAACTGCACATTCTCATCAGCAATATATTAGGGTTCCAATTTCTCCACAGTCTTTCTAACACTTGTTTCTCTCACTCTCTCTCTTTCTCTCTGTCTCTGTCCCTTTCTCTCTATTTAAATTTTTTATAGCCATCCTAGTTGCTATGAAATGGTACCTCATTTTGGTTTTGCGTTGCATATCCAACTAGTGATGGTGAGCATGTCTGTGTGAACTTATTGTCCATTCGTATATCTTCTTTGGAGAAATGTCTACTTGAGTCCATTATCCAGTTTTTAATTGGGTTGTCTTCTTGCTGTTGAGTTGTAGCTCTTTAGGCATTCTGAGTATGATATGTGATTAGCAAATATTTTCTTCTCTTCTGTAGGCTGTCTTTTCACTTTCTTGATGTCATAAAAGTTTTTTTTTTTATTTTGATGAAGTCCAATTTATCTAGTTTATCTTTTGTAGCTTGTGCTTTGAGTGTCATACTTTAGAACTCATGGCCAAATCCAAGATCATGGAAACCTTATGTTTTTTCTCTAAGAGTTTTATGGCTTTAGCTCTTGCATTTAGGTCATTAACCCAATTTAAGTTAAAATTTGCATACAGCTGGAAGCAGAAGCTCAAATTCACTCTCTTGCATGGGATGAGCAGTTGTCCAAGCATCATTTTTTTGAAGAGACAATTCTTGCCTCATTGAATGGTTTTGCCACACCTGTTGATAATCAAATGGTCACAGATGTGTGGGTTATTTCTGGATTCTCAATTCTATTCAGTTGGTCTATATGTATATCCTTATGCTGTTGCCACACTCTTTTGATAACTGTAGCTTTGCAATAAGTTTGGAAATGAGCAAATGTCAGTTCTCCAACTTTTTCTTTTTCAAGATTGTTTTGACCAGTCTAGGTCTCTAGCATTTCCATATGAATATAAGGATCATCTTTTCCATTTCTGTGAAAAATGAGGTTGCAATTTTGATAGGATTGCATTGACTTTCTAGATTGCTTTGGGTAAAATAATGGCCTCTCAAAAATACCAAGTCTTCCATAAACACAGGATATCTTTCCATTTATTTAGGTTTTCTTAAATTTCAACAATATTTTGCAGTTTGGCCTATATTTTACCTCTTTGCTCAATTTATTCCTGGATATTTTATTCTTTTTGATTAATAGAATTTTTAAGTTGTCTTTTCCTTGATTCAGCATTCACCTGGTTCTATAAACCTTTGACTGTTTTCAAGAGTTTTGTCAATGTTAGTTCTGGCTGTTCTACTTTTTTTTTTTTTTTTTTTTTTTTTAATGTTTCTATGGAGGGATGCAAGCTTGGAGCTACCTACTCTGCATTTTGCTGTTATCACTGTAATTTTTTCTTGAGAAAACTTTTCTCCGTTCAATATGTTGATACTGATAGGCTCAGTTTGCCAAGTATCATATTTTATAGTGTCTACAGTAGCTTACCCATGTGATTGCTTAAATGCTTGAAAAGAATTCCACTAACAAACTACATGAAGGCAGGGAGGGTATAGCTCAGTGGTAGAGTGCATGCTTAGCATGCATGAGGTCCTGGGTTCAATCCCTAATCCCCAGTACCTGCTTTAAAAATAAATGAGAAAACCTAATTATCCCCCTCCCCCCACAAAAAACCCAAGAAAGTAAAGGAATGATTAAAAAGCCAAAACAACAACAACAAAGAACACAGCGTTTTAGAAAAACAAACTAAAGGAGTAAAGTGTGAAATAATTTCCTCATTTACATTTTCAATTTTGCTCTACAAAGAAATAGGCGACCACAAATGAAGTCAGGAAGATAAAAGAATTTATACAAGAGCACAGCATATGGTAGCTGCTTGGATGTGGAAGACTATGAAAAACTCAAGCAATGGTAAATAGTTATGGACTGGGAATCCTGAGCTCTAGGGCCTCATTCCAGGTCTTCCTTTAACCAGCCGGGTAGCCTGAGGCACATCCCAGTGACCTCTCTCTGGCTTGTCCTCTCCTGGCAAGTGACTGGGATGGATGGACCTCATCAGTGGTTTCCAAACTGAGTTCCCAGGAAGCTGGAAGAAGTTCCCAGGGAGACTGGGGCAACTGGAGGGATTTCCAGGCTCCCCACACCAGTCTGAGATGCTCCACTTGTAAATGCTTTATTTATTCGAGTTCCATGTAAGATTTTATTTGAAAATACAACTTCTGCAACTTTAAAATTTGAAACCATTGAATTAGATAATCTCTAAGCTTTCTTTCAGATAAAAAAAATCTTTTCTGTACTTCTTTCAAGTGCATAGTCTAATTCAGGAGAGGATTAGAAATTTGAATATATAGATTCTAGGCTGGTTCTTCTGTTTACAGCCTTGGAATTTTAATAGTGTTTATCATCATTTTGTCTTTATTTTCTTCACCTACAAGAAAGGAGGTAATAATAATTCTCTATGCACTTCCTAGAGCTAATAATAAAAATATACATAAAGTATCTTGAGAAACTAAGTGTATTAAGCAAACATTAAGATATTACCAATTGTTGTTAAAGCCCTTGACTATCCCAACACAGTAAGTCTGAGATCTTGAAAGAATGGGCAGAGTCTAATAGGAAGCAACAAGAAGTAAGTTTTCACTTTCCAAGAGTGAATCTGTATAATGTACCGTAGCAACCTAGCTCTAGTGTATAATTGTCCAGTAACCTTCCTTTGCCATGTAAGCCCACATGGCTAACCCACCCAAGCTCTTTGATAGCACATCCACAAGTAAGAGAAGGAAGGAGGAAAGAAAAGCAAAGGAGAAGCCTTGGTGTGGAAGTGTTTAATGCTATCTGACTTCTGGGACTCTTGCTGACATCCTGGCTCATGTCTGATCTTGACTCTCATTCCCTCTCCATCTCGACTAATCATGTCCCAAGCTTTCTCATCTAGCTTTATACCTTACAACTAGGCCACTGACATCACTCGTCAGCTGAGTGTCCCCAGGAGATTCCCCCAAACCAGCTACTCTCTTCCATCTTTGCCTGGTGGAGATTCCTCTGATCTTGCAGCAGCCAAACTGATTGTATTTGTAATCGTAAAAATATAGTAACCAACTCACCTGATTTCCCTAGAACTTCCACCATTTTAAAACTGGAAATCCTGTGTCCTGGAGACCTCTTCAGTTCCAGGCAAACCAGGAAAGCTGGCCACTTGGCTTGTAAATATAGTAAAAGAAAAAATGTTAAAAAGGGAGATGGAGATCTGTAGACCAAAGGCAGAAACTATAGATTCTGGCCCTGCTTATGAAGGTACTCCTTTTTAATGTAAGCTTTCTGGCTGGATCTAATTGATGTAGACATTATTTGGAGTCTGATTCACTCCAAATATCATATTTACTTCCTTGAGTGGCCAGGGGCTAAAATAAGCAATACTATAGTTTTGGGGATGCCCTTTCTTGGTCATGATATGTCATACCCACAGCATTTTTCAACCTGCTTGAGCACACTGTACAAAGTATACATGTTAGAATGCTTAGTGGACTTCCTATATAATACATGTAATTGAAGAATTTCAAATCTATTCACTTTTTTCTTGGGTTTGCTTTTTTTCTGAAAACCCCATTGATCATTTAATGAATAAAAAGTACAAATTAAGCTTAAAGTTGGGTAAATTATGCTCTGTTAAGAATTTTTTAAAATCCTTAAAAACTTTTTAAATTGTATAAGTTTTATTTAATTGAAATGAATTTTAATATTTTCAACTATAATGGAAAAATTCAACTTAAGAGTGAGAAAAACTCTAAAAAGGCAGTTAACATTTTTACATGTTTGCCCCCTAAAGTCAGCCGTGTACATTTATTATTTTCTAACATCCCTACCTTTTCATTTCAGTTAGAATTGAGTGAGTGATTAACAGGTGAAATAACCATTACGGGTTTTTCTTTTTCTGATTGGAAAGAGAGTATCTTAGGCATTAATAATATTTAAAAAAAAAAAAAAAAGCTAAAGATGGTTTTCCCTAAAATCTGCCTTGCCCATGAAGATGAGAATAAACTAGAATGTCTCGAAGGGCAATTTAAGGGCAAGGATGAAGCACGAAACAAGCCGTGCGGTGAGAGCTTGTGAACACACAGTCTCTCAAAGTGCCGGGGCCAGGGTGGCTACAGCCGTAGAATGAGGCATTGATGGAAGTCCCAGAAGTGAGCCTGTGAGGAGCTGTGCAGTTATAAGAGCTAGGTCGTGCAACTGCGAGATGTGACAGAGAGAATGGAAAAGTAAGGACTTTTCCTTAAAGCAGAGAGGGTGGAAAAGAAACATGAGTGACATGGTTGTGCGTGAGAGTTGGCCTGGGTACCAAGCGTTTATATGATCTCAAATTTAAGGGCACTTTATCTCGACCTAAGTTTACATAATAAAAGGGAGTAGTGATAACTTGTTAATGTTTCCTGTCATTATTTAATAGAACTTTGGAGTTTCACAAACTCATTTGCATTTCTCTTACTTTTCCAAAAATTCTGGGGGCCTAACAGCCTGCTTTGAATAGACAGTGACCTTGCAAGGATCAATTTCATGGATAAAGAGATGACCAGCACCACCCCTTTGGAGGGAAATTTGACAGTGGCTGCATAAGCTTTTTATTTTATTTTATTTTTATTGCAGTATAGATACTTTACAATGTTGCATTGGTTTCTGATGTACAGCATAGTGATTCAGTTATACATATATATACATACTCCTTTTCATTATAGGCTGTTACAAAGTATTGAATATAGTTCCTTGTGCTCTATGGTAGGACTTTGTTGTTTATCTGTTTTGTATATAGTAGTGTGTATCTGAAAATATCAAACTCCTAATTTATCCCTCCCTTCCCCCTTTCCTTCCTGGTAACCATAAGTTTGTTTTCTATGTCTGTGAGTCTGTTTCTGTTTTGTAAATAAGTTCATTTGTGCCATTTTTTTAGATCCCACATATAAGTGATATCCTATGGTATTTTTTTTCTCTTTCTGGCTTACTTCACTTAGTATGATGATCTCCAGGTCCATCCATTAAATGAACATAATTTCAGACCCAGCATACTTTAGTTCTATGACTTTACCAAGAGAAGCCTGGCATGTCTACCTGAGAGACACATAGAAGAGTTTTCATTGCAGAATCACTAAGGGATTGTCTAAATCAATATGACAGTTCATATGATAGAATACAATATAATCATTAATAAATTACTGAAAGAGATGAAATAGACAGATAGAGCTTTAAAAACTCCACAAGGTGCAAAATACTGCTTACAGCATGAAACCATGTATGCCAAAGTTCAAAGCACAATACTTCTCCTGCTCAGAGATTCATGTGTATGCAATGTAAAGTTATAAGAAATGGACTAGAAAGACATATATCAAGATGATAACAGTGGTAAGTTTTAAGAAGAAGGGACGTGATTGGCCTGGAATAGACAACAAAGGAATCTGTAGTTTTATTTGTTAATGTTTGATTTCATTTATTAAAAAAGACAAGGGGGGGGTATAGCTCAAAGGTAGAGTGTGTGCTTAGCATGCACAAGGTCCTGGGTTCAGTCCTCAGTCCCTCCATTAAAAAAATTAAACAAACAAACAAACCAAAGTATTCCCCCTCCAAAATATGGTACAATGGAAAAAAAAAAAAAAGAATTAAAAAATAAATTCAGAACAAACATGATAAATAATGATTGCTAATCTGAGAAGGAGGCACACATATGTTTATTTCAGGATTTTCTCTACTTTTCTAAAATTGTTGAAAGTTTTCAAAATTAAAAGAAATATTAGAAAGAAAACATAAAAGAAAGAGGAAGGAAAGAAGGCAACCTCTACAGAGCTGGTTTTGCAAATTTAAAGATCAAACGATGGCAAACATCACAGGCATGTCCAAGTTTACTTAAAAAATACCCAAAGTAACAGCAACGAGCCAAACAATAAATTTATATAAATAAATTTTAAAATAATAATAATAACCTTTTAAATTAGTAATAATAAAAGCCTTTTGGAAGAGCTTGTTTGGAAGGCCAGAGCCGTCAAGAGCAGGTTGGACCTCACGGATAAAGCAGGGGTCCTGCAGCAGGGGCCGCACACCCTTCACGGGCTGGACACTGATGTGCAGACAGCCGGCCCTGGGTCCCTTCCGGGAGCCGGGCCCTGAACACTGTCCTGGTCTCCTTCCCCCACTGCTGACTCTCTGGAAGCCCAGATTTTAAGCCTAGGGCACGCTGAGATTATATTCAGCTCTTGTGGAAACACCACGGTGGTCCTCAGGGACACACTCTGGCTGATACTTGTTCTAAAATAAAATGTATTAATAAGAAAAACTTGAGGTATCATAAGGCCAACAGATCAGAAGATGACTGCTATGGGAAAGGGAGTTTGTTATTGAGAGTTCCCGAGAAGAGGAGACAGGCAGACTGTGCTATGCAGGGCCACAGGAGCAGCACCAGGGTCGGTCAGGAGGCAGGCGGAGGAAGAAACATAGACAGAAGCTTTTGTTGTGTTTTCCATGAGCGGGAACTGGTGAGACAGAGCCAGCAGGCTCAGGACTGGCCAGTTTGAACAATATCAGCGGACTCTGGGTGGACAGGCTGTCTCTGGTTTTCTGATATTAGCCCTAAGGTGGAGGAAATAGCATGAGGAGGCCAGGTGTGCACTGTGGACTAAAAGGCCTGCTCTCAGATCAGTTGTTTACCATCTCTGGAAACTCTCTAACCCTGGGATGGGCAGTCCAGACAGGGTCAGTACGGCCCCAGGTATCAAACTATCAGAATACAAAAAGTAGTTAATACCATATTCATCTGAGGTGCAAATAAAATCCTGAAAGAAAAACTTAAGGCAAAATGAGCAGCATTAAGACGATCTCTGTTACTTTGCTTGGAGCCTGTGCATTCGTGTGGTGCCAGCTTCTGGGAGTTGGGATCATGTTGCCTGCAGTGTCAGTCACCCCAAGAGGGCCTGTGGTCCTGTAGTGGGTGGTGAACTCTCGGGAGCTCAAGTTCTGAAATGTTCACCATGGCAGAGGCTTCTTTCCTCCTCTTCAGCCAAACCCAAGTCCTGTTGTTGGCTGGGAAGCTTCTGTGAGGAAAGCAGGAGGCCCTGTGTGCTGGGCTGTGTTTCCAGTGCTGAATGAAATCACTTTCTATCATCTTGGGAGGAAAGGGAGGATGGGGAGGCAGGTGGATGACTTGCTGCGCCAGCAACCTAGGTTAGTCACACTCGCTCCTCTGAGGAGCTTTACCGCAATGACTGTCCCTGGTCGGGGGGCAGGAAGCTGTGGTGCACATTCAGGGCCACCTCCCTCCCTCCTGTGCGGGCTCTTGCCTCCCAAAGCTGCTCTTTTCAGCTATTACCATTGAGAGCTGGGCCTGATCATTATAATTTGATCTCGGGCTGCACAAAAGTGCCACCATGTTTATTTTTCCCTCATGCTGGCCTTTCGTTTTGTTCTGCTGTTCCTCTGGCTCCTGGTGAGCATAAATCCTAAGCAAAGTCTAGTGATGGGAAGAGGGAGGCAAAACCCACATTCAAGCGTAAGCAGGCTCAGGACGCGGGAGGGTTTAAGAAAACAAACACTTCTTCTTGCTGAGATATAGCTGAAGTCCTCGCATTGAAAGAACGGGAGAGAGAGGGTAAAGTTAAAACTATGGCAGGTGGGGAGGGTGTAGCTCAATGGTAGAGCGCATGCTTAGCATGCATGAGGTCCTAGGTTCAATCCCCAGCCCCTCCATTACCAATAAGTAAATACCTAAATAACTACCCCCACCCCCACAAAATAAAACACAAGCTTAAAAATATTCTATAAAAATTTTAAAAAATTACGGCAGTGAAGGGCCCATAGAGTAACACAAGAGCATTCACATGCACTGTTTGACTGCAGGGGACACAGCTGACCGCTCACAACCCTGATGCCCAAGCTTTCAGTAGGATATTATGTTTCTTTGTGGATTATGGTTTCTTGAAGATTGTCAGTATTGAGATAAAAGAAGACCTGCTTGCTTAATTTCATTTAATTTCTTCTTTTTGTCTTAAATCATGCCTTGATCTATCTACGATGTATTCAAAAAATAAGCCTACGAGTCAATTTTTCTAATTGCCTTTAGAAGTTTACTTGGGAAAATGTGAATTGCTCTAAAATGGAGGCAAAGAGAGAGGGATATAGAAGATGTTGCTGCCTTTCCTATTTCTCTTCCATTCCAGTGTTGTGGTGACAGGATAGTTACCACCAAAAGTCTACTGAGGTGGGAGAGTAATAGCTCAGTGGTAGAGCACCTGCTTAGCATGCACGAGGTCCTGGGTTCAATTCCCAGTACTTCCATTAAAAATTTTTTTAAAGAAAAAATAGTCTATTGAGGTGGTTGCCCTCAAAGTTCTGATTTCAGCACTTAATTTGCAGAGTGATTCCACAGAATCCTGGGCCCTGCTACCTGCATCCTGCCCTGCTCCCCTCTCCTGCCTCTGGTCAGTGTTATGAGGGCCACTGTCCCCCCTGCTTAGCAAAATCATCCCCAGTCACGCAGGGAGGGTACGTGCCTACCTGCCGCAGACCCGGCTGAGGGAGATGTGGGGGAATCTGAGGATGCCTGTTTTATTCATGTTGTTTGGTGCATTCACATCCAATAGTTTTGTCTGCTTTCTGTCTAACAAGTCAGCCAACCTCTGAACATGTGTGGACCTTGAAAACCATTTTCTTCATATTTTCTAGATGTCTTTTCTATTGATGTATCTAAATAAAAGCTTCTCATTTCATCCAGGGAATTCTTGACTTCCTTAAGCCTATACCCTTAAAAAAAAAGTTATACTTTGCTCATTTCCTTGGAAGAATGGTCATCATGTTTTCTAAGGAAACTTTATAATAAGAAATTAAAATAGTGACAAGAAAAAATTTTTTTAAAGAACAGGAAGCCATCTGAGAGGAAATGCGATATAACTGTATACTGGTTTTGGTACTAGAAATGTTTCTGAAAAATAAGGTATCCGTAAACTATAAGAGGTAATGTGCTGGGAGGCTCTTTTCTATAAACACCCTTTATAAATTGGTTTTAATAAAACAGTGTAACTACTTCGAAGTATTCGGTTTTGACAAAAAGTGTATGTGGGAAAGCCTGTGGCTTTAAAGATGGAGATTCTTACCCAGTGGTAGAATAAATAACTTTGTGGTTTGTAACATGACTTGTTACACACTTTAGCCTTTTCTTCATTAAATAGTTATCTGGTGCCTGCCTGCTCAAAGCCTTGGTTGTTCTCTCAGCCTAATGTACCTTGTCTATTTCATGGTGCCTTTAAAAAAACTTAAGAGGAAATCACTGTAGAAAATCTTGGGATTTGAGGACAACAGTTATTGCTAAAAATAATTTTCTTTGCTTTATTTAAAAATTAGATTTATTAGTTTCCATCATGCAGCAGCTGGAATGCATTTGCAATTTGTTTTCCATCTCAGTTTTGCCATTTATTAGTCTGGTTGTGAGGTGGACTTGGGAGTTTCAAGGCAGTAAGTAAGAGGGAATCAAGATTCTGTGTTCTATAATTATTTGGGAGGGAAAGTTTTACTTAAAAAAATGTCAATACAAGTAATTCAGACAAAATCTCATTGGAATTTTGACAAAATGAGTTCCCCAAATCTAACCTGACAAAGTCATGTGGCAGTTTAAGCCCATAGCATCTCTCTGAATACAGATGAGGGACTCAAAATTCAATTCCAAATACTTTGACTATAGTTCTTAAATTTCTCTGCAAATTTTCATGGAAATTAAGAAAAAATGCAGAAAAAATACAATAGTGGAATAATCATACTGTTCAATGATCTCCTCTTTAATATTAGCAAAGACACAACACAATGCATTCCTTTGACTGGGTAGCAGGGTCATGGGCTGTGCCTGCAAAGTGGACAGAGGGTAAAGTCTGAGTCCTCTGGTTCAGTGAGGAGGGTGGCAATGGCATCTTCCCCATGAAGGAATTTTCCAAAGATACTTGTATAGGAGAAGCACAAAGCATAGATACACCCTTGTCTGTGAGGGGAGGCAGGGGATTATAGACTTTTGATTACATTGTGTATGTTTTTCTTACATTTCTCCATTTGAAGTTAGACCAAACTTCAAACACAGAAAATTTGCAATGGATACACAAAAGGTGGCATATTCATGCAATGGAATATTACTCAGCCTTAAAAAGGAAGGAAATTCTGACACAGGTTACAACATAGATGAACTTTGAGGACATAGTGTGGAATCAAATAAGTCAGTCACAAAAAGACAAATAGTATATGATTCCACTCATATGAGGTACCTAGAGGAATGCAATTCAGAGAAACAGCAAGTAGAATGGTCGTTGCCAGGGGCTGGGGGGTGGAGAGGAATGGGGAGTTAATGTTTAAAATAAGTAGTGTTTGAGTTTTACAAGGTAAAAAGAGTTTCTTGAATGGTGGTGATGGTAGCTCAACAATGTGAATGTTCTTAATGCCCTTGAACAGAACATTTAAAAATGGTTAAGATGATAAATTTTATGTTATGTGTATTTAATCACAATTTAAAAAAATTTAAAATTACATTAAACATAATTCTCCATGCCAACAGGGATGATGATTGGTGGGACTATTAAGACGAAAATTTCTCCAAATGCATTTGGGTGTTATTTAGTCCATTTCCAATTCACATATTAATGACCCAATGTGGCTAGAAATTTACCAATTTGCTAAGATTGCTAAGTGTGTGGATGTTAACTGTAGCACATTGTCTCAGAACCTGCAGCAACCTGAATTTCTATTAAATGAGGCAATTAAATAAATTATAGTGCTTCCATAAAAGAAATGCTGTGCAACCATTATAAGGGCAATTATGTCAATGTGGAAAGAAATACAAAGTTAAATGTGCAAAATAGAGAATGCAGATCAGTGTACATAGTGAAATCCCATTAAAAACAGGAGAATAAACATAATAAATACATAAATATAGGTGTGTGTATGTGTCTGCTTGGACAATCAAAGCATATCTAGCAAAATGTAATAGTGCTTACCTCATCTGTCTTAAACATGCGTAATAAACTCACATATAAAAAGGGAAAAAAGACAAATCCAAGCAGTGTTTAACTCTGAAAAATGTGGGCGAGGAAGGGGCTGTCGACTGCAGGACTTTTACTTTTCATTTTCCACACTTTTGTATTGCTTACATTTTTTTATACTAAATATGAAGGGCAAGTAAAAGTAACTGAAACAAATTGAGTTATAACCATTTTATAATGTTGTGTTAAATTCCAGTGCAGAGCACAATTTTTCAGTTATACATGAACATACATATATTCATCGTCACATTTTTTTTCACTGTGAGCTACCACAAGATCTTGTATATATTTCCCAATTCTATACAGTATAATCTTGTTTATCTATTCTGCATATGCCTGTCAGTATCTACAAATTTTGAACTCCCAGTCTGTCCCTTCCCATTCCCCACCCCCTTGGGAGTATACACGTGAAGATTTAGTGTAAGACAAAGGTGGCATTTCTTATCAGCAAAGAAGACATGTTTAATTTATTTCATGATAGTAATGTGATGTGACTCTCAGAAAAGAGCTTACTTTCTTCCTCATTTATTATAATAAAATAAATCCTCAATGGATCAATTATTTCAACAGTGAAAAAAAACAAAACAATAAAATTATGAGGTGAAAACATATGGAGATTATTTCATAAATTTGATGTTAGAAGTGGTTTCTAAGCTGGATACAAATCTCAGAATCCAAAGAGAAAAAGTCAAGTAAAATTTACCACAAACAAATGTAAGGTTTTTTTTTTTTTTAATTGAAAATGTCAAAAACAAAAGACAGACTGGAAGAGTGCTTGCATATGACAAATGACTATGTCCCTTCATTTATAATAAGATTGTGCAAATTGATGACTAAAGAATGAACACCCCTCAAAGAAAATCAGGCAAACGATTTTAACAGGCATTTCTCAGGAAAAGAAATACAAATGGCTATTGAACATTTGAAAAGATGCTCAGCTTCATTCATGATGAATGAAATGCAAAGAAAAACAGCAATGAAGGTGCCTTTTTCACCCATCAGATTGTCAATAATTCAGAAGCTTCACAAGACGAGGAGTAACACGCACTCTCATACACTGTGGGTGGAAACACAAATTGGTCCCACCTCTGGGGAGGTTAATTAAGCACCAGGGGCATTCTAGGTATCCAAGAACAACTACTGGAAAGGGGGCCACTTAAAGGAAATCTACTTAAAATGAGAACCAGAGTATCATAGATTTTCTTTAAGTTTATTTGGAATTTTATCTTTAAAAAATGCTGTCTATTCATATTTTTGGAAAAGAAAGTCTTAATGTAATTATACATGCATTCTTTGAACAATAAACAAATAAATGTTGCTTGTGGGAAAAAATACAGTCAGAAACTAAAATACATTTACACATACTTTATGATTTTCTAAAATATATTTACATAATAAGAATGGAAGAAAAAAGTAATACAAACAAATGTGGGGACAAATATCTGCCAGACAACAACTCTTGAGGAAATGTTCCCTCCAGGCACCCGGGGAACAGACTCACAGACCTCAGTGGTTTCCTGTCGCTTGTGACTGTGATTCCGCCAGGATACAGGGCAACACAAGAGCGTCTGACCGGCAACCAGTTGAATACTGGCTCTTGTCTCCCATTGTCATGGAATTTGTGGACTCTCATTCTTGGCCTTACAGAGGACTTTGTGAACTCTGAGCATGAAAAGTGACATTTATAACTCCCACTGGAATTTCCATGTACCCAGGACCTCACCCGGCCAGAGGATGAATCACAGCTTCTTAGAATTGTGGGAGCCATTTTGGAAACAGCTGCCAAGGAACTAATGCTATTAAAAATAGCTCTTCCTCCCTTAAAAAAAAATGAATTGCTTATTTTAAGAAGACAAGAGTGGCTTGAATCTGTCCTGCTTGCATTTTTCATCTCCCGGGCATAGTGCCAGTGGGTCCAAGAAAGCCTGCTTGTCAGATGGAAATACCATATGTGCTCATGATGTCAAGGCCGGGAGAGAGCCTGGCATTTCTGGGAGGGGGCCTAACTGGGGTGAAGTCTGAGTCACCCCGTACGGAATCCATCTCCCATGGGGCAGGGACCATGGGGCATGGATTTTAACTCAGCTTCCCTGCACAGAAGTTCGCTCCTTAGATCAAGCATGGTGTATGCACTGGGGGATGGGCAGGATGGTCCACAGGAGGGCAGAAGGAAAATACTAGGTCAATCGACACTTGTTTTTCGGTCTAATAAATTTTTTTTAATGTAAGCTTTACTGGTATTTAATACGTAGGTTGACACTTGGGTTTTGACGTAGTCTATATCAAGCAATTGCTCTTCCCTGGAAATTCCGCATGGCTTTGGTGTTAACAGCAGCCATCTCTCGTGTTTATTCTTCCTACTGCAGTTAACCTATTTTTGGCTTAAATAGTGTCAAAGGCAAACAAAGCTGGACACTGGTTAAAGTGGGAAGGGCAGATTTTAATTGGTGATATACTATGGTAATAAGAAACTGAACTCCGATTTGCACAGACGTGACTGGGCATTCTAAAGGGAAAATGAGGGAGCAGGTAGAGTCAGGGAAAATTACACAAAACTAGAAGGAGAGATAGGAAATATGGAGATACGAAACCAGCTGGGTTTGCTGACTGGCACTTATCGAGCTAGGTTCCTACCCTCCCACCAAGGCTGGAAGACAGGTGCCCTATCCTTAGGGGTTGGCGGGAACGAACAGTAAATTCCTTTGGCAGCCTTGAGTTTTCTCAGATGGGCTCTTTAAGGGAGGTGAGTGAAGGTCATCCAATGGATGTTAGAAAGTACATCAGTGTTTGTTCAAGTCCTTACTTGAGTATCAGACTCAGAGGAATGGGCTAGAGTTTGGGCCAGGCTAGACCCTTTGTCAATCATCCTACAGATATTATCTTAGAAAAAGGGCTTATTGGAATATTTTGTACCGAAATGAGAGAGTGACCATGAAAATAATTTATACATAAGTAATCTCAAGGCAAATAAATTGAAGTTGTAAAGTTGAATGATGAATTAGATGTTTTCCATTTACAAAAAGACAAATGTTCCAAATTTGGAGAATATTTGCTGATGGATTATTGTGAGTAGGATGTTCCTGAAAATAAGACTCAACGTGCATCCGGGAGGAGCACGCAACCCCACAAAACACAGAGGAGACAAGTTAACAGCGAGAAAGGGAAGGCTTCTCAGGAGCATCTCATGGTATGGAGATCACAATTTGCAAATATTTCCAACAGTAATGTGATTTATTTTTCCAAGACATGTGTCTTTACTCCTCAAATCCCCTCATCTGTGATGATACCAGATCCAGTAAAATGCATCCGCCTGGAGGTATTCAGCTCTCCCTCTTGGGCCTCTTTGGGGGGGGGCGGTTCTGGAGGCCACCTGCCCTCCTTCCCAACACTCCTTGCCAGCCCTCCTACCCCAGGGACTGAGTGCCAGGCTTCAGACAGCCTCGCCCAGCACATGGGAATATTATTCAGCCATGAAAATGCATGACATACTGAAACAGGCTACCACATGGACAAACCCTGAAAACACTATACTAAATGAAAGAAACCAATTGCAAAGACCACATAGGATTCCATTTATATGAAATGTTCAAAACAGGCAAATCCACAGAGGTAGAAAGTCGATGTAGTGGTTGTGTAGGACTAGGGGAGAGGGTTGAGGAGAGATGGGGGTAACTGCTCATAGGTACAGGATTTCTTTTTGAGGTGATGAAAATGTTCTAAAGTTGATTGCAGTGGTCGTTGCACAACTTTATGAATAAACTACAAACTGTTAAATTGTAGATTTAAAAAAATTAAAAAAAAACACTCTCAGGACAGTGAAACTACTTTGTATGGTGCTATAACGATGGACACATGTCATACATTTGTCAAAGTCCATAGGATATGCAGCACTAAGAGTGAGCCCCAGTGTAAACTGTGGACTCCTGGCTCATCCATTTTAAGACATGTCCCCCTCTGGTGGGGAGCGTCAACAGTTGGGTGTCTGAGCACGTATGTTGTGGAGGAGTGTGTGAAGCTACTTTCTGCTCAGTTGTGCTGTGAACCTGAAACTACTCTAAAAAAAATAAATCTCTTAAGACAATGACAACAACGCTGGATGCTTTCCCATTGCATTTGGGATAAATGAGTTATCACTGTCATTAC
Organism: Camelus ferus; assembly: GCF_009834535.1. Classification (NCBI taxonomy): domain Eukaryota; kingdom Metazoa; phylum Chordata; class Mammalia; order Artiodactyla; family Camelidae; genus Camelus; species Camelus ferus. The sequence continues at coordinate 69,680,865 of NC_045706.1, read as the reverse complement.
CATGAAGCACGAGGCACTGGGCCCTTGGACGTGCTGTTTCCTTTGCCTGGAAATCTCTCCTCCCCACTCCCACTTTTACTTCTGATTCCTACTCAGCTCAGCACGCATCGACCCAAGAAAGCTTCCTCTGACTGCCCGGCCCCAGCCAGGTCAGATCCTCTTGTCAAGGGCTTATTGTTCAATGTTTGCCTTCCATCAAAGGTACAGTCTGTCAGGGCAGGGTAACTTCCCACCTATTCACTGCTATGTCCCTAGAATGTGACGCACAGGCACTCAATACATATTTGAGGAATGCCTGAAAAAAGCAGTTTCATATTTACAGAGAGTGACGACATTCATTTCCTATTTAAACCACTCTGACTTGGAAGATAGGCATATTTACTTCATGTGATAAATAAAGACACTGAGACGCAGACAAGTTGGATGAGGCTTTAAAAGGCAGCAGAGTCAGGATTGGAATCTGTGTATTTTAAATTCAAGTCCAGTATTCCCTCCACTCACTCATCCACAGTGCCAACCTCCAACATTTAAAAGTTACCAGTTACTTGAATATAGGGTACACATTTGTCCTAGCTGGAGCTCTTGTGAGTGTCAGGGATTTACTGTTCATTAGCTAAGACATCATGGCTTCAGCAAAGGGTCTGCTTCATCTATGCAAGCTTCAACTTCTTGATTCCTAGTTGGATGCGTATAAACACCCAGAATTGCATGCATGAGTGAATGCATGTGGTATATCGGCTACCCGGTTTATAACACACCAAAATATCTCAGATATCCTCTGTGCAGCCTACAGATTAACAGTTGGCTCGCAGACCTTGTTAAGGCTACTCAGCATGGCAGAAGCCTCCTTTTTACGAGGTAAAAAATGAAAGCATGATTGTGTTTAGACATACTGGAGAAAAAGAAGGGTCTGGAACCCTGGGCCCATCCAGGAGAGTTCAGGGAGAGGCCAGGGAGACAAGAGGTCACCACAAGTCCCTCCCTGGAGGTTACAGTCACTGAAAATGATCAAAAGTGAAAAACAAGACTGAATTCTCAATTCAAAAATAAGCTTGTTTTCATTGAGAATCAGTTAGATATTTGTTCTAATGAGGACAACACACACCAAGGTAGATGTCAAACACAACAAATAAATTTAAAAAGTCAATGTAGAGGCCAACATTCCAAAACAAATGAGCTTTGAGAGTCAAACAAATATTAAATCATTTAAAAACCTATTTGAGAATCTATTATGAGTCTAGTGCTGTATAAATCATGGGTAAAGGACAGGTCATTAAAGTCCTTGCCCTCAGGGATGTGATAAAAATATTACCATTTCACTAATATTGCCTTTTATTACAAGTGCTTGAACTCAGAAAACATTTTCTCGTGCTGAGAAAAAGTGCTTATCCTCCATAATGTAAATCTAACCTAGGCCAGATTTCTAAATATCCCTTGCTCCGGGTTTCACCAGCTCTTTGGACCATAGCGGCCAAGTTGCAAAAAATAAAAATGAACAATATATATCATGTCAAGAGTGATTTTCTGGGAGCTGGAGATGGTATTAAAAAGTACATTTCAAACAAAAAAGTACTGTCTTTTCTAACAGAAATATCCTGTAAGGTACCCTTCCTCTACTTGGCCTTCTGGAAGGTATAGCTTCCAGATTCTTCTATGATCATGGAAGACGGCATTTTGATGCTGATACACATAACCTGCAGATGAAAGAAATGTTAAGGGTCGGTCGTAAATGGCTCATGGTTCTGAGCTGGCTCTGCCTGGTCTCTGTGAGTACCACCATCAACGCTTCGTTCCCAGGTGTTTGGTTCCTCTTGTATAGGTATTTCTGGTTATGCTTTTGAAAATGTTTGGAATATTTTAGCTTTCCATTGAAAGGAATTTCAGATTTAGAAAAGAAGTTTCCAAAATAGTAATAGAATTTTCAGTATGACCCTTTACCCAGATTCCCCAAAGGTTAGAATGTTACTTGACCACAGAATAATTCACAAAATCAAGAATTGAGACTGACTCAGTACTGTTACCTAATCTGCAGACTTTATTGAAATTTCGCCAATTGTCCTCTGAGACCTCTCTAATCCAGGATCCAATTCCAGATCCCACGTTGTCTTTTATTGTCTTGTTTCCTGTCACCGCTACCCTGGAATTGACCCTTAGTCTTTCATTTGTCTGTTCTGATCTTGACACATGTCAGGAAAACTGGCCAGTTATTTTGGATAACGGTCCTCAGTTTGGGTTTGCCTGCGGTTTCCTGGTGATGAGATTCAGATTCAGGACTTTGGGCAGACACAGCACGGAAGTCACGTGTCTTTTTCAGAGCATCACTGTGAAGGATCGCACAATACCAATTTGCCTGTCCTGCTCCTGGTGATGGAAACTCCAATCACTCAGTTAAGTTGTGTGTCTGCCAGTTTCCTTCACTGTAAATTGATTACTTTTTCTTTGTAAGTAGTAAATGTCTCATGGGGAGATACCTTGAGATGATGTAAGTGTCCTGTTTCTTATCACACTTTTGCCCATTAATTTTAGCCTCTGTTGATGATTCTTGCTCAGGATAATTATCTCTGTAGTATTTGCCAAATGGTGATTCTTTTCCTTTCTTCATGTCTTCTACATTTATTAATTGGAAATCTACTGAGCAAAGGGCTGCCCCTTCTCCATTGACTTCTTTGCTCAATTACATGTTGATGTCAGTGGAATCATGGATGTGTTCCCAGTTCCAGTCACTGGGAGGGGTAGAAGCAGTGGCAACTGATGCCAATAAATGCACCTGGTGCCCCAAGCTTCTGTCCCATTCTGATTCCAGGCCTGGGCCGAGGAAAGTACCAGGGAAGTCTGGAACATCTGGAGGTGATAGAAAGTAAGGAAGATCTCTAAAAAGAATGGGGACATATCAAAAGTCCATCTCTGAGAAAATCTGAGAAAAATAAAAAATAGCATTGAATGGTAGCTTGTAATGAGTCCAAACTGATATAAATAAAATAATTGGATATGCTTTTAAATGACGTATATCACTGATTCATATGTTCAGTAGCTACAGAATTTCAGTGATAAAGTATCTGAATTCTAGGCAAGTGTGTCTTCTTGACAACACTAGCAAAACCTGCTTACGATGCTTCTCGTATGAATGGCAGAAGCATCCATCTCCCCATCTTTCTAAGCTTCACCTTAGTAAATGACAGAGCCTAGGGTTTTTTTAAATTTAACATAACCATGCGAGGGGCACAAAAACTCATGACAGTGGACCAGAAACTTTGAGAAATTACTGACAATATTCAAGGAGATATGAGCTGGGCTTAAATATGGTGGAAGGAAGCTGAGTTAGACAATAATACTCTTCATCTACTGAATTTTTAGTTGAAGCAAATCTCTCATGGCCATTATAGACTTATAGAGGGATGAGTCAATCAAACTATGTTAAGTATTTTGAATAATTAGAGCAATCTTAATTATAATAGTTCCCTTAGCATTTAACTTAGTTTTACGTAATCCTTGTGAGAAACGTAGCTAAATTTAATTGCATCTAATATTCCTAAATGTGGATGAATCCTTCATTCAAAAACTTAATTGCCAAATTGATGCTCAGATGGAGGATGAATACTCTTGTTTCTCTGGTTCTCAAACCATGGCTTGAACTAAGAATTTAAACTTTGAGAGTGTTTTTTTTTTTTCCCTTTCATTAAGCCTTCCAGAACTGTCAGGAGTATCCATACTGCTAAGTGTCCTCATGCTCTCATGCTGGTGTATAGGAGAGCTTTACCATCAGTAAGCTTTTAATTTCAGATGAATGCAACTTGTAATTTAAATGTGGTGTCATAAAAAGAACATGAGATTTGAATCCATACATTTGTGTTTGAACCTAGCATCTGCCACTTACAATTTTGGCTATGGATAAGTTATTTAAACTCTCCCAGCACCTGTTTCTTTGTCTGTTTCTCCTACCCCCTCTTTTTCCCTTTCATGATCTTCGCCTGGTCGGATAGATTCATGGAGGTAACATAACATAAAGGACAATAGTGTGGGCTTTGGAATCAAACCATCTACATTCAAATCCTTTCTGCTTATTAGCTTGGTGGCCCTGAGCCATGGGGTGCCCCGTTTTTCATCTGTAGAACTGCATTAATAATAGACCCTTCCTCATAATTGTGATGAAGTTCAGTTTGAATGCAATAGGGCTCTTAGGTGTAGAGAAATATCCATCCTAACTAGTTTTAACATAAAAATGGCTTATCAAAAGATATTCATTTTCCTGTAGAATTTCTTAGAGAGTCATTCAGGGAACCAGGCTTAGAAGTTACAGAGTACAAATCATCCAGAGAATATTCTCGGGGTGGGGGAGGGTTTAGCTTAGGGGTAGAGCACGTGCTTAGCATGCACAAGGTCCTGGGTTCAATCCCCAGTCCCTCCATCTAAATAAATAAATAAATAAATAAATAAATAAATAAATAAATAACCTCCCTACTCCAGAAAAAAAAAAAAAAAAAAAAGACAAAATAAAACAAAAAACCCAGAGAATATTTCCAGTCATATCACCTGCATAAACACCAGGGTCTTGTTAGGGACTGGATGCCCAAAACACCATTATAACTGCCACCATGCAGTCAGATGACCCAGTCCTTCCATGTACTGTCACCATTTTAGGTTGTCAAATGCGCCTTCCAGACTTCTGGGGAAGCCATCATCACAGGTGAAATTTTAGCTGCAAGAGAGTCTGGAAAATGTGTTTTGTAAACCTACCTGTCTCTAAATTATAAGTAGAAAAATTAGAAGATAGTGATGATGAGAGCCAAGTAAGAGTATTTGCCACAGTCCATACTTTGGGGTTCTCAATATTCATGCTCTTCCCATACTTAAGTTTACTGAACAATATGCTCCCACTTAACCATCTCTAACAAGAATGGAAAATCTCTCAACCTTTCCCTCATGACAGGAGCCCCAGGTCTCAACAGTCATTGTGTCCATATTCTTGGTTATTTAGTGTAGCCATGATCCCTGCTTCATATCTTATAACTACAGACCACGTTGATATGACGATGGAATCACCACTGACATCCCTCCAGGAAGTAATGGGGGAGTGGGAGGGAAAAAGCAGTAAAGAAAATGTCCGTAGTCTTGCAGTCCTCATTTCTGCAACTGGTCACAAGGCTCTAGCTGGAATTTAAAACTTCTTCCTCTACTGGTCATTCCATTTTTCTCTTTTCCTTCAGGTATCACCTCACTCATTTGAGGTTTTTACCTAGGACCCAGACTTTGCTTCCTGAGTGGTCTTGCCCCTCGGATTTCTTGGTGGTGTAAGCTGCTGTAGTCATCTGTTAAGTCTTATAACTCAGCAGGGCTCTGCAGGGAGACATCCTGAAGGATGGCCTGGGTCCTCACTTCTTGAGCCACGTCTTCAGAGCCTCATTCTCATTTTCCCTCCATCATCAGGATCTGTCACCTTATCCTTTATTGCCTTTCATTCCAGAGCATGAGGAAGGTCAGAAGACTTGGAGCAAGTCTCAACTCCTTCCAAGTAGAACCAACATTATAACCCTAGAGTATAAGCTCCTATTTCCTCTAACCTAGAGGTGCCTGAAGCCCTGGGGCTAGGAAGTAACCATTTTGCAGATGGATTATTAATTGTAATAGTGCAAAAAGGCACCTCTACTTCCACCTCTTGGTTTCTGGACTCTTGAATTCTGGCTGTGAAAGAAATAGCAATATGGAGCATATACTCCCTCTTGTAGGATAAAACTCCAACTTCATGAGGTGTCTCTCAGGTACAGTCATTCCTGAGTCTTTAATATGTTAATTTTCATGTCCTCTAAGGCTTTCTGGGTAAAGGGATGCATGCTGGAGCAGAGAATCCCATCTGTATCCATCATATTTTTAAATTTTCATATTCTGGTGCTTGGACATCTAAGGTCTTGCTGACCCCTGAAGAGATCCTCCAGAATAGCCAGATCCTGGAAGTTGTAAAAACAAGCGTGAGGATATCTTTCATACGCAAACCAACCAGTCCAGGGCCCCCACTCCCACCATCCCCTCTCTCTGGCTTTTATGCTCCAGGCTACTATCTCTCTGCCTTAATCACATGAGAATCAGGTTCCAGACAACTAGGGACAGCCCTGTGCCTCGGAGCCCTGAAATGATTCAGTCTACACTTCTTACCCTTCTCCCTTGATCCCCTCTGCAAAAACCCCAAATAAATGCTGCCAACCATGGTTTCCCCTCTCCCTTTGATCCCTGACAGGTCCTGATGCTTCCCCATGCACCCCTCCATGGTGTGGCATGCCCCCTCCTCTTGGGAGCCATCAGTAATAAGTTGTCTTCTCCATGGCATTCTTCTCCTGATCTTTTAGCCTCAGCATACCTGAATAACAATAAAGCTCACATTTTAAAACATCACCCAGATCAGCTCATTGCCTGATGTGTGTATTCACTGTCAAGTCAGATCCTTGCACAGAAGCAATATTGTGTAAGATACTATTGTGATGAATAATAGTTACATGGCTTGCATGGCTTGCATTCCTTGCAGAAGCCTGGCAGATAGACAACACAAATGTAAATCTAGAACGTATGCCCTTTTCATGAGAACAAATCCCTTCTTCTTCAATGATGGAAAGAGTTAAAAATAAAAACCTGCCTCTGGTTCAGCTAGATTCCCATGAGATGTGGTGTTGTCTTGGGGGCTCAATTTTGTTTCTACTGGAAGGTAGCTAGCAAAGTCTTGGTGAAGTTAAGTTCAGTTTCAGAGCCCATGTACCCTCTTCTCCCTGCTGCTATGGCTGTTTTATTCATGAACTCACTGGACAAGCATTAGAGTGGCCGGGAAGAGGCTCAGAGACATTCCTCTTGTTCACCTGATTATTGAGAGCTCCTCTGCACAGGAGGACTTTGGAAATCCATTGCCTTGCAAAATCACACTCAGAATCTGCCTTTACCTGTAACTAAAACAGGTAAGGCATTCTTTTAGGGCCATCAAAGAAACATCGTGGTCTTCCAAGAAATCTGCATTAGTTATTATTGCCATGTAGCAAACTACCCAAAACTTAGTGGCATAAAGTGACAAACATTTACTAGCTCGCATTTTTTCTGTGGGTCACAGATCCCAGTGTGGCTTAGCTGAGTGCCTCTGGTTCAAGGCCTTCCACGAGTTTTCAGTCAACCTCTGTGCTGGGGCTCTGGTTTCATCTGAAGACTCTCTTGGGGATGGGGGAGGGGTTTTCATCCAAGCTTACGCATGTGGTTGTTGGCAGGTCTTGGTCCCTAAACATATGGGCCTCTTCCCAGGGCTGCCTCATGCCATGTCGGCTGGCTTCCAGCTGGATAGTGAACCTTCCAAGACCAAGAAGAGACTGCACCCAAGATGGAAGCCACCATCTTGTTATCACCTAGTCTTGAAAGTGACATCCCTTCACTTCTCCGTATTCCATCATCAGAAACGAGTCCGTAGATCCAGCCCACACTCATTGGGAGGGAAAACACAAGGTGTGAACACTAGGGGACAAGGATCAGTGAGGCCCTCCTGGAGGCAGCCTGCTCCCCTGTGCCTTGAGTTGAGAGTTTAAAACCTTGAGTTTGTTATTTTCTTTCATTAAGCTTCCAGCAGGTGGAAGTAGTCAAACTGCATCACGGGTTTGATATTCTTAATGTCCTCCATATTGGTCCAGAGCAGGAGCCTTGCCTTCGTGACTCTCCATTTCAGATGAACACAGACAATTAGCAAATATTTCACCACCACATCCCGTGGACCAACACTGCTCCACCTTCTAATGTCAACTGGGTCTTTGTGTAACCCATCCTAGATCGCCCTCTACTCAAGCCTCTATTACCTACGATCACTTCTGGTACTAATGGTAGTACTAGTTGGGGTTTTTAACTGAAGACAACAGGGTCAACTTCAGCTGCCACAAGCAAATGGGCAATGAAAGGTATCTGTTAGCTTTGAGAATTTCTGAGAGTGTCTGAGAACCAGGCTTGGCTGGGGAAAATGCCCAGTGTGGAACAGGACGCCCCAAGTAGTGAACAACTCCCATCAGCTCCTCCCCCTCAGCAAATCTGACCATGCCTGCTGCACCCCTGAACGTCTGCTGTGCCGGCCTGGAGAGGTCTGCTCGCTCCAGCAGACGACACCCTTCCCTTGCTCACATTGCTCGTGGCCAAAGCCCAGACCTACCAGGTACATCCACTAATCAGAACCCAGCTCACACATAGCATCCTACCTGCAAGGAAGTTCGGCAAATACAGAGTTCATCTTTCAGCCTCTATAGTACAGAGCCAAGTTGGAATGGCTATTGGTAACAATTTATAATATTTGCAGCAACAGGCACAGTCCCTAGAAGAGTGGCCAGCATATAGCAAGCCCTCTAGAAGTTCTAAAAATTTTTAGGTACTATTTTTCACACACACACACACACACACACACACCCCACCACCAACACCACCACCACCAAAAACTATATAAAGAGGCAGAGAAAAGGAAGGCAGGAAAGGTGCATTTCTAGAGTGGCTGTTAGAGGCTGCACATCAAGCTGGATGTGTGACAAATGCTGTCTCTTTTGGGACAGGTCAGATGAAATCCCCAGTACCTTATTGGCCTCTTGACTAGACGTAGCAATGAACATGCTTAAAGATACAGCTCACCAAAGGAATCAAGACAGCAATGAAGCAAGCCTTTCGGGGGCAGCTCCTTATCCAACCCTGTCCTGCAGGGTTAATCTTTTGAGTTCTCACCTGGCAGTCCTTTTGAGATACCCAAGGTCACTGCGAATACTGAAATACTTAGATCTACTCAAACTCAGAGTGGTATTCTCTACATGACCTCACAGGGTGGTGAGCTGCTAGGCTCTGGTTAGGTCAAGACTATACTGAAGGCGTTATTTGATGACTGATCGCTCACTGTGAACACAGAAGGGAAAGGAAATAAGTTCTGCCACCGATGCCTCAAGGAGCTGGGTCTTGGTGACCCCTCAGAACTGGGTCCCAGTTGCTGGGACACATTTATAGGTAGACCCCAGCTATCCAGGTGGTGTTTCAGGAACAGGTGCAGGGGTGAGGAGGTATTGATCTCCTGAGCCCGGGACAGCTGGACACCCTGAGTCAGCTGTGCCCAGCCAGGAGCACCTGGTCAGCATCCCAGAACGTGGTCTGGGTGGTGCGTATATGAAAGGAGAGGGGAAGCCCTCCTCCGAGTACCTGCTAATTTCCTCCCAAATCCCTTTCATAGAGTCTGCAACCCCAGACTGAGTTCTCCCCTCTTGGACCATGTCAGAGAGACATCTGGTAGCTTTGTGGGGAGAAGTGAGCCTGGGAGAGGCACATAAGAGAGAAGCAGTGTGTGGTACCTCGCTAAAGGCTTTCATTTGGCTAAAGATGAATGAACCTGGTTTATATGATTGCCAAGACCTGTCAATGACACATGCTCCAGTGGACAGAATCTATTCTCCAAATATTTTTCCCTAAAACATGCCACTCTGTCATTATTACCTGTAGGACCCTGGACAGGGTCTTTAATGAACGCGGCTTCTGTTTCCTTGTCTGTCATGACTATTGGACTCCGTAACTTCAATGGTAATTTCTAGTTCTACAATCTCATGTATCCACATGAAAGCTTAAAAACATTCTCCATCTGCTAAAAGATGGCTTTTAAAATGGCCCTAGGGCCTCTAATTGAATTTATTACATCAAATTGGGACAAGCAATATCCTAGGAGAAAATTGTGGCTTTCTGCTTACCCCAAGTGCAGTAATCATTATAAAAAGCATTATTATTTCCCTTCAATTTCCTTCTTGAACAATTGCAAGAAATGAAGGGTTTCTCGGAATCAGTCAGCGCTGTCTTTATCACATTACTCATTTTCTATTTAGCATCTAAATTAAACAAACGCATCATCACAGGTAAATGCATTTACTTTACAAGGCGTATGAGGTACGGTGGCCCTAGCATTATAAAACACGAAAAGTAATGATGTCAGTGTTCATTCTCTTGAGCTCAGGAGGTAAAGACAACGAGATGGGGTTTCAAGGTTGCTGCCACCTGTGAGAACTTGGGAGCCCTCATTACTGTGAGGCTCAAGGCTGAGTTTGTTGAGATGTAGCAAGGGCTTCGGAACATGTGGGAGAACGCAGTAAGCCAGACCCCTCCTCTCCTCTGCTAGTGTGCAGCTATTCTGCCTGAGAGATGGCAGGCCTCCATCCGGACACGAGGACTGGAGGGGAGCTCTGGGTCAGCACGGCGGATCCTCAGACTTCTTAAGTCCCCGCTTGCCATTCCAAGGATGGTGCGCTTCCAGATCTGCTCCAAGAGCCACTTTGCGCTGAATCTGAGATTGCAGGAGCTTCATGTCTCTTCCCCACGACCATTTGTCTGGCATCTATGACATGCTACAAAGATGAGTTAAGACAGGAGGTTCCTCCACTGGAGAACATCATTGTCAAGCCAAATAGGAGGGCAGTGGAAGGGTGGGGGAAGGGGCACTAAAAGTAAATTAGGACAAAAGTCGTCACCACGCCTCCAGTCCAAGCTGTCATTAGGATGCTATCATTTAGAAATATTTTTAACAACGGAGTGAAGTTTTAATTTTTTTATTGAAGTATAGATCATTTACAATGTTGTGTTCCTGGCGTACAGCATAGTGATTCAGTTATATGTGTATATACATACATATTCTTTTTCATTATAGGCTATTACAAGACACTGAATATAGTTCCCTGTGCTACAGAGTAGGACCTTGGTGTTTATCTATTTTTATATATATATATATATATATAGTAGTGTGTATCTGCAAATTCAAAACTCCCAATTTTTCCCTCCCCACCCCTCTTCCCTACTGGTAATCATAAGTTTGTTTTCCATGTCTGTGAGTCTGTTTCTGTTTTGTAAATAAGTTCATTTGTATCATTTTTTTTAGATTTCACATGTAAGTGATACCATATGGTATTTTTCTCTCTCTTTCTGGCTTACTTCACTTAGTATGACGATCTCCAGGTCTATCCATGTTACTGCAAATGGCATTATTTCATTCCTTTTTTATGGCTGAGTAGTATTCCATTGTATATACACACCACAACTTCTTTATCCAGCCATCTGTCAGTGCACACTTAGATTGCTTCCATGCCTTGGCTAGTGTAAGTAGTGCTCCTATGGACATCGGCGTGCATGCATCTTTTCAAATTAGAGTTGGCAATGCAGTGAAGTTTTCAGAGCAGGTGAGTAGAAAGGCCAGGTTTATAGGTCACCCACTTTCATCTGCTGCAATATTCTCTCTCTGTTCCTGGAGCAGAAAGAAGGCAGACTGAGGGTGGGGAAAAGTGGACCTGTAATTTATTGCAAAGCATACAGTCATAACAATAACAGAAAAGGCCATAGGACAGAGTAGCTACCACTCCTTCTTGGTTGGTCCGTGGTCAGTGTAGACCCGAGGTGATGGATTAAGTAGGTTGTCTGGTTTACAACCAGACTTGAAGGTGTGCTCAGTCCAGGCAGCTGCACATTCAGAAGATCAATTTAAGTAATTCTGAAAAACAAACATCTGGAAGAGAAACCATAAACCAAGCTAAATCCCTTTAGGGCCAGGGCTAGGGCAATCTGTGGGAAATCTCCCGGGTCCATCTTTTGAGGTCCTTTGGGGGGCCCCCTCCCCTCCCCTCATGCAGATTCGTCAGTCCTCTGCAATGGAGGGGCCAGAAAGGCTGCCAGTCTGCTCACCTGACTGTGATGGTCAGTCCCTGAGTGGTGGAGTGTAACCTCATCTCTAAGGAGAAGCAAGGAAAGGAAAAGTGATACATGGACCATAAAAGAGTCTGGCCACCCATTAGATACAAAGAAGACAGCATTTTCCTTTCGGTTCCCAGTGTCTTAGCTGTTGTAGCTGTTGTGGGTTTTCTGATTCAGCTACTTTTCAAGTATCACCTCTAAGACTTTATCTTTTCAGCATAAAAAAATCTGGTGATATGCAACAGAGAGGGGCAGCGCCCCTGCAGGAGGGAGAGAAAGTGTCCATGGTGCGCAGGGTCCCGCGAGCCAGTGGTGGCAGGATGGAGGGTCCAGGTATGTCATTACCCGAGTTGGCCCCTGATGGATTCAATCTGTGGTCAGGACTGTTATCCCAACAGTGAGACAATATTCCTTGCTCAGAGCAGCATTTCATCAAAACTGAAATATTTCTGCAGAACATTTCATTCTAGTCCACACAAGCTTATGTCTAGAGTTATCACCTGGAGCCTAGTTCTGAGAACCAGAAAGAAAAGGCATTTTATAGAGAAGAAAAGTGAGCTTCTGACTTTTCCTGGAGTGCTTTCCAGTTAGTAATCTGTGAAGTCAGGGCTAGAGTCCCAACATGACTGCCATCTTCACAGAACTCAAGGACACACAGGGTCTTAGCTTCCTTATGCAGGAAGAAAGTGAGTACAAAAGCATCTTACTTTAAATGGCATTATGTTGTCAGTTTTTATGGCTGAGTAGTATTCCATTGTATAAATATACCACATCTTCTTTATCCAGTCACCTGTTGATGGACATTTAGGCTGTTTTGCAGCAACATGGATGCTCCTGGAGAATGTCATTCTAAGTGAAGTAAGCCAGAAAGAGAAAGAAAAATACCATATGAGATGTGGAATCTAAAAAACAAAAACAAAACAAACAAACAAACAAAAACAAAGTATAAATACAGGACAGAAATAGACTCATAGACAGAGAATACAGAGTTGTGGTTGCCAGAGAGGCAGAGGGTGGGAAGGGATAGACAGGGATTTCAGAATTGTAGAATGGATAAACAAGATTATACTGTATAGCACAGGGAAATATATACAAAATGTTATGGTAGCTCACAGAGAAAAAAATGTGACAATGAGTGTGCATATGTCCATGTATGACTGAAAAATTGTGCTGAACACTGGAATTTGACACAACATTGTAAAATGATTATAAATCAATAAAAAATGTTAAAAAAAAAAAAGCATCTTACTTCAAGTTTGGCATTGAGCTGTTGCAACTACTTAACACCATTTTCTCCCCTGTGGCCTTCTCTAAGGAAAGCAGTGAATTGCTAAACAGTAAGACCAGGAGTGTTGAGAGACCAAGAAAGTGGCACCCTGAATGGCTTCCTCTGAGTTCCGTGGCTTTGATGCAGCCAGTATGGAAAACAGTATGCCTGTTTCTCAAAAAGTTAAACTTAGCATTCCCAGTGATCTAGCAATCCCACTTCTGGATATATATACTCAAAAGAACCGAAATCAGGAACTCAAACTTATATTCTACTTCCCTGTTCATAGCAGCGTTATTCATGATTGCCAAAAGGTGAAAATAATCCAGTATTCATTAAAAGATGAATGGATATGCAGTGTGGTATAGACATATAATAAACTATTATTCAGCCTTAAAAAGGAAATAAATTCTGACACGTGGATGAAACTTGAAGACATTATACTAAGTGAAATAAGGCAGACACAGTAAGGACAAATGCCGTATGATTCCACTTCTGTGATGTCCCAAATTCATAGAGACAGGAAGTAGGATGGTGGTTGCCAGGGGCTGGGGGAGGGGGGCGTGGAGAGTGAGGCTTTAGTTGGGGCAGAGTTTCTGTTTGGGAAGACAACAAAGTTCTGGAGATGGATGGTGGTGATGGTTGCACAATAATATGAATTTAATACCACCGAACCTTATACTCAAAATGGTTAAATGGTAGATTCCATGTTATATATGTTTAACCATAATTTTTTTAAGTTTAAAAATTGCTAGGCCATAGACTAAAAGAAAATCATGTGTTTCTGGGGAGAACAAGTTACTCCAGGCATAGGAATCTCAGGATAGTTTCAGCCAGACACTGCTGGATAACAGTTGTACCCACCATGTAAGATTGTGGTGATGCTTAAAGGGAATAATGTGCATGGAACAGTAGCACATGGTATGGCCCATGGTCAGCATTTGATAAAATTAGCCTATATTGTTTTTCTGGTGGGGGCAGGATTCTGTCTTATGTTACTATTTTTACTCAGAAAGTGAACTGCATTTGATCCTTCATACCTAGACTCCCTTTTAAAAATGAATTACCTTTTTAAATTAAAAATACATAGTTGTTCTAGAAAATTATGAAAATATAGATAGGCAGGAATAAAATCAAAGTCACCCACAATCCTATCAAACAACCACAGTTGTAATATTTTCGTATAAACTCTAAAGCCTTTCTAATATGTATGCATTCAGAAAATACACTCATATGGTATGTAGTGTTAACAATTTGTCTCTTTCACTTAATTCATTCATTCACAATTATTAAAAAATTAGCAATTTCTATGTTTCAGGTTTTCCAAGTAGAAAAAAGCTCATATACAAAGGCCCTGGGGTAGGCATTTACATTGTGAAGATCTTTCAATATTTCTAGGCATTTAGAAACTTTTCTGTTTGATCCACTTAGTGTCAACATTTTATTCTCCTGCATGGATATAGCATCATTTATGTAATAATCTCTTGTCTGGGGACATCCAAGTTGTTCTTAGATTTTTCTTGGCACAAACAATATAGCAATAAAATTCTTGTTTCTAAGTCATTTGTCACATCTGGTTTTCACTATTATTTTCTTAGTGCTTATCAGATCATCTGGCAGATGGTCAGAGGTCTCTAAATGTTTGTTGAAGAAATAAATAAAATTTACACTTTCAACCTTAGAGTAATAGTAGACGTGAAATTGAAAATTCAAATGAAAGTTACTTATACAACATTTGCAGCCTAGCTCTGTTCTAAAATCTTTACAAATATTAATTCACTGAATCTTCCCCACAACGCTTTGAACAAGATACTGTTAGAATACATATTGCATGGATGAGAACACAGAGGCACAAAGTAATTGAATAACTTGCCTAAAGTCACACAGCTAAGGTGCATGGCTTTGGATCTCATGTTCTTTGTAACTACTCTGCAATGGATCAGGGTTATACCAGGTGGTAAGGCTCATGGTATGTTTCCAGATTGCCCTTGTCAGGGCTGCCATGTGACACAACTCTCTAGGGAGTAAGTGTGTTCATTCACATAATGTCCACGTGGCAGCAGAGAGAGCTCTGCTCCAGGCAGTCATTCAGGGACCCAGGCTCCTTCCATCCTGTGTCTCCAGGGCCCTAGATTCCTATGCTGGGTTCTTCCTCTGTTCCTCCAGGGAAAGAGAGGAGGCCAAGCCAGGGCTGGAAATTGCACTCATCATTTCAGCCCCATCCCCTGGCTTGATGTCAGACATGTCATCATGTTTGCTGCCAATGGAGACTGAGAGATGGAAATCAGCTGTGAGTCTAGGAAACAGGAAGAATCTCTGAAAGAACTTAATTGTCTCAGCCGTGGTCCACCTTTTTGATCACCAATGATTTATTTTCCCTTTTTCTTTTCCACTTGGAAAGGAAACTTAACCTCCCAATGGAGAATAACCCAGAGACCCACCCATCCCCCAAGTCCAGGACCTCTGGGTAATAAGTCACTCTCTTCATCCCTATGCAGCTCCCCATGACCAGCACCTATAAAGTCAAAAGACAACTTGTCTCCCCCCAACTTCTTTATCCCCAGCACAGAATTGTGGACCAGGGACAGGGTAATACAATAAGACTCTCATTCAGAGGAGGGAAGGACAGGAAACACAGAGCAGCCACTTGTCCATAGCAATTTTGAAATCCTGCCAGACAGGTGTCATTAGAGCTTGCTACCCTGAAGATAGGGAGGCTCCTCAATTAAACCTGGTTCTGTTCATTGAAAGGACTTTATTCATCCATTTTTCTTCATGGCCACATGTAAAATGGGATTAATGAGTTTGCCATTCCTGGGGTTGTTTTAAAATAGAATGTATTAATAGAAAAATTGAAATATAGTAAGGCCAACAGATCAGGGAATGACTGCTATTGAAAAGGTTACTTACAGCTCCCAAGAGGAGGGGGGACACCATGCCACATTGGGGCCACACAGGGAAGCACTGGGGTCAGCAGGTGCATGGGTGCAGGGGGAGGATGGGCAAGAGCCTTTACTGTGGTTCCCACAGGGAGGGATGGGTGAGACCGGTCACGCAGGCTCAGGACTGGCTGGTTTGAATCATTTCAGGTCTCAGGGACACAGAGGCTGTCCCTAGTTGTCTGGTACCCAGCTCCAGGTGATTGGGGCCGATGGATAGTGACTTATAGAGTTAAAACCTTACAGAGAAGGTTGTGGGGATGGGAGCTCTGGATTGGTTCATTTGCATTCGAAAGATTTGGTGCTCCAGAGTTGTTTACTATCTCAAGGAATCGAATTGGCAAACCCTGGAAGGGGCAGTTCCTCCAGGGTGGGCAAGTCCACACATGAGTCCACATATGTCAAAGCATCAGAATGCAGAAGATAAAAGACATGGTTAATAGAGGAGAATGCTCAGTCTGTATAATCCACTTCCCGCTCAAGACCCAAGTGTTTGAGTCTCAACAAATGAAAGACCTTTCTGGTCTAGTCTTTTGGTTTCCACAACAGTATGGTTTCCCCAAATATTGAGTGGCTGTTCATTGTCTTTTCCAGGCAATGCCTCGAGCCAGCTTCACTGGGGGCCTCTCCTTGCAGCGTTCTCAAATCTGCCTTTTCTTGAGGTTTCCTCGCCAAGCTTCCATCTCTCAAATTCAGGGTGATTCCCTAAATGTGATTTGGTAATTGGATCATTGCCACCAGCCACATCTCTTTGTTTGACTGAGGAGGTTGATGAGAACTTTCTAGTCTTATGTCTTATTATTTGGGGTCCAGAAACAATTGACATTTCTACCTTTAGGATCTTTTATTTGTGGATTTTCTCCTTCCTTTTGTCTCTGCTGGAAAACCAGTCAGTTGATGCTAGAGGTCATCTCTTTCTTGTAACACTTTCCTCAAGTCATCCAGTAACAGTCTTAGTAGGTCACCTTAATTCCTACCACCACTTTGCCCGGAGCTGTGACTCAGTAGGCCTGAGGTCTCCCTTCTAAGACATTCTAGGCAACGGATTTACCAAATATTTGCTGTATTTACACAGCTTGCAAGACATCCAGCCTACTCCGTCCACTTCATTTTCCACCTGCAATTCAACCACTAAGCCACTTGCCAAGTTTTTCATGACATCACCTGATTTGGAGGCACTATTAAAAAAAAAAAAGCTCTCTGAGAGCAGTGCTCATTAGCTGAGATAACAATAAGCCTCCATCTTCAGGGCTTTAACACAAAAGAATTATATTCCTTGTCCATGAAGAACAAAATGGCAGCGGGGAGCTGAGAGGGAAATGGTTTTCACAGGCTTTTTCTATCTGGTGGCTTCGTAGGGCCTTGGGGTCCTCTCCTGGGTCCTCTGCCTCTGGTCAGCAGACAAAGGGAAGGCAGTGAAGAGGTCCCATGCCTGACGTCTGTGGGCAGGCCTGGAAGTGGTGGACCTCACTGTTGCCTGCATTACTTTGGCCAAAATTTAGTCGTGTGGCCACACCTCTCGTCAAGGATGGCTGGAAAATGTGTTTTAGCTGTAAGTCCAGAAGGAAGAAAAACAGGTTTGGCGAACAGTGGCTTCTCTCCATGCCAGGGTATCAGTATAACCCACGTGAAGGCAGCCCAGGGGCCTGGACACCCAACAAGCAACCTGCAATCTATTAAAAGCAGATTCACGCTTGCCTCAAATCTTCTCCAACACCGAACACCATTTAAAGTAAAATCTTTGACGGACTTAAGTGGTATTTCAAATGTTTCAATTTGCATTTTCTTTGATTCTTGTATGAGGTTGAACATTTTTTCATCAGCTTACTGGTCCATTTTATGTCTTAATTTAGGAGTTGACTTCTTCTGTTCTTCATTGCTTTTTTTCATTAGGAAATTCCTCTTTTATTAACTTATAAGCAGGATTTGTACATTAAAGATATTAAACTTTGTCCCCAGGAATAACTAAAAACTTTTTTTCCAGTTAGTTATTTTTTTTCACTCAAATATTGGATTCTTTTGGAATTTATTTTGGCATAGGATATGAAGTAGGGAGTCTACTTTTTTATCTAAATTCTGGTTTTTTTCTCTCCCATCTTTTAACATCACTTATTGAATAATCCATCTTCCCTTAAAAAGACTAATTGCTAATTATTTGTCCTTTATTAAAGAAAGCTGGGTGACATGAGCAATTTGGTTCAGCCACTGATGCTGAAACATTGCTCTGAGAACGTCCTCAAAAACCCTGGTTGGTACCGTCATTTGGATTTCCAAAAATAGGATATCACCGTACAGCATCTGCAATTCTATTAAGCAATGCCCATGCTGAGATAACCAGCCTGGAGCTGCTTCAAGGGGGGCCCAGGACACACCCACCACCTGTGGTCTTGATTCTGGGGTCATTTCTCAAGCGTGAAGTCGTCTGCCTGGAGTCTCCCAGATATTGACGATGGCCCAGGTTTGCCCTTGAATCACAAGTTTTGGTTTGCTGCTGAGTGCTGATTTTCTCATCAGAACCTTGGCTCCCCTTGACAATAATTCTAGTTTTCCCCTGTTTATGAGTCTTCCTGATTTAGCTTGTCCCCAAGATGCCCCTACTGTGACCAGATGGCCCTCTTACTCAGCCGCCCCACAACAAGGAACTCAGTGACATTTTGCCACTCCTGACTTCTCCATTTCCCCGACAATTAGAGCTTCCATGCCACGGGCACATAAAATGTCAGTGCTGTAAGGGGTCTTGGAGACTACTGGCTGCTGTCCTGTCATTTGCCAAATGAAGCTGAGATGACTTTGTCCAGAGCCACAGAGCTAGTGACCAACGCTGGGACTCTGGTCTCTTACTTTGGTTTTTTCTTTCTGAGTCTCTGTCACATTCCAAAGCCTGACTTGTCTTTTTGGTACAAGAACCTATCCGATCCCGCAGGAGATGCTATGTGAGCATCTGAGTGCCAGTGTTATGACCCAGTGCTCCTACTTCATTAGAATTCCCCATCGTATAAAGGAGAAAATGCACATTAAAGTACAATCAATACGTGTACCTAAAAAAGGAAACTGTGATGGCACTGCCTGGATTCTCCCCTGTCATTGTATTACAGCTCTTTTACATCAAGGAGAGACAGTTGGAAAGAAAGACCCAAAATCCAATGCCTATGAAATATAAATGAGGTGATTTATAAATTAATTACATGCCGTCCATTTTGAATATCATTAACATTTTAACTCTGCCATCCAAATAGAGGCACCAACTCAACAATTTATGAACAAAAATCTGATTAGCGTTTCTACCCTCATCTTCAGAACATGGAATCTTTCTGGATGTGCAAGTGATAAGGTGAAATATTTCCCTTCCTGCTCTGAGGATTATTCATTCCCAAGTTTGCTCCCTGTGTTGGTGTAAGAGGGTCAGTTGGAGCTGCCTGTTGGTGATCCTTCTCTGATTTAGCCACAGAAAGAGGGGCAGAGTGAGCTGACATCACTGTAAATCATTCCATGTAACTACACATGTGCCTCAGCCCCTGCGCCTCTGCTCTCCCACTCGCCTTGTGACTTGGAGCTTCTTTGCTCATAAGTACTAGTGATTATATTTTTTCAAAGCTTGAATCAGAGTATATAATATAAGAGCTTCCTGGATTTCATAGCATTGGCATAGAAGTGGGCTGTTAGATCCCTTTTGAACTGCATCACACACACACACAAATATTCCCAAATAAACCTGACCAAGGAAGTGAAAGACGTGTATACTGAGGACTACAAAACATTTGATTAAAGAAATTGAAGATGATTGAAAGAATTGAAAAAATATCCCATGCTCTTGAATTGGAAGAATTCATATTGTAAAAATGGCCATACTACCCAAAGCAATCTATAGATTTAATGCAATCCCTATCAAATTCCATGGGACATTTTTCACAGAACTAGAACAAATAATCCTAAGATTTATATGGAATCACAAAAGACCCAGAATTGCCAAAGCAATCCTGAGGAAAAAAGAACAAAATAAAAATAGACTTACCATATGATCCAGCAATTCCACTCCTGGGCATATATCTGGAAAAAAACTTTAATTTGAAAAGATATATGCACCCCAACGTCCATAGCAGCACTATTTACAATAGCCAAGATATGGTAACAATCTAAACGTCTATCAACAGATGAATGGATAAAGAAGATGTGGTGTATATACACAATGGAATATTACTCAGCCATAAAAAAGAATGAAATAATACAATTTGCAGCAACATGAATGGACCTAGAGATGATCATACTAAGTGAAGTAAGTCAGAAAGAGAAAGACAAATATCATGTGATATCACTTATATGTGGAATGTAAAATATGACACAAATGAACTTATTTATAAAGCAGAAACAGACTCACAGACATAGAAAACAAACATAGTTACTAATGGGGAAAGGAGAGGAGAGGGATAAATTAGGAGTTTGGGATTAGCAGATACTAACTACTATATATAGAATAAAAAACAAGGACCTACTGTAGAGCACAGGTACTCAATATCTTGTAATAGCCTATAATGAAATAAAATACATATATATGTATACATGAATATGTATACATGAATATATATATACACCTGAATCCCTTTGCTGTATACCAGAAACTGACACCACATTGTAAATCAACTATACTTTAACAACAACAACAACAAAAAAAAATAAAAGAAGTGGGCTGTTAGAAAATGTGATGATCAATTTGGAGGCATATGGAGGTAGACGAGAAAAAGTAAGTAGACATTTGGGGAAATGACTGACATCACAGAGGAAGACTTTTCATAGTATTCAACAAGGAATGGCATGCAGAGAAGTTACTTTAATTTAGTGGGAAGATACAATCTTTCAATATCCTAGAGAACCCCGGTACATGATATTAGCATTGAGTCAAAAAAGAAACAAAATGGAATAGCTAAGAAAGGAACTAGACATTCCTTTCCCTTCCTTACTGACTCCCTGAGTGTCACGTTGTATTTTCTGTAAATTAAACATCTTAATTCTGTGCTTAAAGTGTTCCTAAAACGTATTCGTATATGGCAGTTACAGCCAGCCCAGAAATCACAGATGTAACTGTTTGACATTTTTGAGACTGGAAGCTTCTGGACTTGCTCATTAAAACAGCAAGAGAATAAAGTAACAGTCAGTGGCTCACAAAACCAGTAAGTCCGGATAATAAATAACAGGATTAAGAGGTTCTGAAAGCCTCTGTTCAGGAAGCTGGGCAGGAAATTGCAGTCAAATCTATAAGGTTACGGTCCTCCCTTTTCCCAACCAAGCTGAACCAAGCAACATTTCCATCTGAAATGGTCCACTCAGGTCTCCCTGGTCCCAGACAGAATCAGAAGCCAAAGAAGAAAAACAATTTGCCGGAAAGGAAATGCTGTAACAAAAAGACTCAGTTTGCAGAATCTTTCTTGGAAATAGAAGGTCTTATTTTTTTTTTTTTTAATAATTACCCACCACGGGGAGCTATATTGATTTGTTTGCATGCCGGGGCCCCGGGGAGCATCCTTCCCATGGAAGACGCAGGGACAGCTGCTCTGGCCTTCAGTAGGATATGAATTGTTCAAAGCTGCAGATTAGGGCACAAATCCAAAAACTGCAAGATCGAGGGGAGGAATTTACCACTGGTTTAAGTACATGTAGCTAATACATATTACATATATTACATGTATACAGTCATGGTATATTCGTGCATGTTCAAGTAGACTTGTAAGAGAAATTGCAGCTTAAAAATCTAAATTTAGAGGTGATTAGTCATTTTATAAAGGACTCTTATTTTAAAATAGGTATCATTATAGGCTTTCTTTAAATAGTAGGATGTCTGAGTGCATTTAAAAATGGTATCCATTTATATTTCCGTGTGACTTTTCAAGACCGCGTCTAGTACGTATCATCATTTTCCTCACACCAGAAGCCCAGGGGTGTGTGCAGATTTGACATGCACATTGAATTATGCTTTAGCAAAATTAATTCCATAATTTATGGCCAAATAAATGCATGCCCTGACATAATAATATTTGGTGGTACCACGCAGGGATTTGCACAAATGAGATTGTCTCACTGCCTCTTCCTTCTCTGAAAGGTCAGTAGTGAGATAATCAAAATGCTAGTCAGGACTTCGTAGTCCTATTGAGGGGGACTCACTCTTTGTGTCCCTGATATACAGACATGTGGCCCCTGATTAGAAAGCCACAACCCTGGCCCTGGGTCCAGCCATGAGTAACGCCTGTCATCGGAGCAGAACTGACCCTACTTAGGGGCAACTGCCTTGACTATGAGTTAAGAGACTCCTAACAGCCTCACCCATCTCCATTAATTTGACACAGAGCCTGAATTAGCACATGAGTTATTTCTCTGGATTAAGACTCTATCAGTTAAGGAGGGTGGTGTAGCTCAGTGGTAGAACACGTGCTTAGCATGCACAAGGTCCTGGGTTCAATCCCCAGTACCTCCACTAAAAAAAGAAAAAAGACTTTACCATTTAAAGGGACTTACTAATGCCGGCACATTGACCCACTCAGCATTTAGCATAATTCAGTTTGTTACCCCACAGCTAGTGAGGTTCTAAGTGGGTAAAGCTGGGAACAAGGCCAGCCTGGAGTTCTGGGCAGGGGCATGAAGATTGACTGAAAGATGCTAAGTCTCATGGGTACCCGGACGGGGCACAGCAGGGAGCAATGACTGTGCCTGCACGGTCGAGAGAAGGAGGGGGCCTCGAGGGAGGGGACAGGAGCTCTGTATGCCTCAGCTTCCAGGACCCAGAGGTGGCCTTGACAATAGTGGGACACTCGAGGTGAACGTTTACACCCTGGCTCCCCGGTGGGAGAGCATCGGCTGTTCTGGTGTCTTCTGCTGTGTCCTATGAACTTAGCGGATGCAAAGATACGGAAAATACAAGTAGACCAGCGAGCAGCGCTTTTCTTTGCCAGTTTGGCATTTGGGGTGGGGAAGAGAGGGCAGGAAACCACTTTCTTTAAAACACATCTTGTTTCAAATAAGTGTAATGCTTATTTAACCCCTTGAGCTCCGAGGTGATCCTCAGCGTGGCGTCATGGTTTTCCCCGGTAACTGCTATCAGGTTTACCAAACAGGATCACAGCTTCTTTGGACTTCCCTCTCCTTTGAACGTTTCCACCAAGAATGTTGGCCATCTTCTTTCAGAACCTCCTCTAACTTTATTGATTTAAAATAACAATAATGATAACAAAGCCATTTTTAGGCACTCTTTAAAATGATCCCGTGGATAGTAATCGATGTCTCATAGCCCCGAGAAGCATGTCTATCCTTGTTCAGTATGGTCCTTAGATGCTCCAAGGGTCCCACATCTGCTTCTGCCAGTAGTTATTTTCAAAAGGCTTCTATTACCCCCATCACTGTCTGCATTTTCCTTTTTATTTCTATTGCCAAAGACAGTTTTGAAGAATGAGTTCAATATCTTGGTCATTTCAGACCCATCGTTAATTTCACACCCAGCCTGATTTATTTGCAGACCTATCTTCACATCAGTTATCTGTTTTCCCCTGATGCATTAGCAAAAAACCCTCCTATTCCTTTAACCCTTTTGACTAACCTTATCTCTGTTACTTCCTTGCGAGCCACACGTGTCATTATCTTGTTCAGAGCTCTTTCTCTCCCTCTGACTCAGCACAGCTTTACCTTACCAGGAAATCTACGCAGAACCACTCTCCAAGTCACAGGAGGTATTTCAAGGTTCTTTGTTTTCCCTCCTTGATACAATTGTGATTTTTTTCCCCCTGATACTTAATTATTCCAACAGACAGCTTGGCTTTCCCTGACAGGCGTGGGATGCTTTCTTGGCTTGCTTGAAATGTGATGCTTACGTGTCTGCTTCTGACCTGTGCCTGCAGTTCTGCCCCGGGCTCCCTGTGCTCGGGCAGCCAGCCCTGCTCAGCGCTGGTGTGGGGGCGGTACTGACCTGAAGTTCATCCCGGAGACTCGTCCTTCCAACTCTGGGACGGACAAAGCCTGGGCATTGTGGACAGTCTCTACTCTGTCACCATCACTGCTTATAAGTGTCATAGGTGAGAGCTTAGTTGCCTCTCAGAAGAGATTGGCAAGCACTCGGTGACACTGCCTAGTGGCTCGGAGCCTCCTCAAATGCTTCCTAGAGGCATAATGGGGTCCAGGCCCCCCTTCCCTCAAGTAACTATGGTCAGATAGTGGGCTCTTAATTTACTTAACAGAATAAGTTCCAAGAAACAAATCAAGCACCAGCAACAGGCCAGCTTGAGCAGGGGAGCAGGGACAGGATTAGTCATTCCTGTTGGACTTAGGCTGCGAGCGCTAGGTCCATCACCCTATTCAGTCCTCACAAAAGCCAGTGATGAAGATGGCCCTGTTCCAGTGTGCCCAGAGCAATCAGCTGGTTAGAGGAGTTAAGTCATTGCATAGGACTCAGGAAAGTACATGTCCAGAGTTTGGGATGGTGACTGACCGTCTATGGTCTCTCCCCTTTGGTGTGTTTTGATGTGATGTCATCACGGGCAGGAGATGGGGTCTGGCTGGTGCATGCAAGATTGGGTCCCCATCAACACTTCCACACTGACAAGAATTAATTAATTCCACCTAGAGGTATCAAGACATGAAAGGGGGAAATCAGAACCAACCTCTGGGTGACCTTCCAATCATGGTCAGAAGTTAGCAGCCTGAGATCTTTACATGGAAGTTGAGGAACTTTGATTTCACTTGCAAGGAAGTCAGCCACAGAGCTGGTAACCCTAAGAGGACTAGGATCCCTGAGCTGCGAGTTTCCTGGAATCCTCTGGATAATTTGGGGAGGTCGGGACCATTGCTCCGTCTATAGCTGACTAAGCATAGGTTCAGAGAGGCTAAATTCCTTGCTGAGTCACACAGCTAGTAAAAGGATGGGTCTGGATTCGGGCCAGGCAAGTTTAAACAGGTGAACAACATTTTCCCCCCTATTGCAATCATTAATGTGGCAAGAGTCAGTTTAGGAACTCACCAGGGGAAATGTGTGTAGATGGCACAGCCGTCCAAGAACTGGAGGTGAGGCCGAGGGGGACAACCTGGGTTGAGGGTGAGACCGGGAGAATGAGAGTTGGAGGTGCTCCTTGGAGCAGGGGTGGGGGTCCCTATAAAGGGTCCAGAGCAGGAATGTGCCTGCTAGGAAGCACCTGAAGGCACGAAAGCATCTCCAGAATAAACCTGGTTGACGCAGGTCCCCATGCCCGCCTCACCTAACCGTGGGCGCAAATGGTTCCCACTCTCACATGGACAGGCTGGAGTGGACATTTACAACAAACAAGCAACAAAAAGACAAGAGAGAAAAGAAAAAGAAAGAAGGAAGTAAACATATTTCTCACCCAGCCAGACTTCTGTCCTCCATGCGTTCATCACTTTCACACTGATAGCAGCTAGAAGCTGACAGACGCAGTCAGTTTGAATTTTGAAGACAAATAAAGCAGAGTGGTGCTCTGTATTAAGAAGGAGCTCGGCTAATCCTAAATTCTACATAGAAAATAGATGAACAGCAAGGTCCTACTGTCTAGCACGGGGAACTATGTTCAGTATCTTGTAATAAGCTACAATGAAAAGAATATGAAAACCAATATATATGTATGTATATGACAGAATCACTGTGCTGTACACCTGAAACTAACACAATATTGTAAATCAACTGTGCTTCAATTAAAAAAAACAAGAATTTCTGTTCTGTTATTTACATTTTAAATTCTTATTTATGCGTCCTAAAAGAAAAAAAAGAAGACAAAAGAGGACACTAATGAATTCATCAAAATACAGAAACTGACTTGCAGACATAGTAAACAATCTTATGGTTACCGGGGGGGGAAAGGGGGTGGGAAGGGATAAATTTGGTAGTTTGAGATTTGCAAATGTTAGCTACCATATATAAAAATTGGTAAAAAACAAATTTCTTCTGTATAAGACAGGACTGAATTCAATATCTTGTAATAACCTTTAATGAAAAAGAATATGAAAACGAATAGATGTATGTATATGCATGACTGGGACATTGTGCTGTGCACCAGAGATCGACACATTGTAACTTACTGTACTTTAATAAAAACAAATAAAAAGAATGTATATGTATATATATAAACGAATCATTTTGCTGTACATCTGAAACTAACACAGCATTGTAAATCAACTAGACTTCAATTAAAAAAATAATGAGTTCTGTTCTGTTATTTAAATTCAAACTCTTGTTTATGCCTCCTAAGAAGTTACTTTCTTTCAGAAACTACAGGAAAGCCTGAAAAGAAAATGAACAGAAAACAGTGAGACCTGTTTTACCAGACATTGGCTTTTTCTTTTTTGGAACGCTAATTCTGTGGCCAGTAGAAGTAAATGATAAATGAAATCTGTTTTACTCTCATCATTAACAAAAAATCAAGTTCTCCTCAGCCCTACTAAATTTTTATTTAACCAATATTTGAAGTGCTTTATCTTGAAGGTGTGCCAAGTTGCGAGCCCGCCTAGGGTGTCCACATGCCTGTCTGGCCCTAGTTTCAGATAGGAATAGGAGCCAGCACGGCAAATCTGGCTGGGATGACAGAGGGAAGGTCAGAAAAGGTCAGCATAGGGCCAAGCTGGGGGCCGGGCAACAGCCAAGCCTATTCCATGAGGGTCTGGAGGCCAAGATGGGGTTTCATGCCCTCTGGTCAATTTTCCAGGGCATCTCAGGGTGTTCCCAGGTAGCCCTGCCCCAGGGAGCTAACCTGCAAATGTCCTCTGTGAAGCCAAGTCTCCAACAAGGGAGGGGCGCCCAGGGGAGAAGAGGAGATGGCTGTTTCCTTAGCCAGGTGAATATCTACGCAGGCAGCAAATTGACCCGGTGAGCAGGTGGAAAGGAGAAGGTGCCCAGAGGGCGGGCAGAGAGGATGGGGCAGTCAGTATTCCCACAGATGGGCCTGGCAAAGAGTGTGAGGGGCTGCTGCAGAAGGTCGCTGGTTCGGTCCACGCTCCAGGGTCTACAAGACATACGGCACCTGCCGCTGCCAGAGAGGTAGCACCTGCCGGACACCTGTGGGACCCTGACCCTTTCCCCCGTCCTTCTTCCTGAAAGAATTCTACAGGGGAGACACCCAGAAGACAGGGGGTAGGAAGAAAGGAGAGAAAACCACTTCCCTCCTCTTCTAGTCCACTGGCTGGAGTCTGGTTGTGAGCAGGAGGGGGAGGGAGAAAGTGATCATTAAACTGGGTGTGAAATTGGCATGTGAAACTTGACCTGCACTGTTCCGGTTACTGCAAGTGCCTGGAATGTTATGAAAGCCGCCCCCAGTGTCTGTAAGTGATGGGAAAAGCTATAGTTGCAGGGAGTGATAATTAAAAAAAAAAAAAAACCATAAAAATCACTTCACATTTGAACTCACTCTGGATTCAGACAGTTCAATAAATCAGCTACCCCAGTCACACAGGGTCTGGCCCTGGGGGCAGTGCTCTGTCTGTGTGGAATGAGAGGTCCAGCTGGGAGGGCTGGGAACACCACAGCAGCAAATACATAGCCGGAAACCAGTGGGCAGACTGGGGGGTTAGAGAGCTGGAGGGGACAGAGATGGGGGGAGGCAAAATGTTGTGTGGGGAGGAGGTGGCCACCAGGACAGTGGACATGACCAATATGCCAGGCACACGTGGGTGTAAAACGGCAGGGGCATAGGACAGCCAGGTGAAGGACCTGCGATCAGAACTGACCTCTCTCTGGGACACTGTGCTGTACACCAGAAACTGACACATTGTAACTGACTATACTTTCGTTAAAAAAAATCCTGATTTCTCTGCATGGAGCTTTGTACCTGAATTGCTCCTTAAGCCCCCAGAACTCAGCCCCATGGGCATGTAGATTTGCTGTCAACTTTGGTAAATGATAACAAGGTCTAGTTCCTCATGGTAATCTAATCTTCACGCCAACCGCAGGAATCCAGTATTATAATTATGACCCCCAGTTCACTGAGGAAGCAACTGTGGCCCACAGAGGTTATAGTCCACCAAAATTTGTCCCCCTGCCCATTGTCACGTTCCCAGGGGTTGTGGAGAAGTGGCTGCCTGTTCAGAGATGACGTTTCTCAACTCTCCTTGCAATAGAACATGCCTTCCCTCTGGCCCCGTGTCTGCTGGTTGCTGACAACTCTGAGCCCTTGTTGGGGCCTCAAGACAGAGGGAGGCAAAATCCCCCAGTCAGGATGTGGAGGGAAGCTGTGCTCCAACCAGGAGCCCTTGTGGTGGAGTGCAGATGTAAATCAGGAGCAAACATTTATCACACCAAGCTCCTGAGATTCTGAAGTTCATATGTCACACAGCAGCTAGTGTTATCCAACTAAAACAGAGAGGGGAAGTAACTTAGCCAAGATCACACAGCCAGGGAGTGGGAAGACTGGCAATAATTCATATCTGCCCAACTCCCTCGGAACCCCTGGACCGCTCAGGCGTCCTTCCTTTCAACACAAGTCCCACCGACGGCTCCCACTCCATCTACCATGCGGGTTCCACCTCTATTTCTGCTTCCAGTGCTACTCATGGCGGGACAGATGCAGCTGAACCACGGAATGGACACAGGATAACTCCTGAGTCTGTGAAGTCCCGTCTGGGGTCAGAGTTTAGGTGAAGGGTTGGAGACTCAACTGAGCTGGAGCCGTCTGGGGGTTTTGGCTTTTGCCGTTTGCTGAGGACGGAGGTGAGCAGTGACAGTGACAAGGACAGCTGCTGCTTATCCAGGGCTCCCCGTGTTCCAGGCACAGAGCTCTTGCTGCGTGGTCTCATTGCATCCTCAAACAGTCTCGTGAGTGAGAGTCTCCCATCGAGTTCATTCTGTAAACGAGGAAACAGGGCTGTTGAGAGGGTAAGCAGCAGCGGAGGGTCACACAAGCTGAGAGCAGCAGAGCCAGGACACACAGGCAGCTCTGTCTGACCCAGATCCCTGCTCTGAATCGCTTGTCTCCAGGTGTTTTGAACTGTGTACTCCATCAGAAGGAAAAAAGAAACACACACACAAACCAGTTTTTAATTACATTTTATGTGTGTGCTAAGATCACTATGTACACCAACAGAAGTAAAGGAGGATTCATTTTCTATCTATTGAGGTAGAAAAAAGTAAATGAGTTTCTCTATTTCCTCCCTCCCTTGGCAGATCATCTTGTCACTGAAGGGTGGACATGCTCTCCTTCGAGACCTGGTCCAGACCATGCTCTAGATTGCCTGCAGATGGTGGGCCAGACATGCTTCAGGGACAGAGTCCTTTGATGGGCAGGGACATTCGGGAAGGCGGGGAAAGTTCTGAGCCCACACTTTATCCACAGCTTCATCACGAGGCACTGCGAGGTCGAAAGCTCAGAAGACCAGTAGAAGGCACGCTGTAAGTTTTTAAATTTTTTTTGTGGGGGGTGGAGAGTAATTAGGTTTTTATTTATTTATTTGTTTGTTTGTTTGTTTAAAATGGAGGTATTGGGGATTGAACCCAGAACCTTGTGCGTGCTAAGCAACAGCTCTGCCATTGAGCTATATCCTCTCCCCAAAGGCTCATTTTTTCTACATTCACGTCCAGTCGGGGCTGAGACATGGAGGGGGTGATGAAGGCTTCAGAACCCCAGGATCTCTGGTTAGCACTCTGTCCGCTGAGTGTGGCATTGACCCAGCGGGAGGCCAGGTAAATGTTCCACAGGAAGAAAAAAAATACCCCGAGAATCCTACTTCCATGAGGTCAGGAACCTGCATTTGTCTCGCTTGGCAAGGAGCTAGTGCTGGTGGAGGCCAGCCAGTGCCATCTGGACCTTCTCAGCGTGCACAGCCTCTTCCCGAGAGCACATCAGGACGTCAGCCCAGCAGGTGTCCCGGCGTGGGCCAGCAAAGCTTGGAAGGTGTCATTCATAAAATATTGAAAACTCCAAGGGTAGAGAGCACACACCAAATGGCAACAGCAGGTTATGTGCAGGGGAGCGTGAGGTGGAACCCAACCTCCATTCATCCCTAACTCGAATCCGGCTGAGGTTCTGTGCCTCCTGGGCTCTAGTGGGTGTGGACCTGGGCCAGGAGAGCTGACCCGGTGGCTCTGAAATTAGCAGAAACAAGCCTGCTGGTCCTGGATGGTCTCTTTGTATGGGTACCATATGCATTTTTAAAACATCATTCCATGTTTTTTGTTTAAAAAAAATACATATATATATGTAAAAAGGGGTCTCAGCCAAGGAGAGGAATTTTTTCGTCCTAGAGTTGTTCTTTGTCCTAGAGCTATTTTCTATGAGCTCTGAAAAAGCACTGGGCACAAAAAAGGGTGCAGACCTTCCTTCCGACGGGGCCCGGGACTCCAGGTTAACAGAGCGGTCCTGTGGGGGAGGGGTGGGACACAGGAAGCAGGGGTGTGATGTGACATTAGATTCTGCGAGCCATGCATGTCCTAACATTTGTGAGGACTGCAGTGAAGGCTCTGATGCCTTCCCTCTGTATAGTGTGCCAGTGCCAGCCAGGACCAGAGCAGGCTCTACTGAGAGCCACGTGGGGAGAGACACCATTCACTTTCCTGGGCAGGTGGCTCGACTACTTATAGAATTTGCCACATCCCTCCTGCAGTGAGCCTTTTGCACCCCCGCTGGGTGGACAGAAGGAAGGTGGAATTTGCCTCAAGCCACAGTTAGTCGGACCCGGCCTGGACACGCCCTCCCCTCCCCCACTCAGATAGACCCACTGCATCTTCTCTCTTAGAATTTGGAATTAGGACCTGAGACTCTCATAATTCCCTTTGGGGTCTTGAAATATGAGGTGATTTAACACCCAGGCTGGGGCAGCCGTGTCTGATCCACACATGGAGGAAAGAGTACATTCAGTTTTCAGAGAGAAACACAGAGGGAAGATAGGGGTTGAGGGGTGCAGAGATGAGTGAACAGCCCTGGAGAAAGTGGGCTGAAAAACCTCTGTCCTTGAGTCTGCAGGTCCTGGCTCCAGCCCCTGCCAGGGTTCTGTGAGCTATTCTTTCAGCCTCCAACAGGATTTCCCTTTGAGCTGAGCAGGCAGGAATATTTCTCATGCCCAGTGATCCTGGACACAGGCGTAAGGTTAACCTTGTAACCCACATCCTGCCAACATAGCTGTGGGATTCAGCCCCAGATTCCTTCCTACCTCCATCCAACACAAGTTTATCGGGTCACCCCTTGGGACCCAGGGACAATTGAGGGGATCACAGGCGGGCACCTACGTGGTTCTCTCGATGCTGTCACGATCCTCAGGAAGGAGGAAATAGCAAATTCATTTCCCTGCAACCAGCTGCCATCGGCGTTCATGCTTCAGTGCCATCGTACGCAGCTCCAGCGTTTGTGATGGCAGCGCCCCAAAAAGGGATGTGCGCTGGGATGTGGGCAGAAGTGGCAACAATAGCGTTTATTTATAAGCTTCTCTCTTAAACAGGTGAATCTGGGGAAAATATTTTGAGCTCCACGTAACGCAGAGCTTAGCAGGGATAATTGGTTTCCCTTCCTCCTGGGATGGAGAGGTGGAGGAAGGGATGCCACAGGCTCCCGAGGACCGCTCACACTCAGAAGCCAAAACCCAAGATCCAATCCATAATATCCACCCCCGCAATGCGCTCACCCCTGCCTGGCCAGGGCCCGGATGGAGGGATGGAGACAGAGACCCACACCGGGGCTGGGACTCGACTTGCCGGCTGTCCGCTGTCTAAGCAGAGCCGATCAGTCCTGAGCAGGGGTGGCCGGGGGAGAGGGGGAGGGTCGGGGCGGGGGTGGGGGTGTAAATGCCTCTCCTGCCCCCTGCCCCGGCCCCAGAGCTTCCAGTTCCGTCCAGGCCCCCGAGGATTCCGATGAAGGCAAACTTCGACCAACAGCCGGAGTCGTTCTGTCTTCTCTGCCCTCCAGAATTAGGTTACAGGCAGGCCCCACGGCAAACGTTCTGTTTCTCCATCCAAAGCGCAGGTGACGATGCCGCTAATTCTGACCACAGAAGCGCTGGGGGGACATGACCCCACCCTCTCCAGCTGCACTGGGGGTCCCCACCTGTCACCTCTGGGCTTGTCCCACGGGGGCATCTTCGGTTCCCCGCCTGCCCCTCACGAACAGAGGTGTCGGGCAGCTCGCAGACATTTCTGGGTTGGGGTCTGAGAAAGCTACACTCCCAGGAGGGGGCGATGTGATGATGAGCTGCGGCGGGGTTCACTGGTGGCAGGGGTTCAGCTACTCGGGTGAGGTGCCCCCACTCCGTCCTTCTTATAGGCTTTTCTGCCCTGAGTCGTAGTTCAGCCAGCGGCCCCCCTTTCATGTCCATGACCAAGGGGCCCCTTCTTAGGGCTCGAGTAAGTGGTTCCGCTTTATTTCCTGTGCTCGAGTTTGTTTCTTGATAATCTGTTCCTTCCTCGCTTTCCCCATAGCTGGGATTTTATCTTCCTGTCTTCCTACAACTCCCGTGGGGGCGGGGCACGCTGGCTTTAAGCCCCGCTGTCCCCTCGGCATCCTTGTTACCAGGTTTTGCCTCTGTGCAATGACACCCCTGTGGGACCCCCAGTGTGATCACAATCATGGGTCTGGAACCAGACTGCCCGCCTGGCTCCCCTCCTTCTGCGCTCACCATCTGGGCAGTGCCCCTCTTGTTCCCAGCCAGGCAGGTCCTGCTGCCTCCTCACCAGCTTCTCCGAGGGCTGGTCCGATGGGGTCAAAGCCAATTGGAGATGCTGCCTGGTCAGAGTACAATTATTGTTTCTTGTTTAGTTTCTGGACCGGATTGAAATTTCAGGGTCAGGATTCTTGGTTAGGAAACTGTTAACCACTGTGATTGAAGCAAAAAGTAAGACCTTGGGAAGGAAGGAAACCATGAGGGTGGGAAGCCGGGAGGGGAGAGTAGAAATAGAGGGGGTGGACACTGGACTTCCCCCAATTCTTTCCTTGTGTCCTGGAACGGGTCTCCTCTGCACAAACTTCCCAAACATTCACGAGACTGTAAGCCTTGAGCGCAGAGTCACTGCACGTCAGAGAAACACTCGGTTAACCTGCCAGACGGAGGGATGTGGCGCAGGGACCTGCCTTACCTTGGGACCCTTCTATATGATGCATTTCTTGTTTGTATTTTGGAAGCCTTTTTAACCAAGTGGAGGGACACTCTTGGAAGAAAAAGAACTCGTCCATATTCATGGTGTTCCACAGCATCCCAGCACCTGTTTATGCCTCTTTTTGGGCATAACATTGTCTCCAGGAGGCTACCTAACACCGGATACGCATCTGACGATTGTAAGAATTAATAAAGAATTCCTGGCACTTCCTACGGCCAGCCATGGTGCAAGCATAGGGTTAGTCCTGGGAAACGTGAACTTCACGCCCTTGACGACTCTCTACATTGTCTGGGATGAACCACATATTCCTCAGGTGAGGAACTGATGGGATAGTAACTTACCCACGGTCACCTGGCTTGTCGGCGTGGAGCCGGAAGTTTGAGTCCACATCCCTCTCTCTGACCCTGTCCTCTTTCCACGCTGCTCTGTTCATTATTGGATGGTTTCCTGACTGAATTCAAGGCTCTGGAAGACCAAAATGGAATTATCGATCTTATGTTATTGGAAAACAAATGACTTCTCTGGATTCTTGGTCTCAGCCCAAGGAGGAAGGAGGGAGCTAGTCTGAAAAGATCTTCATTCCTCTTCAGGCTTCACAGATACTGGAAGGCAGGGTGCCATGATTAAGCCCCTCTTACAGATGGGGACACGAGGTTTACAAGCAAATGGTGGAGTCCATCTGTCTGTCTGTCTGTCCGTCCGTCTGTCTGTGATTGCCCTGTGACTGGATCCTCTAACTGGGCTTCTGGGGAAGGCTGCATTATGGGGAATCGCTCTGGACACGAGAAGCACCCGTGAGGATGCCAGGTGCGGGCTGAGACAGGGTACTGGGATGGTCAGGGATGCTGAGCTGCTAGGAAAGAAAGTCAATTATCTGCAACCCTGAAGCACAGAGGAGAGATGGTGAAAGAAACCGGGTTTGGGTAAATCGGGCTGGGCGCTGACAGCAGCCTCCACTGCTTTCCCTGGGAAAGCCCCTAACTTCCTCTGGGGTTCTAACCATGGTGGGGACTGACTGCTAGGTAGACAGGGAGTGGCCAGGACAAAGTTTGCTAGGCTAGGAAGAGTCCTGAGGAGGCCAAAATTTGAATGATGTTAATACTAATGGCCAAAATGGAAGGAGTTTTAAAGGCCAACCTTTATGCAGGAGGCAGGCTTTCCCAGAAGCCCAGTAAGAAGGTCCAGTCACAGGGGCCTTGCACCCACATCGTGGTCCATGGCCGCTGCCCTGCAGTGGATGGAGAAGCTCTTTCTCGTGACAGTAACACAGCTGGGGTGAGTTCTCTTCCCTGGGGAAGGGTGTCTGCCTTCTGTGAGCGCCTCTTAATCCCGAGGGAGACTTCTCGTTGGTCCCGCATTCCCCTGGGGTGGGCTCTGCAGTCTGGGCTTTGGGAAATTTTGAGATCAGTGCTTTTCATGCTGCCTGGGTGCTGTGCCGTTTGGCTCCCCTCCACCCTCTCTGACCAGACCTCTGCCTCTCTCCTCCTTCTCCCCGGGACACCTCTGGTAGGAGATCTTGGCTGGGTACTGGATTTCGGCTAAAAAGAAGGGTAAAAGTGGGGAAAAGTGATAGATGGCACCATGAGTGTAGCCCAGGTAAGAAGCCATTTTGAAATTACCTGACTGCACAGGAAGGAGGTGGAGTCACAGTGTGACTCTAGGCAGATACATTTGGAGTGTTTCCATTGCTCATATCTGAAGAAGACATTGGTGCAGTCCACTTGGAGATCTCCAGTCTAGAAGGAATAAAGAAACCTGATCATCTGACCGCCGCAACTTTAATCCTCACTACAATGTAACCTGAAAACGTTCAGCGGCTTCCTGTTGCCTCCTTGATGAAGTTGACTGTTTTCACTTGTCATACAAGACCCTCAGCCTCCACCCTTTGACTATTTTTCTGTTCTTATCTCTGATATTTGCCTTACATCTATGGTTTCCTCAAGCCGAACTGAACTGCCATTGATTTTCCAGAGTCCGTGTTCCTAATCCCCCATCCCACCCAAAACCACCACTGGGGTACGCTTCCCTGTGCTGTCCTCTCTGCCCCGAATAGCTTCACTCACCATCACTCCATGTTGAAATCCAACTTAGTTTCTTAGATAGACTTTATTTTCAGAGCAGTTTTAGGTTCGAAGCAAAATTGAGTGGGAAGTACGAAGCTGCCCCCCGACCCCGCATGCAGAGCCTCCCTCATTATCAACAGCCCCCACCAGAGTGGCACCTCTGTTACAAGAGATGAGCCAGCGCTGACACCTCTTCATCACCCGGAGGCCAGAGTTCACACTGGGATTCACTCTTGCCATTGTATGTTCTATGGGCCATAATGATGCATCCGCTGTACATAGTATCATATGGAATAATTTCCCTGCCCTAAAACCAGCTTGTTTATCAAGGACAAAAACAAATGCTTCTTTCTTTGATTCAGTAGGTATCAGCAAGCCTTTCGTGAGTGCTGACTCTGTTTTAAGGACTAGGGACCCACTGCGGAGTCATACCCAGAATTTGAGCTTAAGAGTTAATGTTATAACAAGAACGGTGGAGACATAAAAAGATAACTGTGATGCGAGATGTCTCAGAGAATGTTGGTTGGAACAAATCCAGCAATTTCAAAGTATCTTTTACTCTTTTGTACATACTACAACATTTGAGCCGTAATTGTATCTGTCTCTTGGGCATCCTACCTGGAAAGGCAATGATATTTCAGGTAAATGCCCAGCATCAGGTCCTAAGCTGATCCACTCATGTAAGTTAATAAATTGATCTTTTGAAAGCAAAAGTGTTGGGTCCCCTTGATGGCTGAGTTCTGTATCTTCTGGACTGAGACATGGGTCTTGGAACTTGGTGATCCCGTGAACAAGCCTGGAGTCCCAGAGGGCACCTCAGTCAAGGTCCAGAAATCCCTTGTGGCAAGTCTTCCAGGCAAAGGCCTCAGGAAGCCTTTGCAGTTTTGTTTTGTTTTTTTAATGGAGGAACGGAGGATTGAACCCAGGGCCTCGTGCATGCTAAGCACACGCTCTACCACTGAGCTGTACGCAATCCCCAAGCCTTTGCAGTTTACTGCCATTAAAAGTCCCTAAGAGACACGTGCATATGCAGCCACCATGTGAATAAGTGGAAAAGGAAGGTTCTCCATCAACGTGGAATATTCTAGACATGGTTATCACAGACAACTTCTGCCGTGAGAGCTGGAAAAATTCTGACATCGCCAACAAGGCTAAGAGAGCTGGTCAGCTTCTTAGCTTGGAGTTTAAAGGAAGGCAGTTTTATTGGTCTTTTAGGCTTGCCTCTCAGATCTCTGCATGAATCACAGTTCCGACAGAGCAAATTCCCGTAATTTCATTTCAGAGTGAGTCCCTGCCTTGCTCAAGTCTCCTCTCAACCTGCCTAATTGCTGCCCCCTGGCAAAAGTGCCACAGCCTGCCACCACGTTCCTCACACTTAATGGAATCAAAGCTAAATTGATGGCCTGTTAACATTCTTGGTTTGGCATTGGCTGCAGAAAAACATACCTAAAAGAAAGAAAAGAACCTATAGCCTGCCAAAAAAATGTTGTCTCCCCTACTAAAGACCCAAAATACTGAAACATTGTGGCCTAGAGGAGAAATTCTGGTGAAGTGATGTGAATGCTGTACTTTGAGAATAATCATACCCGAGGCTGTGGCTTTATTAAATTTCCCTACTTAACTGTGATCCATAAAGCCTTCGGGCAAAGGAGCCTGGAATTTTGGACCCTAATAACCAGCTGAAGATAGGTTTGTTTCATTAACTTGGAGTAATAGATTCTTCTAATGGAATTTCTCATTACAGACAGTGTTCCTTTTTCGTTTCACAATTCCATCACGCAGTCATGGCGACCACACACCAGAGATTCCCCTGTGTGATTCGTCCCAACTACTGGCCAGACAGCCTATGCTGGTATATGACTGGGGAGTGTGCACCGGGAGGTAAGCAGTGCTGTGTGTGTGTGTGTGTGTGTGTGTGTTGCTAGGTGTACCAGCACTGTGGCCGGGCAGAAACTGAGAAACATAGACCAACTGCCTTTGCCTCCAAATCTGACAGGTCAGATAGAAGGAGTTTGGCCAACACCTTGGATAAATATAAAATACGAATAAGGCTCAGAGCAGGAATGACCGCTTCCTGTCTGCTATGTGTAGGATCCCTTCTTAGAGGAGGGGAATCAGAACTGAGCTGAAATTGAGGGGTGCGTCACGGTGCGATGGATGGAGGTGAAAGAGGGTGAAGGGCCCATGTGATCTCTCTCTGTATTATTTCTTACAACTACGTGTGGCCCTACGCTGATCTCAGAATAAAAAGTTTAACTGGAATCCTCAGTTGACCATATTTAGACAAGCATCATTCTTTCAAAGCATTAAAAAATGAACTCGTATTTGCTCTCTGACAGCTCGTTGCTCTGGTTGAGGGCCCCTGTCCCTCCTTTTTCCAAGCATCTCCCTCCCACCAAGTATTTCAGAGTTAAAATGAAGGATCATGTACAATATAATTTTGTCCTTCAGGGTTTTGTGCCTTTCCTGAGCTGATGGGATAAACGCATTACTTCTCAATAACTAAGGGTCTTCAGTGTCTGTTAGACCCAACAATACCTTACATTTAAACAGAACACAACAGCACTACTCCTTTTGTTTTCTACAATTAATTTACTAACGGAAGGATGTTTTTTAACATTTAGAAGAAAACCTTTTTATTTGCTGATAGTTATAATCTTACTTTAAACAAATCTGTTTTATACAGATCTGATTATCCTAAAAAAAGAAATTAGGTAGTGAGGATTCTTCCCAATAGAATTCAATAGTTTTTGTTATAAAGAGAAGAATGTGGTTAAATGTGATTTTTAAAAAATGCTATTTACACATAGATGGGTGTCATGTGAAGTTACGTAGACCTGGGTTATATTAACCCAGTATATGTCCAGGAGTCACTGTATGAGGTCTCTACAGTTGCAATGCTCTAATCTTTAAGGAGGCTCTAAAACAACTAGCAACAGATAGAGAAATGCTCTGGGCCAGGGGCTGACAAACCTTTTCTTTTCTTTTCTTTTCTTTTTTTTAATAAAATAAAAAGTTGAGAGTTATGTTTTATTTGGCTGGAGGACTCAAGCCTGGTTGACAGCCCCTCAGATGGCTCTGAGGGACTGCTCCAAAGAGGTAGGGGAGGAGCTAGGATATATAGGAGCTTTACAACAAAGACCAGGGAGTTGGAACAATAAAAGATTACTTGTTATCTAAAGAAAACCAGGTACCTCAACTTCAAGAATGTAGTGCTTTTCTATGTATGGGAGGAAGCAAACGTTTGGGCTCATTGAATTTATTCCTAAGACAAGCATCTAGCCATCTAGGGCCATTATTTTGTCCTTTCTTATTCTGAGTATGCTCTGAGTGCACCATTGTGAGTGGCTGCAGAGGCCGGGCTGCAGGCCTGTCCTCACTGGGGGGTGGCGGCAGCCGCTGATGACTTGGTTTCAGCATTCTTTGTTTACTGATATGGTTGCAGTATTTTCGTTCACAGTGCTCCCCCTTGGTCCTAAATTCGACCAATATTTTGGGAGACATTTCATGACCAATTTTGTCCCACGGTGCTAGTAGGAAGGCTCATTCCTAGATCAGGTGAAGAATCTGTTGACATGCCACTCAAAGTGTTAGGTTTTTGGATCAGGCCCTGTTGATATTAAAAATTCTCTAGATCACCTATCTTACTAGTTTATTATGATCCAGGAAATGTTTACCCCTCGTTGCTCATTCCCATACCTAGAATCACACTATTACAATTATTCTATGCAGGGTTATACATTTTATTTTTTTCCTCAAGATGTTTAGCCATCATCAGTCTTGTTGGGGGCCTAGTTACACATTGGGGAGTATAAGAGAAAACAATCTTAAAAAAATACACAGGATATAAGTAATACAGCTAGTAACGTTAATAAAGTCACGAGTAAGGATTTAATAGTTGAGAAGTTACATTTTTGGGTTAAAATTTTGCTTGTGTTTCTGATTGAGCTTGATTGATCTTATAGGAAAATTTATATTCATGGTCAGGCTCAGAGCAGGTATTATTAATTGGCCAGGTGAGTTATCCCACCTTGTAATGTCAATAGTGGCCTAAACAGAACTATAATTTCTTTTTAGAATAAATTTTCTGAGGGCTATCTAGTTAGAGCCTTGGAATAGGGAAACCCACCAAGGTAACACAGATGTACCAGGTATAGGTAATTTATCATAAACCTAGCAATTGGATAGTTCATAATCAAAGGTAGGAGCAGTTATCAAAGTAATTGGTATACAGGCCTGGTCCGGTGTCTTGGGTCAGCTGTCTACCTCAGATGTCGTCTTCTTCTCATCCTGGCCTGGTAGCTTCTTCTCCATTTGAGCATTGTTTTAAGGTGAGCTCTACTCTATAGACCAGTCCACTGCAAGGGCTCTTTCTGATTGGAAACAAATCCAAAAGTCCGTTTCCTTCAGCTTTTGCTGTGTATGGTCTAGTTAAGAGTACCTGATAAAGGATCCTTCCATTCAGGTTGGAGATAATTCTTTAAATCATGCCTGTTCCAGTATGTATAATCCCCTGGTTGCAGGTGATGGGGCATCAGACCTTCATCCAAGGAAAGATTACTGAGCTTCAGAAACAAATCGAGTGTCCTTTTTTTTTTTTTTTTTTAACTTTTTAAAAATTGAGTTATAGTCATTTTACAATGTTGTGTTAAATTCCAGCGTAGAGCACAATTTTTCAGTTATACATGAACATACATACATTCATTGTCACATTCTCTTTCATTGTGAGCCACCACAAGATCCTGTATATATTTCCCTGTGCTATACAGTACAATCTTGTTTATCTGTTCTACATTTTGAAATCCCAGTCCCTTCCCAACCCCGTCCCCCTAGAGTGTCCTTTTAATAATTCAATTAAACTTTGCAGCAATGTGACATAATAGCAAGGAATGACCTGGGAAGTGTCTTAGTAAATATAGACCTCAATTAACAAAACTAGAATTTAATATCCACTAAAATATAATCTTTTTCTCTCTAAAGTTACCCTCATTTTTCTCAAATATAGCCAAATCAAGATTAATTTGTTCACAGGTTAAGTCTGATTATTTTGATCATATAGGCTCTTTTAAATTGTCTGTGTTGGAACTTTCAATAGGGAGTCTCAGGCTAGAATGTTAATAAGGCTTTCTAAGGCCAGGAAAGCCATGTCAAGGCTTGACAAACCTTTTCTGTGAAGAGCCAGGTGGTAAATGATTTGGCTTTACAGGCTCTCTGGGGTCTGTTGCAACCGCTCCCCTCTGTCCTTTTATCAGGAAAGTAGCTACAGATAATCTGTGAACGAATGGTGTGGCCGTGTCCAATAAAACTGTATGGACCAAACCTGAAACTGGCATTTCATACAACTGTCATATGTCACAAACTATTATTCTTCTTTGATTTTTCTTCAACCATTTCAAAATGTCCCCCAGCCAGGCAAAATCAGGTGGTGGGCAGCGGGCTGTAAATGCTGACCCCTGCTTCTAGTCCATGAGACGAGCCTGGCAAATATTAGCCCAGCTTTTGGAAAGAAAAACTGAGGTATTAAACTTGGTTAGAGATATCTTCATGCACAGTTGGTTACATGAAATCCACTTGGGTAGTTTTTGCAGAAATTAGCAAGAAACAGTTTGTAAGTGGAACGACATTTCATTAAGAGACTTTACGTATGTAGTTTATATAAATGTAATATGTGTAATTTATATATATTATACTCACACACATTGAATCAATAGACAACAATGGAAACTATGTTAGTGTTGCTTGTTCGTAAGTAAAGAATTAGAGTGTAGACTATTAATTGCTCCTGAAATCTATACTCCTGGTTGCTGCTGACACCACGGAAATAGTCCAGATTCATATTCTAAACCAACAAATCTTGAGAAGTGCTGCTGCTGGAAATTTGAGTAAATTTGCTTTCATCTGCAGCTTCCCTGCACCTTGCGGCTCATAGGAACGTGAGCTCCGGCACTGTCGGGAGCTGTCAGCCACGGCAACTGATACGCGGGGTGAAACTGTAACTGAGTCACAGAAACGCCAGATAATGGTCTTAAGAAGGATGCTGATGCTGTCTCTTTACCTACCTGGGGGGACCCTGTCCTTCTGAAAGGAGCTGTTATTTCAATTCTTTACTCTGGACTTTAAAGGAAAGTTTGGGCACCGTTGGCATTTCAGAGATGACAAGGATTCATCTCCTTCAGCGAAAGGTTCACATCCAACAGGAGTTGTAAAAAAAAATCCAGGTGATTTTAATTTGAGAGCAACCTTCAAACATTTTTCAGAGCGTGTTATCCTTTTGTCATCCTTAGTTTTGAGAGGCTCCCTACCCGTGGTTGGAAGTCTCATTTATAGCAGGAGTAACTACACTCCTTAACTTAAGGCTTTGTAAAAACAAGTGTGTAATTTTAAGCCAAATATAGCTGCTAGAGATAAAAATTTTTGACATCAAACAGCCATTTCAGATGGCTCAGAATGTTCCCAAAGCTACTTCTCAACTGCTTTTTTCAAACTTTGTTCCCCCTAAAACAGTCCCTCCAACTATTTTCTGCATACCTGCAACAGGAAAGACTTTTGTGCAAAGCTCTCCTATGGGGACAAAGCACAGTGTGCTTTTTCAAACTGCATGAGCCCACCTTCCCCCTGTGGTTCTGATAAGCTTCCCCTTCCAGCCTGTCCCCCTTGAGAAGCCATTAGCTACAGTGCAGAGGTTGGAATTACATCACTCAGGATTCTCTACATCTCTGATTCTCAGATTTCTTCGGCATTCACAGAGATTTACTATAGACTATTGACTCATTTTTTCCTTACCAACAAGACACTAACCCACGTACGATTTGATACAGGATGAGGAACAACAAAAATTTCTCCCACTTTGATTTTTCACTGACCAGTGTCAGAAAAAAGAACAAAAGTGTCTAACTTTTATCAGGGTCCAGCTATCTCAAAACACAGTTGATCTACTTCTCAGTACCCTGGAGAGGCAACGAGATCTCTTTTTATCACCTTAAAAAATTGTTTTAATTGAAGTATAGCTGATTCACAGTGTTGGCTTAGTTTCTGGCGTACAGCATAGTGATTCAGTTCTTCTTCAGATTCTTTTTCATTATAGGTTGTTACAAGATACTGAGTATAGTTCCCTGTGCTCTACAGTGGGACCTTGTTGTTTATCTGTTTTATATATAGTAGTTTGTATCTGCTAATCCCAAATTTCTGATTTCTCTCTCCCCTCCTTCCCCTTTTTCCCCTTTGGTAGTCATAAGGTTATTTTCTGTGTCTGTGAGTCTGCTTGTGTCTTGTAAATAGGTTCGTTTGTTCCATTTATTTTTAGACTCCACATATAAGTGATATTATATATTTGTCTTTCTCTGTCTGACATATTTTGCTTAGTATGATCATCTCTAGGTCCATCCATGTTGCTCCAAATGGCATTATTTCATTCTTTCTTTGTGGCTGAGTAGTATTCCATTGTGTGTGGAGATATATATATATATATAAAACATCTTCTTTATCCAGCCATCTGTGGATGGACATTTAGGTTGCTTCCATGTCTTGGCTACTGTAAACAGTGCTGCTATGAACATTGGGGTGCATGTATCTTTTTGAATTAGAGTTTTCTCTGGATATGTGCCCAGGATAGACCTCTTTTGTACTTTTCTGGTAGAAGTATGGGAGATCCTCGGTGGGTTAGGAGGAGGGAGTACAGGGTGGCTGGCCTTCCAGGCAATCATAGGAACTGGATTTCCTTCCTGGCCACGGTGCATTCAACTTTGACCCCATTCCTGTGTTATCCCAGCATGCCAGCCACTTGTCTAGTATTTAAGTAGGAATATCCACTTGCCATGGAAGGAAAAAGAGCTTGAGGGAAGGTAAATGTTGACCCAAGCAACACGGTTAGCAAGAAAAGGACACAGGATGGAGATCATTCTTGGCCTCTCATGACACCTACCCCAGGGGATCCTACACTGATTCAGCACAGCTGGTCCAGCCGCATCAGAACTGAGCAGGGTCGTAAATGCTCTGGTGCCCAGATCTCTCTTCAGGACTTGGGCACCCAATCACTTCCTGAGCTGCTGAACTGTTGGAGGCTGACGGCCAGAGCTGCTCTGCCAAGGTCATGCCTGCGCCCAAGACACTACTTCATCGAAAATAGAGAACTGGACCCTTCGCCTTAGGGTCTCTGAAAGGTCATCCAGTTCCCCACCGATTGGCTGGGGCCTCTGTTGTGACTGCATCGAGGATAAACTCCTACCTCTCCACAATTCTCCTTCCTTCACTCCCCCAAAATCATCCATCCAAGTTATATCCCAATGAACTTCCTTTTTTCAGGTCCCCATTCAGAGTTTATTTTTCCAGGGAACCCAATTTAAAACAAGCAAAAATCCCTCAGGACAGGATTGTTTTCTCTTAAAAAGTTTATTCTCTTTCTTCCTTTATCCACAATTTACTGAGTGCCTTTACTGTTCCCAATATTGTATTAACATTTGCGATTACAAGACAAAGTGTGGTGTCTCGCCTTCAAGGAGCTCTTAGTCTATCAATGGAGAATAAGATTTTTAAAAATAATGCTCATAACTATCAAATCATTTATGAAACATTGAGGGATCACAGAAAAAATTACTAAACCCAATTTGGAGAGACGGAAGAAGGTGGGAACATTTCTGGAGAAAGTGATGATGGAGCTAAGATTATATAATTTTTTATTAGTTTCAAGATTTTACTGAGATACAATTTACATTCCGTATATTCACCTGTTTAAAGGGTACAATTTAGTGCTTCTTAGTAGATCCAAAATGTTGCCCCATCATCACCAGCCTCTAATTCCAGAATGTTCTCATCACCCCTAGAATAAATCCTGTAGCCATTAGCA
This sequence comes from Camelus ferus, assembly GCF_009834535.1. NCBI lineage: Eukaryota > Metazoa > Chordata > Mammalia > Artiodactyla > Camelidae > Camelus > Camelus ferus. Next base: position 69,637,010 of record NC_045706.1, on the reverse strand, counting down.
GTTACTCCCTAGTTTCCCGTCCCACTAGCCCCTGGCAAGCACCAACCCACTTTCTGCCTCTATGAATTTGCCTATTTTGTGTCTTTTGTGTAAATTGAATCATACAAAATACGACTTTCTTTGCTCTACTTTCATTTAACACAATGTTTTCAGGTTCATCAGTGTTGAACCATGTATCAGTACTTTATCTCCTTTTTAAAAAAAAAATTATGACAAAATATACATAAGATGTACCATTTTAACCATTTTAAGTGCACAGTTCACTGGCATTAAGTGCATTCATGGTGTTGTGCAACCATCACCATTATCCATTTCTACAACTTTTTAATTGTCCCAAACGAAAACAATGTGTCCGTTAAGTACTAACTCCCCATTTCTCCCCTTTCCCTAGCTCCTGGTGACCTCTGTTCTTCTTTCTATCTGTATGGATTTACCTATCCTAGGTACCTCACATAAGTGGAATCATTCAATATTGGTTCTTTGGTGTCTGGTTTATTTCATGTAGCATGAAGTTCATCTATGTTGTGGCATGTGTCAGAATGTCTTTTCTTTTAATGGCTGAATAATATTCCTTTTCAAGGCTAGACCACTTTTTTTTTTTAACATTTTTTATTGATTTATAATCATTTTACAATGTTGTGTCAAATTCCAGTGTAGAGCACAATTTTTCAGTTATACATGAACATACATATATTCATCGTACATTATTTTCTCTGTGAGCTACCACAAGATCTTGTATATATCTCCCTGTGCTATACACTATAATCTTGTTTATCTATTCTACAATTTTGAAATCCCATCTATCCCCTCCCACCCTCTCCTCCATGGGCAACCACAAGTTTGTATTCTATGTCTATGAGTCTATTTCTATTTTGTATTTATGCTTTGTTTTTTTGTTTTTGTTTTTGCTTTTTAGATTCCACATATGAGCAATCTCATATGGTATTTTTCTTTCTCTTTCTGGCTTACTTCACTTAGAATGACATTCTTCAGGAGCATCCATGTTGCTGCAAATGGCGTTATGTTGTCGATTTTTATGTCTGAATAGTATTCCATTGTATAAATATACCACATCTTCTTTATCCAGTCATCTTCTTTATCCAGTCATCCGTTGATGGACATTTAGGCTGTTTCCATGTCTTGGTTGTTGTAAATAGTGCTGCTGTGAATGTTGGGGTGCAGGTGTCATTTTGAAGTAGGGTTCCTTCTGGATATACGCCCAGGAGCGGGATTCCTGGGTCATACGGTAAGTGATAGACCACATTTTCAAAAATCTCTTTTCCATCTGTGGAGACCTGACTTGTTTCGCCTTTTGGGTATTGTGAATAATACTGCAATGAAGATTCCTAGCTAGGATCAGCTAAGACTATATTTGAAAGACTTGAAAGATCATTTAATTGGAGTGTGGACAGTAGGAAAGCAATGTTTGGCTGGTGAGGAAGGTTAGTAGTGTCAGAGAATTCAAAACTTGTGACCCTGAGTGGCTATGTCAGTGTTCCTGCAATAGCTGAGATTTGAAATTGGCCCTGGGCGGAAAGTGGCTGAGAGGGGGAAAAAAGCTTAAATACCTTTTAATGTAGCACACAAGCGACACATTATCTGATCGACTCCCTCAGCCTTTTCCCCTTTCACCCTTTTGCTGCAACTGTATGAGCCACCAAGACCAACTTGCCTGTAGTTCCCCTGCGTGTCTACTGTTTCTCCCATCTGTTTCCTTTTTCCAAGCTGTCATCTCTGTAGTGATAAACTCCTCTATCCACTCTTTCAAAATTAGTTTGGATATTGGTGAAAATGGCAGAGTAAAGTCCTCTGAAAAGTCTCTTTCCATAAAAACAATGAGAACACTGGTGGAAAAAAAATTGTAAGAACGGCCATTTTCAGAAGTCTCAAACTGAGCCAAACACTTGCAGCAATCCAAGGAGCATTTTTCAGGGAAAACTGCTGAATCTCAGTAAGAACAGAGAGCTCCATATGACTTTAATTGCCCTGGTCCCAACCCCCCTTCCCTGCTCCACAACAGTCTTGAAACCCAAAGTCACGATCAGGTGAAACCGGCAATGTGGCAGCCAGCTGGAGGAGGAGCTTAGCAATTAAGGAGCTGGTTAGTGCATGAGGCTGGAGATTCAGGCAGAGACCAGATTCTAAAAGAATTTACACACTCTGTTATTGAATTTTCCATTTTATTCTGAAATTAGAGGCGAATCACGCAAACATTTTGGTCTTAAATCTTCATTCCCAGATAGTTGTTATTACTCGACCTGTCTTGTAGTTCCCTGAAAGGCTGTTTTTATTTGGTATGACTCAGTTTGCCTAATGCAAACAGTTTTTTTGCAGGGTGGGAGTGAGAGTGGGAGCATTTGTTGAAAACCATCAGAGGCAATTTTTTAGCATCTTGGCTGTCTGAGGCAGTGGATAACGGTTGGGGCAAACAATAGGTTAACCTAAAAAGCTAGAAAGAAAAACTGAGGAATGAGATGTCCATAGGGGCTTTGAAGAGCTCAGACACATTGCTTGGAATCTGGAAGGCCGTGTATGTGTGTAGGGCTGACCGCACACACAGGAAAGACCTCTCTGCTAACACAGCCCCATTTTCCAGAATGTACTGCAGAAGGGCACAGAGCATAGGCCAGGCAGGGTTTCCAGGACAGAATGCTGACCACAGAGGGGACTGGAGCCCCAAACTTTTCCTCTCTGGGCAGGAGGAGCCCATTTCATCAATGATGATAGGAGTTGGCAATGGGAGGGCTGTGTGAGCCTCCGGCCAAAGCTGAGGAGGACAGACTTCCAGGAGGACTGAACGACCACAGCCTCACCGGAAGCCAATGCCCGGGACCTCACAGCTAACCCTCTGCCACTCAGGTCCTGCCAGACAGGAGAAGCAGGCCCAGCCACCCAGGCAGAAGAGAGGCTGGTGAGCAGGAAGGGCATGATGCCAGATGGCAGAGCTGGACGGAAAGTCAGCCAGCCGGCACCAGCAATGTGCCAACTGTTTGCAGAGCCCAAGGAGCACAGAGGCAGGCAGGAAGCCTGGTGGCCGCCCCAGATCCTCCTGGGTGCCCTGCCTGACCACCTTGAGTGAGCCCGACTAACACCCCACAAGGGCACCTGTCCTGGGGCCATGAGACATGAGTTCAAAACCAATGACATCCTCGTCAGGTGACTTAGAGCAGATTCCATTACCTTTCCTGCTCCAAGCAGGGGGCTGTCGTGGTGACAGATTAACATACACGGAGAGCCTTTGCAAATAGCAAACTATAAATATATCCTACATCAGTGCTAGGATCCTCCAATACATTCATCTTCATCTGCTCTCTGTTTGCAGTTCACCTTTGAATATGAAAAATGGGGGCCCCATTAAGAGATTAAAGGTGGAAACAACAGTGACGCAGCCGGTGGTGGTCACAGATCAATGGCTGCACAGTTAACAGTGTCTCGCAGTACAGCACATGTGGTCCGGCCGTCCCCTGGGTCAGCCCCCCCGACCACCCTGTCTTACAGTCTCCAGGCCACGCAGTTGCTCGCTGCAGCAGAAACGCCATCTGACTGTGTCCCTGGCTGACATGCGTCAGTGACTCTCCCTCCCAGGTTCACCTCCGTCCACCCCATCCCTCCACTCCACACCCCTCCCCTCAGTGCTCCTGGACAGACATCATAGAAATGGTGGGTGTGTGGAGTTGTGGCAAAAATAAATGCAGATGTTGATGAGAACTGGGCAGCTCGCGGGAGGGGGGCTGTTTGCCCCGACCTGTGTGCACTGCCTGCTTCCTCTGCTGGGTGCCGGGGACCCATCGCCTCACCTCGGAGGAAAACCAGAAGGACGGATGCAAGATGAACTCCCTTCTGAAACCTTGAAAATTAGCTCCCTTGAATATAACCTTGAATATTTAGTAATGTGAGTCTCTTTCCAATGAGATACTGGAGATTTTGTGACTCAGGAAAGGTCTGTATTCACCTAACTTGGGTTGATTTCATCTGAACAAGAGGTCCCAGGGTTCCCTGCTCTGAGCCAGGTGCCGCATTAGAAGCTGGAGGGACGTACAACTGTGGATGGGTTGTGCCTCTGGGCTCTCACCGACCCTGCAGAAGGGCTTTGAGAGGAGGAGTGAGCTCCCGGGGGGTGTCCTGCAAGGCCCCACTGAGGAGGAGGTCTTTGAGCAGAGTCTCAAAGGGTATATATTTTGCAAGGTGTCTTAGTCCCTTCCAAATGCTGTAACAACCTACCATCGAATGGGTGGCTTATAAAATACAGAAATTTATTGCTCACAGTTCTGGAGGCATGAAGTCTTAAGATCAAGGCACCAGCAGGGTCGGGTGAGGGCCCTCTTCCTGGTTCACAATCATCTCATCCTTTCTGTATCCTCACAAGGCAGAAGGGGGTGGGAGCGCTGGGGACCCTGTTTCACAAGACATAATCCCATTTGTGAGGGCTCCACCCTCATGACCTCATGACCTCGGCACCAGCAATAAGATAGTTCAACCTAGGAAAGTGGCGGGGGGTGGGGGTGGGGTTCTCAGGGGGACACACTTTCAGGCCATAGCACCAGGTAGGAATCTGCAGGTATATTGCCAGAAGCTTGGGGCAGACTTTTCAAAGACACAGGACATGAAGGCACACACTCACACCTGGGCAATGAGGGGTGTGGGGCAGGTCCAGCAGGTGTGAGGGAATGCAACAGGCCAGAGAGGCTGTGGGACGCAAAGGCCTGTGTGGAGGGGACAGCTGTCACCCTGCAAGACAGCAGGTCCAGGAGGAGCTCATCTCTCATCTTCAGAAAGATGTCAGCAGTGCAGATTTTCTACAAATGTCTTGTTTTTTAATAGTTGGTAACTAATTTTAAAAAACCAATTAAAAAGAAAAGACAATTTAAGCCCCATTCAGAGCCCGGTACCCCTCGGTCACTCTCTGTGTTGGCTGGCTCTCTGCTTCCCAGGCCACTCTCCCCACCCCTGCACACCCACTTCTCCCCTTCCCAGCCCGTGCATTTTCCTCCATCACAGGTGTTTTCCGAAAAGCATCCAAGCCCGGTCCCAGGCACGACATCCGTTGAACCTGACCTGTCACCTGCAGTGTTAAGCATCCAGGTCTGCAGTCCCGAGGCGGCCTTTAGATTGCCTGTTTGAGACCTCTGAGCTAGAGATCCGGGAAAGCGGGGTGTCAGAGGGAGCTGAGGCGGGGAGGGAAGGGGCCAGGCCAGGAGGCTGAACGCGAAGCTCGGACCAGCCTGTTATTCCGTCAAGGGGAGTCATTCCATGGGCGCTGCAGAACCGCTACGGTTTTGGTTTTTTTTTTTTTAATCAGGAAGATGCTAAATCACATTAGGCGTTTGTTAAAGTCTGCTCGCTGCAGTGGAAGATGAACTAGGGAAGACGCGGCGTGGGGCCTCCGGTGCTCGGATGATGCTACAGGCCTCTTCACCTTGCGCAGCCGGCCCTCCGCTCAGCAGCCACACGTCAGGCAGGCCCAGGGCCAAAGCCGCCTGTGCCTGCTGCCACTGTCCCAGCGCAGCCCGCGTCCTGACACGCCCTCCCCGCCCCTTGCTCCGCCCACACCCATCACCCTGCCCCACCCCCTTTCTGGACCCCACCTGGCAGGCTCCCTCCTCAGGTCCCGCTCGTCCTGCCACCTCCCTCCCCCAGTCTCCATCTACCGTCACCTCCCCAGGAGGGATACCTGGGCCTTAGGACCCAAAATCACGGGCGCATGAGCACGCAGGTGCCCTCACGCCCCACCCCCCCAGCCCATAGCTGCGTGGCCGCTGATGGAGGGGCAGGCGGGTTCCGAAACCCATCTCTAGTCCATCCCTCACCCACCTGCCAAGCCCGAGCCCTGGGGGCCTCACCCCCCAGAGGAAGGGTGTGTAACGGGACACAAAGACCCAGCTGTGTCTTCTCCCAAGTGAGGAACTGTGTTTTAGTTCATCTCTCTAAGATGTAGACAGTGTACCTCAATGAATTTGCATAATTAATTTGATCTCTTCCTGCACTATACCCCCTCCGTTTAAAAAATTGATCTTCATCCTATGTGGTCTATATCTTTTTTCTTTATCTTGTTTATCATCTTTCTCCCGCACTAAAATGTTGACCCTATGAGTTTCAATCAATGTGATTTCCCAGGAACTAGAAAAATGACCGACGTGTAGCGGGTACAATGCCTGACGTGCGGTAGACGTAACGCCTGCTGTGTGTAGCTCCGTAACGTACTCGGAGTGAGTCATGCGCGCACAGATGGAAGGAAGGACGGGAGGAGGAGGAAAGGAGTGAGGGCGAGAGATTCGCGGCAGGGAACTCCATTTGCTGGCCATTTTAATTATTAATCAGTGAGAGAATGATGGAAACTGAGCTGGTGGTAATGACGTTGGAAAGGGCTCCAGGTGGTCTGAGTGTCCCCTTTGGCCAAGTCTGGCAGTGGATCCCTGTCAACCCAGGGCATCCCGTGCCCAGCCCTGAGATTCCAAGTTCCTACCCTCCTCCGCTGGAGGTGGGCTTCTCCGTGAGCCTGGTGCCTGTCATTTCGGTCTCTGGGTTCCTGGTTAGCTTTTTCATGTTAAAAACCATTTTTAACATCCTTCCCTCCATTGCTCTCATTTGAATTTTTTGTTTAAGCCCAGCTGATTTCCTAATGGCTTGAATTCCTTATTGAGTCATCTATCTCAGGGCTTATGCAGGCTGATGGCATCACCTGCTCTGGGGTCCTTGAGCAGAGAATTTACCAGGAGCCTGGGGTCTGGAGCTGCTGAAGGAACCTGCCCTCCTGTCCTGGCCACCCTGCCATTCCGCATGGCCCCAGCCCGTGACCTCCTTTGGGACTGGAGCATCCTTGCCTGGTTCCACTCCCAGCTCAAAGGAAACGCTTGCAATCTGGGTGGCATTTAATGCAGTAAGGTTCACAGATGAAAAGCTAATCAGGCTTTGTCTTTTAAATGAAAGCCCCTTCCTGAAATGAAGCCCAGCAGGTCCGCAGAAGCCCCTCTCCTTTCCAAAGCTGTCACACATCTGGGAGGGACGCTGGTTTGTGGTTTTAAGCAGCTACAGCGGGAGCAGCCTGGGACCCTCTGTATACCTGCTGGGCAGGCTTAGTTTTGGTAGGGAGGTCATTTCTGGGTAGGGGGGTGGACCAGAGTCTCCTCCTCTAGGGACCCGCTTTGGAGAAGGACTGACTGCTGTCTCTACCGGAAAATCCAAATGTGGGTTTTCTGCATCTGAAAGGAAATCACTGTCCATGAGAGCTAAAAACAGCTCCACCCACTGACCAAATTTAAATATATATTTATATTCGAATTTGTCATCATCTTACATCAGTATACATTTTTAAGACAAAAGATCAGAATTTGATGACTGTAACTATCTTTTTTCTTCAAAGTTTTCAGGGTGGGATGAGGTAAGTATGGGCTGAAGGATTCCGTAAGTAAATTTCTTAATTCAAAGCTGTGAAGCCAAGTTGGCTGTCCCGCCACACCCAGAGTAATATGTTAAAATGAAATAAACCAAGGTGATTACTGAAATTGCCCCACAAGGAGTGCGTTCTGCATTTGCCGTTGTGCTGATGGAGAGCTGGACTGGGATATTTTCTGAGCTTTTCTGGTTTCCCAAGAGAATTTTGTTTGGTTCTCTCAACCACAGCCTTTCAATTCTTGGCCACCTTCCAGAAAGGTTGCGTTGGGGAACCAGCCTTCTCTCATCCCCTATTGAGTTTACACCCACAGGATCTTTCAGAGTGAAGGAAATGGCCCTTAATGAGTTTTCAGTCAAAGGAGGCAGAACCTGGCACGGAATCTAAGCCCCTCCAGCTGGGCTGGAGGAGGAGGCAGCCTTCAGGATGGGAGGAGGGCTGACCCCAGTGGTGGGGTCGGCTGTGTGGCTCTTCAGGAAGAAATGCTTGTCATCTGACACAGATCTAATGCGGGACTAATTGGCACGCCTGAGCTAACTCGTTTTTGAGTAAGTTTTCGTTTGATTTTTAAAAAGCATCTCAAAAGCGTCTTCTATAAATGATTCTCAATGATCCTCGCAGAGAGAAATTAATCTCTTAACTATACTAAGGGGAGGCTTTGGCCCAGGTTTATAACTTTTCCGTGTCTTTAATAAAGTCTCCCAGTATTGAATACTAAAAGCTAAGTTTAGTGTAATTTCATCTGATTCCTTTGCAAGACACTATCTGAGAAGTCTACCACTGGTACGTCTCCCAGGGGCACATTTTGTGGGAAAACGGGGACATTTATTTTAGTAAATTTAAATACGGCAGAAGAAAGATTTTTTTCTGCTGTTTTCTTTTTAAATGGACTTGTCTTTTGAGAGGGGGAAGGTGATTAGGATTTATTTATTTACTTATTTATTTCTGTGTTTAATGGAGGGACTGGGGATTGAACCCAGGACCTCATGCATGCTGAGAATGCACTCTACCACTGAGCTATACCCTCCCGTGTTTTTCTGTTTTTAATCTTGATTTTTACACACACACACACACACACACACACACGTATATATATATATGTGTGTATATATGTGTGTATATATATATACGTGTGTGTGTATGTATGTGTGTATATATGTATATATACTTAAAGACTGAAAGACTTCTTCCGTTTTGAACATACAATCCAGACAGCAGCCAATTAATTCTCAGGTCTTCTAAAGCCAAAGCCTCTCAGAGATAATGTACTTTTGTTGTTGTTGTTGTTTTTATTCTTTATTTTGTAGCCCAGGGTAGGGCATAAAAGAATGCCTTCCAACACATTATCGGAGAAAGTCCGGCCCACATTCACTCAGGGACGTTACGTCTCTCCGTTGGAGGGAAGGCCGTTCTTGCCCCATGCGGACTCCTTTACTGACTGTGTTCATCCTCCAATTGCTCTGACTGTTGCCGGCTAAAGGCTCAAAGCTGCCCCTTCTCCAAAGAATGGCCCTTGGATGAACGGGAGCCCCGGCCCGGGAAATTATACCTCCTCCTCTAGCTCTGCCCCACCCCACAGGTGATGATGGGATGATGGAGGAAGCCCGCACAGAAAACCAACCCCCTTGCTCAAGGTGGGACCCATCTTTGGTGCAGTTCCTGCTCAGAGCTCCTCGTGGGGTCAGGCTGGTGAGATTCCAGCCAAGACTATGTCCTTAGTTAATGTCCTCCTCTGCCTACCGTGGTCCCTCCATCCTGCCCCAGGCAGCACAAGCTCTGTAAATCACAGGTGATTTACAGAGTAAAACCCAGTAACTCTCAGCTTCTGCCTCTAGGGAACTTGGCCTAAGACACCACCTGAAGGGCCTGAGGTATTTGCATGAACAAGAAGTTACATGCCAACATCGAGACCCCCGTGACCATCCTCAGAAAAGTACAGAAGGTATTTTCACGGATAAGCTTTGAGAAGCAATACCTTTTGTTTTTTCTTTTTTGTGCATAATTTATATCCAAGATTCCCAAGGTGAAAAGGGTTATGAGCTATCACTGCAGCCTAGATTTGGAACACAAACCTAACTACAAAATAGAGACGGTCGTTCCACCAAGTTAGTTGATTGAAGTGGCAATGGCCAAGTGTACATTTTGGCTAAAATACAATTTAGGTACATTTTTCCTAAGGTGATAGTTTAAGATTTAGATTCAAGAGACAGAGAAGAAAGAGCATGATGCTGTGGAAGAGTAAGTGGGTTTCAATGGAAAAGATTAGGATGAGAGGTTGGGGTATAGCTCAGGGGTAGAGCACGCGATTAGCATGCGTGACATCCTAGGTTCAATTCCCCCCGTACCTCCATTAAAAACAAAAAGAAGTTTAAAAAAAAGGTTAGGATAACCTCACCCAGCTTCTTAAGTATGCAAACAAAGATATAAATAAATGAGGATAGTTTAGGCCAGAAGGAAGAGGGGATACGTCTTTTGTATGTTCTATGCTAACCCTGGTCCCATTGAACGTTAAATAAGAACAAAAGCGCTCATTTGAATATGCAATGATTTTGTAGAAAACAGAGCATCAGTGTATTCATTCGTAATGAGAAATAAAATCAACAAGCAGATTGGAGAGTCATGTTTGCTGCTCAGTTTATTCTACCCTCTAGGCAAATGTACAGGGAAATCAAATTAAAATGAGAATTTTTCATTGCAAATGTGGACCCTAAAGGAGCAGGGGGAGATTTGCAGGACTTGAAATGCTGAAATCACTGACCTGGGACCCCCTGACTTGACCCTCTCTTCCATGCCATACCACCTGCGGAGGGGCCACCTGTGATCCTGGACCAGGCTGCCCTCATTCCTGAGCAAGGATGGAGGCACCTTGCCAGCAGCGACCTCTCATTCCTGTTTTCCTCCCTTCCTTGGCTGGCCAGCTCCCTTCCTTCCGACTGCCATATCTTCTGTATACTTTTCTGTAACACTATTTTGATCCTATTTAACTTTTTTTCTATCAAAGACATAAATGATCACTGTCAGCTAAGACCTTTGGACAAAGTAAAGGCTCTCCCTCCCCCCCACCTAGAGATGACCTCTGAGCAACAGGAGCGGAGGACTTGTGTTGCAGTGAGGAGATGGAATTGAGGACACTGCCCAAGGCATCAGGAGAGCTGGGATTACCTTCCTCCTACCTTGAAATATTCTTTCCTTTAGGCTTCAGCAAACTTTTTCTTGAAATAGCCAGATAGTAAATAATTTACGCTTTGTGCATCGCCTAGTCTCCATTATAATCCTCAGCTCCGTGGCTGCAGTGGGAAAGCAGCCACAGACTCTCCAGTGCATGAATGGGTGTGGCTGTGTCCCAATAAAACTTTATTTACAAAGACAGCCAGCATGTCACCTGGGGCTCAAGGCCCTTTCCTACCTCATCAGCTAAAGTGGCTTGAGAGCAAAGCGTGCGTTGTATGATCGAGAAGAAGTTTTATTTTCTAGTCAAACCGTTTAGAGACGCTTCACCCCTTAGTTTCTGAAATATACATTGTGTCTGGGATCTGGATCGATTTATCAGTAATTGCTCGGTCTCCTTATAGGGGGTGAAAGTTTCATGAGAAGTGAAGGATGTTTTCTGCCTGCAATTATTAACAGCGCATTTGGTGGCCCCGTGACCAGGCATTCCTGCTCTCAGTATATGCTCTCCACGTGTTCATTAAGATGCAGAAACAAGAGTATTCACAGCAGAATGAGGAGGATCCCCAAACTGAAAGCAATCCAACTATCCATACAGCAGGAAAAATAAATAAATCATTGTAGATCATACCATAAAATCACATACGGCACTGAGAGCAAACTACAACGGCGTGCACCCGAGTGGATGGGTCCTGCGAACGGTGCTGAGTGAAAGAAAGAGAACATATGGTTTGATTCCATTTTCAGAAAGTTCAAAAATCAATCCATGATGTCGGAGGGCAGAAGAATGATTTCCCTTGGGAAAGGGGTAGTTAGTGACCGGAAAGGGAAAGGGTGGGGGTCACCTGGGGTGTTGGTAATGTTGTGTTTCTTAATCTGGGTGCTAATTTCATAGTTGTGTTCACTTTTCTGTGAGTATATTTAATTTCTTTCTAAAATTACAGCAGCCATAGTAACAGCTGACCTTTCTTAAAAGGCAGTCATGGACCAGGAACTGTGCTAAGCATTTTATACATACTGTCTCATTTACTCCTCATGGAACTCCTTAAAGGTGGCTTTTATAGTGAAAACAAGGCTCAGAGAGGTTAAGACACTTGCTCAAAGTCACAAAGCTAGGGAGCAGCGGAACAACCACTGACAGATACCAGCATGATATGCAGCTTTAGGAAATTAGTCACTAGATCAGGTATTCTAGTAAGAAAGTTTTCTGGTGTTTGAGGGAGGCTGAAGACTCAGAGATGAGTAAGAGAGGAAACCTGGGGTGTTTTGAAAGACAGGGCTGGAATATCTCAGTATCTACCATCCAGTTTGTGTTGTCATGAGGCAAACAGATGGACTGACAATAGAACTGCTTGGTTCGTTGAATCCAAATCAAAACATACAACAGCCCGAGCGTGGCTCACGATTGAAGGGTTGGTTTTCATTCTGAGAATTCCAGAATGAATCCAAGCACAAACACAGCCTCTGTGGGCTGTGGCCTTAACTGTCCCATTTGAAGTCAAAACGGATGGAAAAATGTCTCGGGACCCCAACCCTGAGTGATAACGCTACAGAGGAAACCAAGAACTCCAATGAATCAGCCTTCTCTGGGGCTACTGTGGGTCCCTCTGCCCCTCCTCCCTTCCTCCCCGCACCCTCCATCCTGCAAACATTTATTGGAGAGTTGCTATTTCCAAGCCCAGTGCTCGGCACTGCAACATCTCATTTTTCAGAATGTCAGTGTCAACATAACCTGACTCATATATATGCTTGTGAAATTATTCATGTGTCCCCAAATAGAAATGGAATAATCTATGACCCAGTAAACAAATACTGCAGAAAAGTAGGAACTTTCAAATAAAGCCTGTTTCCAGCACAGGCAGTGGAATGTGAGCATTTGAAATATTTGTCTGGGTCCCTGAAGGAATCAATAAACTTTTATATGAAGGAAACAAAGTAGATAGTAGAACATAGACGCTATAACATTTTATGTTTTATTTAGCAGCAGTACATAAACTCCCCCAGGCCCCGCAGATGACACTGGTGGGCCATGCCTTCCAGCATTGAAAGCCATGCTCAGAATATTCATCTTAGACATTGTAGCATAACGCTGTCCCCCTTTACTGTGGAGTCAGTAACTTTTGGCTTAGGGGAATTTGTGATTGCTGCTTTCAAAATACACGTTCCAAAATTTAGTGAAGTAAAAACCATACAAAAGATAATTATTTTTGAGAGAAGTGAGTCATCCGTGTCCTGTATCAGAGTGTTCATAGGAATCAGTTGCTTTAATTGTGTCTAAATACCTTTTCTTTTATACTGGTTTTGTTTATGGATGCATATGCTGGCAAAGAGATAGCTATTATGGTTGTAAATTGTGGCTGATACTGAGATTAATAGCTATAAACACAGTGCACGAGGGAATTGGGGGTCTGGCTTAAACATCTCTGTAATGTTCCCACTCCAAGAGCAATATTTCATGGGTGTTGTAAAATTTATAAGCCTATATTCCTGAGGTCTGCCTGGTTCCAACCAGGCAAGACTGGAAGGTTATTCCCAGAATCCAGTGCCTAAATGAAGCTGCCTTCATGCTTATCCAAGTCAAAAGAAACACAGTAGCAGAGGTTCCAGAAGCTGAACTCAATGTGGGGTCTTGGCACCCACGCTGGTGACGGATAAGATCATTTGATTGGGAGTTTGGGATTAACAGATACACATTACTGTATATAAAAGAGATAAACAACAAGGACCTACTGTACAGCGCAGGGAACTATATTCAATTTCTGTAATAGCCTATAACAGAAAAGAATCTGAAAGGAAAAAAACATGTATATATGTATATGTATAACTGAATTGCTTCACAGCACACTTGAAACTAACATTGTAAATCAACTACACTTCAATAAAAAATGAAATTAAAAAAAGATCAATTGAAAACTGCCCCTCCCTTTCAATAACGACTCAGGAGGTGCAGAGGGGTGGGCGGGTGGGGAGGAGAATAGGGTCACATCACTGTAGCAGCCACTTCGTTAATCCCACCCCCACGGGCTGGACCGGAAGAGGAGGAGGCTGACTCTGCGTGCCGTCGCTGAGGGGATGGAGGCCTGCAGCTCGCCCCGCTGTCATGCTGGGGCTGGTCTTTACCAGCTCGAGAGAGTTGCTCATCAAATTTTCAGAAATTTTGTGAGCCTGTTGTTAAACACAGCCCTGATTAAAAATGGAATCATGCAAACTTACACTGAACAAAAGATATTTAAAGGCAAAGAGAAATGCTTCAAATTCTTCATTCCCTGATTGCGCTCTTGTCTGGGCCATGCATGGCGGTGGCCTCCGTGGGGTGTGACCTGTGTTCCTGGGCACCTCTGCCTGGCCCCAAAGTCAGTGATGGCGGAGTGCTGGCTTGGGTTTGGCCTCAGTGGGAGTGCTTGTGACACAGAAATGGGCACATCCCAAATATCAGGGTGTGTGCGTGCGTTTTGGTTTTTGGAAGGCCACTTGTTAAACGTGAACCTGCCCCCCCTGGCTGCACCCTGGTTTTTCTTTCTCCCACCCCATTCGTCACCTCCACTCCCCTGCCCTCCCCCCGTCAGTGCCAGGCTCTGGCTGGCCTTTCATAAAACCACTGGAATAGGCTTTCTTGGTGAGGTTAAAGGGAATCTCCCCAAAATAGGCTTTTCCATGTGACCCTTCATAGCACATAGAATTCCCCTTCATAGAGTCCCTGTTGTCAGCCCCAAGCCCGTCTGCACAGCCCTCTCTTTCTGCTAGTCTAGTGGCAGAAAGGGCCACACCCAGGGTTTGGGGACAAGGAGACGGGAGGGCAGGGCCCAGCAGGGAGGCATGGGTGTGGGAGTCAGAAAACTGGGATATTTAGCTGATAGTTTGGCCCTTTTCAGCCTGTGACTTGAAAGTCACAGACACTGTGTGAATCTTTTTTTTTTTTCATCTAAAGAGTAGGGGGGAGGGGGGAGGGTGTAGCTCAGTGACAGAGCGTATGTTTAGCATGCACGAGGTCCTGGGTTCAATCCCTAGTCCTTCCATTAAATACACTAAAAAATAAATTAACCTAATTACCTCCCACATCCCCACAAAAAACCCAAAGAGTAGGGGTGAGAAGGATATCTTCCTCTCTTACTTTGTGGTGTTGTTGTGGGGCTCCATGCAGTAAAACGTATATAAGAAGAGAATCACTCATATGTGAAATCTAAAAAAAAAAAAGAAAAGAAAAAGAAAATGAAAGAAAAAAGAAGACACTAAAGAACTTATCTATAAAACAGAAAGAGACTCACAGACATAGTAAACATACTTATGGTTACCAGGGGAAAGGGGGGTGGGAAGGGATAAATTGGGAGTTTGAGATTTGCAAATACTAACTACTGTATATAAAATAAACAACAAGGTTCTTCTATATAGCACAGAGAATTATATTCAATATCCTGTAGTGACCTATAGTGAAAGAGAATATGAAAACAAATACGTGTATGTATATGTATGGCTGAAACATTATGCTGCACACCAGAAATTGACACATTGTAGCTGCCTATACTTCAATAATAAAGAAGGAAGAAAATTTGTAACTATCCAAGGCTATATAATGTCACTTGTCAGTGCCTTGTCACTATTCATATTACTGGGTCTTCAAAATGTCCCTGGTAAGAAGCATTTTTTTGAAGAAAATCGGCAAATTCACAGAGGTCCTCAAGACCCATGGACTCCTAGTCTGAGCCCAATAAAATTGAATGTTTATTCTTTAAAAAAAAAAAAGAAGTATTTTTTAATACGTCACAGAGATGATACACTAACGAACATTTGTTTGGCATCATAGAACCTAGACCTGGAAGAAATCTTTCAGCTCATCCATACATCCAATGTTCTATGAAAAGTTTAAGAACTGCCACTAGTTCCCACAACCAGGAAGAGCGAGGACCAGAATGTTAAACGCAGATCTGCCTCCAACCCCGCCTCCACAGAATCTCTTTCAACCAAAACCGAAGAGCTGCTTTGGGCTCTCTGGTTCACGAGGAACAAAGACTCATTCAGTTCCCTTAGGAAGGGACATTAGAGAGGAAGGCACGTGATTACACATGTAGCTGACGGGGGACAGCCTCCTGGAAGTAACAGTGCTGCTGATAACAGCGATGTGTCGCTTTCCAAGTGCTGTATGTATATTACGCTGCTTAGTCTTCACGGTCGCCTGTGGCTTCTTTGCGGAGGCTTAGATAGGGCGAGCGTGTGTGCAGTCACGTGGCCAGCACTGTGCCGAGCCAGGAAAAGAACTTGGATCTGTCTGTCCTCAGAGCCTGGGCTTGTGACTTATGTGATGTGCTCTTCCAGGAATGTAACTGCAGGACCGCTGGCCCCATGGGAACGAAAGCCAGGAGGCTCCGGCTGAATTGCACGGGGAAGCAGGTCTCTCTTGCTTCTCAGCTGCCTCTCTCAGCTTCTGCTCCTTCTTTGCTCCAGGCTCCTCCTCCTCTTCCTCCTCCTCCTTCTTCTTCATATATATCTACTTTTTATTGAAGTATAGTCAGTTTACAATGTTATGTCAATTTCTGGTGTACAGCATGTTTCAGTCATACATGAACATACATGTATTCATTTTCATATTCTTTTTCACCATAAGTTACTACAAGATATTGAATACAGTTCCCAGTGCTCTACAGTATGAACTAATTCATCTATTTCTTCTTTTTTTTTAATCTAGGTTTTTTCTTTTTTAATGGAGTTACAGGGGGTTGAACCCAGGACCCTGTGCACGCTAAGCACGTGCCCCACCACTGACCTACACCCACCGCCTCAGGCTTCTAACTTTGGCTCGCCCACATCCACAGGGGTGACCCCAGACCCACTGGCCATGCCCTCCCATTAGCTCGTCTCTGACGTTCTGAGTTCCAAACTGCCGAGGGTGCCTCCCCGCTGGCCCTGCTCTTCTTTATCAGCTGGGCTGTGACTCGGGGCACTGGTCTTCGGGCCACCCCCCACTGCTGGTCCCGTCAGCTGTGACACGCAGCCTAGTCTAGCATGTCCAGGACATCCGTGTAGCTGGACCTCTGGGAGCCTCTCGCGGTCTTTGTGTATTGAATGTAAATTCACTGTACAGCAGGGTCCATCAGCACGCAATCCACATCCCATCCAGCTTTGTGTCCCAGCCTTTGGCCCAGTAGCAAGTGGCCCAGGGAGGTTGGTTGAAGACGTGAACTCTCATTGGACAGATGGAGAGGCCAGACTCCTAGTAACGAGGACTTTATCATTTAAGTAATCATCCAGAGAATGGAATGCTGAAGACTTTGCCTGACTTTTCCTCAATTCTCTGTTTCAGGGAAAGTATAAAATTCTTGGTCTTTATTATTTAGATTATTTGGTCAACTTTCAGTTTCACTTGACTGGTATCCAAAAGCCACCACAAGCAATAGTGGTGGGCGATAGTAACTGAATATATCCATGACCCAGAAGAGGGAAGAATCCTCGTGTCTCCCAGCCCACAGATCACTCTGGGCTGAGCTGGAAGAGAGAAGCCTTGCTAGTGGCCACCTCATCTGGTTCTTCTCGCCTTCCTCGGCCCTGGGAAGACTTGGCGTCCTTCCTTATGGTTGTGTTGGGCCCATGGGATGGACTCTGAGCAGAAGTGAAGCGAGTCACTTCCCATTGGGGACAGTTGAGGGCAGGTGTGAGTTTCCCATGACCTTGTTCTTCCTCACAGGGCGAGGTTGGCAGTTGCACCAGGAGAAGGCAGTCACAAGACAGATCACCGCAGACAGATACAATGGAGAGTCACCTGGCCTGCATCCAACTTTGTATGAACAAGAAATAAACCTTGGTTGTATCAAGCTTCTGAGACTTTGTTACCGAGGACTATCATAACCAATCCAGACCAAGGCAAGCTCCCAGAACCCTCAGCCCATAGCTCTGGCCTGACCCACGGACTCCCTCCCAGGTCACCTTCCCCTATTCAGACCCCATCAGGTAGGAGCTCAGTGATTCGAGCGTAACAGTGGTGATGAATGTAACTGACTGTTGATCAGGTAGACCCAGATCTGGATCCCCTCTGCTACTTCATAGCCAGGTGACCTCGGGAGAGTTCAACTTTCCGTTCCTCCTTTTCCTCATCCACAGAGAGGGACTGAAGCAATCTCACAGGCAATGCATGAGGATAAAATAAGAAGATATGTACTCAGCCTGCCTTCAATTATTCCAGAATCCTGCCCTTCCCCTCCCATGTCTCCCATGTCCCAAACTCTCACAAGTCACCCAATGCAGGGGTCTTCCTGAGGCTCTAACCAGCACAGACCTCTGCACCCACTACAATGCTGCTGGGTTAAGGTAAAGGGAACTGAATTCAGTTGGAAGATGGGGGTGATCTGTGCATGGCTCTGGCAATGGCCAGTCTCGACAAACCCCAGACATTCAAAATCAATGTGGCCACACGCTGGTCCTCCAGTCCCAGGTGAGACAGATGCCCCAGGTATATGTGGCATTTTCTTGCTTCCTCACCATGGCTTGGGAGCTACAGACTGCTCATGGAGGCAGGAAGGGAAGGGTTTGATGAGTGCCTTTAGCTTTGTTTACCCCTTGCTATTAAATAACAAGACATCATCTAATGATTCTGGTTCTCCTTTATTTGTCTTCCAAAAGTGATCCTACAAAGTTGCAGAGACTGGGGTCCAGACTTTTATCCCACTGGATACAGTGAAGTACGTCTAATACGACATAGGCTAAGAATGAGTTCCAGAATAATGTGTGTGTGTGTGTGGAGGGAGGTGTCCATGTGACAAGATATCCCGTAAAAGCCACACCTGCTACATGTAAACATTTCCCTCTCCAGAGCATCTCACAATTTTTGGAGGGATTCTAGGTAGCTCCAAAAAATAACCCCAGTTTAGCAAAGTTAACTTTAAGAAAAAAAATGAGACTTCTCAAGTATTCCCTGAATAAAGGTGGAAAAGTAACAAATAGGAAATTACATGTGGGAAACACGTGGGAAACGGTCAACTATTAAAAAGCAAAAATAACATCCTTAGGGCTTTAATTAAACAAGATAGTGAGAAAAAAAATCAGTAAGTGACAACCTTCACGTATTCATCACAAGAAATCCGGATGTGTCAGTAGAATTGGGCAAACCTCCTGTGCTCGAAGCTGGCCTGTGTCCTCTCTGGCCCCAGTCGTGGGTTATGACTTGTCTCCCAAAGTTCTCACCGTCCTTTAACCTTCTCTTCCATAGGCCACCTTTTCTTTTGTGTTCGAGGTGTAACTATTGTCTTCCGCTAGGAAGTGATGAAAACCCAAATCATGTCTCCTGATTTCTCCCCAGAACCCTCCAGCCACTGGTTTTGGAAGAAAGACATTGAGAGTATCATTTCTGGGATTCCAAGCCCACTGGGACTCTAAGCAGAAGCTGTGAGCAGTGGCTTCAGTGTCTGGGAGCTCCTCTGTCCTGACCAGATGGGGCTAGAACAAACTAGATGTTAGATCTTTGAAGATCCAATGATTAGGAGAACCATGAAACAAAAGCCCTTATGTGCATGGGGTCTAATGAAAAAAGGCAGCGTCCTTCCCTCACTTCCCTGGTCTATCTTCTGTTTCATTCCTGCTCTGATGAGGACCAGTGTTTTAGTGAAGTTGCTCTCTGCTTTGGCTCCAGGAATCTGCTTGTGTTTTCTCCTAGTGAGAAAGGGGCTGTTAGAAAAGGTAAGTGGGCCTGGGGCTCAAGCAACTTTTAAGCCTGACAGATTTTTTTCTACAACATTTTTTCAAAAATTCCTGTAAAAGAAGCCTGAATGTTCTCGTTAATTTTCCTGTTCTTTAAGTTTTCCGTGCAGAAAGAGGGGAACAGAGGTGTGGCCAGAATTGCCCACAAGAAGCCACATCTCTCTGGACCGTTTGTGGCAGACAGGTGACCTTAGGAAGTTCCTCCCAGTATTTAACCAGAATCTTTCCTATTCTTGTCTAAATAATTAGAAAAATTTCAAACAGAGTGGATGTCAACAGGTGAAAAAGACATTCATTTTTCTTCCTCTTCTTTTATGTTTCTCCCTTTCTCTTCCATTCCTCCCAAGGCAGAATTTAGACAGTTGCAAATCGGAAGCTCCACTGTGAGCTGGAAACAAGCAAATGAAATCAGAAAATGCTTAACTCAACAGGCACTCTCTTTGCTAGCTGGGGTCGTCTAATTAAACACCTGATGGAGTGCGTTCACCCACGTCTCCTACGGTGGGCATCGTGAAAGCCAGGCACTGAACTTTGCTACTCTGTTGGAAAGATTTTCCACACAGTATTAAGGGAGAAGCAGCCTTTCCCTTCGCACAGCCCTACCTCCTTCCTGATGCTCGCAGCTGGGTTTAAATACAGACCATCACTTTCATGTCCACTGTCCTTCGAGGATGCTGTGTTTGCTGACCTACACAATTCCCAGTGACCTCCAAGGCAAATTAGACCTGACCAAGTGAAAATTACAAAACCAGCAGTACCCCTTCTGTTGCTCCATCAGTGTGAAGACCTGCTCTCTCCCTGCAGTGCTAATAATCAAATATGAAATATTTAAATGGTGCAAATTGCATCAATTAAAATTGTTTTCATTCCAAGTAAGCTCAGATGGCTTGCATGTCTTTTTATGTTTGATATACTTCCTTAATTAAAAAGTACACAATGATAAATTTACAAAGCACCAGCAATTGTAACATCAGTGCTTCTCTCCGTGCAAAATTAAGAAAAAAAATTTTTTAAAGAAAGGCTGAGGTAGAATTGTTTTGTAAGGTGTACACTTCAGGTCTTACTGCTTCATTATTTTGGTGACATAATGAGCCATGGATATAAGGGGTGCTTGTTAATTCTAAAGTTGACCTTGGTTTGCGTCTCTAGGACATGCTAAGTCTTAAGGAGTGGAATAAATGTGTAAGGCTACCAAGAAAGGATGAGCCAAACTGAGTCCTGAGCACAGGTCACTTTAATGAGGTCTTTTAGGAAAGTAAATCAGATCAGTCTCTCTCTTACTTAGTACTCTCCAATTGCTTCCATTTAGAACAAATCCAAGCCCCTGGCTGTAGACCTCAGAGTTCTAATACAAGCAGACCCCATTATTTCCCTCGTTCCCTCACTCACCTCCCTCCAGTCACACTGGCAGTCATTGTTTCCTGGGAAACCGAGGTGATTCTCACCTCAAAACTTTTGCCCCTCTGTTCCCTCTGCCCAGAACATCTTCCTAATACATTTTTTGCATTGCTGACGCATTTTGTTTGGGCTCCGCTAAAAAAAAAAATCATCTCTTTAGAGTGGCTTTCTCTGACCACCCAGTCTTCCCTCTGACCCCCTCCCACTGCCAACTCTCTTTCACAACACCCTTTTTTTTTACCGCTTTCTTTCCTTCATCACACATAATACCTGCAGAAGTGACCTTTTCTAACCATCAGTTACTGAGTTAATGCCTGTTTATCTCGACTGAAACATAAGCTCATGGAGGGCAGGGGCTTTATTTGTCTTGCTCATCTTGAAACCATGGAACCTGAAACAGTACCTATGCGTAGCACATGTTCAGTAGATCCTTGTTGATTTGGCACATCTGTGAATAGCAACATAAGTATGGGGTTAAACCAGCCTTGCCCTCATGATGCCACTGAAGAGGGTGCTGTTCCTATGAAGAGCCTTTTGTCCAAGAATCTGGGGTCTCAGGTGTCTCCAGGTCCACCCATCTGGCTAGCTGTATCCTAGCACCAAGTGATTTTAGATGAAAATTTTAAATAATAATAGAATTATTAGAATTCTATTAGAATGGCAGAATTAGTAGAATCATTAGATAATCTATTATCTAATAGATAGTAGGATTCCCCTTTGAGGTCCTCTAAGAAAATATTCGAAGACTGGTTCTTCAAGTGACTGAAAATAACAGAAATAATGTCTGATACTCAACTATTAAAATGATGCTACTTACTTACCAACAAGGCAGCATGTGCTTTGAGCTATTTTCCTGCCTTGGAGACTAATCTGAGTTTCTCTTTACTAGTTCTCTCAATCCCATTTCTCTTTCTGACCAATGGTCAATGGCTGATTGGCAGATGGGTCTCTTACTAGCTACAGTATGGATGACTTGAGGTGCTCCTAGACCCACAAGAAGTAGGGTAGTGTCGTGGGACAGAGCAAAGTCTCCTGTTGCAGATGGACCAGGATGAATCATGACTCCTCCATGTACTAGCTGTGTGACTTTGGGTGTGCTCCCTAACCTCTCTCTGCCTTCACTTTCTCATCTGTAAGATGTATGCTAATAATAGTTTCTGAAGGGGTTGTAAGAGTAAGTGAAAGAATGTAAGGAAAGCACTTAGAACAGTGTGGAACAGTGCCGGACACATAGTAAATACTGTGTTATTTACTGTATCTGCCCTTAAAGAATCTGCTGTCCAGGGAGGAAAAACCGGACACACAGAGGAAAGGAACGCAATGGTGGTACATCCGTTAAATGCCAAAAGAATACTATGGATCAGAAATACCATGGGAATTCAAAGAAAGGGAGAGACCGCTCTGGACTGGGGAGCTTAAAGAGGCCGTCGTGGGGAGGGTACAGCTCAGTGGCAGAGCACGTGACTAGCATGCACAATGCCCTGGGTTCAACCCCCAGTCCCTCCATTAAAGATAAATGAATAAATAAAAACCTAATTACCTCTCTCTCCCCCCAAAAGAGACCATCATTGAACTACATTTAAGCTAATGCCTTGAGACCTGGACATTCATGTGTCCTCCTTTCGGGAACCATTGATTGGGTTGGAATAAAACCTCCACACCTTTGATTCTGAGGTTCCCGCCCAACATTTGTAATCTTTTAAGCTACCATGAAGAAGTAGGCTGTGTCGACCCACCTCGTGGTATCATCGTACACATTAGGAAACTGATCACACACGTTTATGTTGTTTTTTAAAAAAAAATTTTTTTTAAATTTTTTCAAATGGACAGCCAGCCCATCCCCATGGAGCCCAGAGTGAAGACAAGTCAGCTTAGCTACATGGCAGCCTAAATTCCCACTACCCAAGACTCTAAGCAGGGAAAGAAATGGCCATCAAACATATCGCTGCTTCAAAGATTTTAAATTTGTTCAGTTTCAAGTTCAAGATTTGATAGATGAAAGCACTATTAGAGAGAAAGGCAACCTTTCTCTAAGTCTGGCAGCTGGCTACTGGAAGTCTGACAGTTTTGGTGGTATTGTTACAATGCCTACAATCTCTTGGGGTTAGCTTTTGCAAAATGGGTTAGCAAATCCGATTTTCGTTCTCTTGACCAGGAAAGGACCAAGAAGGTACCATCTTGAAGGAGAGCCCTGATTCATGAACGCAGTCCCTTGTGTGGAATCGTGGGTCTTCTACTGCCTCCACCTCCCCGTCGGGCTGTCCTTTCCCTGCCTCTAAGCAAGAGGCTGCCCTGTTCACACTACCACCCGCCTCTCAGCCTCAGGTGCCAGCTGCCTGCCCGCCTGCCCAGCTGGGGTTCCTGCTGCTGGATGCCAGAGGGTCAAAGGCTGGGAGGGACCCCCATCTTCCACACTCCCTTCCATTTTAAGTCCGAGAGAACCCCCATCAGTTGGCTTCCTGGGATCAGTCTTAATCATTTTACTAGATTCCTTAGTGAGGCATCTGAGGATGATTCCTTTGCTGTTGGAAGGCAGGAGCCAGAGGAGTTTGCTTGAGAACTGTGTCTGATGGATGGATGCTTTATTAGGCATAGCTATTAACTTTACCATATATACGCTATGTGTGTGTGTGTGTGTGCACACACACACACACATACATACATATATGTGTGTGTACAGATACACCACAGACAGTTTATATACACACCCATAAGTGTAAGCATAGATACAAGGACATATATTTCTTTTTCTGTCCAAATGTTGAATGTTCTGTTAAGACATCTGATGAAATGGTACCTCAGAGGGAAAAATGAAAGATTGTCTCATTACAGGCTGTTTCCATGGTAGCTTAATACCCTCGCGTAGCACCCTGGTGATGAGTTATTACTTTTTAGCTAAAACACATTGTACGGAACTGATTCATAATATAAATTGCCTAGCATAACAACAGGTTAATTTTTCTTACGTTTATTCTCAGAAGCGAACACACACCGATAGATGTGATAATTTAGCTCCACATCGGACTCAGTCATCTCAGCTCTTTCTTCACAGAGTTAGCAAAGGAAGGGAAAAGGAGGCTACAGAGGCCCTCAGGGATTCCCTCAGGCGACGGATGTAGGTGGCGTCTCAGATGTCACCCTGAGAAGGAGCATCTTAATGAGCAAAGTCCCCTCCTAAAGCTGCCAGAGCGAGTATTCCAGCAATTATGCTACGTCAGATGGGATTGTCCCCGCGGCACGTCTTGAGCTCTGGAGCAGAACTGATACAAAATGGCTTGGCTGTTTACAAGGGCTTCTGGGAGGAAACTGCCCCTGACATAATGAGAAACCTCTTCCCTGGAGGAGAGACCAGATCTCCGCGGTTCTCGTGTTTGACCAGCAGGCGTCAGAGGCTTAGGGCAGTGTCCTCCTTGTGGTCAAGATGCAAAGATGGCCCAGGGAGCTTAACAGAATTGCCTATGGGAGAGAGGTGTTGACAGGGGTTAATAGAGACCGGAGCCCAGATAAGGCAACTTCAAGCTGTGCCAAGCGCTAACAGGCTTCTGGAATTCTCTTAGGAACTGAGAATGTATCTGGTAGCTTAAGAGGTTAAATCCCTGGATTTCATGCTGCTTCTGCATTCCTGGGATGCCTTCCTCCTCATCCTTCCAAATCCCACTTCCCCAGGCAAGTCTTGACACAGGGAAAGACCCTCTAACATAAATATTCAACAAAGAAAAATAATCAAGAGAAATATTCCAAATGTTCATGTGGGGGTAGACATTTTAAATCCCCCAGATGCATTGATACCAGATGATCAACTTCAATTTAAAGATTTTCAGGCCACCAATGCGTCTAGGTATAAAGAAAATGGAAGATAACAAACCTTAGATAAAATTACAATAAAAAACTAAGATATGTTCCATCTTCTGTCTTGGAACCACTAATACTTGGAGATTAAAAAGCAAATAAATAAGAGACTGTAGTTATATTCTTAGTTACCAACATTATGTATTCCAAAATTGATTACATATACATAAATTAGATATTACATATAATAATATATACAAATATAATATATATAATAATATATATTACATGTAATATTATATATATTACATATATATATATATATGTCACAGTCCATGGAGAAAGCTGGAGACTAGAAAAATGTTACTATTTCATTAGTAGCTTTATTTATATCATAATCCAGTTCAATTCAATTTTAAGTTCAAAAGTAAACTAACAGAGAAATTCGTCAATACGTAATGTTTTAATTGGCCCAAAGGATTTTCAAAAAAAATTGTTAAAATTGAATTGAGGATTCCTTTTACACAGTTTGAAAAAGAAGATGTGCTGAGATATTTTATCTAGAAATAGCTTCTGATGGGTACCAGGTGAAAAGGAAAAAACAAAACATGGTGATGTAACAGAATATTAATTGCAGGGTGTACATCGTAACAATTCCATGTTTTAATATACTGCAAAATGACCACCACAGAAAGTTGGATTAATATCCATTACCACACATAGTTACAATTTTTTTCTTGTAATGAGAACTTCTAAGGTCTGTAGGCATACCTCAGAGATATTGTGGGTTTGGTTCCTGATCATGGCAGTAAAGTGAACATTATAATAAAAGAAGTCACATGATTTTTTTGGTTTCCCAGTGCATATAAATGTTATATTTACACTATGCTGCAGTCTATTTAGTGCGCAATGGCATTATGTCTGAAAAATGTACATACCTTAATTTAAAAATACTTTATTGCTATAAAAAATGCTAACCATCAAAACTTTAGTGAGTCATAGTCTTTTTGCAGATGGAAGGTCTTGCCTCAGTGTTGATGGCTGCTAAATAATCAGAGGCGTGGTTGATGAAGTTTGGGGTGGCCGTGACGATTTCTTAAAATAAGACAGTAATAAAGTTTGCTGCAGTGACTGACTCTCTGTAGTAGGCAATGCTTTTGGATAGCATTCTATGCAGAGTAGAACTTCTTTCAAAATTGGAGTCCGTCCTCTCAAAACCTGCCCTTGCATTATCAACTAAGTTTATATAGTATCCTAAATCCTGTGTTGTCATTTTAACAGTCTTCATAGCATCTTCACCAGGAGTAGTGGTTTCCAGCTTAAGAGGCGTTGGCTTAAGGGAATTTTGTGGCTGGTTTCATCTCCTATCCAGACCACTCAGACTTTCTCCGTCTCAGCAATAAGGCTGTTTTGCTTTCTTATCCCTTGTGTGTTCACTGGTACAGTAATTTTGATGTCCTTCAAGAACTTTTTCTTTGCATTTACAGCTCGGCTAACTGGTGCAAGAGACCATTTTATGTACATGTTGGCCATTTGTATGTCTTCTTTGGAAATACATCTATTCAGATCTGCTGCCCATTTTTAAATCAGATTTTTTTTTCCTATTGAGTTGCATGAGTTTTTTTGGGGGGGGGATATTAACCCCTTATCAGATGTATGATTTGCAAATAAATATTTCTCCCACTTGGTAGGTTGGTTTTTCATTTTGATGATGGTTTCTTTTGCTGTGCAGACTCTTTTTAAGTCAATGTTGTCCCATTTGTTTATTTTTACTTTTGTGGCCTTGGCTTTTGGTGTCAAATCCAAAAAATCATTGCCAAGACTAATTTTGAGGAGATTATTGCCTATTTTCTTTTAGGAGTTTTATGGTATGAGGTATTATGTTCAAGTCATTAATCCACTTTAAGTTAATTTTTATATATGGTATAAAATAGTGGTCCAGTTTTCTTCTTTCACATGTGGCTGTCCAGTTTTCTCAACATCATTTATTGAAGACAGTCCTTTCCTCATTGTATATCCTTGGCTCCTTTATCATAAATTGACCACATTGTGGGGTTTCTTCCTGGGCTGTTTATTCTGTTTTGTTGATCTGTGTGTGTGTGTTGTTATGCCAACACCATACTGTTTTGATTACTGTAGCTTTGTAATAAAGAACAGTTATTCATGAAAGAAAGGACAAATATTTATAGAGCATCTCCAGGTGGATTCATAGATACTCTTTTACTTTAACCTCAAGAAGCCCTGGTGGGCTTTCCTGTGCCCTCTCCCAGATGAGAAGCGTGATCTCAGAGTAGTGAAATGGCTTGTTCAGAGGGAAATGCTGATAATGCAGAGGCCTGGGTCCTGAGCCCAGTTCTATTAAAGCTAAAATACTGTTGCATTTGGTACATCTTCAACCAGATGCTTTTACACTTCACAGAGTCCAGATATAAACTTAAAAGAATATAAAAATAAAAATATTTTAGGCTATAATATCTAAATGTCCTGTAAAGAAGGAATTCAAGTGGATTGTGAGGGCAAAATAGCGATAAGTCAAAATGGGAAACAGAGATCTTTGGTAATCAGAAAAAAAGAAAGCAAGCTGCATCCACACTGGGCCACAACTTGAAAAGGAGAATAGAGTCCCTTAATTGTTCAGGTTACCCAAGACCCCAAGAGACTCTGGTTTATAGGTGGTAAAATACAGTATGTAAGAGCACTGGTTCACAAGCCAGTCTGCCACTTTCTAATGTAAGATTGGTAGTGGCCACATTATAAACTTCTCTCTGATTTTTTTTTCTTTCTCATCCATAAAATGGAGGAAGCACTATTAATTTGTAAGGTTTTGGGGAGTTTAAAAAGTGATATGTGTTTTAAGTTAACTAAACCTAATATGACTGAATTTATAAAGCTGTCACAAGGGCAGATCAAGTGAGTAAGATATAAATTATGATGATGTGTTAGTCATTTCCTTTGATAACTGAAACTTTCATTTTCCAATCGATAGTATTGAGATTTCACATTACTCTTCAAGTCTATAAGAAATCAAAAAGAGTTAAACTTCCTATTCTGAGCAAACAACAAAGTATCAGAATTCTTGACTTTGAGTCATATATTGAATTAAAGCAGAATTCAATAAAACTAGCAAAAAATAATAGAGAAAAGAATCAATTAATGCAAAAATCTGTTGCTTTGAAAAGATGGATAAAATCAATAAACTTGTAGATAGATAATGAAGAAAGATAGAAGACACAACTTGCCAATTTCAGGAATAAAAAGGAGAACTCACTACAGATTCTACAGACATTAAGATGGTAATAGTATTAAAATCTTTATTCTGATAAAATTCATAATTTAGATGAAGCAGATACATTTTATAAAAGACAAAAGCTATCAATGCCCATTCAAGAAACAATAGATAACCTGAATATATATTTTTATCTATTAAATAAGTAGGATTATTGGTTAAAAACTGCCCACAAAGAAAACTCCAGGCCTAGATGCCATCACTTGTGAATTCTACCAAACATTTAAGGAGGTAATAATACGAACTTAGCACAAACTCATCTAGAAAATTAAGGAGGAAAAAAACACTTATTTTATGAGATCAGTGTTACCCTGATACCAAAACCTAACATGATAATTACAAGAGAAGAAAACTAAAGACAAATATCCCTTATAAACACAGATGCAAAATACTTTAACAAAATTTTAGTGAATTGAACACATTAATTTGTAAAAAGACAATGCATCATGACAAATTGGATTTTATCACTGAGTTGTCAGACTGGTTCAATATTGAAAAATGAACTTTCTTTGGATTATTGTTTGAATCATATATCTTTTTTCATCCTTTTAATTTTAAACTTTCAGAATCTTTATATTTAAATTGTGTCTTTTACCAATAGTACAGAGTGAGCTTTTGTGTTTTAATCCAATCACTGGGAAAAGAGATTATAGATTTTTCTATATCTCCCTTCAATTCTGTACTTTTTTGCTTTTTATCTTTTGAAATTATATTATTAACTGCAACAAATTAAAAAATAATATGTCTTATTTGTTTGTTGAACATTTTTTCATTATGAATTATTTCTCTAACTCTAATAGTGATTTTTGCTTTAATAGCTTTTTGTCTGATAAATTAGACTGGATGAAAATTAAAAACCAATCATCAAATGCACTATTAAGGCAATTAAAAAAAATCAAAACATAGGTGGAAAAAGACATCTGCAACACATATCTGAAAAGAGGCATGTCCCAGAAATAAATAAAGAAATAAAGAATGTATCAGTCACTAAGAAAATGTCAAATACCCAATAGCAAAATGGGCAAGACATCTGAACAGGCATTTCAAAAAATGATATTTAGAAGCAAGATGGCAGAGTAGAAGGATGCTTGTGGCTCACCCTCTCCCACAAATACACCCAAACTCACATCTATGGACCTACTCAGCCAACCAGAGCAACTGCCGAACTCCGACAGAACATCACCCTCTTCAAAAGACAAAGATGCCTAAAATCTGGTAGGAGAAAAGGAAAAAAGAAAGGAGAAAAAAGCAAAACAGTGCAGGACCGATCCCACAGGGAGGGAACAGCAAAGGAGGACTGGCGCTCGTTTGCTGGGTCTCCGCTCTCCAATGGAGAGGCCAGCAGGATGGAGGGGGAGCCTCTGAGGCTCAGATCTGCTCCAAGCACCCCTTGACCAACAGAACGGAGTTAAACAGGCACAAAGGGTCCCCACGACACCCAGCCCAAGATGTGAGCCAGCAGCTGGGGCTGGGACAGGCAGCCTGAGCCTGGCAGAGGACTGGGGGGGCTGCACTGAGGCGGCCCTGGGGGACTGCAAGTTGCTGCACACCGTGGCTGGGAGGGCATACAGAGAAGAACAACCTCAGTCCCCCATAAATTGTGAAAAAAGCAAAGCAACATGGCTGGTGTGCTCTGGGGGGAGGGGCGCCATAGCCTCTGTCTCCTCAGACCCGCGCCGCCATTACTTGCTCTTCTCCTGAGAAGAGAGGCGGGGCGCAGCCACAGCTGCCATCTCCTCCTGTGCTCAGCGCCCTGGAGAGGGTGGGGCCAAGACCTGAATCCGCACCCCGGGGCTCCACAACCTCCTGGGCAGGAATTTGACTTGTTTACAGCCCAAGGCAGATAGGATCTTTCTGCCCTGACACCTCAGAGAACTCGGGCCGCCAAGACAAACAAGGAGCTGAGAGTTGGCATGGAGCAGGGGCAGAGCCATTCCATGGTCTTCCCAGAGCCTGCCTACAGAGCGCTGACCTGAGGCAGAGCTGGCAACTGCACAGAGCAGCAGAGTGACTGGCACTGGGAGACGGTGGGTGGCCACCCGCCTTCCTGGCAGGAATGCAGCACCTGACCATGGTGCTGGGAAGGGGTGTTATCTGCCCACCTGCCTCCCCTGAGCGCAGCATCTGACTGCAGCATCGGGAGGGGGAGTGACCCGCCCGCC
Source organism: Camelus ferus (assembly GCF_009834535.1). Classification (NCBI taxonomy): domain Eukaryota; kingdom Metazoa; phylum Chordata; class Mammalia; order Artiodactyla; family Camelidae; genus Camelus; species Camelus ferus. The sequence goes on along the minus strand of NC_045706.1, from coordinate 69,607,135 downwards.
CACCCACCGGGTAGGAGCTCAGCACCTTGGGAGGGGGCTTGATCTACTAGCCAACAGCCACTGGGAGCAGCACAGATGAGGGTGCCAACAGGGCCTCTGGAAACAGAAAGCTGAGTTCACAAAACAGGGCAAAGACACAAATACCTCTTGATAAAATCATTAAGAGCACACCATCTCCAGGACTACTAGATAACTGATACTCCTTAAGCTACAGTGCCAGAGAGATATGAGCAATATGAAGAAGCAGAGAAACCACTCCCAATTAAAAGATGAAGAGAAATCCCCTGAAAGCACGGATCAAGGAAATAGACGTTGATGGCCTGCTAGATCAAGATTTCAAAAAGGAGTGATCAAAGTACTGAAGGAACTAAAAGAAATAGTGTTTAGAGATATAAAATATGTCAAAAACAAAATTGAAGCTATAAAGAAGAGCCAAGTAGAACTGGTAAACTCCTTTGTTGAGATGAGAGCTGACCTAAAGGCTGTGCAAAGCAGGCTAGATAATGCAGAGGAACGAATAAGTGACCTAGAAGACAGGACAACAGAAAGCACCCAATCAGAACAGCTGAGAGAAAAACAAATAAAAAACAATGAGTACAATATAAGGGACCCATGGGATAATCTAAAGCATGCCAATCTATGCATAATAGGGGTTCCAGAAGGGAAAGAAAGATCTAAGGGGACTGAAAAGGTATTTGAAGAAATCATGACTGAAAACTTCCCAAACCTAAAGGAATCAGATATCCAAGTACAGGAGGCTCAGAGGGTCCCAAACAGGAAGAACCCAAACAGACCCACACCAAGACATATCATAATCAAGATGGCCAGAGTCAAGGATAAAGAAATGATCCTAAAGGCAGCAAGAGAAAAACAAAGAATGAGTTACAAGGGAACCCCCCATAAGGCTCTCAGCTGATTTCTCTACACAAAAACTACAGGCCAGAAGGGAGTGGCAAGATAGATTCAAAGTCCTGAATGAAAACAAGATGCAGCCTAGGATACTCTATCCAGCAAGGCTATCCTTTAGAATAGAAGGAGAGATAAAGAACTTCACAGATAAGCAAAAACTAAAAGAGCTTAGCAACACTAAACCCATGCTAAAAGAAATAGTCACAGGTCTACTCTAAATAGAAAAGAAGCAGGATGCTACAAAAATGAGAAACTCATAACTAGAAAGGAGATAACTGCCATGAATTACAAAAAGAACAAACACAAAACTGTAAAAGAAGACATCTAAATTATTAAGAGTGGGAGAGGGAAGCAAGGAAAGCCACTGTGGAAAACAGTATGGAGATTCCTTAGAAGACTAGGAATAGACTTACCATATGACCCAGGAATCCCACTCCTGGGCATATATCCAGAAGGAACCCTACTTCAGAATGACACCTGCACCCCAATGTTCATAATAGCACTATTTACAATAACCAAGACATGGAAACAGCCTAAATGTCCATCAACAGATGACTGAATAAAGAAGCTGTGGTATATTTATATGATGGAATACTATTCAGCCACAAAAACTGACAACATAATGCCATTTGCAGCAACATGGATGTTCCTGGAGAATGTCATTCTAAGTGAAGTAAGCCAGAAAGAGAAAGAAAAATACCATATGAGATCACTCATATGAGGAATCTAAAAAACAAAACAAAACAAAACACAAATACAAAACAGAAACAGACTCATAGACATAGAATACAAACTTGTGGTTGTCAAAGGGGCGGGGGGTGGGAAGGGACAGACTGGGATTTTAAAATGCAGAATAGATAAACAAGATTATGTTGTGTAGCACAGGGAAATATATACAAGATCTTGCAGTAGCTCATAGCAAAAAAAAAATGTGACAATGAATATACATATGTTCATGTATAACTGAAAAATATGCTCTACCCTAGAATTTGACACAACTTTATAAAATGACTATTACTCAATAAAAAATGTAAAAAAATGATATTTAAATGGCCATTAAATTTATGAAAAGGTACTCAACCTCATTAGCAATCAGGGAAATTTAAACTAGCATCACATTCAGTAGAAGGGCCAAAATTTAAGTCTGAAAATGTTAACAATTGGCAAGGATGTGGAACAATAGGACCGCTCATATAAATCCAGGAGTACATTAGTACATATTGGTGGATATCAATACCACTGTTCTAGTAAACTTTGACCCTACACAATACATTTCACCATATACATACCCTGCATTCTGGCAGTTTCACTCTTAAATACATACCTGTAAGAAACATGTGCACATGTAACCAAAAAAATATGTATAAGAATATTCATAGCAGCACAATTCATAATTACCAAAAACTACAAACAACCTAAATATTTATCAGTGGTAGGACGGATAAACTTGGGTACACTAATAGAATGAAATATTATATAGCAACTTAAATGACTGAACTATTTCATGCAACAATTTGGGTAAAAATTGCACATATATTGAGAAAAAGAAGTCAGACACAAGAAAATACATACCATACAATTCTACTTACAGAAAAGTCAAAAACAAACAAACAATCTATTGTGTTAGAGGTCAGGGAAGTGGTAGGGGTATAGGGTAACTTCCAGAAGGGGAGTAAGGGACTTTCTGGGGTTCAATAACATTCAATTTATTGAAGTGGGAGGTGGTCACCTGAGTGTCTTTACTTTGTAGTAATTCATCAAGCTGTGAATTTATAATGTTTGCACTTTTCTAAATCTATGTTGTACCACAATAAAAAAGTTAATAGGGGTGGGGAGGGTATAGCTCAATGGTAGAGCACATGCTTAGCTTAGGTGCTGGGTTCAATCCTCAGTACCTCCAGTAACAACAACAAAAAAGGTTTTTTAAAAAAAAGTTAATAAAAGTCCTTAACTCTTGAACTCCAACTAAATTTAAATCCTTTCCTGGGTTTCTTGATAGTGAAGCCATAAATGGAAGACATTAAATCATGTGGAATTTACTTTCCAATACAAAGAAATATCCAGCTAGCTTTGATTCTGGGTAATAATATGCCTCCATTAAAAGAACTTCTATATAATGTTCCCATGTCAGTTCATGGCGAAAGGATTGTGTCTGCTTAGTTCATCATTGTATATCTAGTACTTAGATTAATTTCTAGACTGAAAAAAAGTGCTCAGCAAACATGTATGAAATGAGTAAATGCATTAGAAAAAAAAGAAAACTGTCATTTGAAGTAACTTTTTGGGGAGACCTGGGCTCCCACGTTGTTGTGACAAAGTATGGCAGTATCAGCAGTGTGAAGCCTGGTATTTATTTATCATATCTCTTATAATAAAAGCTACACCACTGTGTGAAGCAGCTCAGGAAGTGGCAAGAGAGGAGGCCCCACCCTTTCTTCCCCTGGCAGCCTGAGAAGCCACACATATGTCATAATCGCCTACTTCAAGCCCACTTTCTGCTTCTGCTTAGTTAAAAGCACCCACTTGACATGATTTATAATGACCTCTGCCAGAGCCACTGCAGATAAGGGCACGTTCTTCCACTGAGCCCGCTGCTTAGCATTCCACGGTGTCAGAATTCACATACTGAAAATAATGCATTCCTTTGAAAATATTTTGTAATTCAGCCTCAGCATCGCCCTGAGTTACTCTTTAATCACTTCAGTGACTTGTGCCTGGACAGGGAGGAAATCCACAAGTGACACAGGTAGACGCTGTGGACGACATGTCTTAACCCAGCGCAAATTGTTCTCGCCACACACCTTGGCATTCGATCACCTATTGCCTTGAATTATTATTCACTCTTTCCATAAAAAACATTTCTCACTGCTCATCTAAGCAGTGAGCTCCTTTAAATCAGGGGCTGTGACTATTTCAGTTCTCAGGGATCTTACCTGAGCCGTTAACACAAACTGACCTGAGCAGAGTCCCAACTGTGGAGGCAGGGGGAGACCAGCTAGGATCATTATTATGATCATTCAGACAAGATGGCGGCATGGGCCAAGGTGTTGATAATGTTGGTGTGGAACCAGGGTGGAGCCCTGAGGCCCTCCATGTTACCCATCAAAGAGATGAGGAGAAATAGAGAAACACACCAAGAAGGCATGGTCAAGGCACAGCCAAGGAGGACGAGGAACGAGAGCAGAGGGTCTTGAAATCCAGCCTAGGACAGTGACAAGGAGGGAGTGGTCAACCTGATGAAAACCACTGACAGCCAAGAAGGAGGAAACCTGAGCACATGGGATTTAGCTGCATGTGGTTTTTTGAGGGCTGGGGGGCACAGTCGGGGTGAAGGCTGATTGGAGTGGGTTTAAGACACAGTAACAGGGGAGGAGCTATAGGCAATGAGAACAGAGTCCTCTGCTGGGGCGTTCTGTCATGAAAGGGAGTAACGGAACGGGGTGTGACTGATCAGAGAACTGAGAGTTTTTATTTTATTATTGCTTTTAAATGTGAAAAATATGAAGTATATGCTAGAAATAAGTTTATACTACAAAAGGGAAGATGGATGACTTAGCATAGAGGGAGGAGTTTGGTTAGAATCATGTCCTTGAAAGGTTAGGAAACGATGGAATTTTAGAGTGACTCACCATCTTGGTTTACCTGGGATTTTCTCAGCATTGCAAGTCCTATGTCCTAGGAAACCTAGTCCTGGGCCAACTAAGACCGTTTTTCACCCTAAGTGAAGGAGCAGACAAGGTCAACTGACAATTAGCTTGGGGGAGGAGGTGTTGGGGATTTGGGAGTGAGGTGAGTGGGGGAGAGCCGAAGCCCTGGGCCATGCAAGTTCCCAAATTCCAGGAAAGCAGAGAAGAGTAGAGAGGTGACCTTTTCATTCTCATTTTTTGGTGCCTGAACAAAACTATCAGTCATGAGAGAAAATCTTTAGCAACAAACTCTTTGAGGTCATGGGAGAAAAATTCAACGAATGTCCAAAAAGAAATAAAATAGGAACCTTAGCTGATAGTCGGTGAAAAGAGAAAACAGCCCAGCACTTACCGTATCTCTGCAGTTAATGAAAAATCACATCCTCTGTGAGCTTTTGGAAAGAGGTTTACTTGATAAGATCCTTTGAAAAAGTCTTACATGGAGAACTATTGACCATACCATTTGTTTTCCTTTCCTTGTCTCTTGCTGCGATTGTAAACTTTGCTTGCTTGATAAGAGCCCTTCACGTGAAGGAGCCATAGATAAAACCCTCAGAAGTCTCTGGCTCATGCTCAAATGATAAATCATGTCAAGATAAGGAAATCATTTGGTTCTTTAACGTTGAGAAGAAGATGTGATTAAAAATGTCATTTGGTGAATATATGAAAAGGTATCCTATAATCAGTTACCCAAAATAAACCGTGTCATTTAACAGATGTCTGCAGGGAGACAACCAAACAGATGTTCAAGACAATGAAAGAACACTGAAGATATCTCCAACATTTAAGTGCTTTAAAAAAAAGTGTCTTAATTTTGGATCAAGGGAATGAGAGCTATATGTTTATTTTTCAAACAATAGCCTGATATTGTTTTTATGGAACAGGTACTTTTCTACATCATATAGAAATGAATGCTATTAACTTTTAATTCAAATCTAGAAGGGATAATATAAGATGAAAGTTCTGTGTAATCAGGATTTTGAACTGTAAAGAATGTCTCTTTCAAATCCACTAAATCACAAATTAGAAATCACAGGTAAACTGTGTCCAGGGTGGGTATGGAAAGAGAAAAGGAGAACTGAGCATTTTCACCATCACAATTATTGCGTTGCAGTTTCCCCTGGGAATATAAGGCAGGGGGCTTCATTCTTGGATTGGACTGTAGGCCACACACAGAGCAGCACCTGCCCTCCTTTCCTCCCCACAGCCTACTTCCACAGACAGCCTACACTTCCTGTCTCCCCCAGACGATCTGTACTTCCTGTCTCCCCCAGACAACTCGCACTTCCGGTCTACCTCAGTCTACCCACACTTCCTGTCTCCCCACAGACACCCTGTACTTCCTGTCTACCCCAGACGACCTGCACTTCCTGTCTCCCCACAGATAACCTGCACTTCCTGTCTACCCCAGACGACCTGCACTTCCTGTCTCCCCACAGATAACCTGCACTTCCTGTCTACCCCAGACGACCCGCACTTCCTGTCTCCCCACAGATAACCTGCACTTCCTGTCTACCCCAGACGACCTGCACTTCCTGTCTCCCCACAGATAACCTGCACTTCCTGTCTACCCCAGACGACCCGCACTTCCTGTCTCCCCACAGATAACCTGCACTTCCTGTCTACCCCAGACAATTCATACTTTCTGTCTACCCTAGACACCCTGTACTTCCTGTCTCCCCCAGACGACCCACACTTCCTGTCTCCCCACAGATAACATGCACTTCCTGTCTACTCCAGATGACCCACACTTCCTGTCTCCCCCAGGATGTTTGGCTCCTGAGGGGCTTAGGGCTGAGACAGAGCACACCAGCTTCACCAGCCAGAGCTCAAGGTCTGGGGGAAAGGACCCAGGAGGTAAATGATTCCAGAAGGTCTTCTCCTAGCAGCCAGGATGGGACAGGAAAGAGGTTGATTTCTTAAAGGCGCCCAGGGTGGGCAGGTCTAGAATCAGGAAATGGGGTGCTTTGTACAAGTTAGATCTCTTCATTTAGCCTCGTGACCTGTGGGCACTGTGAGACTTAAGCAGACACAGCTGAAAGTCCTGCTCAGCCTCCCTCAGGAGCACCAGGGTGGGTTCTAGTGTTTGGAGCCGGCCTGCTTTAGAAACCTCAGGTGAGATTCCTCAATTCATGTGCTCCGAACTGAGGACAACTTGCAGGGACACTAGAGGGCATTCCTGGGTGACTGAAGAATTCCCTGTCCACGTTATTTTCTGGCTTCTTTTTCTAACATAACCTCAGAATACGGGCTAACATGTTCCCAAAGGGGAGTTCCTGAAGAGGCGAGGACAGCACATCAAATGTATGAGTCTCTTTTGCACCAATCACTGTTCTAGCCACTTACACAGATCAAAGAAATTCCAGCTTCAGGGCAGCGGGGGAAGATCCACACAGACTTACCTGCCAGCAGCCTCAGGTAGGGAGTGTGACAGCGTCTCACACAGCACGAGGTGAAGGCAGGAGGTCTGTGGTTCTGTCTGGGTTGGAAGAAGCTTCTGTATGTGGGAAGGGAGGGGGTAGGTGCACTAAAATTTCCTCTTCTCCTCAATTTTGAGTCCTACACTGAGCTGAGGAGGGACTTTCTCTCCTCTTCTTCCTCTGTTCCTTTCCCCCATCCCTGCTCCTATCACATCCGGAGCCCAGTGATGGACAGGAGGTACATGCAAGAGCTTGAGAGAATATGTGTATTAGCGAGGGGTGGGCATTTGGAAGGAAGGGGATGGTCAGAATTGTTTGGGGAAAGAAGAGAGTTTTCTGTCTGGTGTTCTTTCTCTTTTCTTTTTTGCCAGGAGGTCTGGGATAACTTCACCCTTTGATCACCACCCATCACCTTGCCCATGGGTCAGTCTCCTCTCCCCCTTCCATGAGCTTCAGCATTTCTACATCTCCCTTCTGTATTGTGGTGCCTGGCAGGAAGGGAATAAACAAATGGATGCGTACCCATGTGAAGATGAGAGGCTGGGCTTCGGGAATATCTTCCTTATCCCATCCTGCTCCAAGTTAAGAAACAGGCAATCAGGGCACGGCTGAGCAGCCCAGGCTGAAGAGGCATCTTCTCATTTTCCTTGGTGGGAAAGCAGCTCTGTTGGCTACTGAGGCCGAGAAGAGCCCTGGAGGCTCAGGGCCTGGTCACCGGTCCGGCTCTGCCTCTCGTGTGCAACACAGCATGAATATGCTTGTGTGTCTGAGATAGCTGTGGTGTCCATCCACAGAGAGCAGAATTTGAGGGGCCAAGAAAGTGGACGGAAAGGACAAAAACAAACTCTGGTCTCAATGTCAGATAGCAGAAACCAAGCCACAGAAAGGGTGAGTGGCTCTAAGCTACAGCTTCTGTCCTGGCAAATGTTGGAATAAAAGATGAATGAAATCAATTGAAGGGTCATTCAAATTATTCTCAAGATCTTAGATGGTCATTAAAAGAAAGCACAGATGATTGGAAGTTTGGGATTAACAGACACACACTACTGTATATAAAAGAGATAAACAACAAGGTCCTACTGTACAGCACAGGGAACTGTATTCGATATCTTGTAATAACCTATAGTGGAAAAGAATATGAAAAAGAATATATATATATAATTTAATATAATATATATATACTTTAATCACCTCGCTGTACACATGAAACTAACACATTATAAATCAACTATACTTCAATTTTTAAAAAAAGGAAGCACAGAGTCCCCTCACTCCGTGATGACTAGTGCTATTTCACTGTTCGTTTTTCCTTGTCTCTGAGAAAAAATGTATTTGACCTAAATGGCTCAAAACTGGACTAAGTAGGTAACAGTGCGAGGTCTCTCCCACCCAGAGGAAGTTCTCTTTTTATACCCAGGTCCTTCTTCTTCTGGATGGTAAACAGATTATTCTTTCCTGGGCTCTGCTGTGCTCATGATGGACCAGGTCAATGCAAGCCTAACTGTGGTGCAGGGCCAAGGAGCAGCGACACAAGCATGTCGCTAAGTTCCAGGAGCAGATGTTCAATGGTGGAGGCTTGCCCTGCACTCAGATGGACCCCTCCTGGCTCCTGGTACCCGGCTAGACTGTGTCTCATTCATCTGAACTCCCCAAGCCCATCTCAGCACCCAGGACGTGCATGATGACAAATACGTTTGCTTAGTGCTATCTCCTCCCACTCCACTCTCCATCACCCAGGGCCCCCTGCTTCAGGGGTTTCACTCCCTCTGTATCTTTTCCCATCGCTTGTGAAATTTACTGATACTGCACTCCATTTTCTCCCGCTGGGGCCAGTTCTCTGATGAATCACAGAGACTAAACTGGTGTTAATTGCCTCATGCTCGACCCCTACTAATAATATCGGCATTTTCACAGGGGGTCATTGAAGAGCTGGAGCAACATTATAGAAAAATGAATCCAGAAATTGTGTAGAGTAAGGACTGGGGAAAGAAGAGTCAGGAAGGAAGGGGAGAACCATAGAAGGCTACACACAAACTAGCCAGAAAATAAGGAGGCAGTGGCTAGCGTGGCTGTTGGGGACTGGTGAAGACGTGTCACTTTGTGGATATTAGATTCCTTCATGGTTTCCCATATTTGGGGAACATCGGAATGAAGCCAGCCTTCCCTTGGTAGAAACAAGAACTTTAATGATAGTGAAATCTTTCCCGTCTCCTTGGCACCTGAGGTCCTCCACGTGACTTCCACTCGGCTAATCAGACAGCCACTTAAAAGGGAAGAAGCCCGAGACTTGCAGGCCACAGGGCAGAGATCCCAGTGGGTCCCCAGTGTGACCATGGTCTATGCTACGCACGGTCTCCCCTGGGAAAAGTTAATGTGTGGTCTTCCTGACTATGAAAACTCCAAGTTCAAATCTCTGGAGGTTCTGTGAGTTCTTTGGTATCTGTTCACAGGTTCCTTTTCTGCTTAACCTGCCTCAAATGGGTTCCATTTTCACAGCCCTGATTAACACAAGAGGTTGCTGAGAGGATTTGAGGAGACTGACCTGCTGATTCCTGAACAAGATGGCAAATCCTTGAAGGACCCTATTTTGTCTTCTTGGCAACCCCTTCAGGACTTAACACTACAGTAAGCATTTCATAAGTTATGAGGGCTACACATTCTGTTTGAGAATCTTCTGACAGTCTTAGAAGAGACCCTTGGGTTTTTAAAGCCAGATTTGATGCAATTCATACAAATTCTCACTGACCTCCAGGGCTCTCAGCCAAGTTGAGTGTCCTTTAGGGTAAGTAATATTTCTCCATCTGTGAGCAGAGGCTGGAGGGAATACCCAGTAAGTACCTGTCGATGAAATGTACTGGTTCTGGGAAAGGATGCTGTTCCAGACAGAGTGTGGCTCAGGGGGCGGAGAGACAGAATCCTTCCAACAAAGACTGAAGTGGTCTCCAACATCTGATCTGATTATATGAATTCAAGAAAGAATTTAGCATGAAGGATGCTTAAATTGGATCTGTCATTTGCCTGAATGTTTTGTGCCTTTTTTAGTTTCACTTCCTGTTTTATCTCCAGAAGGAAAGAAAAGAAAACAGAGAAGTCTCCAGCAGAGCTGAGGCAGGAAACGTTCATATTAAAAATCCTATTTGCTTGTCTGGACTCCAAGCTTGGGTAATATTCACTGCCTCCAGGAAAGCTGGTCGGGGATCACGGAGAGGTTGGGTGGCTGGCACATGAGCACTGGTTTTCCACCCTCATCCATCATCCATACATCAGACCTGTCTTCCCTGCTTCTTATCTGACACTCCTTTGCTCTGCTTGGAGAGCAGTTGCCAAGAACTGGGAGAAGAATCTCCACAGAACACAGGGCAGGGAGGTGACTGTGAGGTGGGCGAAACCAAACATTGAGTTTGCAGCCTGCAGAGGAAGAGCCCTAAGATGCTATAATCATGACTAGGGTCGTGCTGATCCTGGGAGACAGGACCAAGGTGATGAGGGCTTTACTTGGAAGCAGCTGGACACACCAGCCTGCCAGAGGAAGGGAAACTCCAAGGAAACGGAATATAGGGCATAGATGTCAAAACTAAGAGGAGCCAAGAAACAAGAGTGCAGAGCGGCTCAAATGGCATCCTCAGCCTTTAGAGTGAGCTCCCTCTAACATACGTAACACAGAGTGCTGATCGCTGCCTTATAAACCTGCGTGACAACCGTGGCTACTTCACAGAACAGGACTTACTCAGAGTTTAACAGTAAAGTGGGAGAAGGTGCCTGTTGTTTGAATCTATAACACCCTCAATTTTAACGCCATGATGTCATCTTTGCAATTCCGCAAAGTTCAGTGGTATCATTAAGGAGAAAATTTAACGAGTCGGTGTTGGATTTTCACAGTCACTGAAATGTTTATTTGGGCAACTTTTGCTCTTTTTTTGAACCAGTTTCATAAGAATAACTATTTATGTAGCTTTACTGTTTAAGATATTTCCTCAACATTATCCTGCTTTATAATCCTGCATAAGAGTATTTCTTCCTTTCTTCTTTTTTCTTTTTAGTGGCTTTTCTTTTTTTATTTCTTTTTTTAAATTGAAGTATAGTTGATTCATAATGTTGTGTTAGTTTCTGGTGTACAGCATAGTGGTTCAATCATACATATGCACATCCATATATTCATTTTCATATTCTTTTTCATTATAGTTATTACACGCTATTGAATATAGTTCCCTGTGCTCTACAGTAGGACCCTGTCGTTTATCTATTCTGTAGAGAGTATTTCTAACTTTCTTACTTTGCAGATAAGGAAACTGGGGCTCGGGGAGGTGAAACTAGCTCCCCGTGTCTCACAGCAGAAAGATAGGCTCCAGCTGGCGCTGGCTTCTGACCGATCCCCATGACATTCTAAATGATGCTGACCCGTCATACCACCAGGCCAGCTTCGGTTTAGCGATGGAATTAAGGCCAATACCATCTCTCCTACAGTAAAGATGGGGAAAACTTCCAGTGGAGGAGAATGAATCACACTCAAAAATTATCAATCTGTCTTTTTTGTTTGTTTGTTTTTAAATTCCACATATTAGTGATATCATAAGAACTTATTTACAAAAGAGAAACAGACTCACAGACATAGAAAACAAACGGAAGGTTACCAGAGGGGAAAGGGGGTGGGAAGGGATAAATTGGGAGTTTGAGATTAGCAGATACACACTACTATATATAAAATAGATAAACAACAAGTTTATACTGTATAGCACAGGGAACTGTATTCAATATCTTGCAGTAACTTATGGTGAAAAAGAATATGAAAATGAATATATATGTATGTTCCTATATGACTGAAGCACTGTGCTGTACACCAGAAATTGACACATTGTAAACTGACTATACTTCAACAAATATATATATATATTTAAAGCTAATTAAATCTCTATGGGAAAGTGGCAGTTGGAGGAACGGATTTGCATTTTACTAGGTATGTTTATCATCATAAATGCCAAATACTAACAGCTACTAAACTTTCTTTTCTTTTATTCTTATTTTTTATTGAAGTATAGTCAATTTACAATGTCAGGTGTCTCAAAATGGTATTTCATCACTATTTTAAGTTGCATTTATTTAAATTCTCTTTTTAAAGCTTTTTTTTTGCGGGGCAGGTAACTAAGTTTTTTTTTTTAATTAATTATTTTTGATGGACGTACCAGGGATTGAACCCAGGACCTTATACATGCTAAGCATGAGCTCTACCACTTGAGCTGTACCCTCCCCTGCTAAAAACTTTCTTTAAGAGGGTCCTGTTTAGAGTTTGTTCAATAAGATTTATTTCTGATTCATTCGAGGAAAGAGGGGTTTTTTTTTGTTTTTGCCTAAAATGACTATCTTTGTACAACAGCTGTACTTCTCACTTTTCACCTTACAAATAATTTATTTTCATAAATCTTCAGGATAATCTTGGAGAGCAGGTACCATCTCCACATTTCATAGCCCATACAATCTACAGGCAAAAAAAAAAAAAAAAAAAAAAGCAGCCACATTAATAATAACACGTAAGATTTTCCTGGTTTCACTTCCATCTACTATTCCAGGGCCTCTACTCCTTGACTTCAAATCCACCTCCGTCCCAGGACCCCAGCTGCACGGGGGTCTGGGGGTTTGGCATTCAGGTCCTATTCCACCTCACTTTCTGTGTGTCTTCCTGGATGGCGTGGGCTGGGAAGATAGAAAATACATCTTATAGACTCTTGCATCCAGGGCCTGGATGGTTCATTCTGATGTGCTCTCATGATTTGGAAGGTGGAGTTGAGGTAAGGGCTGCCTGCTTGTGGCCTCAGCTGCAGCTCCTGGGAGCTACAGTCTTGGTGATGCTCAGTGTCCAGGGCCCAGCCATCAGTTTCAGGGTCATGGGATGACACTTAAAACCATCTGTTAATTCTGACAGTTGAGAATTGTCACTTTGTCAAGTTTGTGTCCTCATGCTTTTCCCACTGAAGGTCCCCCACTCTGGGCTGGAATGAGTTCCTTCAGCCACCATGCAAATACTCTGCAGGGCTGCCCAGCAAGTCTGCAAGCCAGGGGATCACAACTGGAGCCACCCAGTCTTCAGCCAGGAGGAGCACACGGAGGGTGGGAAGTGACTGGGGAGGGTACACGTGGATGTTGAATCCTGGTTCCTCCTAGTGTGACCTCCCCAAGACCATGATCACTGGTCCAGGATGTCATCTAGTGGACCCCAGGAAGGGTGGAGCGCTAAGGAGGGGAATGTCTGGACTGTAACTTGGGAAGTTACTGCTTTTGCTGATTCATGATTACAGTGCATTCCTGGACCTTTGTTTTGCCTACTCCATCGTGAGAAGATGAGAGAAATATACCCAGTGGTCCCAATACAAAATTTGTCTCCTTGAGAGTCTCTTTAAGTATTGTATAATACCCATCCATATTTCACTTAAAATCCTAGGTCTGTTCCACTCTTTGAAAATTTTCTTTATTTCACCAATGAGGTGTCATTTTAGATATAATGATTAAGACAAGAGTTCATAGACTTGAAGAAGAAAAAAATATTTAAAAATCTTTCCTTAAATTGACATTTACTTGAGTTGTTTGCAGACCTGGGCCACACTCTGCCATAGGAAAAAAAAAAAAAAAAAAAAACAGCAAGAGAAAATAAGAGGAAACCTTCCCCAAAAATATGATTTGGGGGAAAGTTTTCTTCAGAAATATACTCAAAGTTCTCCGTAAGGTAGAAAAGGGAAAAGAGAGGGCTTGAGAACTTTTGAGGGGAAAAAAATGAAATGGCAATTCAAGGAATATTAATTTATTTATTCACTCAGTTTTAAAAAGTGTCCTTTAATACTGAGACCCCGAGGAGAGCAAATGGGATGTCTACTGAGGTTGGTGGGAAAGGGGAAGCGGGAGTCTCAGCATACAAGTGGGTGATTCACAGAAAAGCTAAGACGCACTGGGATTGGCTGCTTGCCCGTTGCTCCCACAGAGACCCAGAAACTAAGAGAGATTGTAGTCAAAACTGCAAAATATTTCCTTGAAAGATCCAATTTTGAGACAAAGGGATTGTTTACTCTCTAAATGTGCACGTCTGGAGGAAATTTTATGAGGCCTGTGTGTGTGTGTGTGTGTCCCTGACTGTCTCTTGCTCTCAGATTTTAAGGTTTTTCTCGTTATCCTTTTATGTTCCAAACTTTTCCTGAAATGTATCCAAGTGTGGATTTTTAAAACCATTTATTCTGCTTGGCACATTGTGAGATATTTCTCCTGAGGTCTCAAGCCTTTCTCTTCCCTTCTAGAAAATACTTAAGCATGACTTTTCAAACATTGTCCCTCAAAAGTTCTCTCCATTTTTCATCTCTGGAACTCATCAGATAAATATTAAGACTTCTGGATTAATCCTCCATGTCCCTTAGCTTTTCTTCCATATTTTCTTCTTTGTTTTCATGTGATCCATTCTGAAATACTCCTTCAGTCTCATCTCCATTCCATGAATTCGTTCTTGAACTGTGCCCAGATCCAACTCATCTATTGAGTTTTGGCTTCAATAACTCTATTCCTCATTTCCAAACGTTCTAATTTGTTTTTTTCTACAAACACCCATTGGAGTGATGGAGCTGTTACCTCCTTCACTTCCTGAGAATGTGAAAATACTTCTCTCAGTTGGTCCTCGGTGCTTGCTGCCTCTGTTTCAGGCTGCTGGTCTCTCTGGGGTGGCCTCTCCCTTCGTTATGTGGGATGTGAGGGTTTCGGGGGAGATGATCTCATTGTGGCTTCAGCCTGGGCTCTGGCAGGGATGGGGATCTGGGCTCCCACAACATGTGGAAGCCGGGCTCCAGCCCAGCCACGTGTGGAAAGTTTGCTGCCAGGCACAGACCAGGGTGGGCAGTGTAATTCTGACCCCCAGCCCCACGCCACCCCTCCTGTCCCCTATTCTGTGTGTCTGTCTTGCTCTAGACCTGGTCCACCATACGAACATGGGGCCGCCTACACTTAGAGCTGTGGGCATCTTTGTCCCTCTGCCATTAGGGTGACTGCTCCGTTTCTCATCTACAGAGATTTTCCTTTCCTTGTTTTTGTGCATGTGCTTATAAATACAGTCTAAGATATTTTTACATGCATTGGGGAAGAAGGGACATTACAGCCTGTGCTTAGTCCAACATCAGGAACCTGATACCTAGCTAGGAATTTCTCAGGAGAGGCACAGACCCCTTGAGGTGCAGTGAACACAGCCTCTCCTCCTCATCTCTTTAAGGGGTAGGAATGGAGGAGAAATAATGGGAGAATGAAGAGAAGGACAAGGAAAAGCTGAGTTACCTACAAAGGGTTATGAAGTGGCAGTGCATGGGAGCCACAGAGCATTGTAGGTGCAGAAGTTGAATTTCTCCATCTTTCAGATTTAAGTCCTGATTTCAGTTTCTGTATCCCAAGGAAGGAAATTTAGTAAGTGCATATTTGTAAACATTTTTTCTCGTGATCACTTCATGCCATGTGTTTGTAGAACTTGAGTCTTGTAGAATAGAAGCTTTGTATTGACTGTGGTTAGTAACGTGTGTTTAGCATATATTGTTTTATTGCTTCTGTCTTTGCCACAAAAATTAAATGTAAGCAAAGTCGCTGTGTTTATTTGATAGGAGAAAGACATATGAGGGTTGCCTTCCAGCCTTTTAGAACGATTTTGGAAGTCCTGGTCAAATTTAAATCTAACATTGAGGTTAATAACTTTGTCTCAGTATTGCTGAGTAAGAAATATTTCTTAAGCCAAATGGAAATCTTTGGAGCTAATAATTCAAGCCAAAGTCAAGCCCTAAGAAGATACGTCTGGCTTGATGCCCAGAGAGTCAGTATACTTGGGCTCCTAAATGCTATTTTGGAAAACCTGTTCCAAGACAAGAGTTCCTCACTAAAACGCAGAATCCAGGGGTTTCTGAATTTGCCTTTGATATTATTAGCAGATACACTTAAGCAGGTTGAATACCCCCTCTCCCGGGTTGAACAGTGACCCCAAAATGTATGTCTACTCAGAACCTCCGAAGGTGACCTTGTCTGGGAATAGGGTCTTTGCAGATGCAGTTAGTTAACAGGAGGTCATTCTTGTCTAAAGTGGACCCTAAATTCAATGTCTGGGGTCCTTATAAAGAGAGGGCAATTTGGAGACCCAGAGGAAATAGAAGGAAGAAGGACATGAGGTGATGGAGACGGTGATTACTCATGGCAAGAAGTACCAAGGATGCTGGCAACCACCGGATCCTCCCCCAGAGCCTTTAGAAGGATCACAGCCCTGCCAACATGTTGCTTGCAGAACCTGAGCCTCTAGGACCATGAGAGACTAAACTTGTGGTGTTTCAAACTCCCTAGCTGTTGTATTTATTATAGCAGCCCTAGGAAACCAGTACACGTGGGGATAAGCCGACACAAAGCCCATGTAACAGCTTAATGTCTACCATTGACACCCAGCATCCAGTGCCGAGGAAGGCAAAGGCTCTCCTGCACCTTGGAGACATCTGTCTGGTGACCCAGGGTCAACTGTCCCTTGTGGCCTCCGCACCACAGACTTGTGGGGACCAGATCAGCCTTCCCCTTGAAAGCTCGCCAACCCTTGACCTACACAAACAGCCACGCTCTGCCTTAGAGAAAGTCAGAATGAGGTGCAGGGAAGTCATTTGCAGCAATTGCTTTGATGGCCTTGCTCCAACCGCCGTACGGAATCAGAGCCCTGAGGCTGAGGCTCGCCGTCTAACTTACAGGTTCTGCCCGCTCCCGTAAGTTGTCTGACTGCTGATGTCTTCTGTCCGGAACTTAACTTCTCGTCTGTTCTACGGCCCACTTCACTGGGAAGAGGATCAAAATGGGAGAGAACAACAAGAGACGTAAACAACATTAGCTGTTACCGTTATGTGATGAGTTGGCAAAGTTTTATTCTCTAAATAGTTGACCCCAGAATTCCTCCTGGGAAGGGAACTGTCTTTCCCTGAGAAAATGCCTTGGCAAGAATTCCCAGATCCCTTCGGGCCTGCATGCTGGTTGGTACCAAGGCTGCTGATGGGAGAATTGAGAGGTTCCACTTGAGAGATGGTGAAGGTTTTAGAGGCCCCAGACTATGCAGGTGGAAGACGGAGGGGCCCAGGATGGGGGGCACTGGGGAGCAAGGGCAGTTGAGGACTTGGCATGAATATGGATGACATTCACACCCCCTCGAAATATTCTCACAATTCTAGTGGGTTTGAATCCCTGGGGTAAATGGCTCATTTGCTGTTTTTGCTAGGAACACCTGGCCTCCCGTTGGAGTTGATGTATTCACTCATTTGTCTAACGTTTACTGATCACATGGAGAAGAAACCTTGTCCTTCCTACCCCAGGAGTATGCAGGCATCTCAGAGCGCTGCTGGAATTCCACGGGACCTAGAATTGTAGTTTGTGTTTTTGAGCCTAGGCTCCCGGGAGCTGGACAGTCTGGCTGGTACTCAGCTGCATTATCTGCTCCCTCTTCTAAGGAAATACTGCAGTTGGCATAGAGGTTTTATCTCCTACCCCAGATTAGACTGACTGTCCCAAAAAAACTTCGTGGTGGTGGTCAATAACATGTTCTGTTTGGCTTACAGTATGAAAAAATAATGGAGGCACACATTTAAAACAATCAGAAATTTCACGTGGAATCTGGACTTCAGACCTTCCTTGAAAAGTGGGAACATTATAACCACTTTGTGTTGTTCCCCAGGGGCAGCCCCTTCGGCTGGGCAGCCTCCCTGTGGTCTCCCGGCACGAAGGGGAGTGAGGCCACTGTCCATCCCTGCTGTGCTGTGGTTTTCCTTGTTATGGAAGATACGTGTTGGGATTCATATCTGCATCAAAAGTGGGAAAGCAGATTAACTGAGAAGCTGGGATTTTAAGTAAGATGGGAGAAGCCATATTTCTCTGAGGAAAGGCCGAGTCCTCTTGGCTACTTAGTCTGCGTACCCTCTGCTGTGATGAAAGACACACCTTAGCTTGAATCCTTCATTTATGTTACCTATCCACCCCCTGCAGACGTTCCAGCCCGTGATTCTGGGCTGGACTGACCTGAATTCTCACCCTCAGGTTCTGTCTCCATCACTTTGTGATGAACCCCATACTCCTTTATGACTTCTGTTCCTCTCGTGAATTGATTTACATCTGACCTTATTTGTTTTATCTTTACAACCAGATTGTAAATTCCAAGAAGGAAGGAAATTTCTTGGCCATCCCTCCCCTTTCCACCCCAGCCAAGCACTGCCCTGTCCATTGGGGCTGGACAGAGGCTGAGGTCACACTGGAACTAGCCATGCCCACTCCTGCCAGGGAAATACACCCGGGCTGCCAGCTGCCTGAGCCCCTGCCCCCTTTTTTGGTATCTGGTTTGCTGTTTCTTCTTTTTGTTTGTTTTTTTGTTTATTTAATTGAAGTGTAGTCAGTTACAATGTGTCAATTTCTGATGCACAGCACAGTGCCCCAGCCATGCACATATATACATATAATCTTTTTCATATTTTTTTCCATTAAAGGTTATTACAAGGCATTGATCATAGTTCCCTGTGCTCTACAAAAGAAACTTTTTTTAAAATCTATTTTTATACATAGTGACTAACATTTGTAAGTCTCAATCTTGATTTGGCTTCTCCTCCAGCTTAGAAACTCGGGGTCGCCAGAGCAGACTGCCTGCCCTTTGTGCTTCCTCCGAGCTCCCGGCAAAACCAGCACCTAAGCCTGTGGGATGACATCAACGTGGGATGTTGGTACCACATTCTGCTGTGCTGGAGCCCACCTGACACTTGGCCCCCACCCAGAGCCTGTCCAGTGTTTCCCCTTTGAGTACTGGATAGATGCATGCCTCGATTTATTCAGCAGTGCATTCAGACCTATGTATACACAGAAACACATGCCTACAGCCCCCAAATTCTTTTAAACTTCTTTTGTTCTTTCTCTTTTTCTTTTGCTTGGGAGTGGAGGAAATTTTTCAGCTCTTCTTTCTCATGTTCCTGATCTAAGGAGCGGTGCTCTCCTCACTAGCTCGTCTCCCTCCATCCCCTCTGGAGCTACCTGCTCTGGTTTCCTACTCTGCAGGGTCAGCAAACCCTGAACGTTGTCCTCAATCCCTTTAAATGTCCCTAGTGCATTCAGCGATGGCTCCATCTTAACCAGGAGACTTTCAGTCCCACTGCAGAGAGACACCAGTGCAGGTCCTGGGACCTCTCAGAGCTCTCTGAAGTGGGGGGTGATCATACTTGCCCAAGTTCTCCCACATTAATCCAAGGAAACGTGGTAAAGCACCGATTGAACTTCAAGTGTCTGTATTTGTGAAATTAGTGCAGGAATCATCAGACCAATTGCTGGAGTGATTAATTTGATTAATCTGGCATAAGACATTCTTCAGGATGGTTGACCAAAGAAATCTGGAAGTCAGCTGAGAGCACTGCAAATGTTCCCGAGCCCAGGCTTTCTCTGCTCGCAGCACGACAGGCCAGTAAATCAGAAGATGAGGTGTTGGGGCAGGAAAAATGACTTTATTGGGAAAACTAGCAGACCAAGAAGATGGTGGACTAGTGTCCAAAGAACCATCTTCCCAAAATCAGAATTCAGGCTCCTTTTATACTAAAAGGGGAGGGGGCGTGGTTGGTTGCTGCAAACTTCTTGGTGTCGGAATCCTTTGTTCTTGCAGCTGTCCACGTGGGTCAGGTCATGTATCCCTGAAAACCTCCAACAAGACAAATGTTATTCTCTGTTCTGAAAAATTTTTTTTCTCTATATGAATGGGAAAGTGTTCTACCCTTAAAGGTCAGAGCCTTGAGAATGGGCTCTCCTGTCTATTTCAGGCTCTAGGCAACATTCTTTTATAAAAGGTGCAGAAGCAGCAGGACTGAGCACAGGAAACGGAGCACAGGGTTAAAGCCAGAGGAACAGATCTAATGTGGAGTCAGATTTGTTCTTCCCAGTTACACAAATACTTCCGTCTTCGGTTTGAGCAGAGTTGAATAAACAAATGCTTACACAAGCAAGAACTCGGCAAAACTTTACTTTTGAAGCCATCTCAAAGCCTGCACATCTCATAAATCACCTTGCAGTGGGTTCCGCATCTTTGTTCTTCTGCATCGGAGTCTGAGTGAACATGAAATCTGTGTTTACCTGTGTTACTATGATTCATACGTATGAGGAGAAAGTGTTGGGAATGCAACAAAGACTAAGGCAGAACTGGGGTCTCTCACAGGGTGTGTGGCCACTGGATGGATTTTCGAACTGCTTAAAGATGGAAGTGAAATAATGCATCTAACACCAGAGAAAAGGTGATCTGGAAAAGATATCGATATTTCTACGGCAAGAACGAAACTTAGAATTTTAGCGGTTTCAAATAGTAAAATTTTATCCAGCCCCTGCCATTTCTCAGATAAGGAAACAGAAGCCTGGAAAAGTCTGACTTATTTTCACCCAGTGGCACAGCTAATTAGAAGTGTAGTTTGTGTTAGAATCCGGTTTCTAAATCCTGGAGGTAAATGAAGGCAGGCTGTGAAACGTCTTAGTTACATTAAATTGCAAGATTGCACCATGTGCTCGGATGTGGCCCTTTAGTTTCAGTCTGTATAAAGTGTAATGTTTTATGGCAGAAGAGGATTTATTGATTAGAAACCACGTGACTGGCTAATGAAGGCTGCTGTGAACTGGAGGAGGAATCTAAGCATTCCAAAACCCCAGCAGGAAGAGTTTGAATAGAAGGAAAAAAGAATTCAGAAGAAATAAAACCATCAAACAGAAAACATGACAGGAAAGGTCTTAGGAATTTGCATCGTTAAATATTTTCCAAAGGGGAGGGGTGGGAGAAGTTCTGCATCACTAAGCTGATGAAAATCCCTTAAAAGATAAAAATGAGAAAAGAGAAAAAGAAAAAAGAAAAACCTTCAACAAAAGGAATGAATCCCCAGAGGAAATGACACCAGAACGAGGCAGGCAGCAACAATGGGAGATGACGGGGGACAGCCAGAGACAGAGAGAAGAATGCGAAAGGAACATCATGGGGTCCCGGCGCCTGGGAAAGCGAGGCGGGCGAAGCGGCCTCCCTGGCACCAGGAAAAGCAATTTCTGACAAGGTGCATGCTAATCAGACCGAAATGCAGGCTGAGCTGCTGCATCCATTATTCATGACTCGGCTTTGCAAGGAGCGCCCTCCTGCAGAAAGCAGAACAGAGAAAGAAAGCGCAGTGGTGGGGCCACTTCCCCGCCGTCCACACCCCAGTGACCTTCCAAGGATTCCCCGATTCCCATCGGAGGGAAGAAATGAAAGACGCCTCCTGTGGGGGACGTCATTTTAAAAATGGAAAAATCAGCCAAGGCCTGAGAAGCCAGGATGGCCGGCAGGACCACAGGAATCGGAGTGAGCGGAGGAAGCTAGTGGAATGGGAAGGAAAGTGCATTTGTCTTTGTTGGCTGGAAAGAATGCTCCTTTGTTCTGCCTTGGTGATGAGAAAGTATCAAGAAAAGGAAATCTTGAAAATGCAATTGTCCTGAAAGGGAAGAATGATTAAGAGCCAGGCTTTCATTCTTGTTTAGGGGCAAGATTTGGGTAATTTTAATTTCCCAGGTGGTGGGGGACTTTTGGAAAGGATCAGCCATGAGATGGAGCCAGGGCAAGAATCTGAGATCTGCAGGCGGTTGGTCAGTCCAAGGATTACTTAAATCTCTGCCGTGATTACGATCAGAGCTGCTAAGAGACCACCACGTGCCCTCCGCCCGCTCCGGGTCCTGCCACCCAGCCTGTGTGAGTCTCCCGTGGCTCTGTGATCAGTTCACAGCTTCACTCCGGGCCTGTTTTGGAAGGAAGGACAGGCTTCCTTCTGGCTATGCCACCCACTTGGTGGGCACATCGGCCCATTAAAGAGTGGGTGGACAGAGCCTCCTTCATGCAGGTGACCGTCCAGCCAACAGACCCCGGGCCTCACTCCCAGGCTCTAAGTGAAGGCAGTGGTTGGTGGCATCCTTTTGTCCCTTTCACAAAGAGGGCCTTCCTCTCACCTCCTCAATTTAACTGCATTTTTTTTTTTTTGTATAATTGCCTTACAATGTTGTGTTAGCTTCTAGGTATGCAGCATAGTGATTCAGTTTTACTTATACACGTATGTTAATATAGACATATTCTTTTTCAGATTCTTTTCCATCATAGGTTATTACAAGATACTGAATATAGTTCCCTGTGCTATATAGTAGGTTCTTATTGTTTATCTATTTTTAAATGTATTTTTATTGACGTACAGTTTACAATGCTGTATCCATTTCTGGTGTACAGCCCAATACTTCAGCCACATAGGAACATACATGCATTTGTCCTCATATTCTTCTTGACCATAGTAGTGTGTATATGTTAATCCCAAACTCCTAATTTATCCCTTTCCCCCTTTCCTTTTTGGGAAGTAACATAGTTTGTTTTCTATGTCTGTGAGTCTATTTCTGGTTTGTAAATAAGTTTATTTGTATCATTTATTTTAGATTCCACATGTGAGTGATATATAATATTTATCTTTCTCTATCTGACTTACTTCACTTAATATGATCATCTCCAGGTCCATCCATGTTGTTGCAAATGGCATTAGTTTATTATTTTTTATGGCTGAGTAGTATTCCATTGTGTAACTATACCGCAGCTTCTGTATCCAGTCATCTGTTGATGGACATTTAGGTTGCTTCCATGTCTTGTCTGTTGTAAATAGTGCTGCTATGAACATTGAGGTTCATGTATCTTTTTGAATTGGAGTTTCCTCTAGATATATGCCCAGGAGTGGGATTCCTGAATCACATGGTGACTCTATTTTTAGATTTTTAAGAAACCTCCACATTGCTTTCTTAAGTGACTGGCTTGAGATACCATTTCTTCTCAAACCAGCAAGTCAGGGTGTGCCTCTGTGAGCCTGGTCACTAGCAAGTCTGGATCAGTTCCACCAGACCCCACATCATTAATATACTTACTAGTGCAGAATTATGTCTGTAGCCATTTGTGGGTGTGCTGGTCTTGGATTCTTTGGTGTGGATGCATGTGTGCCTATGCCATTTAGAGTGGAAAGAAGGAAAAACACAGGGGCTATTGGTTAATGTTGTTAGAACTTCATTGGTGGTTCCTAAAGGCCAGTCCATGCCCTGCTGGCTTAAGAGTCTTAAATGGGGCTTTATAAAAACACAGATTCCTGGGCACCAACCTGGATTCTGCTTGGGTTGGTTGGGACATGATGGAAAATCTGTATTTTTGGAATGCTCCTGGGGAATGCCAATGGTTCACCAGAGTTAATGATCACCAGATGAACCATCTCAGGCAACATGGTTTGCTCCGTGCTGGGTTGGTTTCTCTAAATCTGGGTCACCACCCACTCATGCAACAGATGTGGACCGAGGGCATTCTCAGTATCAGGCACTATAGGAGATGCTGGAGACAGAACAGTGATTGAACAAACAACTCCTGGAGTTCTAGTGTCCCGTGTCACTCATGTGGGGGAGGTAGTTCCCCCTCCAGGACTATCTAGTGTCCTCTCCTCCTTACACCTTCCCTCCCCTTTCCATGGCCAGCCCCAGCACGTTTGTACAATAGAAACAAAAGAGAAGCTTGTTCATACAAAGCCACTCATCAGAAGAAAGACAAACATATGGTTTTTGTAAATACATCTCCCTGGTGCTTTGGGCAGAAAGGAGGGGCAAGTGGGCCACCGGGAGGAGCAGGAACTTCAGGACGAGGAAGACGGGTGTCTTGGTTTCCCATGAAAGCTTCTCCCTAGACAGAGCCTAGTGATCCTCTTTGCCAGGAAGCACTGTATCATGCGGGAAGACACGACTGCATGGTGCCAAAAATAAACCCGGGTCATCACATGGAGGGGTTTGGAGGGGGCTGGAGGAGGACATGTGTTGTGTTAGGGCCATAAGTATGTGCTCTGCTGGAGTGGGCAGGGCCCCAGGATGAGGGCTTGAGTGGGAACCCAGATCAAACTCAAAGGCATAGACACCAAGATGGATAAAAAGATGACACATGGACTGGAAATCCAGCCCAAATGGATAGAAACATCCTTGCCTGGTCTCTGCTAATGTCTGGCCTCCCGTGCAGGTCCCAAGGCGCTCCCCCTGCACTGTGGGGGCGTCAGACAGGGCTGCACCTGGAGAAGAGAGTCCCAAGCAGATGTGGGGCAGGAGCCAAGTGACAGGTCCACGCGGTCATTTGGCCTCCTGAGTTTCAACCCGTTTTCCTCTCTCAGATGTGTCTTAATGTTGTTAGTCCAAGCTCCATGCAAAGCACTCGATGACCACGACGGGAACAGGTAACCATACACCTGGGCTTAGGACCAGACTCCAAAACATCCCCTAGGGTTTATAAAACCTTTTTTTTTCTTTTTGAATTCAAGTATAGGTGATTTATAATGTGTTAATTTCTGGTATACAGGATAGCGATTCAGTTATACACATATATTCTTTTTCATATTCTTTTTCATTGTAGGTTATTACAAGATATTGGATATAGTTCATGGTGCAATACAGTAGGTCCTTGTTGTTTATCTCTTTTATACATAGTAGTTTTTATCTGCTAATCCCTAAACTCCTAATTTATCTCTTCCCCCACCTCCCCTTTGGTAACCGTAAGTTTGTTTTCTGTGTCTTCGCGTCTCTTTCTGCTGCGTAAATAAGCTCATTACAAAAGCTCTTCATACGTGCATGTGGCTTCCCTTCTGGTTGCATGTCTCCGTCGTGGCCCCTGCGGGCTGGCACCGTGTCTGGCACATCTCTGGGCACTGAAAGTCCAGCGAGGGCCCTGATGCAACTTGGGGTGCCGCCACCTGGCTCTGCTCCTTCTGTTGGCTGCCGGCGTGTTCCCTGATCACACACTGGGTGTCTGGAAAGGCCAGGGGGGATGGACACCCCACCTTTATCATTGTCACATGCAGGTAAACACTCGGAGCTACACATCAGCCCAAACATCAAAAGATCACTTCAAAACCTCCAGAAAGCCAATGTCTATAATGAGATGTCTGTCTGCTTCAAATGCGGCTTAGACTGTGTTTACCATCCTCCAAGAATTTCACAGAATATGCATTCAGAACGCAAGCCAATCACTTCAATTATTTTTACATGAATCCCTCACTCTTCAGGCTGCCTGTTCTGGATTTTTTTCATTCTAGACCAGTCCTCCCAAACACACCTGGCTGTTTCACCTTCCGCTGCTTAGTCAGTGCAGGGACTTGAACTTGTGTTCTCGTTAGACCAAGCAAAGCATGAGAAGGAACAAATGTTGCATGTACAGTCGGCTCTCCATATCTGTGGGTCCCACACCTCAGCTTCAACCAACCTTGGATCGAAAATATTAGGGAAAAAATTCCAGAAATCTCTCAAAAGCAAAAGTCGAATTTGCAGCACACCAGCCACTATTTGCATAGCATCTACATGGTATTTGCCACTACTCACATAATATCTACACTGTATTAGGTGTGATAGGTAACCCAGAGATGACTGAAAGTATATGGAGGGTGTGTGTGGGTTATAAGCAAACGCTGGGCCATTTTATATAAGGGACTTGAGCATCTGTGGGCTTTGGAGTCTGTGGGGGTCTTGGAAGCAGTCCCCAGCAGACCCTGAGGGGTGACTGGGTATCTGAATCTGCATTTAGATTTAAGGCAATTGATCTGAAGGGAGCTGCATTAGTAGATTTTCTCAGTCTGGCCCTACAGTTGAGCTGGCACTTCCCGAGTGTAAATCCCTGGTTTACACTTTCTGTAGAACTGAAAGCAGGAGAATAAAACTCTGATTCCATTTTACAGATCAGGCAACTGAGGCCCAGAGACCCAGGGTGACATCCACTGGCCTGAAAAACCAACTTCAGAGTCACTGGACCTCAGATTCTGATGAGCTAGTGTTTAAATCATTAGAAACCAGATTTTTCAAAGAAACTGTGCTTTGCAAGCTGGTCTCTGTTATTGCCCAATGGGAAATAAAAAGATGAAACCAGGACAGAGAATATGTGTTAAATTTTTAATCGCTAAAACAAAAACCAAAAAAAAAAAAAAAAAAGGAAGGAAGGATTCTTGCAGACTAATAAAACTTTTTGAGCAATCCTCCTTAGGGTGACACTCTGATGTCTACTTAAATTGCTGAGAATGGCTAGAGACTGAGGGATGAAAAAGAGGACAGTCTGCACTTGGTGAAAAAATCCCACGGAGCCTCAAGTCCAATTTAACTTGGAAAACATTCATATAACCATCTTATTCAGCATCTCCATGGTGTGAGGATGATTGAGCAAGAGAATGTCCTCAGTGCCACAGGCTTTTAAATCATAAGATGCAATCCTTCAAGGCCTTGATCATTGGAATTCGCATTAGGCTGGCCCCAAGCAGACTGGGAAAGGCACACAAGTGGGATGCACAGAGCGTGTACTTCCTGCTGGGAAAACAAGCCCTCATCTTCAAAAGGAGGGTGGATGGTGTGCAGACACCAGCCCCACCCAAGTTCTGGGCAGAGGTCAGCATCCAGGTCCATCCTTTAAAGGTCATGGCCAAACCTCACACCTATGTGCTTGGCCCTTGGCCAGTTGTCTATTTGAAAAGGACAGTGCCCCTTGGGACCTGGCACCGTGATATGCACCAAGGTCGCTCCTGAACCCCGTTTTCAGAATGAACACCCTCATCCCTCAGAGCAGAGTGTCAAATTGAACACACACATATCCAAATTCTATAGAATAAACACTAACATTTGCATCGACTTCTATTTACAGAGAGCATTCCCCTCTTCTCTCTTTTTTAAAAAAACTTTTTTTTGAAGTGTAGTTGATTTACAATGTCAGTTTCAGAGGTACAGCAAAGTGATTCAGTTATACATACATATATATATTATTTTCAGATTCTTTTCCATTATGTTATTACAAGAAATTGAATATAGTTCCCTGTGCCATACAGCAGGTCGTTGTTGTTTATCTACTTTATATACAGTAGTGTGTGTCAGTTAATCTCCAGCCCTTAATTTATCATTCCCCACCCTTTCCCCTCTGCTAACCATGCTTTGTTTTCTGTGCCTGTGGGTCTGTTCCCCTCTTCTCTTTTTCATCATTCTCCACTCTGTGTGCCAGGCATTCTGATAAGCTCTGTGCATGTATGACTGCTCTTAATCCCCACTCCCCTCCGCAGCCCCATGGTGCACACACACTACCCTAACCCCCATTTTACAGAAGAAGAAACTGAGACTTGTTGGTAAAATACTGTTCCAGGTCACTTAGCTGCCTGGGTATTGTAAGTGGGGCTGAAACCAGCTCTGTGAGTCTGCAAAGCCTGTGTCCCTCCTCACTAGGGGGTTCTGTCTCTCTGTGTGAAAACGAGCTTCAGAGCAGTGTAGGTTACTCCCTAGGTAAGTGAGGGAAGCAGAAGGCAGAGTCTGGCATCCTGCTTTATGTTACTCAGTTAACCCCACACTTCTTATAAAAAAAAAAAAGTATATATATATATATATTTGAAGTATAAGCAGTTTAGAATGTTGTGTCAATTTCTGGCGTACAGCACAGTGCTTCAGTCATATGGGAACATACATATATTCGTTTCATATTCTCTTTCACCATAAGTTACTACAAGATATTGAATATAGTTCTCTGTGCTCTACAGTATGAACCTGTTGTCTGCCTATTTTTTGTGTTAGTATCTGCAAATCTCGAACTCCCAGCTCGTAGTTCTGTGCACATTATGAGCATGGCGCAAGGGCATGTGGCTGTGGCCCTCCGTCAGGCTCCTCTCCCCTCCCGGCAGGGCCACCTGGGCTCTGTCCTGCCCGCCGCGGCCCCTCTGACCCAGGGCACACAGCCAGCAATGACACAGGTCCCTCTTTGGTTTCATCTTCCCATTTCCTGGTTGGCCTCTGAGGGGCCAGAAGATGCAAAACAGAAGTGTAGGAGGTAAACTCCTGGTGGGATGAAACTTGCCCAGCGGGGAATGGAAGATGGGAAGAAGCCACACAAAGACCCCCAAGGTGGGGGTCATTCCTAACAGCCCTCTCCAGGGAGTCCCACAGGCCACCTAAACACATGTGCCAAGTAACCGGCTGCGTCCAGTTCTAGCTGGCGGAGAGGTTGTAGATGGTGGGGGAATGGATTGCATCACGTCGCTGAGCATCCTTTCCTGCCTCACTGCCCTCTCTGCCACTGCCCTGGGCCTGCACCTCGCCAATCATCTCAGCGCTGCCTCTGGCTCCACCTTCTAGAGGAGCCTGGCTTGGACAACCCCCTATACTGTGACTCTCCGGGTTGTCAATTCTGCTCACTCTGCCCTAGGAGGGGATCAAAATCATGGCTCCAGCTCACCTGGGTGGGTAAATTACCTCAGGGCAAAGATGGACTGGGTGGAGGAGACAGCTCAGTGGTAGAGTGTGTGCTTAGCATGCACGACGGTCCTAAGTTCAATCCCCAGTCTCCCCCAGTAAATAAATACATAAACTTAATTACCACCCCCCCAAAAAAAACCCCAGCAAAACAAAAGTGGATTAGTGCTTCTGCTTACATTCCTTTCTCTTAAAGTTTGGCTTGATAATTCCTTATTATCTTGTCAAATCTTTGATGCCTTTTCAGAAGATCTGGTTATATTTCTCTAACGGGCTTGAGTGCTTTCAGTGGGAGGGCTGATCTGGACAACCTGGCCACCCATGATTCCCCAACCTGCTCTCCTCACAGCTATCAGAGTGCTACTTCAAAGCTAAATACATCTAACCCTGCCCCTGCCCCTGCCCCTTTCAGAACCCACAGTTCTCTCAATGAAACCCACGATGCTCATCCTGGTTTACACAGTCACACGACCTGGCTTCTGCCTCCCTCTTGTCCTCACATTTTTTACTGTCATCATAATGAGATGCTTTCCGTTCCTCCAACAGTACACTCCTGACATGAGGCATTTGCACTCACTGCTCCCTCTGCCAGGAACCCTTTTCTCCCACACCCTCGATACCCTTCACGAGCGAACTTCTGCTCACCTGTAAGTTAAATATCAGTTCTCCTAAGGGGGCTTCCTGGGGGGCCTCTTTTAAGCTACATCAGATGTCCTTTCTCCGTGTTTTTGATTTTGTAGCTTTCCCGATACTACAACTCGTTTTTCAGGGGCTCAGTGTGTTGTTTCTAGCCTGCTGTGAGCCTAGGACCTACCCTAGTTCCCAGCACATGGTCACCCCTGCAGATCTTCCTTGAATTGAACTGTGCCCTTTATAAAGGAGTCAGAAGTGATCTCTGGCACCTCCAATCAATTTTTCATGAGGTTACCCTGGTACCCAACAGGCAGAGTCTTTTACCTTCAAGTCACTTGTGGTCCATGAGTGACAGTCATACTTCTGGAGGCTCCACTGAGTAAGCCTGAGGGTGGTAAGGAGCCCCCAGGACACCACACACTTGGCTGGAGTACTGGCTTTCCTGTTAGAAGCCAGGTCATCTTGGACCCTTTGTAAGTGAGTTTATAAACTGTGAATTGTAGACACTTTGTCTATTTACCACATCAGTATTTTTGGATGTCTCTTCTACACAGGGCACTGTGCCAATACTGAACACACCAACACGTAATCAGGGTGTGCTGCTCTCAGAGAGCTCTGAGTCGAGTCAGAGAGACAGGCTGTGCAGGTAAGATCACTTGTGGGGGACAGGATGGCTCAAGGGGTAGAGCACATGCTTAGCATGCATGAGGTCCTGGGTTCAATCCCCAGTGCCTCCTCTAAAATAATAACAACAACAACAATAATAATAAACAAACCTAATTACCTCCCCCTGGAAAAAGCAATAAAAAAACAAACAAACAAAAGAACCAGAAAAGATCACTGATATCCTAAGACAATACTCTAGAGGACCAGATGAGGATCTATATATGGTCATTCCTGAAAAGTTCCTACAACTGGAGAGGAATCTTTGAAACTGCCTAGCCTTGAAATATACCTTAAAAAGGAACTTCAACAGCCAGAAGTGAGCCAATCTGGCCAAATCAGGCTTTTGGTGATGGTCACAAACTCAAAACCTTGGGGGAGAAAGGTAAGTTAAAGATGGGAGCCAGGAAGACAGTAAGGAGTAGTAGGGCCCGTGGCAAACCAGAAGAAAGTGTCCTGTTTAAAGGGATGAAGGCAACTCAGCTCCTTGATATTGTCAAGGTGTGAGAACACGGACCCCAGGATGCCACAGCTTCTGCTTTTAAAGGAGACGCTGACAATCAGGTTTCTATGCCACGATTCACAATTTTTAAAACATGGTTTCAGTTCCATCCCTAAAACCATGTCTGTATGGTGAATTTGGACCACAGAACATGTTTTCTACCTCTGCTGTAGAAAAAAGCACAAGTTTGGTGCTTGTGTTGTGAAAAAACATGTCACAAGCTCAGTTGACAGCAACCTGGATCTAGGCAAAACACAAACCAGCGCTCGGAGAGTTGGAGAACTCAGGTTTATCATGCCAACAGGCTTGAAAAAGTTAACAGTCTAAGCTCTGGACCCCCAGCTGTAGGTTTACACAGGCTTTTATAGGCTGCCAGTTTTACACTTCGCAACATCAATGCAAATTAAGTATAACAGAAGTCGACCAACCAGGAACAAGTTTTGTAGAAATAGACCAATCAGGAGTGAGGGGAATGGACCAATCAGGAATGAGAGAAATAACCAATCAGGAGTGAGCTCCATGCAAATGAAGTACTACAAACAGGACCAATCAGAAGTTAGGGAAGTGGACCAATCAGAAGTGAGAGTAATAACCAATCAGGAGTGAAGGAAATAACCAATCAGAAGTGAGCTCAGGGAGCCAATAGAATTTTAGGGGTAAGTAAGCCGTTTCAGAGGCAAAAAGTGAAATAGAGCCTCTGGGCCAGGGAACCGAATGGTGCCGGCAGGAGAGTGGTGGCCCTACTTGGGGGTCCTGCCGTTTTTTATGGGACTTCCCATCTCACTTGCCCTTGTCTTTCTGCTCAACTCCTCTGATAAATCGGTAACTTCTAAATCTGTAGTCTCAGTCCCAGCCTGTGTCCTGAGCTCTTGAATCCTCCGTGCTCCTTTAACCCTGCACTCCCGCTTGGTTGCAGAACTATGTGACCGTACCCCTTAAATCTCTCTGCAATCCTATCCATTTCTCTCTCTCTCCTCCCTGTGGGTTCTCTAGGTCAGGCCACTGTGATTTCTAGCCCGAATGACTGCAGCAGTCTCTAAACTGTCTTGACGTCCCTGGTTCCGCCCTTTCCCATCCCGCTCTCAGCTGTGTTGCTTCGAATGGCTGTTGCAGAACAGAAGATTGGCCACATCCTTCCCAGAGAGACTACCAGGAAGTGCTGTTCGCCTCTTGCTCAGACTAGTTTCCTTTAGGTAGGTCTGCATCAGAGCCCACAGAACACGTTGACATTTTGTTTCATTTAGCCAGAAGGACAATTAGGCGGACTCGATCACAAGGAAAATGATCGTTATCAGAGGAGATTAAGCGATCTCTACACTGCCAGGAGCGTCTTTCTTCTGCCATCCTGGGGAGCACAGGGCCTGGCTTGGCAGCTGGTTGCAGCATCCTCAGAAGTTGAGCAGAGCAGCACGACGGCGTGTCGAGCCGTCAGTATTGCACACAGCGTGGCTATTGCTGAGTCTCAGACAGAAAACACTAGGCGATCAAGGAAAGAAAGGAAAACTGGTCCCCCCGCCCACCACCCACTCCCCAGCTTTGTGCTTCCCGGAGTGGGACGCCCCAAATGCAGGACTGGCTTCCCTGGAGGCCCCACAGGGCAAGATAAAACTGGGATGGACAGAACACCCTGTGTCGGGAAAGAGTTAAGGAAGAAAAAAGTAAGGGGAAGTAGGGTGCCCTCCTGCAAACCTAAAGCCGAGTGTCAGGGGGAGAAGGCGCCCACCGCCCGGGTGCGCAGGAGCGAGTACTTGGAATTCAATGACTCCCCTGGGGGCGGGGTAGCCAAGGAGTGAGGGCGGGATGGAGGGCTTGAGAGGAATAAAAGCAGAAGTCCTCTTCTAAAAAAGAAAAACAAACGCTGCCCTGCCGACAAGCTTGGGTTATAGCATCAGGAAGCATAGATTAAATACAAAGTAACAGCGATGAGGATCGGATCCACACATTCTGCAAAGACCTTGATGGCATCCGGAGCCCGGGCTGGGAGGATGGGGACCCACCGTCTCTCCGGTATTTGCCGCCTCTCTGCCGCGCACACCACCAGTCACGCTTCCCCGCCCTGGCTCCCACCAGCCTCGCCCGCCCTCTGAGAGTCGCCCCGCCGCGGCGGCCACGCCCTGCCACGAGGTGTGTTACCGCATGTTAGTCATAGAGGCGGCTTGTGGGAAAGCTGAAAAACCACTTCAGATCTTCCTCCAAGCGCACGCCTGCCGTGCACATCCCTGGGAACGCCCGCGTTCAGTCCCTGCCGCGGGTTCGGAGGGCAGTGTCACCTGACAGGTTTAGAGGAGGTTAGTGTCCGTTGAGGACCGACGCCACCAGCCCTGTGCATTTCAGACCTCACTCTGTTCTCTGTGCGATGGGAAGAGCCCCATTTCCTCACCCAGAGAGAAGGAATTCGAGGAGCTAACTCACATCGCTGGCGTGTGGCTGGACAGGATTGCAACCCAGGTCCCTCCGGCTCCAAGTCTGTGAACGCTCCCTGTGGCAGGAGTGCATGGGTCCAGCACCCACATGTCCGTCGACACCCATCTGAGGAGCATGATGTCACCCACGACAGGGAAGTGACGGCTCCAGTGTCGCTGGTGATCCCTGCTTTATATTCTGGGCCTGATAATTCCCACCTCCGCTTGTGGCCCCAGGCACGTGTGCTGGAAAGCTGAAGTAAACACGCTCCCTGCCTGCCAGGCACATCCCACCTAGAACAGATGGGCCAAGGCGTGGAAGGAAAAGTGGGAGGAGGTGGGGAGGAGGGAATAAGAGAAATGAAAAGAAGGCCAAGCTGCAAGTGGAATAAATTATTTTCCTAGCGTTTGGTTTTGACTGAGGGCAGATGCATTAGAACCCGTCTGGGATGCCCACACTGTATATATCCCACAGGAAGACGCACTTAACTTCCAAGGGCAATTGATATAGAATTCCCCGTGCCCTGCAGCCCGCAGTCCCCGTTAGAGGCCCTGCGGTTAATGATGGCTGCAGTCTGGGGCTTTCTTCCGGACTCTGCTAGGATCCCAGGGAAAGCTGCTTCAGTCTCACAGGGCTGTCTGCTGGGAAGGACCGTGGTGGAACATCAGCCGTGCAAGTCTCCAAACAGCAGTCCTCACCCGTCTCATGGCCATAGCTTTTGCATTTGTTTCACGCTTATAACATGTTTTTACATACAGGACATCACCTGTGAAGTGGTCAGGGCAGACATCGTTACATATTATTATGATGATGCAATAGTATGAATACTTAAGAGTGTGGCGTGATGTGAGTATTACCCTGTTTCATCCAAGAGGAAACCAGAGTTCGGTAACATGATGTGACTTTGCCCGTGTTCACACAATGAGTCAGTGTCAGAACCAGGATTCGAGCCAGGTCTGGTGGGTTTTGCTGCGGGACCTGATGCCAAAGTCAGATACAAGTTTCTGGGGTTCACTCCAAATCTTGTATCTTCACTTTCAAGGAGGAGGTGAAGGTTGAAAAATGTGGTTACTCTTGCTCATTTTGTTCGCAGCTAGCACTGCCGAGCCCCGATTTTTTTTTTTCCTTTATGCGTGTGGCTGGTGCATGATTAACAGGTCTGCATCAACTGAATACATGATGACAAAATGGGTCGGGCCACACATTTCCATCCAGATTGATCTTCAGAGTCGATGTGTGTCAAGGTTACGAGCTTCGAAGGGAAGTTAGGCATTCGGGATGAGCAGATACAAACTACTATATATAAAACAGATCAACAAAAACGTCCTACTGTACAGCACAGGGAACTCTAGTCAATATCCTGTAATAAACCATACTGGAAAAGAATATGAAAAAGAATATATGTGTATGTATGGCTGAACCACTGTGCTGTACACCAGAAATTAACAGCATATTGTAAATCAACTATACTTCAATTTAAAAGAAAAAAAAAGGTAAAAACAAAACAGTAAAAAGAAAAAAAAAGCGGGGGCTTTGGAGGTAGACCTCTGGAGTGGACATGGCAACCCCTGAACCTTAACCCATAGGATCCTTGATTTCCTTACCTTTACAGTGGGGACAGCCATGTCCACCTTGCAGGGACATTATGATGTTAAATGAGAGAATGTAGGTAATGTCCTTGGCCCTAAGCAGGTTCTCCATCAATGGTAGCAGTGATCCTTATCCTGGAGTTCTTTCCCTTTGTACTTCAGTTTCTAGGCGGGACACTTTCCTCCTTATCAAAAGTTGCTCAGTATAGAGGATCTGGGGCAGGGCTGGGGAAGCTCTTTCTAAAGAGCTAATCATTGTTTTAAAATGTTTACTTACAGCAATTGACTTTGGCATCAAAGCTGAGTTGAAATTTCAGCTCCACGAACGTGTCCTGGGAAAGTCACTTAGCTTCTCCCAGCTTCAGTGCCCTCACCTGCTAAGTGGAGCCATGGTGCCCGATGCACTTTGCTGCCGTGAGAATGGACGTGAGCTAGCGCTTGTAAAGAGCCCGGCCCCGAGTCAAAGCTGGACACGCGTTACCTGCTGACCTGACCGTGGCTGTTCACAGAGGCTGAGCTGGTGTCACCTGGGGGGACAATGATGGGGCCCTCTCCAGCTCTCCATCCACACCTGATGCTGGGTGTACCTCTCCCTTTGGCTCCTCAGAGCCCCCTAGGGAGAATGGAGGTGGTTGGAGTCATTCAGCTGGAGAAAAGCATCTCAGGGCAACCTAACCTGTGGTCCTCGCCATTTCTTCTCCACGAAGACCAGAAATAGGGATGCGGGAATGAGGTGCAGGAGGAAGGGGCATCCCTGTGAGGAAGAGCTTCCTACCTAGAAAAGCAGCAAGCCAGGGGGTCAGGCACACTGTCCACGGAAACCTTTACACGCGGGAATGATGCCCATGCTCCGGTGGTGATCAGCCACGAGACAGGGGTGGGTCCAGGAAGGGCTGGGGATTTCTCCAGTTCAGGATTCCATGGCCTTTTAGAGGTCAGGATCCCAAAGATGTTCTGTGCATTAGTATATGCTCAGAACCCAAAGTAAACCTGGGTAAACATACGCACACACACCCCCCCCCCTTTGCTTCACTTGCTCTGTTCCAGGGGCTCTCGAGGGAACACCATTGAGTGGCTCAGCGGCAGACAGGCACCTGTGGGGCCTTTCGAGCTAAGGAGGAGGTGGCGAGGAAACAGGAAGACACGTCCAGGAGCAGCTCCTGGGGAACTGGACAGAAACGGGAGTCCAGGTGACGGGAATCAAGGGCCACCAGAACTGAGCCCCCGTGCGGGGGCTGTGCTGTTGGCCAGTTTCGTGGGCAGGACAGCTCACAGTGCGGTGGCTCTTCCTGTGATGCTCAGTGACACCACCGCGCAGGCGAGGAGACGGAGGCCCGGTCTGCTGAACTTGTAGTTCTGACCTGGGCTGTTGAACTTCACAGCCCCTTTTCGGGACGCCCCTCCTCAGCCCTTCACGTGCCTGGCTCCTGCATCCTCGCCCGGTATGCGCTCAGAGGCCACCTCCAGAGGGGCTCTGTCCTGCGACCTGCTCTCTTTAAGCCCCTCAGGACGCTCCTTGCTCTCTAAAAGTGCCCTGTTTATTTGTTACCTATTTATTATCTCCCCTACCCCAGAATGTAAGCCCTGCGAGCCAGGGATCTACACCTTTTCACCATTTTACTCCCTCTGGAAGCCCTGCAGCCAAGGTGCTCAATCCACCCTTGAGCTGAATGAAAGGTGAAGCTGCCTTCCCCATGGTCCCACAGCCAGGAGAGGGCGGGCCAGCCCACAGCTGCCAAGCCCCGCACCCCTCTGCCTGCTGCTTCCAGAAGAATTCAAACAGGGTCAAAAATAAATCCTAGAAATACTGAGTAAAAAAATCCTCCACGGGACCTGAGGCTGGGCCTGGCCTGAGTCTCCCCTCCAGCCCATTATTCGAGAAGCTTCCTTGACCTTCTGTCCTAGCACGTGTAATGAGCAGTCGTCCCCAAGTGAGTTTCATTTAATGGAGAACTTCATTGACGGGTGTGGTGTGTACCATGTTGGGCCCTGGGGTATTGCCCGCCTCACACGGAGGGCACAGCCCGAGCTGTGGTCCCCCAGCCTCTCCCTGAACCAAACACGCACTTGCCTGATGTCTGATGGTAGGACCCCAGGGCCCTGGCCCCATTCATTGCCTCCCACTAGGAAGTAGGTATTTGATGCCCAGAGAGGAGGCCCTCCCCTCCGCCCCTCACACACTCTTGGCTGTGGTTGTGAATCTGGTCTTCTGAGAACAAAAACAAGGTCCTGTGTTTTCTCCCACTTGGCGGCCAGGCGAGTCCAGCAGACCATTTGGCGGCCAGCCTGGGGAAGGGAGTCTCCGGGTACCGCCGGGACAGTCTGCTGCAGGGAAGATGATTTGTGTTGATGCTGAGGTCCTTAGGGAGAGGGGGGCGGGGGTGGCTCTGATCTCTGACCGGAGGGATGTGGGAGGTGCCTGGCAGCTGAGGGTCCCAGGGAGGCCCGCAGGTCTCCGGTCCACAAGGAAGTGTGCTCCAGCCCAGCAGTTACTTCAGACATCTGTGGGGGCACAAGGCCCAGGGGCAAGTCAGGGTGTCACCCTCACTATTTGTTGGGAAGGCAGCCAGGCAGGTGGGGCAGCAGGCTTCTCTGAAGGCTGGTGGATGTGGCGGGTGTGGGATGTCTCGGAGCACACAGTGGGTGACTTTGATCTTCTTTGTTCATCACCCACTTAGAGGAGAATAGAAACTTATTCCTAGTTCTCCTGTGCCGAGAGAGAGGGCAGGTTGCCAGACCCTTCTTCTACTAAACATAAAAGCTTGCAAATCAAGGGTTCCCAGGAGATGTGACTGAATCTTCCCAAGTCAACCAGGGAGAGTCGCGACCTCGGGATCAGCACCAGTCTCGAGGCTGGTGTGTCACCTTGAATGACTAGAAGAGATCCCACTAGGAGACCACCCCTCTACCCTGCACCCCAGGAGACCACCCCCCACCCTGTCCTCCAGGTGACCATCCCCTAAGCTGTATCCCAGAGACACCAAGGGTGCGCGGGCTGCGGTGCCAGCTGAGGAGTGGGTGGCCACTGGTTTAATAGCAACTGCCACCCTCCTCCCTTCCAGGAGCCGGAGCTGTCGATCTGGTTTTACAAAATGCCCAGAAGCTGTGAACATAAACGAGCTATCGATAATAAATGGAAAATAGGAGCAAACAAGTCAAAGAAAGATGAGGTGGAGGGAAAGCCGGTCAGTTTTCTTTTAACTGCCCTCGTATCCATGAACGGCAAAGGAGGAGCAGCCCTGAACGTTTCCTAAGCAAACGGAGTGCCAGGAAGGGAAAATCTCTCTTGGAGGAGACGGGACCCACTTGAGTTGACTAAGCTGAAAGCTTTGAGGCTAGCCAAGGGAAACCTACAGGGAAATTAGATTCTCAAAGCAGAAACTGGCTCTTGTAACTTTCTCGGGTTCTCCAATACTTTAGAACAATTTTTTTTTTAAGAACTATATCCAGCTACACAAACTGAAAAACAAGCATTTTAAAGCCCACTTAAGTTCAGCTGGAATGGCTTTTTTGTAAACCATCTCTCCTGCATCTCAGCCATCTAAGGAAGTCTCACTTAAACTCCCAAAGAACACATGCTGTATCCATCCATAAACTTGAATATTCTCTTCAAAGCCTTTCCCTTTCAAGCCATTATTCTCACCTTGTGCCCACTGCATGCATATAGTCATTTTTTGGGACAATTTAAAAATCTTTCTTCGACCAAACACTGAATTGTTTTTGATGAATACAAGATTTTAAAAAAAATTTACATATATGTACTGTTTATTGTTTCTAAAGAACAGTTTAGAGCTTTAGCTTTTTAAACTTACATAGTTATCAAAGGAATAAAGCCAACTGCAAAATAAGAATCAATGGAATGCGGTAATCCAATCATAAAGGATGGTCAGATGCGCTCACACATATTCAAGATATCAGTCATCTAAGTTATAAATAATAAGTAGTTCATTCATGTTCTTTTTTTTAAATTGTGCATATAAGTGATATCATATGGCATTTTTCTTTCTCTTTCTGGCTTACTTCACTTAGAATGATGATCTCGAGGTCCATCCATGTTGCTGCAAATGGCATTAGTTTATTTTTTATGGCTGAGTAGTATTCCATTGTATAAATATACCACCTCTTCTTTATCCAGTCATCTGTTGATGGACATTTAGGTTGTTTCCATGTCTTGACTATTGTAAGTAGTGCTGTTATGAACACTGGGGTGCATGTATCTTTTTGAATTATATTTTTCTCTGGGTATATGCCCAGGAGTGGGATTGCTGGATCACGTGGTGAGTCTATTTTTAGTTTTTTAAGGAACCTCCATACTGTCCTCCACAGTGGCTGCACCAATGTGCATTCCCACCAACAGTGTAGGAGGCTCCCTTTCCTCCACACCCTCTCTAGCATTTATTATTTGCAGACTTTTTAATGATGGCCATTCTGGCCGGTGTGAAATGATCTCACTTTAAGCCTTAGAGGACAAAGTCCTCTTTGACAATGAAATTTCAAGTATCAGTCCATGGGTAGATAAGGAGATGCCATCAGGGCATCAGGGTGCACCCCTTAAACCACACCATGTATAACTTTGGGGTAGGAAGGGCAAACCTTTCACCAAAACAAATTACTACCAAAAAAAAAAAAAAAAAGATCAGTGAATTTTCAGGAGGAAAATTAGGGTGAGGTGTGTGCTAGGTACATGTCACTCATACCTGTCTCTTTCCTCTAATGAAATTTAGACTAGTTTACTTGTTAATTAACTTCTGAGACCTTGAGTTCCATTTTACCCCTAAGTTTTAACAGTGAAAATAGTGTTTTTAGCAATCCATTTAAGAAGATTTTATTCCTATAAATCTATTGGAATGTTTTATAGCATTATTATGATGGTGATTTATTAATTCATCAAATATGTACCCACTGTGTGCTCTGGGAAATACGGAGATGAACTTATCATCTAGTATATTGGAAGCTTTTGCTAAACTTGTAATTCTAACTTAAGATTATTGGCTGTAAAAATTATTATAACACAGGGCAATTCTGTGGTAAGTGACACTTTGAGAGGGGGCAATCCAGGAGGTCATAGGGATAGCTTCTTTTCACCACTGTAGACCCAGTGCTGACATATGGTTACCACTCAGTCAACATTTACTACATTAAAAGGTAACCAAAAGAATTCTAACAGTTACACGCACCCCAATGTTCACAGCGGCACTATTTACAATAGCCAAAACACAGAAACAACCTAAATGTCCATCGACAGATGACTAGATAAAGAAGATGTGGTATACTTATATAATGGAATACTACTCAGCCATGAAAAAGAATAAAATAATGCCATTTAACAGCAACATGGATGGACCTAGAGATGATCATACTAAGTGAAGTAAGTCAGACAAAGATGAATATCATATGATATCACTTATATGTGCAATTGAAAAAAAATATACAAGTGAACTTATTTACAAAACAGAAAGAGATTCACAGACACAGAAAACAAATTGATAGTTACCAAAGCGAAAAAGTGGGGAGGGATAAATTAGGAGTTTGGGATTAGCAGATACAAACTACTGTATACAAAGTAAACAACAAAGTCCTACTGTATAGTACAGGGAACTATATTCAATAATTTGTAATAACCTATAATGAAAAAGAATATGTGTGTGTGTGTGTGTGCGTGTGTGTATAACTGAATCACTATGCTGTACACCAAAAACTAATACAGTATTGTAAATCAACTATACTTCAATAAAAAAAAAGAACCCATGAAACACACAACAGCCCCCAAAATGATAGGAGGAAACTGGGAGATGGCTGAGTCACAGATGAGATGTTTCAAGAATGAGAGCAGGGGGGAGAGTATAGCTCAGTGGTAGAGCATGTGCTTAGCTTGCATGAGGTCCTGGGTTCAATCCCTAGTCCCTCCTCTAAAAATAAATAAATAAACAAACAAACAAACAAACAAACAAACCTGATTACCCCCCACCCCAAAGAATGAAAGCAGGTAACACAGCGCTGAGAGACGATATTGAGAAACATTCATGACAAGGACAGTCTCAGCAAGCTTAAAAATATATACTCATATTTGGTTACTGCTTCTGTAGCCGGATACCATTTTGAAATTAATTTGTAGAGTTTTGTCCCCTCTATGTTCTGTTTTTCTCCCCACTGCAACATGACTGTTCCCCACCCCAAGCCACTCAAATGGAAGGAAGCCCTGGGGGAGCTGTGCTTGCAAGATGTCTAAGGTGTCTTGGGTTTGTTTTCAAAAGGCTGAAGGAGGATTAGCAGAAGCAGTAAAAGAGAACCAAGGCTTGGTTGAAAGAATCAGAGAGGCTTGGAAAAAGTCAGAGGCAAAGAGGTGCTTAATGTTAAAAAAAAAAAAAAAGAGAGACAGTGATGTTCCAGGACTCGGGAAGTTGGAGTGAGATGATGAGGATGGAGCAGTGGGCTGCCTCACTGCTGCCCTGCAGTCCTTAGGGGCATGACTATTGCAGAAAAACGTGTTACAGCTCAGTTGTGACAGCAACCGGAATCCAGGTGAGAGAACAAGCAGCACTCGCAGAGTTGGAGAACTCAGGTTTATTACATCAGCAGGCCCAGAAGAGTTAACACTTCAAGCTCTGGACCCTGTCTGTGGGTTTACACAGGCTTTTATAGGCTGCCAGTTTACACTTTGCAACATCATATGCAAATAAGGGATAATAAAGTTTGACTAATTAGGAACAAGCTTTGTAGAAAAGGACCAATCAGGAGTGAGAGAAATAACCAATCAGGAGTGAGCTCAGGGGACCAATAGAATTTTAGGGGTAAGTTCCACTTCCTAGAAGTAAGCTTTCAGAGGCAAAAAGTGAGATAGAGCTTCTGGGCCAGGGAACTGGATGGTGCTGGTGGGAAATTGGTGGCCCTGCCTGGGGGTCCTGCCAGTCTTTTTTATGGGGCTTCCCACCTCATGACAAGCTCACAGAAGGAAGAGACAAAAATGAGATCACACACCAGCGGTGCCCAGCTTCTCCCAAAGTTCTGTATCCAGAGAGGCACGTGTTGGGGAGAGCCTAGGGTGGGAGGGACAGCGGACACCCCAGCAGGAACTTGGTTGAGCAGATGGTAATGACCGGGGCTCACCATCTGTGCTTTGGTTCCTGTAACTCCAGACTCGAAGTGAAAACCCCAAATATGTGAGATAAAACTACAAACTAGTGCGAAGAGGCTAGAAATGTATATCTCTATACAATCCACACCTAGGGGTGTGGATTGAGAGTCCCACTTGCCATGCCCACTCTGTGCAAGGCCATATGTTGTAGGTTTTTTTGTTTGTTTTGTTTAATTTGCTTTTAATTTTTTGGTCTTTTTTATTTAAATTTTTTAACTGAAGTATAGTCAGTTTACTATGTATTAATTTCTGTTGTAAAGCATGGTGATTCAGTTATACATGTACATACATATTTCTTACATACATATTTCTTTTCATATTCTTTTTCATTATAGGCTATTACAAGGTATTAAATATAGTTTCCTGTGCCATACAGTATAACTATAAAATAAATAAATGCTAAATACAGCTGTTTATCTATCTTATATATAGTAGTGTGTATCTGCAAATCTCAAACTCCCAATATATCCCTGCCCTGTGTGTTAAGAGCTTTAAGTCCATTAGTTTGTTTAATCTTCCCAGCAGCACCGTGAGTTAAGTTCTATTTTTATTTCTACTTTGTAGATAAGGAAACTGAAGAAGAGACAAGGTCAAGTAAGTTTTGATTGTCTCAGACCAGTGAGTGGTAGAGCCTGACTATTAACCCAGGCAATTTAGTGTCAGAACTCTCCCTCCTAACCACCATGGCTATTCTGGATTTAGAGTGAGGATCCAGATAATTTAGACAGAACAGAAAGAAATAACCAAAATATCTGTGTACACACACACACACACACACACACACACACATTCTCTCTCACACACACAACTTCAGTCAGCCTATGAGCCTCTTTTTCCGGATTTGGTGGGAATTTATCTGCACCTCCTCCTGGTGAATAGCCAAGTCCAGTGATTCTTTTGACCTGACGTAGAAAAAGGATCCAGGAAAAACAAAACAAAACAAAACAATAATAACAACAATACGAATAATGCCAGATGTGGAAGAAAAAGAAGGGCCAGTAAGAAAAAAGATGCCATGATGGTTCATTTTCTCTGCTCGTACTCAGGAAGGGGTTAACAGCAGTCAATCAGAGTCATTTGTCCTGAATAAGAAACTGATCAGAAAGGGAGAAACAAAGAGAATGGAGGAGGGGGGAGAATTGGAGAAATAAAGGTAGAGGAGGAAGGGGGAAAGGCTTGATGTGGGGAGGAAAGCGTGGAGGGAGAGGGGATGGGCAGAAACCGAAAAGGGGATATGTTCCCAGCAACCCAGCCCCAGGAAATCCTATTAGGCAGCAAAAATGAAATTATTGTCTTTTTACTTCACCACAATATGCAAATGACTCAATTTAGCTGCTAAACATGTTGTTATTGAATTCTGAGAAATTCCCCTCATAAAATAATAATATTTTTGTGACAATATTGTCAGCAAGACCAGATTGCTTTTCTATTTCGGTTAAGCTTTTATCCGAGTCTAGTACATGTCATCTATTCTCAGATTCCAAATGATTGCTTTTATGTAATTTTTGTGTAAGCAAGAAATAATCACAAGCTTAGAAATGTGAGAAATGTGTTAACCTTCCCATTATTTTTCAGGGCCCAGGAGAATTAGAGGGTGGGCCACAATGGGGAATGTAATTATGTCTCATGATGAATTTTTATTTATGTTAATATCCTTGAGAGCCCACATATCTGTTATTCACCACGTTCGTTTGTTTCGCTCGAGCCTTTCTATCCCACGTCTTTAATCCTTCTACTTTTAGAAGCTTTTTGGATAAATGACAAAGACTTTTCAAGCCTGTAAACAACGGATTAGGAAATCACACTTTCTATCTCTGATACATTTTTCCCCTCCTTGGTCCCATCACTCTAATTCCAACCATATTTAATAAAAGAAACTGGACTCTCCATCTCTGCAGTCCCTAGCAGTGTTCTATCAAGATGCAATTCATATGTTTTTTATTTCCTTAAATTTCTATTGATTTAGACGACTTCCTTGGTAGACCAGCTTCCCCCCACACCTCCAGGATTCATCAGTGAGAATTAAGGAGGGAAGCGAATGGAGGGAATGTTTGGCATGATCCATGAATCACAAACAGTGCCCGCATACCCAGATCAGAGCCATTTGGTTGCTATATCCAGCCCCTTCATCTAGACAGTTCTGTGTGGTTGGGAACAACAGTGACCTTCTCAGCATAATGACTTTGGGGAGCCAGTCAGCAACCAGGGGAGCTTGATGGCTAATTTTGTGATGGCTGGGCCACAGGAACTGGATATTTGGTCAAACATTACTGCAGGTGTTTCAGTGAAGATTTTTTTTTAGATGAGATTAACATTTCAGTCAGTAGACTCTGAGTGAAACAGATTCTCCTCCATAATGTGGTGGGCCTCACCCAATCAGTTGAAGCCTTAATCGAAAAAGGACAGAGATACCCCGAGGGACAGCGAATTCTGCCTTCGGACATGAACCGTGACACCAGCTCCTCCCTGGGTCTCTAGCCTGCCCACCCGCCCGCCTGCCCATATAATTGTATAATTGTCCCTTAAAATAAGCAATTCTCTTTCTATACATGCACACATACCCTACTGGATCTGTTTCTGTGTAGAACCCTGACTAATACAAATAGATAGGATCACATTATTAGCCATTAAGTGACTGGGCGTAATGTCCACTACTGGGTCACTGCTGGTATCAAGGTTTGGCCAGATCA
Source organism: Camelus ferus (assembly GCF_009834535.1). Taxonomy (NCBI): domain Eukaryota; kingdom Metazoa; phylum Chordata; class Mammalia; order Artiodactyla; family Camelidae; genus Camelus; species Camelus ferus. Next base: position 69,563,205 of record NC_045706.1, on the reverse strand, counting down.
CTGAATAGCAGGTACAGAAATCCTCTTCTGAAACCATTCTCCTGAACTACAGGCATGGTTCCTTTACTGCCACATTAACAGAGGTGCTTAGGTAAATTAAGATCTCCAAGGAGACACTTAGCATAACTCTTTTTGGGGGAGCGGGGGGTAATTTGGTTTATTTATTTATTCACTTATTTAATCTTTAATGGAGGGGCTGGGGATTGAACCCAGGACCTCGTGCACGCTGAGCATGCGCTTTACCACTGAGCTATACCCTCCCTGCCGCCCAGCATAACTCTTGCTTGAAGCAAGATGATATCTGAACACTGTAGGGCATTCAATGCATCTGTTGTAAAGACTTCCAGAAAACACAGGTGACCTCAAATGAGACAGAGACACTGAAGCACATACAGACTGAGAAGTGCCCCTAAGTTGATATAAACTAAGTCATGGGAGGGTGGACCAGTTAGGTTTTGCTCTGGAACACACACCCCATAGTGTAAGGCTTAACGCTTTTACTATGACTCCCAGCACTGTGGGTTCCCTGAGCTGTCCCTGCAGTCAGTCCTGGGGCTGGCTGGATGCTTTGTCTAAGATTATTTACCCTACCCAGATGCTGGGCCTTGGGTGCTGGCTTGTCCACTGGTGCCAGTTGAGATTGCTGGGGTGACTGGGCTGTCTCTCACCTTTCTTCAGGTTTCCTTGCTGCTTCATTTGGAGGGAGAGGGTCTCTAGCAGAAAGAGGAGAGAAGCCCCAGGGCACAAGCATTTTCCAAGCCTCTGCTTGTATCACATCACACTGGCTTATGACTCTGGCTAAAGCTGCATGGCCATGCCTAGATTTAAGGGTGAAAATAAATCACCTCCACCTCTTGATGGGAAGAACGTCAAAATCACGGTGCAAAGAGGCATTTAGACAGCGGCTGGAGGAGCGCGGGATCGTGTTTCCCCACCCATAAGCCATGAAATGGCGCCACTGTAATATCTGCGCAAGGAAAAGTGACTGGCTGTGCAGACCGTTTTGAGGAATGTATTGAAAGAAACGATAGAAATTGAACAGTAGTTACAATGATCAGTACAGCCCAAAAGAGTTTCTTTTTTCTTACTTAGGATAAAAAAAACAGTTGAAAAAAATGGAAACGAGTCAGTGATGTGTAAGAGATTCAAGATTTTTGGAAAAAGAAGAAGAGCACATGAGAGAGGGGACTTAGAATTTAGAAGGGTTGGAGGCAGGGGTCTCTTAGTGCCATGATTGCCAAACAGTCCTGGGAGGCATCCCAGGATAGAGGTCCCTGAGGGTCAGCCTGGTGGCGATAAAGAGAAGCCAAGCCAGGGAAAGTCTCCTTTTATCTGTTTCACAAATAGGGCTTTGCGCAACAGTCTGTTAAAAAAAAAATAAATAAATAAAAGGACTTCACTTACTGGAAAACTTTTGCATCAAACCACTGCCTGGATAAAGGAAGAGTACTTTTGAGATGTTGAGACTCAGAGGAAAATGGAAAGAGATTTACACAGAAAAGGACTGAGGTCAGAGGATGTAGAGAGAGTAAAGGGGGGACGGAGTCATTTCTGGGGGACGAGCCGCAGAAGTCGCTGACCCTGGGTGACGGGCATGGGCAGGTTTGTGGCAGCTCTGACAAGGATGGCCTCAAGGCCACGACAGGGGATGGACCAGAGACGGCACCGGGAGCTGGGAGCTCACCAGTCATTGGTAGAAGGTAACACTTGCATCATGCCATCTTTCTTCAGCATCTCAAGCCCAGGACAGAGCAAACTGACCACGAGGACCCCCCGGCAGAGGGGTGGGGGTGCGGCAGGCACAATTTATATAGACTGTGGGAGACCAGGTCAGAAGCCGAGTGAAGTCAGGGCTGGGCAGGAGCTGAGAGAAGCCAGAAGGACCCTGAAGCGCGCAGGGAAGGCGAATCCGAGTGGCGGGAGGGCTCAGGGCTTGCGCCGTGTGAGCTGAGTGCGTGTGAGCCCAGGGTCGCTGCCTGCTAAGTAGGTTCTGGTGCAACTCGGCACCATAGATGGATGAAGTGCAAAATCACATCTCATAAATCAAATTCCAAGGGCTTTGTGAGGCTTTTGCTGTCTCACAGGCAAAGCAATCGATGTTTAAGTGCCAGGGGAAAAAGAAATCACCTAATTCCCCGCCACCCCCCTGGCTTCACGCCAAGTGACCTGATTGGAGGGAACAGTTCTCTTCCGGTCGGGGGGCTACAGAGTTTAAGTGCGTCAGGCAACACAGGCTGCTCATTTGCATTTGGTAAAATATTCATAGTGGCAGTTTACTAGAAAATAAGGACCAAGATTCCTGTGGCTCTGTTGCCGACACAGCATGCTAATCCGGTCCCTCCTCCTTGCAGCCCCAAAGCAGCTCTTTCCTGGAATCTTTCCTAGAGTCATGAAAGAAGGTTTAAGGAAATGAACTCAGGAGTTTTGTGCAAAGAAAGAGGCACCAACTTTCCTCCACTCTAAACCCAACATGGAAGCCTGGTCAGCCTTCCATTTCCATGGTTCATCTTGTGTGCCCTGAGTTGCTACCCCACAAGACTTGTGATAACAGCTCCTGGGGGTCCAGGGAACGGCTCTCTCTCAGTGCCGTCCCCTCTGGACACACACTCTGCGGAGAAGGCACCACCGCACCCTCCAGATAGCAGTCTGTACAAAGCAAACTTTGCTCCGGGCGTTTCAGACTTTTGGCAGGTTGGGAAGTCACGGTCATCCAGGTGCACTGATTGTGGCGAGACTCACCTGGTTTCAAGTGAGAGGCAGCGGGCAGGGAAGGGGCCAGGTGGGCTGCCAGGCGCAGGGCCAACGGCTCCGGGAGACATCAAGGAGGGAGGGAGGTGGCAGGACCAGCCAGCAGGTCACAAGGTGAGGCCACTTCAGGAAGGCCTGACTCCTGGTGTGACTCAGACATGGAGGGTCCAGCAGAGGAAGTTGGAAATGGGGGTTTGGCTTTTTAAGAAAACGACCTTGCATTGTATTATAAACGCATCTCTTCTTGCTCTTCATCCCAGAATGAAGAGTTAAGGTTAATCCCCTGCCTGAAGGAGGTTCCTCCTTGCTCTGCAAGTGCCCCCAAACCTGACGGTTGCCCTGGCTTTATGAGTTTCTCCGTGTCGAAGTTTCCAGAACAAGAGCATTGAGGGAGGCCTTCTTACATCTGAGGACCGTGGCCCTGCAGGAGAGCAGGGTGCCCTACAGAGGGAACATTCTGTCTGCTTTTTCCCTCCCACAGCCTGCTCCCAAAAAAAATGATGCAGAGAGAGACTGGACCCTGGTGCAGACCCTGGGGACAAACACTTAGGAACCCAGGGGTGCTGGACAGGGCTTCGTCCCTAAACGGATGAAACCAAACACCCTTCTCCCAGCTGTTCTGACTTCTCACTGCTATTTCAAAGACCTCTCTCAGCCCAGCTAGAGACAATTTCGAGCTCTTTTCTTAGGTAGACTGTGAACACGGAGGCACCTGCTGGAAGAGACACGTGTGTAAACACACACACGCACACGCACAAAAGCACAGCTGAGACCCCTCTGTAATCCTGCCCCACGCTGAGCATCATGCCGAACCCAGCTCGGAAGCCAGGAAGAGGAGAGAACGGTCTGAACGGGCTGATTGACTTAATGACTCGATTTCAAAGCGACCTCTCCACCCCGCAGACTCTGTCACCGCGCTGCCGGTCTGTATGATTTCAGACCTAAAACAGAGCTCCGTTCTTTGTTGGACTTTGGCCCTGGGGGCAGTGTTGTCACCTCCCAGTCCCCTAATAAATATAATGGGTTGTTGAATTACCTTCATGTGCCTGGAGCTTTGGCAAGGGTCACTGTCCAGCAACTGTAACGAGATAAAATGCTGCCTCTTTGACCTTAGCCAAACGTCAGGGTCCATTGGGATCAACTGGTCAAATGAATGAGGCGTACGATTTAAGCAGTTGTTCCTGGTTCTTTTTTTTGTTTTCTCCAGAGAGAACCATCTGATAGAAATCATCTTTGACCTCAAAAATCTCAAGTTCCTGGCAGATTTCTCACCTGGCCACTCTTGGGTTTGGCGGAAGAATAAAAAAGAGCAATACTGGGGACCGGAAAGGACCACGGCTTCCCAGCCTGACCGCTGCCCCCTCCCCACCATGGTCTCCCGGCTCTGCCTTTCCAGCAGAGATGCTGGCAGCTTCCGCCTCGAGGTCCAGAAAGCCCCTTGGCAGCCCTCTGCGGGCCACACCGCAGCTGCCTTCTTTACGCACGCGTGCACACATCCAGCCCCCTCACCCCCACTTGCAACCCAGCACCCCAAGCTGCTGGAGACGTCTGCTTTAGGAGGTGAGCGGGGCTGGCGTCATCAAGCTCTTTGAGGGACCCAGAGGGAAGGGCCTGTAAAGCCCTTCTCAGCCAGTGGTGAGTGTCGAAGGAATCCATATAAGAAATGTTTTCACCAGCCTGGTTTTTCCCCCATCTGGGCCTTCAAGAAGAGCAGTTTTTATTATTCATCTGTTTAAGAAGCTTTTTTGTGATATTCTCATTGCACTCGAAGGCACACAAAATCCTTTCACTGTTTGGAGAGGCAGGAGAGGGGGCCACATAGCTGCTGTAATGATTCTCAAACTCTGATGGTGGACAAATACCGGGGAGCTTCTCTAAGGTGGATTTCCGTGCCAGCACCTTAAACATTCTGATTCCGAAGGCCTATGTTGGGGAATTAAAATCTGCTTTTTAATGAACACCCAGGAGATTCCAGCGTAGGTAAGCTCGGGAACACTGCTTCAGTTCAGAGTTCACAGATAGTCCATGTTTGCAGAATTATGATGGGCTTTTTTGGGGGGGCGGTAATTAGATCTATTTAGTTACTTACTTATTTATTTATTTTAGTGGAGTGACTGGGGATTGAACCCAAGACCTCGTGCATGCTAAGCATGTGCTCTACCACTGAGCTACACCCTCCCCCTCTAATTATGATATTTTAACAATGGATGCATGGCAGAAAATCTAATAGAAACATAATTTAAAATGGTTTTGAGGGCATCCATCTGAGCATTGTGCTTTAACATGCTTCTTTGAGTGTGTGTGGGGGGCAGGGGGGTGGCAATTAGGTTTTTTTTTTATGGAAGCACTGGGGATTGAACCCAGGACCTTGTGCATGCTCAGCACACATTCTATCACTGAGCTACACCGTCCCCACCATCATGCTGCTTCTGGGAAAAACAAAAAACAAAAAACAAAAAACAACCCAACAACAACCCAAAAGCTTCATGATTTCTCCAGCATGAAATGCCGAGTGACAGGTTCCTACAGAACCTCGCATGTACGTGGTGCTGGTATGGCAGGCCCCAGGGGAGGCAAGCGTAGGCCCGGGTGACAGTCCTGACACCGCTGAGGCCGCTGCAAGAAGCCAGCCTCAGCCTGCAAGACCGCACAGCCACCCCAGTCCCAGGGCCTTTCTCCCTTCACCCGTCCTTGCCTGGCAGGCAGCCCTGAAGCCAGCAGGCAGGTGAATTACAGCTGGACCATCTGCAGAATCTTTGCGGACTGAAGCCCATGAAGATGGGCGAGAGCCAGTGAGCAGAGTGGAGCCGGCCGTGCTAGGCACCGAGAAAGCCGGTGTCTGCTGGGCTGAGTCGGTTCACCGCTGGCTTGAGATTCTGTAAATAAATGGGAGTTTGCATTAAATCACCATTTGGCAGAGTCCCTCTTTTGGCAAACATTGTATTCAGGGTCTGCGGACTAACACGGGGAAGCTGCAGTGAGTCTTCCAGTCGCCTCTGTGAAAATCCAGGCCCAGCCAGTCCACAGAGATAGACTTTACAAGCTCCAATTTCTGTGTGATCACCTGACACTATTTTGGGACCTACAGCCATTGAAGGAGAAAGAGAAACAAATTATGTTGGGCGTATTTCCACGGTCTGCCCCTGCAGCACATCCCAGGAGGGACTAATGACCGTCAGCAGGCCACCACCACCACTGTCACCTCAGTGTGGAGGACGTGGAGGGTCAGGCTGTGTCTTTAACTCCTCCAGTTAAAACCTTTTTGGTTTAAAAATGTTTCTTTAATAGATGAGAAATAAAGTGATTTGTACAAAATAAATGATATAATTAGTTAAACTAATTATAGTCCATCTGTATAACATAGGTTGAGGTCAGCTGTTGAATTACATCTTCACCAAAAGGAGAAAGATATACAAAGTGTATCTTTCGTAAATACTAAAATATGTCCTCAGATCTTGGTGGAACGGAGATGAGGAACGGGCCAGGAGCAGGGATAAAGTGACCCCTGGGAAAAAGGCAGTGACTTACTTCAGCCTTCTCGATGCTGTGTAAGCATTCAACAGTGTGCTGTTTAAAGAGAAACTAATTCCGGACACTAAACCTTCCTAACCTCAATGACCCTTGAGAACCTGATGTTTCTTCCTCCTGCCCCTGTCTCTGGGTCATCACTGAGCGGTCTTCTTTTTGATGGGAACAGGGGGGACCTCTCCTTATTACTAGCACATGACTTTTGGCTACTTACGGCCAACCTATAACCATGATCTCCAAAGGAATTTGATGACAAACTCTCTGCAGCATGTTCTGGCCCAGGGAAACCAAGCCTCTGCTTGCGTCCCCGGGGCTGGAAAATCAGCCGGGTCCACGCCCGCCTCAAGTCAACGGGCAACAGGTCCTAGTGAAGCTGACACACGTGCCCCGCACCCCACCCTACAATCTCTATCTTTTCCAGAAAATCCTGACACAATGCACTTCAAGCTGAAAGAGAGGCCCCAGCAGGCTCGTGGGGTCACCTTAGGTTTGTGTATTGTGTATTCCAAAACTTCACATTTTTCAGATGCCTCAACATCCCCACGAACAGGCTGGGAGCATCCCGTCTAGGTGACCGGGTGCTCCAGGGGGACGAGGCTGGTCCCTGCCACAAGTCCCCCTTCCTGGCCTCCCCTGACAGTGACCTAGTGACAGTCAAATGTCCCAATGAAACCCCTCAAGCCTATTGCCTGTACTCTCCACCCTGACCCCTAAATAAGGCACTTGCTCAGGATAGCCACGCTCTCAGCTCCCATCTGCTTGGCTAACCCCATTCCCTTGGCAGCCCCCCAGCCTCAGACGGCCTGTTTGTTTTTTCCTGTACCCCTTCTCTGTCCGCTCTTGTGGCCACCCCTGACTGAGCATCACATGAAAGAACACCAAGAAGCTCAGCGTGATCAGCAGTGTGATACGGTTCCCAGCGGCAAGCCCAGAGAGCTGTCAGCCAGCACGGATGCACCGATGGCCATGCAAGCTCACTCTGAGCGGGTCGCCCGCATCAGGAGCATGATGGGCAACTCTGGGTTTAGTGTCCTAAGAGAGATGTTGGAAAACGACCCTCCTAAATGCCTTGTATTTGAAAGCAGTACTCAGGATGAAAAACTCTCCTGATCCTAACAAAGAAGGAACGATCGAAAATACCAGAGATGTTTTCGCTGGAGAAGACGGGACTGGATGAGACGCAGAAGCCATGTCCAACAGACTGAGAGCCATCAAAGTGAGTGGGGGTTTTTCTTATTTTCATGGCTCTGAAGCACAAAACTCGGTACAGATTTCTTTCCCCCCAAAATACAAACATTCTAACCAAAAAAAGCGTAAACAGTTAATAACACTTATAAAGTAGTAAGTCCCCCATAGACAGGAATCTTTAAGGAGAGAGTAGGAGACTGTAGGCAAGGGCAGGTGCGGGTGGTATTCGTCCCTCTGGTAAGAGTGGAAGAGAGGGTCTTTAAGTTCTCTGGCAGCCCGAACACTCAGTAACTCTATGCGTGAATATAAGGGAAAGCCTTTTTCTTTTAACTGAAGTATAGTTGATTTACAATGTTGTGTTGGTTTCTGGTGCACAGCATAGTGATTCAGTTATGTGTATATATATATTCTTTTCATATTTTTTTAAATTAATTTATTTTTTATTGAAGTGTAGTCAGTTATAATGTGTCAGTTTCTGGTGCACAGCATAACATCCCAGTCATGCATATACATACATATATTCATTTTCATAGTCTTTTTCATTAAAGGTTATTACAAGAGATTGAATATAGTTCCCAGGGAAAGACAATTTCTGAGTTGTAGTCCTTTCCTGTGCTCTGGGCATCCCGCTGCTTTGCTGCGTGGACTCTCAGTTTGGGAGGGGACATGAGTACAGAGCCAACTAGACATCAGAAGGACACAGTCAACTGGATTTTGTGCGAGGTAGAACAAAATTCAGAAAGGTAAGCAGCCTTTCTGAGAAGGTATCCCCCATCCCCCTTGGCACACCTCTACTTGTATGTGGCTCATCTAGTAAAGGAATTCTTTCTGTTACTGCTCTAATTCATCTTCTCTCCTCCTGGTGGTCCAGGAAAGGTTGGTAGGAGGTGTGAGGACCCCCAGCCATCACTGGGGGGTAAAGACAGGGGCAAATTGCTGTCAACGTCCACTCAGTCCCTAGCCCTCTGAAGAGAAGATGCCTCCTCTGATTGTGCACACTTTAGTTATGCTCTGTTTACAGGGCTATGAAATGTAGCCTTGAAATAATTGTACGTTTACAAAACCACGCCTCTGGAATCAGCATAGCAGGTCACACTCCCACGTTTCCAACGGGAGAACCCTTGGAGCTGTCAGAAAGAGGACAGAACTCTTCAAAGTACATGAAATCAACTGTGTGAGCTGTGAACAATAAATCATAGATCTGTTGGGGCTTGGGTTTTTTTTGGACAATCTAAAAGGTATGAATTTATCTTCGAGAAAGAAAATAAGACACAGATAATGTGTGCTTTCCCCACCACCTTCTCCCTCCCCACAGGTCCCCAAACACCTGCTCAGCACCTGGCTCTAATGCTGGCCATGCCAGCCCCATTCACAGTGCCAGACTCACTGCTTTCTGGGTCAGAGATCCCAGGAGCCTCAGTAATACTCAACGCAAACAAAACAATACAGAAATAAGGATGCTTGAGATTGGCTGCTCCAGTCACACCTGCTCTCTGGATGTCTGCATGTTGTTAAGGCCTGGACCCTTCAGGAACCGTCCAGCTCAGGATCCTTACCATGGAGGGGTCCAACCTGGGGGCTCCAGATGGGTACAATGGCCTCTAAAGCAGGTACCGAGGGCGTCTAACCAGGTCCCCTCCCTGCCCCAGAGCTGACTGTCCTACAGCCTAGAAGATGTTGCAGGCACCTCATTGTCACATCCAAGAGATGCAGTAAGCTGCTTTCCCTGCCCACAGCCAGGCCAGCCTGGGGTCTAACGTGTACCCCCGGCAAGTCCCGCATCTCCTGAGAGGCGTGTGTACCTCAGCTGTGGCTGCGTCTCTTGGGCCACCTGCGGAAGGTGGTTCAGGCAGCCTAACCGTCGCCCCTGAGGAGCCCTCCTGTAGGCGACACGAGGCCACGCCCCGGCCCCGCGGCTCAGTGAGTCGGGCTTACGGGAGGGCGTCCGTCCCCTTTTTTGTCTTCATTACAATCACTTCTGCAAATACACCCCCAGAGCTTACAGCTGGGGCTTTTCGGTCATAAGGTACCAAGTGAAAGAAGGTTTAAAGGCTCACTTTGGGCTTATAAATGTCAGCCAAGTCACTCAAAGGCAGAAAACGGCTCCAGACTGAGAAGCCAGGCTGGGGCGGGGTTAGCTGGCCTCTCACAGGCAGACTCCGCCCACGAGGCCTGGGAGCGCGCTCTTCCTTGGTCCTGGGGGACGCGACCTCCTCTCCGTCCCTGTGGTCACAAATAGACACAAGGCCATTGCCCTTATTAGGTCCGAGGCGGCATCGAGCCTGGGATGGAACTAAGCGTAGCACCAAGCAACCCCCGCAAGGTTTCTGCAGCATCAACTGGCCCGCGGCGGCATTCCTAAAACGGTCTGTCTGTAGCCATTTGTGGCAAAGGTCCAGGTCATCCCCAATAGCACTAAAAGCAGATAGTAGATGCTTAAGAGACACTGAAACAGGAAGTAATCTCCTGGTGGAAGCCTGAGTGCATGGTGGAGGAGCAGCCTGAGTGCAGGGTCTCCCCTGCGGTGACTGCTCCTGCCCGGGGCTGAGGAGTCTGTCTGATGCCCTCTGTCCGCCGTCTTCCTGGGAGCTCAGGGCCGTCACCAGGTGCCGCATGGGAACAGGCAGGACCCCTGTGTCAGGGCCAAGCAGCCTCTTAGCCGTCCTCCCCTCCAAGCAGGGTTCCGGCAGGGAGCAAAGCTCCTACAGTAAACTAATCGAAGAAGAATTCGCTCTGTTCCCTCTGGAACAGCACAGCATTCGGATCGCTCCAGACACGGGGGAGAAGTCAGCACGCTGGCCCCTTAGGGCCCCAGGGCTCCATTCTCAGGGAACCCCAGGTGAGAAGGACAGATGGAGTGACGCTGGTGGCCAGAGTGTCTGGTGGCCTGGCTCACACCGCTCCTCTGATGACAAGAAGATGCAAAGACAATGCTGTCTTCTGTACGCTGCTCTAGAAAATGAACACCCAGGTTGGCAGTGGACGCACGTGCGTGCTAGAGGTGTCTGGGTTGCATCTTGCTGTGGAGTTCTTGTTTCCAGAAAACCAGCCAGCCCCCATTGGGTCAGAGAGAAGCGAGCTTGGCCCCGCTTTGTGTGGGCAGCTCCCCACACCCGGGTGTGCCCCCCGGTCACTGCCAGCTTATGCCAACTGCAACGTTTCCCAGGTCAGTCACATATCTATTCCCTGGAGTCCTGTTCTAGTCAATGGCAGGCTCTCATTAGCAAGTCTGGCTCTAGGGAAGCTTGACCAGAAAATAACAATCCAGTCTGTTCCCAAGCCAAAGCTGCACGTGCTGGATAAAACTCCCCCATGATGTGTCAAAGCAGTGGACTTAAACAGAGCTGGAGGTGTTGATCTGGCTTCCTTCTGACAGCGAAGATTAGTTCTTGCTAAAGTAAATGTTTCCTCTCTTTGAAAACCTCCGGGTAGAGAAGAATCCAGTTCCCCAGTGGTTTCCCACTGGAAACTGGTTCTATTGCTAAACCAAGGAGAGTGGGGGAAGGAGGGGGAAAGAGGCCAAAACATACACTCAGGGGTAAAAAAAAATGTCAAAGAGAAAATTTAGCACATCAGTATGAAAACCATGTGGTTTGTCTTTCTTCAGTTTTAAAGGGCCGTATCATTTCCCTAAATTCCCCTGGTTTTATAACATGCAGAAGTAAAACTCAATGGAAAAAACAGTGATTTTATTAAGAGAGGGCAGAGTAAGGCTCACCCTTGGCAGGAGGGTAGCCCACATGAAATTCCAGACGCTCAGTTAAAATCGAATTTCAGATAAACAGCAAATAACATTTTTAGTATTAGAATAAATACATGCCATGCAAAATTTGGGACATACTGTCAGAGGGTAGAACAAATCTGACTGCATATTGGATTTGTTTCTTTTACTTTAACCTTTGTCTTCTGTTGCTTTTGCTACAAGTTCATCACTAACGGGATGTTGCATAGAAGCTTAAATTATACATAATGGCCCATCACTGGGAACCCTGCCTCCCAGGTAATGAGCATTGAGCTAAAATACCTCTGTTTAGCTCACAGGAAACACCCTGACCAGGGCCACCTGTGAGTGACTGCGGGAAGAAGGAAGTCAACACACGCCCTCTGGAGTCTGGCCGGAACCAGGAAATGTTTGACTTTCCTCCCTCCTCTTTTAGTGTAAAAGAAGCCTGAATTCTAACTCAGGCGAGATGGTTCTTTGGGACACTAGTCTGCCATCTTCTCGGCCTGCTGGTTTTCCAAATAAAGTCGCTATTCCTTTTCCCAACAACTCATCCCTCGATTTATTGGCCTGTCGTGCAGTGAGCAGGAAGAGTTTGGACTTCGTAACTATACTTACACAAAATTATTCATTTATCTGAAATTTCAATTTAATGGGTGTCCTGTATTTTCTTTTTGTTAAATCTGGCAGGTCTGCTTGGAAGGCGGCCTACAGTAAGTATCTGGGAGTCTTGCCTGCCCCGCCAGTCGGCTGCCCTTGGTCCTCGCCAGCATCATGTAACAAGGCTGTGCTCCACTCATTCATCTGAGCGATGCAGCAGAGTCACGCAGGTGGCCATGGATGTAGACGTGTCCAGGATTTGTTTTCAAAGCAGTTCAAATCAGATCATCCATTCAATACAAGGTGTAAAGCCAGAGGGACCCATCTGGGGAGGGAATGTGGCCAAAACGAGTCCACGGTGATTCTAGCGTAGTGCCCGATCACAGGAGACTCCGGCCAAGGAGCCCTCCCTGTCTCTAAAACCAGCAGAGGGAAGGGGGGGGTGGGGGAGGGGGCTTTCATAGAAGTTCTGGCCACCCCACAAAGCTTGAGATTACTGAACTGGTGAACAGTGGGACAGGCCTGGCAATGTCTATCCGGAGGGGGAAAAAATCTCATTTTAAGGGGAGAAGAAAGCAGACTGGTAGAGCATGGACCAGCAGGGAACCCTTCCTTCCAGGAGGCAAGATGAGGAGCAGCTCTAAGAGCAGAGGGGGGGCCACCTGGGTGTCACCCCTGGGCCGAAGTCTGAGCGCTGGGCAGTTAACGATAGTAATAAATAGGATGTGAACAAACACACATGTGCTCTCCACCCCCCACCCCTGCTCAAAACACCATCGGGCACAAGTACACCCTCAGGACCCTTCTTAGAGAGAGCAACTCAGAGGGGGCAGGTGTTCTCCCTGATGTCACCAGGACTGATGCCACCCCACCCTGGCAGGTGTGGCATCCTGAGGGTTCCAAGGTGCTCGTGGCTGCAGGCTGGGGATCGGCTGGGGCTGGCAGGAGCCAAGGAGCCCAACAGAGACAGGGGAGCCCAGAGAGCATCCTGTTCCCAGTGGAGGGGTTGTGGCTCCCAGGGTGGGTGACAATGGCCATCATCAGACATGGCGGTGCCAGTAGGGCATGGGAAGTGGCTGGGAAGACCTGGGGTGCCTAGCGGGTCCCCTTGAGAGCAGAGGTGACACCTGGTGGGACTGGACTTGGTGCCCAGGAGCCAAACAATCCGGAGGGTGCTCCAGGCCTCACGCACAGTGGGTGTTCAGTGGATGAATGAACGCAAGACTGGTGATATTCACATGACAAGCATAAAAATCCAACTCAAACCTGAGCTGAAACACAGGCTCCCATATAAGGCAGGGTTTCCTTCCCCCTATAATTTCTAAACTGTGGCTAAAGAAAACGTCAGTTCTGTTTGGTTCAGTCCCCATCTGGCACCTTTCTTGCTGGTAAATTGATTTCAGCATCTTTTTTAAAGCCTCATCACGAAGCTTCCATAGTTAGGTATAATTCATCAAGGTTTAGAATTAGCCCAAGTCTCTCTAACTCCTTCTTTATATTTTCACACAAGGCTTCATGATTGTTTGTTTGGAACATTAAGATGCAAATGATAGAGGAAACGCAGCACGTTAGTTGTATGTGTGGGGCTGGGGCAGCAGGGCGCAGTTCTGGGAAAGAACCACCATCCTCCTGGGGTTGCTCGGATGGATGGAAAGGGGGAGGGCAGAGGAAAGGAGAGAGATGCTAGGCAGGTTGGTTTGGACTCACACTTTGCTGGTCAGGGTGAAAGAACAACCTTTACAACAAGCTTTTTAAAACCTAATCGCTGATTGACGGGCACTCTTAGCAAAGCCACAGGCTCAGCAGGGCAAGGCCAACATGGGAACAGATGGTGGGGTTTCCACCGGAAGTTAACCTGAGGTTTGACCAGCTCATCTCCTCCGGTTGGAGAGTTGGTGTCACCCAGTCTGCTCCTAACACGGTGTGTGTGTTTCCTTGGAACAGAATTACAAGTGACAAAGGGGATAAAGAGTGATGATGTCAAGACAGGGGCCAGGCAGGTCCAGATGTGTTCTCCTGGAGGTGTCACCCCTACCCCTGCACCTCGAGCTTCTGGCACTCCAGCCAGGTCCCTGCTCCTGCCTCCCTCGCCTTTCCTCCGCTGCCTGCTCTGGATCCTGTCCCCCGCCCCCTTCCCCCCTTCCCTTTCCCCTCCTCTCCCTCCTCCCCCTCCCTTCATCTGCCCCTCCCCCCATCTGCCCCTCCCCTTCCCCTCTGGCCAGCAGCCCGCCCCCCCAGCCCTATCCTCCGTGCTACAGACACACACACACACACACACACATTTGCCCCCTGGGCTGAAGCCAGCGTTTCTGAAACCCGCCCACCCTGGGAAGGGTGAGAATCCAACATGTTCTGAGGATGGGCCTTAAGGAAGGGTGAGTGTTTCCCCTTGACTCTGAGCCAAGCTTCTCTAGGGAGAAGCCTTTCACTTCTAACACGCTCGACTCGTCTGACAAGAGGGCAGCTGAAACCCTGCCCTGCTCTGCCCACCTGCTCGTGGACGGAAAAGACAGGCCAGCTCTTGCCTGGCCGCCTCCGCTGACGACAGCGCCAGAAATCTTGCCAGCTGGTTGCTGAAAGCATCTCCCAGTGCTGGTCTGTCTCTGGGTGGGCGAGGAGAGGCCTGAGGCAGGGGCCTTGAGTGGGAAGGCTCGTCATGGTGCCAGAGGGCCAGTGAGGGTCAGCGAGGACCTGATCGCCACCTTGGCCGAGGCTGTGACCATGGCCAAGACAGCAGCCTCTGCCGAGCCGCTCCTCCTGGTGGGTGGGTGCTGGGTGGGGCTGTAAGCTCCTCTTGTCAGGGCGTCGCTGGGGCAAGGATACAGGGTGCTGGAGAGCAGGGCGAGGTGCTGCCCGCCCTCTGCGCCCCACCTCTTCTCCCCTCCTTCCTTCTGGGACTTCTCAGAGAAGAGCTTTTCATTGACCTCTTGACAAAGGGGGTGCCCCTAGGACAAGTGAGGTCAGCAGGTCAGTTTTAACTACCCAGGGAGGAGTTTTCAGACAAGAGACTTGGTACCCAGGGCTGCCAGCCTTTAGAGCAAGTCACTGAAAGCATCTCTGCATCCAAGATGCTCGGAGGAGAAGGCAGCTGTCACCTGGGTCCTGGGTCAGGCTCCCCAAGCAAGATTTGTATTTTATCATGAAGTGTTTTAAGATACTAAGCCTAGGAATGCTCATCTCAAGCCCTGTTTGGAAAGAGGCAAGACTTAAATACATTTCAATTAAAAAAATTCAAGAGGCATCATGGAGAAGGTTGTCCACAATATCGATCTGGGAAGGAATTTAAAGTAGAAGCTTATCCCCAGGGTTCTTTTTTTCTTCCTCCAAGGGAACCAACCTCTTCAGCCAGTGTCACACAGAGAGAAGGCTTGGGAACAGCTGCCCCTGCAGGGGCCCTTGTGCTGCGCTGGCCCCAGGGCTTCCCGCTGCCCGCACAGCAGGAGGAAGCTGTGTTGGCGGGCCTAGGCACCACCCGGTGAGATCAGCGCTTCCGCTCTTCCGTTGCGTTGTTTGTCACAGGGGAGGGAAGATTGGTGAAACTGGCCCCGCAAGCCCCAAGGCGGCAGCCACTTGACAGCCATTTGAGAACCAGCTCACCAGCAGGAAGACTTCACACCGGGCATCAGCCTTCTGGTGCCCATGCTTGTTTATTCCTTTTCCTGGGGATGCTGAGGTGCCCCCAGGGTGGGCACGGGGCTGGAGGGGTGGGGAGGGGGTGCCGAGAGGCTGCGAAGAGTTGGGGGACTGGCGTGGAGAGTCATCAGACTCAGCTCAGTGGATGCCATGACCTCATTTTTTGATTATTCCAGCATACAGAAGTAAGAGCTTACCCGCCTGGCAATTAAGCAGTGATGTGTATTTCAGGAAACCCTAAGTAGGTAAATCTACAAGTCAATTGACAAAACGATGAAATTGACAAAAGCTGGGCTTACACACAGCTTGTAAGAAGACAGTTATACTTGAAACGAGGGCTTCCCACACACTCTCCTTTCTTCCCCAACATTCTCCACGGCGAAATGGTACTCGTGCATGAAAGGGTGCGCCTCTAACAAAAGATGCCACTCTCAGGAAAACCCCAGAAGTATGTGTGTGTGCAAGGGTCTGATTTTATGCGTGCATATATATGCACACATTTTTATATGAAAGAGAACGTCTGTAAGATTTAAAACATGCATTATAAAACACTCATCTAGACAATCGCATTATACACAGAGACCGAAGGCATGGGCTGGGCTTCTTGATTTGTCACAAATTTCCTCTTAAATTCTTTAAACCTCAAGATCTCTAATTTCTAAAATGTGACTCAAAATACGAGCTTGGTGCAGATTTCTCTGACATAGGTTGTCAATCATCCTATGAGACATTTCTACAAATTTCTCCCCAAAAGAAATACATGTATTTATTGACAGTAGTCCCAGGATATGAAATTCTCCACAAAATGAGAATTGATTCATTTCCTGTGTACCCACCTTCGGTCTACCCAGACTTCAGAGTCTCTTTGTGGGGATTATAATAAGAAGCTGTCTCCAGGGCTGTCCACTGTCCCCCTGATAACTGTGCCCCAGGAGTTCCAGGATTTGAGGGCAACGCACAGGGTACTGCTTTGGTCATTTGCAGATGTGGCACCAAGTCCAAGGTCGTACTGCTGGCCACACGACAGGCTGAGAAATCGAGGGACGAGTTGTTGGAACAAAGAGTAGTGACTCTATTCAGAAAGCCAGTAGACTGAGAAGGTGGCGGACTAGTGTCCCAAAGAACCATCCCACCCGAGCTAGCATTCAGGCTTCCTTCATACTAAACGGAGAGAGACGAAAGTCAGACATTTCCTGGTTCCGGCAAGACTCCGGAGGGGATGTGTTAATTTCTTCCTTCCTTCCTGTCATTCACAGGTGGCCCTGGTCAGGATGTTTCCTGTGAGCTAAACAGAGGTATTTCAGTTCATTACCTGGGAGGCAAGGTTCCCAAAGTTGGGCCATTATGTATAATTTAAACTTACAGGCAATATCCCTTTAGTAATTAATGAGCAATAGAAGACAAAGGTTAAAGTAAAAGAAATGATCCAGTATGAAGTCAGACTTGTTCTTCCCTATTATAGATGGAGTCAGCATGCTTCGACTCCCTCTCCTCCTGGCCTCCCCCTGATGCCAGGGGGCACCTTTCTTTCTCCAGTGGAATTCACACAGCCATCCCGCTTGGCTTTTGCCCCCTTCCACCTCCCATCCCTGCCTCCAGCCACCTGACTGCCCAGGACACCCCGAGTTCTTCTGCAGCCCTGTTCCCCCTGAGATGTGACTCACCATAAGAGAAGCAGCTTCTGTCTGGAGATGTCTCGAGCACTCCCATCAGCACATGGTGGTGGCAGGTACAGCACTGAAGTGTCAGAAAGATGAGCTATGAGATTCAGGCCATTCTCACACATAAGGCTGTCCCCTCCCTCCTGAGTTCCAGATCAAGGCCTGCATGATGCCAGCAAGTCTGCAGCAGATTTGATGTAGGAAGGACATACCAGACACCAAGCATCAGCAAGGCAGCTGGTGTGGGCAGAAGAAGGTGTCACCAAAATCAATATGGCAGGCGTGAGAGTAACAGCTCAGTGGTAGAGTGTGTGCTTAGCATGCGTGAAGTCCTGGGTTCAATCCCCAGTACCTCCATTAAAAAAAATCAGTTAAAAAAAATCAAAACATCTAAGAAACATTTTGACTAAGTTTCAGTTAAGAGTATTTTCATGTTTGACACTGTTATATATGTGTTGACTGTTTGGGTTGGTTTGTTATTCTAGATTCTCCTGCTCTCTTTCAAACACACCTTTCAACCAAGTCTCTTTCCAAGAACCGAGAGACTTCCAACCCGTCTCTTTAAGGGACCAGCTCTCTATTTCTAGAGGACCATGGAATTTGAACTGTGGGGAAAAAAACAGAGTCCCCTCCTGAGGCCCAGCCTCCCTGACCAGCCCACCTCCAGCTCAGCCCCCATCCTCTCCTTGCTCTGGTCAGTTCCCCTCCTGTCTCCTAGCATCTTCATGTGAAATTCCGGCTCCCTGTCTTCTAGCACATCTGGTCCTCACCTCTTGTCCATTTTTCAGGGTCTGAAGCCAGTCCACCCTTCTCTTACCTCCCCTTCAAGGATTCTCTGGTCTTACACATGCAGCTCTGATCTCTGTGCACACCTGTGCCCTGTAGCACTCATTCCAGCACTGAATTATGGTCTGTCTTGAAGACTTTGACTCATTTTGTGTCCATTTTAACATCTATAACTGAAAAGGGGCTCTGAGCAGACCCTGGATAAATATCCATGTGAATTCTTTTTAAGTTAATGAAAGTTATTGAAAACCGTCTACAAGATGTTTCTAGAAAAACTATCTACATGTGCAGTTAGTCCTCAGAGTTGTACAATTCTGCTCTGTACAAAGGAGCTCCTTTCTGCTCCTTCTTTGAAACTCCCAGGATATCTAATCTTGACTCAAAAATTCACTTGATTATGAATATTTTTTAATGCCCACTGCCATTGCTTCCCACACTTACCTGAAACTCAACTTTGAGAATTTCCTTTTCTACAGAACAAATCCCATTTCAAATCCCTCACCTAGTTCCTCATCTTCAACATGTAAATGATAACAGTGCTTCCTTTACAGAGTTGCAGAGCAGATTACAGAAATTCTGCATGTAAAGTAATTCACCCAAGAGAGGGCATGGCAGAAAGTGAGTTCTCAGTGAATTTAACTAGTATTTTTATTGCTGTTTCTGACTTCTGATAGTCTTCTGGTAACAAACCACTTGCTTAACCCTGCCTAATCGCTCTTCTTCATATCTCCATGTAACTGAGGTTTGACTACACACCATCTAAGTGAAGGACGTGCAAATATTAGAAATTTGGGTCAGATCATTCTTCCAGGAATGCATAAAAGGTGGGCATTTTGAAGACCGGGAGCTCGAAGAGCTACGAAAGGGGATCTCAGTGGAACCTCTGAGTCATCTCAAAACAGCGACTGTTCCCTGTTCGCTGGGTTTAAGAACATGGGCCTTTGGTGCTTGGACTTCCTGTAGGTCACAGGGTTCTGAATGGCCTCCTTTCTCCAGATGTCACCATGAAATACAGTGTCCTGTCTTCAGGACATCCTGTCTGGAGGCTTTGTCACTTCAAGCTGTATTTTGCCACCAGCTGGCCGTTCCATCCCTTAGGGGTAGGCAGTAAGGCTCAGCTCTCCGAGGGACAGTTATAATTTGTTCAGGCACATTTAACTACATGACGATGAGGAAAACTTTGAGAGTATGTTCAGAACAAGGACAATGATCTTGTTGGCCCTGACACATGGCCTGGGCGTAATCAACCCCCTCGGGGTCGCGGGTGGAATCTCAGGTCTGAGTCATTTATCAGAGTGTTTTGTATGTTGTCTATGAAGGCTGCCAGACATGTCTACACATGGACAGGAGTCCTTGACTGAGGGACATGGCTTCTATTGCCTTCATTGCAGACTTGCTCTGGACCTCTCTCAGTCCCGGAGGACACGCCAGGAAAACTGAGGTCAGACTGCTTCACCAAGGTGATGTGTAGAGAGAGGGTCAAGGGAGGACCAGGACCAAGAGCTCGGTGGAGGAAGTAGAACTGAAGAGGTGTGGCTATACAGGATTTTTTTTTAAATCATCTTTGCTTGAAATTTTGTGGTGAATTCTTGTTTCCCTCAACATAGAGTTTAGCAAGAGAGAAAATGTATCCGTAAAAACTCCTGATTTTCAGTCTCCTGGGCTGAGTCAAACCAGTCCTAATTGCTGGCTCTAAAGGGCTAGAAATCATGAGGCTGGCTTGTCCCTGCCTGGGTCTCTGCCAGATGCCCAACTGGAAAGAACAGGGGCAGGCCAGGCTTTGTGATGGCCTTGTTTAGACTTCATCCCTCAAAGACACCGGTCCAAAGGTGTTTCTCCTCAGTTACTGCTGGGCTGCAATAAGAAAAAAGCTGTGTTTTTCGGACGTCATTGCTGCTCCTTGGAGGGTGGGAGGGGTCAAGGCAGGTGGGAGGGGCCAGGAAAGATGGGAGGAGCTGGGACAGGTAGGAGGGGTCAGGGAAGATGGGAGGAGCATGGGTGAGTGGGAGGAGCCATGACAGATGGGAGGGGCCTGGGCAAGTGGGAGGGGCTGGGGCAGATGGGTGGGGCTGCTGGGCAAGTGGGAGGTACCCAGGCAGCTGGAGCCCAGACCGCTACAGGATCCGATCTCCTCTGACAAACCCTGCAGTGACTTTGGAATTGAAGACAACACTGAGAACTTCCCGCTGAGTTAGAAACATCAGGCCAGGATATGTGAGCACAGGAAAGGGCCGGCATCCTTGGGGTCTGGGGAAGGTTCTGGCCCCAGGGAGGTGGTGCTGGGTGGGTGTGTAAAATTCACCCCAAGTCTAAGTCAGCTGGAGCACGCTCCCGGGTGAGAATACTGGAGACAGTTAATAACCAGGGAAATCCCGGCGGAGGACACCATCTGCAGTCGAGCTGATGAATTAGAAGCTAAGTGACAGTGGCAGGAGCTGGAGAGCACGCTGCAGATGAGGCTGAAGGGGCAGCCCGCTAAGGGAATAGACCCTCCCCGTGAAACCGCACAGCTCTCAGAGCCACTCGCGTCCAAGCCGGCAGGCTGCCGGCAGCTGGAGGGCCGAGGGCAGCACGCCGCAAGCTGCCTCAGGGGTCTCCTCAGGACACAGGGGGAAGTAAGGGGACAAACCCTGGGCCTGAAACGTCCAGACCAGGTTGAGTCCTGCTTTTGCCTTGTGAGTGCTCTGTGGCTCTCACACACTTCCTTGACCTCTCTGGGCCACATGACGAACCCCCATCATTTAAGAACTTCCCAGTTCATTCTGCTCCTCAGTAGCAAGATCCACTGTTAACAGTGTAGGGCTGGGAACAGAGAGAGGGCCATATACCACACGGCAGAATATTTACAAGTTTTAACTTAAACTAAAAGGTGTGGCGTTTGCCTCTAACCAGTCCTAGCTCCCTCTTCCTCCTTTCTGACTCTCTCCTCTTGCTTTCACAGAGGTCCCACATACCACCTGATAAAAAGTCCAGATGGGTAGTCAGTTCCCCTGGGTGAGATAGGAACTGCCCAAAGGAATGAGACTGGGGTCAGAGGCGAGGTGCTTCTCATCGGCACCACCCACACTGCTGGAGCAGAAGCCATCACAGACCTTTACTCTGAGCAGAACACTTAGGGAGGGAAGAGATTAGAGCTGCTGTATCCTGTCCGAGTTACCCTTCTCTCCCCGCTTATGTAAACTGTGAGGGTGGAGGGGACGGTGTCACTGCAAACTTGAACATTGCCTCCTGAGTCATAAGAAATGCGCCCGCCCCAGAGCCCTGGAGGAGAGGGCAGCCCTTCCTCTTAAAGACAGAGCCCAGCTTGCCCCTAGGAGAGGGGGCCCCTCAGTGCTTTCACTCTGGTTCTGCTCACTTTTGCATCCGCCTTGCTGGCCACAGGGAAAGGGGCTGGAGGGCTGTCACAGGACTTTGATCTGCTCCATGGCCAAGAGGAAGAGCCTGGAAAGGCTCCAAACCAATGGGTTGTGTGGCCCGTTCCTTGGTGTGTTTGACGCCCCATTTGTCTTCTATTCTAACAGGTCTTCTGTTGAGCTTCTAAATGCTAATGTGATGGAATTGAGCGTCATACTAACCCGAGTTTGAGTTCCCACCCAGCCACTTAACCTAAATTTCCTTATCCTTAAAATTGGGGAAGATATGCGGAATCTAAAAAAAAAAAAAAAAAAATAAGGACACAAATGAACTTATTTACAAAACAGGAACAAACTCACAGACATAGAGAACAGACTCAGTTACCCGCGGGGAAAGGGCATGGGAAGAGATAACTTAGGAATTTGAAATTTGCACCTCTTGGGGATTGATGGAAATGTTAGCTATCTTGATCGTGGTGGTGGTTTCATTGCTGTATATATCTATCAAAATTCATCAAATTGTACATCTGAAATATGTAGTTTACAGAAATTGTACCACAATAAAGTTGTTTTTTTTTTTTTTAAAATGGGGAAAATAAAAGTTAACCTAGGGTTGCTTTGAGCTTTAAGTGGAGTTCTGAATGCAAATCTCTTAGACAAGTCTCTGGACAAGTTAATACTGGAAAACTGATGCTGAGTGTGACTACATTAGGGATGGGGGTGGGGAGGGCGTGGCCAGGGCAGGCGTCCATTGGCTGAGCCCCTGCTGGACGGGCACAAGCAGAGGGGACAGTGACACGGGGCTTCCCAAGTCTCATCCACTAGGGATGTGCTGGCCATAACCACTTATTGATAGGGAAGTTTACTTTTCAAAGAAAAACCAATCCTTTCTCTAATTTAGTGCAAATTAACAGTATAAATAAGGTTCTCGGGGGAGAGAGTAGATTTTAAAGCCTTTACTTTGGAGAATGGTTTCCAAGTACTCATTTCCAAATAAAAAGCTAAGACTCTATAATCGTTCGACACATTTCTGAAAAGACTGGGAAATGGGGTGGGGGTGCTATACTACATTCATTGCTCACAAAAGCTCTCTTCTCAAAGTATTTTGCTTCTCAGTGTCTTGTCTAGATCAGCCCCTCCCCACCCCCACCCCGCCCACTCAGCCCAGAGATGATGGATGTGTTACAGCTCAGCTCCGGGCTGCTTACTGACACTGGGTACCCGCCACCTACCCACTGCCCCCTCAACACACACACACACACACACACACACACACACACACACACACGACAACAGAGGGGGAAGCTGACCTGGGTTTTCCGGCTACGGTGCCTTGTGCAGGGCAGAAACAGAAGAATGTGAAACAGACACTCACACTCAACTTTCCCACTAAATGTCAGAAAAGATGCCGCTCCCCTCCTCCTCTGTTACTCTTCCTCTTTTTGGTGGCAGTGCAGGGCAATGGCACAAGGTGTGTGTGTCGGGGAGGAGGCGGAGGAACACTCCAGACAGTCAGGAATGCAGATGGTTCAACATGTTGCTATTCTTTCTAAACTCTCTCCCATTCAAATTTTGGGCTGAGTGCTATTTTGGTAGCACTTAGCATGCAACGGGGATGATGAATTGTTTGGTGCCAGGGACATAAAATAAAGAAGGACAATGCTGGTAAAAATAATGCTGCATGATTTATGGGGCTTCTTTATGCTTCTCCCCTTCTTCCTGCATTCTTCCAACTTTTCCCCACATCTCTGAAATAGTTTTTCTGGCTCCTAGTACTTAGTCTTCCTTTCAGCCTTTCCAAAGTTTGTTTGATAATAAATGACTTTCCCCTCAATGGTTTGCGCTTAAAGAACTGACGACAACTCATTTAACAAAATTTCTCTCGCACCTACCGTGTTTCAAGTACAATGGAGGAAGCAAAGGTGAGTCACCAACTGGCCCCAGGCTGAGGAGCCCACCCAGCGATGGAGGACAGACAGTCTTGGATCTGCCTTGGACCCAGGGCAATTGGAGGCTCCCCACCCCAAACAGATGGACACAAACACAACCTAAGTTTGGGATGGGGTGGGGCGAGGCTTCTGGAGAACGCGTTGAGGCTTCCAGGGTGAGTGATCCTTTCCTAGTAGGGGCCCCTTGCTCTGGCATCTAAGAAAGAGCATTTGAGAAAAGGGTAGTGATGGCTTTTGGAGCCAGGTTGCCTGGGTTTGAATCCTACCACTGCTACATGCCCCCTGGGTGACCTGGGGTATTTTCCTTAACCCCTCCAAGCTCCAGATTTCTCCACAATAAAATGAGGTTCAGAGTGGAGACTGTCTCACAGGGTAATTGTGAACAATTTTTAAGATAATATGTGTCAAGTGCTTCACAAAATTAGCTGCCGTTATAACAACAGTAATAACAGCTCAAGCCCGATCCAGGGTGAGTTCTGTGGTCACAGATGGGAATTCCTGGGAGGAGAAGGATTTGGCCTTTCAGAAAAGGAGGTACTGGATCTGAGTGTGGAAATGAGACCACTGGGCTGACCGAGCAGCGTGCGGATGTGGGTGTTCTATTCCCAGGGTGGTTGTGAGAGGGGACCAGGCACTGCGGATGTGGGTGGAAGATGAACACTCAAACCAGTGACCCAGCACATGGCCCAGATGAGCAAACGATTTCCTCTCAGTTGCCTGGATTGGGGGCCCCACTGGCTGCTAAGTGCTCCGAGGCCCTGGGGAGGTCACGGCTGAAGTCCTGCAGGGCCCTGGCCCAGCTTTTTCGGCCCAGGGTCAGGGAGAAGCTGTATCTGCAGGTGTCAAACAGCATCGTGGTGACTGGGAAGGGAGGGTCTGAGGCATTTAGTCATATAGTCAAACATCCAGTAAAGTCCCTACTCTCATGAAGTTCCATTCCGGAGAAGACAGAAACCACAGAAATGAGGTCACCACTGCCAAGAAGCTCCCAGTGCCCCCCTGTGTGGAAATCCGTGGAATGTTAAATGGATGACCATTACAGCTCTTGGCCTCTGGAGTTAGCACGCCTGGATCCAAAACAGATCTGCCACTCACCTGACATGGGACCTTGGGCAAGGTCTTCAGCCTGTCTGTGCTTTCATTTCCTGGTCTGTAAAAGGGGGGTGATAACAGTGACCACTTTGTTTTTAGCAAGATTAAATATGAAGGTAAAGTCTCAGATGCTTCCTAGGCATGGCTCCAGTATGTGTTAGGCGTTCATGGGGAGGTGAGTCATGCACGTGGGAATCACGGTCCTGATGAAAGCCGACATGGGAGTGGAGAAGGGGCCGCCAACACTCAGGGCAGAAGAGGGAGAGGAATCCAGGAAAACAATCCTGAGAAGGGACAGTCAGTGAGGCAGGAGGGAAAACAAGACGGTGGAATGTTCCAGAAACCTAGGAAAGATAACATTTCAGAGAGAAGGGGTGAGCAATTGGTCCCATGTGACTGATTGAGTAAGATGAGGACTGAGGCGTGACCACTGAATGTGACCACGTGATGCTTGGAAGTGACATTGACCATCATTCCAGAGCACAGGTCAGGACAAAACCTGTAAGAGTGGGCTCCGAATAGAACGGGAGGAGAGAAAAACAGGGACCGTGAACGTAGACTTTCCCAAGGCAATTCAAGGGGGCAGTAGTTGGAAGGGAGGGTGTTTTAAAAACAGGAGAAATGATAGCATTTGTATGCTGAAGAGGATGACATGTTAGACCGGGGAAACTCATTGACATGGGAGAGAGGAGAGTTGACTTCACAAGGACTAGGGGAGAGGGGACAGCGTCCAGTGCACGTGTCCAGGCTCTGGCTTTCAAGAGGGGCAGACGCATTTCATACCCTGGAACAGCAGTACACAAGGCAGAGGTGCGGCCAGGGCAGTCAGTGGGCAGGTAAGGCTGCACAGTGTCTCCACTGGCTTCCCACTGCATCTATTTTCTCAGCGATATGGGAAGTGATATCGGTCACTGGCTGAGTATAAAGATGGAGAAGGGAACTCTAAGTCCAAAAGACACCTGCACCCCAGTGTTCCCAGCAGCACTATTTACAATAGCCAAGGCATGGAAACAGCCTAAATGTCCATCAACAGATGACTGGATAAAGAAGATGTGGTTTATTTATACAATGGAATACTACTCAGCTACAAAAAAAGAATGAACTAATGCCATTTGCAGCAACATGGATGGACCTGGAGAATGTCATTCTAAGTGAAGTAAGCCAGAAAGAGAAAGAAAAATACCATATGATATCACTTATATGTGGAATCTAAAAAACAGAGAGAATAAAGGACAGTATGATCTCATCTATAGAACAGAAACAGACTCACAGACATAGTAAACAGTCTTATGGTTACTGGGGAAAGGGGGTGGGAAGGGATAAATTTGAGAGTTACAAATGTTAGCAACTATATATAAAAATAGATTTTAAAAAAGTTTCTTCTGTATGGCACAGGGAACTATGCTCAATATCTTATAATAACCTTTAATGAAAAAGAATATGAAAACAAATATATGCATGTATATGCGTGACTGGGACATTGTGCTGTGCACCAGAGATTGATACATTGTAACTGACTGTACTTCAATAAAAAAAAAAAAGTAAAGATGGAGAAGGGTATTGGAGGTTTGAGATGGGACCTTGGATTATGAAATTGCTGCCTCAGGTAGTGAGATCGTGAATTGTCTGAGAAGTGTTGAGAAGCTCTTAGAGACGTCTGGTCATACACTTTAAGTTGATGTACAGTGAACCAAGTTGTTCTATCACGCTGGCCACAGTCAACTGCTCAGGTACAGACAGACACAGCCTACACCTGTGTATAACCAATTTTTGTTAAGGATTCTACAAGACTGGTGAGGATATATGTATGGGAGTGATCAAAGAGATGGACTTTAAGCTGAGAAAAAAAGAAAAGTGAAAATATGAAAGGCTTTCAAGGTGGTGGCAGTAATAGAATGACAGTCCCCGAGGGACAGAGAATTGTTGGCATCTGGATACGAGATGGAGTGAACTACAGAGATGGGCAGTTGAGGTCAGAAATCTGAATGATTGAAATCTGTATTTTGGAGTCCCTTTGGATGGCAGTGGGGTGGGTGGCTGAGGCGGGCTGGAGTGTGGACAAGGTCATTGGCAGGCACAAGGACATCGGATGAAGGGTTTGTGGGACATTGAAATCACCAGGACGGGCAGCAGGAGTGCCAGTGCGGGAAAGACAGAAAGACACGCTGACACCTGTGGTCCTCTGGAGAGGACCAGGTCTGCTTTAACTAGGAGACGAGGGGACGCCCTGCAGGAAGCTGATGGCTGGCTGTGATTTCCAGAGGGTTTGGGTATCAGAAGCCCTGCAAGCCTGAGTTAGACTGAGGGATGACCCCGCCATGGTGGGACACTGATCCTGAAGGAGGTGACCAGGAAAGCTCAGGCTTCTTAGAGCAACTGTGGCAAACGTCTAGCTGGGATTATCACCATGGTCCTTAAGAGCGGATGGAAAATCAGCTCTAACTTGATCCTCCTCCTTGGCACTGGTCTTTCCGCAGAGACGAAGAAGGGAAATTGGAGACGAGAGAGCTACAGAGAGGAAGGGAGTGTGGTGGCCTCACCAGGAGCAGGAGGAGCAGAGGGAACATCCCATGCAGGGATGGGACCATCTTATCAGGACAAGTGGTGCTCCACGGTCAGCACAGACCAGAGTGGGGACCACCTGGGCTGGGAGCAGCCAGAAGATCCCAGGATGCCCCTGTCTAGGGAGCCCCCAGACCATTGCTCATCATGACAGGAAGAAGACCGGACCAGCTGTATCACTTCTGTGAGAGCTGAGGCTTCACCTGCCACCTACGGATGCTCCCGTCGGGGTTGTAGGAGCAGCCTGGGCATTCTGCTTCCCTGTGTCCCCAGCACAACCACTCCCTGGCTGTCCGCACTTTGGAAACAGCAGTGAATTAAGAACAAAAGATGAATGCAGCTGGCTTGGTGTATTTATATGCTCAACTTCCACAGAAACCCGGCAGGTAGTAAATCAGCCCCCAAAACCATATTTAATAACTCCTAGTAAAACCCAATTGACTCACCTGCCAGCCGTGGAAAAGTTGATTGCTTTGTCACAGGAACCCCATTCATTGCAGCCCATTGTAACTGCCTGAGACGCGAGAAAAACATTTCCCCTTTTTTGGATAAGAATGGAGCTTTGAAAATGAGCCATAAAATAGCCTTGAAGCCAAATACCTGCAGTTAATAACAGTGCTAGATTGCTCTATTTGTCATATACTCCAGACCTGTCTACCTTGGTAGCTGGCATCATTCCTGAATTTTTAACACCAGTCTTGGTAGGGCAGAGAGTGGAGGCAAAGAAGCACAGACTCATAAAGGAAGTCAAGAAAAGCCGTGTCCTTCCATCCTGGCTGATAAAAGCAAGTCATTTGGCCTTAGCCTTGGGGGAAAATATTAGCTTACTGGATCCCATCTCATGATACACTAATTGTACTATTGGATTTCCTGGGGACCTTTCTACGTTGTGACCTGCTAGCTCGGTGATTGGCTTGATCTGATTGAAATGATGTTCTTGAAGGTTTCATTTCCACCTTGTTGATTTCAGCTCTATATTGTCTGCCTAGAGTGTTCTCCAACTTTGCCCTTCCCATTCATCAATAAACTGTTTGTTCCTGAAAAAAATTCCCGACGCTCTCCAGCTGTTTTCTGGATGCAAGTGCACTTTGATACAAGACATGTGAACCAGGAGAGCTGAGCACTGGAGAAGAGGCAATGATGACGCTGGCTCCCAGATAACTGAGTGTCTACTTCCCTGCCTCTTGCATCTTTTTCTTTGATGTCGAAGCATCAGTTGTTTTGAGGATGTGAAACACTTTCTGCTTCTGATCAGAGCAGCATGGCTGGCAATCCTTAAAAAGTTCCTGTATTTCTTGGATGACAAAGAACTTGAAAACTTGCATGGGGAAGAATCTAGGGGTGTTGTAATGGGATATTGATCTCCCTTGTGGGTTTATCCAGGGTTTATGTCAGCGTTATTTCAGAGTTTGATGAGACAACACATGTAAAGTACTCGGCATACCACATTCAGCAAGGTGGTTCCCTCTCCCCCTTCACTCCCCCATTCCGTCTTCCTCTTGTCAGCTGCGTGCAAGGTCTGTGCTAACAAATGTGTATCCTGAACTGGGCAGGGGGTTGGTTCCACAGATATCAAAATCTGCAGATGCTCAAGTCCTTTATATAAGATGGCACACTATTTGCGTATTACCTGTGTACATCCTCCTGTATTCTTTAAATCGTCTCTAGATTACTTATAATATCTAATATAACATAAAAGCTATGTAAATAGTTGTAAACACAATGTCAATGCTATGTCAATAGTTACCAGCATGCTGTAAATTCAAGTTTTGCTCTTGGAAACTTTCTGGAATTAAAAAAATGTATTTTTTTGATCTCTATGTTTGGCTGGATTCGCAGATGTGGAGGCTGCGGGTGTGAAGGGACAAATGCACATGCAGGGAAAGCATTTGCTGTATGGATCAGATCGTTCCAAAGGGACAGTTGTTTGCAGACAGCTGTAAAGATGTAGTGAGGCTACAGACAAGAGGAAAGAGAAAATGCCTTGCTCTTCTGGGAGAGTAAGAGACAATAACTTAATTCTGATTTTTGCCATAAACTTGTGGTATGTTCTTGGACTGAGCCTTCATTTTATCTCCAAAATGAGAGAATTTTAGTAGATCAGTGGTTTTACACTTTTCTTTTTACACCCAGAATGCTTTCATCAGGAAAAACTTATGCCCCTCAAAGCATATTAGTTTCACAGAGCATGATAACTTTGAGCAACTCATTGTGGCTGTCTGAGCCTAATGGTGAGAAGGAGTCTATGACAGGAGAGAAATCTGTGATGGATTAGCAATGTCTGCCAGGGGCACAAAGGGCAGACAGGCCTCCCAGGGAGTATCATCCTGTCTGGAAGACAAATCTGATAAACAGGGAGCATTTCAGGCTCAACCAGGCAGGGATGCCTGACTCCAGCTGACTGTCCTGAGCCAGCCATTCAGCTCCATGATCTTAGCATTCCTCCTAGCATCTCTTCATCTCTGTGATGCTAAATCTAAGAGGCAAAATACTAAAAAGTTATGCAATACTTAAGACTTTGAGAAGAATTCGATTGTTAACTAGTAAAATTGTCCCAACCAAACTCAGTGGATAAAGTGAGACTAATATCTTCTGCATTGGGACATTAAGCCCAGCCACTCCAATATCGTCTTTTTTTTTTTTTTTTTTTTGCCTAAAACCCCACTTTAATTGAGATGAGAAATAAATTAGGCTTTCAGGAAACAGAGTTACTACCAGATCATCATGTTTGGCTGGGGAATGTTTAGTCTCTTGCAGACACCTGCTTCGTGTAATTTACTGTCTTGTGGGATGTTTTAATAGCTTTTTTCTAAGGGATGAGTAATGTCCACTGTATTGCTTCAGTAGCAAAAAAGGGCCGCAGCTGGGCAAGAAGCTTAGCAACTGTTACTGCGTTGGAGAGATTTGCCAAACTCAGCAATTTGAGGCAGTAGAAATCCATCATTGTGTTCACAAGATGCCTCGGTACCAACGAGGATGGGGACTCTCCTCCGGCAGGAAAAGAAAGACCCTTCATTAAAGTCGTGGGGAGAGACCCGCCTGCCTGCGCCCCAAGCCTCCAGCACTCAGCACCTTCAGAACAAGGTAGAAGCTCCTTGCCCTGGGTGCAGAGTGTCTGTTTAAGAGAACTTGGAAAAGATGAAGGGGAAGGAACACTCAGCAGCTATCCTCTGATGGCTGTAAATTGTATTTTAATGGAAAAGAAGAGACACA
The DNA here is from genome assembly GCF_009834535.1 of Camelus ferus. NCBI lineage: Eukaryota > Metazoa > Chordata > Mammalia > Artiodactyla > Camelidae > Camelus > Camelus ferus. The sequence goes on along the minus strand of NC_045706.1, from coordinate 69,533,171 downwards.
AAAGCCTTTGGCTGAAGCACAGTTAATGTGAATGCATGGTGTAGAAGCATACTCGGAACTGCATTTCAGAGACCGCCACCTCCTTTATCAAGTTACTTTCAGTACTGTTCCTCAAAAGATAGCTTCAAGTCTATGAAACCACTCATCTAAGGTTTGCTGGACTGATAATGTAATGATCTCGTGAGAGGATGTGGAAAAAGTGCAAAAAAAAAAAAAAAAAGATTCTGACGTCAGTGATGCCCTTCTTGCTGGATAATCAAGGCAAGATCACAGTGAAACACCACTTCCCAACCACTAAAGTGGCTGTAATAAAAAAGACAAGGCGAATGTTGGCCAGGAGGGGAGAAACTGGCACCTTTACACACTGCTGGTGGAGTGGTAAAATGGTGCAGTGCTGTGAGAAATAGTCCCGTACTGCCTCACAGAAGTTAAACACAGCCTTACCCCATGACCCAACCACTTCACTCTTGATAATTGACTGACAAATACGGAAAATACACGCCCACTTGGACACAAATGTTCATAGCAGCATTCTTCATAATAGCCAAACCTGGAAGTAACCCCAAAGGTTCATCAACTGATGAATGGATAAATAAAATGTGGTGTATTCATGTAATGTGATATTATTTGGTGATAAAGAGAAATGAAGTTTAAAAAAAAGAAAAAGAAATGAAGCATTGATACGTGCCGAGTATGGTACGGATGATTCCATACTGTATGATTCCATTTATATGAAATGCCCAGATTGGGCAAATCCAGAGGGACAGAAAGCAGAATAGTTAATGACTGGGGACTGGGGAGCTCTGGGGGAAATTATTTCATTAAATAGTTCAATAAATTATGACAAAGAAGTTGGCTAGTCATCTGTGAAAGAAGAATAAATTTAGACCCTATGCTCCCAGTATATATAAAAACAAATTCTAAATGCACTAAGAGGTAAATAAACAAAGTAACATATAAATATTAAAAAAAAAACAGGCAAATAATCTTGCAATGTAGGAGGCCTTTCTCAATAAGAAACAGGACTTCCTTTAGAAGTGTTCTAAAGAAAGAAGCAGGCCATTCTGATTACCTGAAAATCACAATTTATGAGAAAAATGATAAAAATTTAAAAATAAGCAAGACATAGAAATATCGCAACAGAAATGTGTTTAATGAACAGGATGTAGAAGGAGTTCTTACAAGTCAATAAGTAAAAGAAAAACAATTTAATTAAAAAAAGATAGGAGCACATTAATTAACAAAGAAATTCATATGGCCAATAAACTCTTGAAAATATACTCATGGAAATTCAGAATAAACAACAAAGTGTTTTGTTTTGTTTTTTTTTACCTACATGATTGGCAAAAATTACAAAGACTGAAAATACCCAATGTTGGTGGAAAAAAGATATTCGCTCTGATGCAGTGTGCATAGGAGATAAATTGGCATGCCTTTGGAGGACCAAAATTGGGCCATGTCTATATAATTCTGTATTTTTGCCATCTTTGTAGTTCCAATTTAGGAATTTAGCCTTCACAATAAAAATACCTGTGCAGGTGCACACAATGATAAGTAAAGGTAACAACACTGTCCGTGACAATAAAAGATTTAAAATGAATCTGTAAATAAAGAGAATGATCAGTAATGCTAACGTGATCATCACGGGGCTTATGACACCAGGGAAAGGGTCTTACACCACTTGTTTTCGATGAATACATACTTATGCATCATCTAATTCATTTTAATTGACACTTAAAATAATGAGGGGCGTGGGTGAGATCAATTCTCAGCTTCTTTCCAGCTCTGCCCGCTATGACTTCACATAAGCATAGATGGTGGTTGCTGCCCCGCTCTGCCTTCATCCCTGCAGAGGTGGATGAGAGGACCTGCCAGCTCCAGATTTTTCTGACTTGAGGCCACACCCGAACTGATACCACACTCAGGTGTTTCAGTCCCTTGCTTTCACCCATGCCTTCCAGAATAAACTTATCCAATTGTAGGTCAGATTGTGAGACAGTAGGCTTATCTTGGTATCAAAATCAAGCTGTTTGATGGCATCAGTCAGGAGATGGCGCACCGTGGGGTGCCCGGAGGCTGAGGGGAGTGCTGGCTTCGGCTTTCCCTAGGTAGACTGGCTGTGAAAACCAGACCATGCGTGGACCTGCCAAAGAGGACACCATGGGCGGGGGAGATGGGGTGCTCCGTGGCCCTCCCCAGCCATCCACGGGCCCTTTGCTGCTCAGGAGGACAGATGGATTAGCAAGAGACAGCAGAGCAGCCTTCCTGTCTGAGAGCAGCAGCTGTGTCTATGGGAGGCTCTCGGGTGATGCGGCCAGAAGCCTGGGTGGGATGCAGGGCCACTGGACCTCAGGTACACGTGCAACAAGGAAAAACAAATCTGACTCCGTATTAGATCTGTTCCTTTAGTTCTAACCCTGTGCTCTGTTTCCCGTGCTCAGTCCTTCACAAGACTCGGTAGAGGCATATCCCTAAAAGCTCTATTTCCACACATCAGTGAGGAATCAGCAAAGAAGGACATCCCTTCTGTCCAGGTAGTTCTACCTCTGTATCCTCACTCCTTGTGTCACTTGGTGAACCGGTGGTTTAGTTGCTGAGTTTGGATTGATTAACTCACACATTCATTCTTTATTTCAACAGATATTTACCACGTGTCTACCATGCGGCAAGGCACCGGGCACACGGTGTGACACGTCTCTGCCTTCATGGCACTTGTGGTTTAATGGGGAGAAAGGTGAGAGAGATAATTGCACGCATCCGCGGGATGAAAGTGTTGTCAAAGAAACACAGGGAGGGATGAGCTGGAAGAAGAGGGAGGCCAGCCCAGCCTGGGGGATCAGAACACCTTTTTCTAGGACGTGCCCTGAGATCAGCAGCAGAAGGGCTAAGTCACCGTGCAAAGGGAGGCTGGATGTTTGGGAGTGCCCGGGAGGGGCCAAGAGAGGAGCCCGCCACCAGGGTGCAGAGGGTGCGGCCAGAGAGACAGGGGGAGCCACTTACAGACTCCAAGCAGGCAGGTGAAAAGGCCATAGTTTTGTTTTTTAAAGCTCACTCTGGCTGCTATACAGAGGATGTTATGGGACAGGGCGAGCTGGTACTGCGGGCGGTAAAAGAATTTACCAAAAGCAAAGCCAAGTGAGAGAAAAGTTTATTAGATACGCTGCTGCAGGCAACAGTGGGGAGACGGATGAGAGGTGTCTGCGTGCCCTGAGAGTCAGTTGCTGAGGTCTTGTACGGGGAAGGGGTTGGTGAACACGGTGGGTTGGGGGCTGCAGTGATCACCTCGGGCACAAGTTTCTGACTGGCTGCAGGTGGGGTGAGAGCGTTACGGGTCTGCGAAGGGGCAGTGGGATTTATGCTCCGATAAGGAGGAGACATGGGTTGAAACAAACCAGCCTGAGCTCCTGTAAGAGCAGCCGTGTCCTAGGGCTGTTAGTTCTGCTGGGGCAAATACACGTCCGATTTTATCTCTTGGGGGAGTGCAGGTGGGTCTCTGAGAGCCCGGGGATGGGGCGTGTTGGGCTTTGGAGGCACCGGTTGGCCCCACAGAATGCGTCAGTGGAAAGGCAGAGTGGACGGGAGGAGGGCAGGTTGGAGGAGAGAGAGTAGCTGTTTGGACCAAGAGAGTCGAGGGTGCAGGAGGGATGGCGGAAGTGAGGTCAAAAAAGTCGGTAGATTCTGAGTATATGGTGAAGGCAGCTTTAGAGAACTTTGTGATGTTTTTGGAAGGTGATGGAGAGAGAGAATTCTCTGCAAGTCCCATTTACTGAGGCCCAGAACAATCACAGCACGGGTCTGTCATCAGTTTAGTGTGGGATGTTTGGGAAACATTCAAACAGATATTGGATAAAGAAGATGTGGTGCATATATACAACGGGACACTACCCAGCCATAAAAGAGAATAAAATAATGCCATTTGCAGCAACATGGATGGACCTGAAGATTGTCATTCTGAGTAAAGTGGGCTGGAAAGAGAAAGAAAAATGCCACATGACATCATTTACATGAGGAATCTGAAAAATCATAACAATAATAATAAGGACACAAATGAACTAATTATTATTTTGATTTCTTGAATATGTGTGAGCGCATCTGACTGTCCTTTATGATTGGGTTACTGTATTCAGTTGATTCTTATTTTGTAGTTGGCTTTATTCCTTTGATAACTATGTAAGTTTAAAAAGCTAAAGATCTAATCTGTTCTTAGAAACAATAATCAGTACACATATGTAAACTAAAAATGTGCAGTATACTGTCTATATGTATTTACATGCAATATAATGTGTATGTGCAGTCAAACTGTAATAATTCTACCTAATAAAACTGAAAAAGGAGAAAAAAAGCAGGTTCACATTTAAAGTAAAATGCACAACCAGTTTATTTGGTTTAAACGTGTAACCAAATATAATTACTTTTACCCCAGCAATGTAAAAATTTCAAAGAGTGTGAAATATAACATTCAAGCTATCAAGCATTTTTTACGATTAAATTTGCTTTCATTAAAATAAAATAAAAAAAGATTCAAATGGGTACACCAAGACTCTAAATGGAGAAACTGCTGAAGCCGAAGTCTGGAGTGGTCCTAACCAGAAGTCTGTGGGCCACCTTTATGGGATTATTCAGAAGCAAACTTCAGCTAATGATGATTTTCATTGATCGCATCATTCTTTAGAAAACCTGAAACCATGACCCTCAAAATGCAAACAATTGCTTTGTGAATAAAGCATCTTGCAAAAATATGTTTATCTTTGGCATTTTTGGAAACTGAGACGGTTTCACAACTCAGCCATCATGTGACCATGACGGTACAAGTTTGTGACACTTTCCTCGTCTCTCGCCCCTTGGCTTGCCTGTGGTCTGTCCTTGTGAATGAGCTGACGGGCTCTCAGAGCTCCTGGGGGAGGAGGTGGTGGTTCTGCGGCAGTGTCAGCAGGACAGATTTCTAATTAGGACCAAGTCTAGGAATCAGGATGCATGCAAGCATTGCTCTGATAATTAATAGTGACACCTTCAAAAATAGCTGATCAAAACCCATCTGCTCAGAGCTGCAGCCCGGGACGAGGGGTGTTCCTCAAAGCCACATGCCTGTGGGCGGAGCCAGAAGCCCGCCAAGTCAGGGCAGAGGGGACACTCACAGTGGGAAACAGAAGGGACAGGGTCCGGCCTCTGAATTCCAGACCCTTTTCGTCACACCACACTGCCCCTCCTCTCATCCCATCCAAGCCCACCAGGGAGGGAGGCTGACTGCAGCCCATCTCGAGGGTTCTAGAGCTGCCACAAGCTGCTGGGGTGCTGCTGGGAGTTTTGCGTTTGCAGGGATTAAGGGGATCCCAGTGCAGGGGACCCGGACTCACGGGCTTGCCTTCCGCATCTCGATGTCTTCTTCATGATGCTGGCGGGGACTGGTTGCCAAGGCGACAAGATGTGCTGTCACATCCTCTCCCATTCCACTTCTCCCCCGGCCCCCACTCACCAGTTAACTGATTTGCCTCGAAGGTCCCTGGCCCAAAGGAACCTCTGCTCATCTTCATCCAGGCAGGCCCTGGCTGGCCCCACTGAGGGACAGCAGCTGCTCGGTGGCTGTGTCTTTAGGACACCATCTGATTATGACCCTTGGCGTGGGGTCCTGTGGTGCAGCTCAGTTTCCTGAGGGCCCACGTGGCTCAGGAGGTGGCTCCCAAGGCCACCCACCAGCAAAGGGAGGGGCGAGGGAAGCAGTGCGCCCACGAGCGGGGGGCGGCTTGGGGCCAGTTTTTACAGGGTAGAGGGCTCCCTGCCCCCCACCCACTTCCCTCGAGGGCTGCCTGTCCTCTGATGCTCTGAGATGCTACTTGGTGTTGGCTCCACTCCTGCGCCCCAGTGACAGCGACATCCCAGGGACAAAGTCACTTTTACTTTGAGGCTTCAGGTCGGCTGAACGTGCTAAACACGTTTGCCTCTGGCCCTCAGCTTGGCCTTGACACCCTTGCCGAAGACAGGGGGCCAGGTGCTGAGATGCTGACACAGGGACAAGGAAAAACGGCGGTCCCTGCCTGTCCTGCTGGGCTTCCTAGCCCTCTCTCTGCTCTTCTCTGGAACCATCACTCAGATGACATCTGCACGTCTGAGGTTTTCCCCACTAGTCAGACTTTCTTTCGTCTGGAAACATCACCCAGAACAACTAGCAGGTCCGCGAGGCTGGTCACAGGCTGGCCTCTTACGAAAGGCACGGATTTCTGGATGCATGGTGGGGTCAGCGGGGATGGTGCTGACTTTTATGCATCAATTCCGCTCAGAACAGGGCGTAGGGGAAAGGCCGCATCCAGACAGAACGGACGCTGTCTGGGAAGGCAGGTGGCCATGTAGATTTGTCTCCCCAAAGAGACATTGGGTTTGGTGAATTGACCACCACTCCCAGTCTGTCCCCCCATCTTGCTGCCTCCCAGGGGTCCAAGCTTCATTTGGACTGGGGATGTGGGCTCTCCCTAACAAAGCTCCCTAGGAAATTGAGCAGGCAACCAGAATGTCAGGTTTTCATTTCAGAATGAGCAATTGAACTGTCAGGTGGACCAGATGTTCGCACTGGCCTGACTGCTAACACATTCTCTCCCTGTGGGCAAGTTACATGGGAAGTGAAATATGAAAATGATGTTTGGTGAGAATAGAGCTGAGCAGAATGCATGTAGATATATATGTGTGTGTGTGTATATATATATTTGAGGACACTCAAGATTTGCTTTAAACAAGTATGACAGGACACACAGACGTAGAAATGCCTGTGATGAAGGAAGAAGTTCTAAAGACTATGAGCGGAAAAGCTCGCAGCTCCCTAGAAACAGGAGGCACAGCACGCAGGACCACAAGGGAAGGACCAGAGTTGGTCAGGAGGCAGAGGGAGTGAAGGAAACTGTGGGTGGAGCCTTACTTGCGGTTTCCATGGGAAGGAACCAGTGAGTCAGGGGCAGCAGGCTTAGGACTGTCTGGTTGGGAGAATTTCAGCAGGTTCTGGGGCCTCGGGGCTGTCCCTAGCTGTCTGGGACCCAGCCCTGGGTGATTAGGGCAGATGGATGGTGGCCCTGGAGGTGAGAGCCTGATAGGGGAGGTGGTTGGAGGGTTGGCTGTGGACCGGTTGGTTTGTCTTTGAAAGGCACACTTGCCGGTGGGTTGTTTGCTCGGCTTCCTTAGGAACTGCTTAACCTGGGTGGGGCAGTCCCTCCAGGGTGACCAAGGCCCCAAGATGTCCAAGCTAAGGATACAAAAGACAAAGACACGATTACTGCACTATATAAATTGTATTTGTGTGTATATGAATGATCTGAATGTTCAAAAGAGTCAATCAACGTATTCCCTCAACATTAGTTAGATGCCTCTATGAACACGTTGCATATATTACCCCTATCGGAGCTCACGATTCAGCATGAGTCTCCGAAAGCCCAGGAAGTCTGTGTCCAAAGCAAGGACACAGCCACCTGGCTGAGACTTGTGCCTGGCTCGTGGAACGGCTCTTTTGACAGTGCTCAGATGGGCCCTGCCAACGTTTGTCTCTATGACTTTCCTTTTTTCTGCTTTTCTGTGCCTGTCCCAACCATGTTCTGAAGGACATGGTCCTTGTTTACATCTAACTGGGTCAGAGACCACACTCTCTGGCCTGGTAGCTTTTCAAGTTCTCGTGGGCGACTTTATGTAGCTCAGTTCTGGGCCGATTTCGTGATTTGAAGGGCATTTTTCCAAGAATCATCTTCAGGCTGACCTCACACATTCCAAGAATGAAAACCCAGGGGACTGGTTGTAATATGTGATTTCTTAGGCCCAGATGTCCCCGGATCATAACAATTCCCACAGTCCTAGGAATTAGCCCTCATCATACTCCCCAAGGTGGCTCTCGGGAGAGGAGAGAAAGGTTGAAATAAAACCTCCCGCTTCAGAGCCTGTGGACTCAGAACACTCCAAAACAGCCGTGTGTCTTCAAGGAAGTCTGGCAGAAACGTACACAGTCCCAAAACCCTAAAAAGGAGGTCCGCGGGAAGCAGAGTGAAACACGCATTGTTTTAGCAATTTCCATCTCACAATTGGGTCCAGTTCTACAATGTGATTTTCAGGCCAGTATTTCGCAACTCAAAACACAATTCTCAGCAGGAACAGTAAAAGTCATGCTACATGCCTGTTTCCCAAAACCTGCTTCCCTTTGCCAAGAAGACCCAGCTCTGGTGATGAGTAGCTCTTGCAAGGATTGCACAATTATCTGAAAGATGAACTCACCAGCGCAGAGCACGGCAGCCAGGCAAGTGAGGCCGTCAGCAGAGACACCCAGGACCGTGGCAAGGAGGGCTCCATCCACAATGCAAGGAGAGGTCGAAACTGGCCACGAGGCACAAAATTGACATGTAAGGATGTAAAAGTGGGGTGTCTTTTGTGGGGTCAACTTTTGCACAAGTAGACAAGTCTTGCCTTCATCCTTCCACCTCCCTTGTCAGCACCTAAGTTCTTCCATCCTGGCCTCCCCTCTCCCTGCTTGAATATCAGTTATAGAACCAACTGGGATGAGTCTGGGGTCTACAGGACAGACCTAAATAAGCTTAAACAACTCCCTTGTGAAAAAAAAAATCCTGGTGCTCACAGGGCAGCCAGTGGGGGCTCCACCAAGTCCACCAGCACCCAGATTCCTTCCAGCAATTTGCTCTTCCGTCCGGGCGGGGAGAAAGGCATCTTCTCCCAGACTGTCCTCTCCTTCCACTTACATCTCATTGGCCAAAATGTAGTCACGTGGCCACCACTGACTCCAGGAAAAATTGAGAGACAGTCTTGTAGCCGGGCGCGTTCCCATCCTCATGCACGTGGAGTTCTGCTACTAAGGAGGAAGAGGAAGAGGGTCGACCCGGCCCCGGGCAATCTCTGCCCCGGAGGACGTGTGATGACAAGCCCTTATGGGAACAGCACTGGCTGCAGCCGTGGGAATAATCATCATCACTACTGTCTGCACCGAGTACCAGGCTGAGCATTTAAAGCACATTCTCTCCGAATTCTCCTAGTGCTGCTGTGAATTTGGCAATTATCATCCCCGTTTAGTGATGTGGAAACTGAGCTCCAGAGAACACACCAGTGGATGGCGGAGCTGGGATCTAAATGCTGCAAATTTCATCTTTTTTTTTGTCCTGAGACCAGCAAAGGTCTGACAATGTCGTGGGGCCAGTCTGTGCAGGACCTGGGGCAGTCCTGGCCCCTGGCCGCAGGTGTGCGAGCTTCTCCTGGTAGAATGCACACAGCTCCTTGTTAACCCCGGGGATGGAGCTTGTCCTCCTGCCTGGGCAGGGCTGAGTGGAGACTCTGCTTTCCTTCAGGTCTCCTTGCTGCAATTTTGCTCTCATTAGCTCACGAGGTGCCCCCTGTCAGCCCCTGCTTTCTCTTAGTATCTGCCGTTGGTGGTTTCAATTACATTGTTCTAGTCCCGGGCCGAGAAGAGGCCGCCACCAGCTGCAGCACCTGCCAAATTCAGAACGTGTTGCTTTGGGGGCAGATGGCAGAGGTCCGAGCTGACCGCAGTGCACAGGAAATGGGGCTGCAGTGGAGATGCGGGAGGCAGAGCGGGGAAGGGAACGCCGCTCCCACACTGGCAGAGCCCTTGTGCTGGTGTTGTCGCCAATCAAAGCCGACATCAGCCCGGTGCACCGGGCACCGTTACTGTCCCCTCTTTACAGACCGGCACCTCGGATCAGAGGGATGCCCTCAGTTCCTCAAGGCCGCTCAAGTTACAACACAGAAGAGCTGATTCTTTCTACCACCTCAGAGAAGCCAGACGAGGAGGCAGACTCAGGAGAGAGAGTAGCGGCCAGGCCAGGGCTTGCAGAGGCGCACACACGGCAGTGTCAGAACCAACAGTCAAGGTCAGAGCCCAAACCTAGAGGTCAAGGGCTGAGTTGGGAATGGTCACATGAGGAGGAATGCTAGGACCACGTGGGAAGGCTGACGCTGGGCCCTCAGGTCACCTGCCTTGGGACAGAGCTGATCAGTTCAGCTGGGAGGTGGACGGACTCACACACTGCCTGGTAATGTAGTTTGGGACCAGGGTGAATGGGGCCTGAAATCCAGTCTGGGTGCTGCTGGCTGAGCTGTGGGTCTGGTCCAAAGAAGGGGACCTTCTTAGAAGAACACCTTCCCTAATTCTTACAAAGATGCCCCAGAGGCCAGCAGCAGCCTTGGAAGCAGGTGCGGGTCCACCAGAGGAGGCTGCTTTCTTTCCTTAGGGCAAAGAATAATGGCATTATTAGGAAAGCCAGCAGACAGAGAAGATGAGGGACTAATGTCCTAGAGATCAAGTCTGATGGCCTCTGGAAGTTCTCCTTTCACTAAAGGTTCACAGCCCCTGATTACAAAAGGCAGACTTCCCCCAGCCCCGCCAGGGCCAGGATGGCGGGTCTGCGCCTCTCCAAGGGCACGGCCGGTGCTGGGTCCTGCAGACCGTAGCTGGGCTAGAACGAGCCGGCTTGCTGGGCTGTGTGCACGGTTGCCTCGGTGCTGCATGGGGACCAGCTCTGGGCAGAGCTGGGTGGTGCAGGGGAGATGGTACCCATGCTCCATCCTCCTCCCCTACCCCCGCCCTGCGCCCCCTGCCGGAGCCTGGTTACCTGGTGACCATGTTTGGGGATCTGCTCTCGTAGACATTTCCCATCACTCCACACTATACCCAGGGACTTGCTTTACAGAACAAACAGCAACTGGGCTGGTTTGTGAAGTGGGGCTGCCAGCAGGGAAGCAGATCAGAGCCAGGATGCTAACTCACAGAGCTACAGGGAGAAGGAGCTGATGGTCTGTTGTCAAACAGTTTCATGGAGCTGAGCCTCCAGTTGCTATGTGGTCGCACAGGGAGCTCGCCCTCCCCTCCAGACGCCCTCTCTGGGCTGCGTTCTCATGACCCCTGGAGCTCCATGGAGACCTTGACTGCTGGGAGCTGGTCCCTCAGCCTGGGAATGAGCTCTAGGAGGGGCTGGTGGCAGAGGGTGTCTGTCCAGAGGGTGGGGGCCAGTCTGAGGCCCGGGCACAGCTGTGCTCCTGCGGGGCAGGGGTGGGGGTGGGGGGGTGGAGGCTTGGCAGCCCTGCTTTTGAGAGATTGTTCTCTTGCTCAGACGTGGCCAGCTGAGTCTGCCCCAGGGGCTAGCTTATGGGCTTCTCTGTCTTCCAGCAGATCAACAAGACCTTGACAGGGAACTACTTTGGAGGGAAGGAGAAATACTTGGGTTTGACTGGGGCAGGATTGCCTTTGACCAGCAGACAGGTGTCCAGGCTGCGAAACTGACCCCCTTGTTAACTGTCCTTGAAGGAGTGAAGATGCTGGAGGAAATGGCGATGTGATTTGGGGAAGGGGTTGGAAGAGGAAGTGGATGCAGAAAGACGCACACAGAGGTGAGGGGAAGGACCCACGGCAGACTTCAGGAGCGCTGGAGCCTGCGGGCACCATCAGCTTCCCAGGGTGGGAGGGGGAGTCATTAAGTGTGCAGCTGCTGATGAGCTTTTCAGGGACATCAGAGGATGCAAGAGGGCTGTTCTCATCCAGGAGGGCACGTGAGATCTACCTGTCTAGCTCCCGCTCTTCATAACCCCACCCCACACACGCACATGTGCTCACAGACGTACACACAGCCAGACCACATTGGGTCTAGGGGGCTGTAAGCGGTAGACCGGTACTCCCCAATAGAAATAGGACACAAGCCAACTACGCAGCTTTAAATTTCCTAGTACACACATTAAAGAAGTAAAAGGAACAGGTAGATATTTATTTTAATAATATATTCTGTTAACTGAATATAGCCACAATATTATCATTTCGCCAGGAGATCAAAATAAACCTGATTAATAAGCTATCTGATGGGAGGAGGGGACAGCTCAGTGGTGGGGCGTGTACTTAGCATGCACGAGGTCCTGGGCTCAGTCCCCAGTACCATCCATCAAAAAAAAAAAAAAAAAATAGAAAAAGAAATAGACCAAATTATCCCCCCAAATAAGCTACTTGACTTGTCTTTACATGTCGCTAAGCTGTGACTCTGACCAGCCTACGGAGAGGCAAGGCGAGGGGTGGCCCGGGACAAGCAAGTGACGTAGGGTAGAAGCCAGGGGGGCTGAATTCTGGTGCTCACTGGGGGTCACCCAGACGGGTCACTCATTTATCTGCACCAACTTCCCAGTCTGTAAAATGAAGGACTCAGGGCAAGGGGACACCTCGGGCTGGACAAATTCAAGCCAGAGCCCCATGGCCCTCCCGCGGCTTCAGGCCCCTCCCACCGTCGGTGGTGGTTCTCAAGTGCCTCTTCTCCTGGGCTCAAAGTGGTACGTGGGGCTGTATCTTAAGCTGAAGTCCTTCTAAGCCCATTGCTCTGTGTTCACTTAGGATGGTTGTATGGAGGGGACAAAATTAGTGGGGACACTCTGGGTGTGCTGGCAAAGCTGCGTTCCTGGAAAAACAAAGCCCAGATTGGTAGCGTGATGTGGACATGCACCCTACCGCGCATCTCAAGCTCCCGACGGCATTGCAAGCAACCTGCAAAATCCCACAAGTGCATCAGCTGGCTTGGAGGAGGAAAGGCAGCTCCTGGGCATCGCGGTGAGATTCTGAGTTCACCAGACTGAGGAGGATGCGATCTGTCACTCTGAGCATCAGGGTCATCTCCCCCGCGTGCGACTGGGAATGGCATGGGAGTCAATTCTCTGTGGTCTTCGTCTTGAAATTCTCAGTGACTTACGTTTTGAATTCGCATTCTGTAAGAGAAGTCTTGGGGTCAAGGAAGCAGGTACCCTGTGTGGCTTCCTCGGTTCCAGGTGGTCCTTCTGCTGCGCCCCCGGGATGGGTCCTCAGATGGTGGCTCCCCAACTTCTGGTGCCCCAGATCCCAGTGAGCCTGCCTCTCTGTGCTCCCTCAGCAACCACTGCCATCTTCCCTCCCAGTGGGGACCTGAGCACGGGTGTTGGGGGAGGCGAGAACCTCTTGCTTGCCCCGATCCAGGTACTGAGTGTGTCTTGACCCAGAGGCTGCAACTCCTTGAGGGTTGCCGTGGGCTGGGGCAAGGTCCCTTGTTGTGGATGCTGGCAGAGAGGGGGCCATGCTGAGCCCCAGGGCAGGGACCCCAGCAGCCTGTGAGGGTCTGCACTCACCCAGCGGGTATCCCTGAGTCCAAGGGGGCGATACTAAATAGCAAATACAAAACAGCATGTGGTAGACAGCGAGAGAGGGGAGAGGAGAGGAAAAAGGACAGTTTTCAATGTTAGCATCTTTAACAGCCCCAGCTCCCTGCTATTCGAACAAGCACACCTGCATTTCCAGGTTGTGCCCGGCCTGCCAATCCCATCGCTGGCCCTGGGGAGCACTGCCTGGGCCCTGAGCAGAGAGGAAGGCAGAAGTCATGAGGCTGAGCATCTTTCCTTCCTTCTCACGGGGCATCAGGTGCATAGAATTGAGTGACCGCACTCCTAAGTTTGAGGCAAACTTTGATCCGTGTAAGGTTCCCTCTTTTGCCTTTTTATCTGCATTTATCTCAGTCCCCACACCTGCACGTAGCATCTACGTTCACGAGGCTCAGAGAGGTCCACTGAATCTCTTCTGCCCCCGTTAATGGAAGCATGTTTATGTTTATGGAAAATATACTTGCTTGACTTGGGTTTGTTTCAAATTTTATCCGAGTGGTACGGTGACATAATGCTCTCCCTTTGTCTTAATTCTGCCATCACATTGTGCGTTGGAGGCTGACCGTTGGCTCTGCCACCTAGTTTGTGCCTCCGGTTGCTGCAGGGCATCTCTCGTGTGAACAGCATCCTGTCTGACCCTCCCTTCTGCAAGTGGTGGACACAGAGGCTGCCCCGCACTTGACTCTCACAGGCAGCAGCAGGACGACTAGCCTCAGACACATCCCCTGTCCGCGAACGTGCACATTTCTTTTGGTAAGCACATACGTAAGTGTGTAGGATGGTATTTCCCTCCCCAGTTTCACTAGCCACTCTCTGCTTGGCTGCTTTCCAGATTGTGCCCGGCCCCACTCCAGCCAGCCAGCCCACCGTGTGAGGACTTCCGTTCCTCCCCCATCCTCATCACCAATTGCTATTACCTGACTTCTGAGTTCTGGCCAATTGGTGACGGTGATCTGGATTTCTCCGTGATTTTCATTTGTATTGCTCTGATTGCTGGTGAGGCTGAGAACCTCATCATACACTCATTAGACTAGGGGTCCCCCCAGCCCCATCACTGTTTCAACAGGTCTAATCGGACACATTACCTAACTTTCTGTTCTATTTAGATTTTCTCCTGGCTCGTTTGCCAGAGTTCTTCACATATTCACAATACCAACATTTACCAGTTATGGAAAGTGGGTATAACTTACCCCAGGCAATACTTTCACCCATCTGGTAACTTTGTTTCAGATGCCACTTGTGGAACAGAAACCTTGACTTTCAAATGAGTGAAATCAAAACGAATGTCCTCCGCTGGCCTGTCCTTTCTGTATTTTGTTTGAGAGAGCTTTTCCCAATCAAGGTTACAAAGATAACCACTGAACACTTCCTTCTGGCTTTAGAGTTTTCTATAGTTTTAAACCTACTTTCTAGCTTTGTAGCTTTCCCTATTATAGGGAGGTATTGCATGAATGTGGAGTTTTTAAAATGTTAATGGTTTGACGTAGTGGATTGGCTTTCTACAATTCTGCAGCTTTATACACGGATAGAAAAAGTGGGTGTGAGCACCCAGAAACCAACAGGAAGAGGGGCTGGGACCCAGATAATCCGCTAGACTGATGAGCCGTAACAGCCTGGGATCTGGCAATTAGACGATCCAACAGCATCCCTCTGCAAGCTGAGAATTCCCAGATAGGATTACCTTTTATCTGAAGCTTCATTTGTAACCAGGTCTTTGTCCTTTGATGGGTTGAGCATTTGATGTGAGGCCCAGGGGTGCCATGCCTGCCTGTCCGCTCCCCACTCACACACACAGGGACACCATTAGCTGGGAGCCCTCGAGGGCTGCTCCATCCCTGGCACCAGCTGGATCGTCACTCTCCATCCCTCATCCTCCTGACTTTTGAGGACACAGCCACTGGGACCTGCCTGTCTACAGCATCACCAGACTCTGCATTCCGTCAGGTTCAATTTAGCCCCACCAAAGGGGCCTGGCAAGGAATCATTGCATAACTGATGCTCACTGAACTCCAGGGGCCTCAGATGGCCCTTCTTGGGACGCCGTGCCCTTCCCGTGGCCTTTCTGAATTGGATGCTGACGGTCTCGCTTCCTCCCTCCTTCCCACAAACATCCAACCAGCACCTAATAGTTGGTGACAGTATGCTAAGGAAAAGGCAAACGTTTGAAGCAGAAACTCACATGCAGTTTGGAGAGATCGACATGTGAAAATATAATCTGATAAGCATGGTGGCCAAGGCAGTGCTTTGTCCCTGTGCATTTGCTGAGCACCTGGCATGTGCCTGGCAGGGCTTTGACATCAGGTGCTGGGACCCAGCTTTACATGGGATGGGGCGGGAGTTTCCCATCTAGAACGGGTGTATAATGGTACTAACAATGCAGGAAAAATGAGGGGCATGAGAGGATGGCCGTGTCCCAGGTCTCGAATGAGTCCCTGGGATGTGCCCCACCCCCACCCCAAGTGAGGGTCCCTGACTTCCCGTAGGAGAGAATGCGTGCAGCGCCACCATATGAAAGCTCTCCAGAAGCCCGGCTGACCTTGATTCCCTGCTCTGTGAGCCAAACGTTCCCTGAGGGCTCAGGTCTGTTTGAACTGGGTTTCTGTTAATTACAATTGAACGCATCCTAATTGACACAGAGGAGCAGACTTCTGGTTCGGGAGTCTCAGGCTGGAAGCGGGAACTGAAATCGAGATGAAGGTGCAAGAAGACAGGCTCAGCTACGGGTGGCAGGAGCCACACGAGCATCGACTGCACAGGGTGGCTTGTGTAAGCGGCTTCCACGCCACCGGGGCTGCAGGAGCAGGCTGGAGGGGGCGGCTCCCGGAGGACTGGCCAGAGGAGCCTGCAGGGCAGGTCGTGGGGGAGCAGCGGTCAGAGAAACAGCACGGCCAGGTGTCCTGGGAGAGGTCTGGAAGGCCCACAAACTGCCCCAGCCAGCGGCTGACACAGAGAAAATCTATAATTAAAAAAGTGGCTATTTTCATTTTCAATGGCGGTACTGGGAATTGAACCCAGGACCTCATGCATGCTAGGCACACACTCTACCACTGAGCTATACCCTCTCCCTTCCTTTTTGAAAACTGAAGTGTAGTTATTTACAATGTGTTAGTTTCAGGTGTACAGCAAAGTGCTTCAATTATATATATGTTTATTTTCTTTTTCACATTCTTTTCCATTATGGTTAATTACAGGATATTGAATATAGTTCTCTGTGCTGTACAGTAGGACCTTGTTGTTTGTCTATTTTACGTATAGCAATGTGTCTATGTTAAAAAGTGACTATTCTTAGCAAAATGAAATGTCTGCCTATTTTGGTAGCTGGTAGGCCACTGGTGGCCATCACGAGAGCCATCCGGGTCGAGGGCAAAGGTGGAAATGGAGGGTGATTCCAGGGCACTGCGGCGGGGCAGGCAGCCAGCCAGGGAGACGACCTCATCATGAAATGGAGATCACAAAAGGAAAGAAAAAGGGTGGTCGTTAGCTAAGGAGTTTTTCAAGCTGAGAAAAGGCAAGCCATGTTAACAAGGTGAACTGAAGGAGATTGTGGAGGAAAAGAGGGGAGGCGGGGATGGTGTGTGTCTCTAAGGGAGGTGATGGAGGCGGAGGTGGAGAGCCTGGGAAAGGCGTTGGCCTTGGTGGGGAGGAGGGACTGCTCACCTTCCGTGATGGGAGGAGGAGGGTGGTTGGGGCCAGAGAGCTGGTAAAGCAGGTGTAGGACGACGGAGAGATGGGAGTCAAAGGCTGGACGGCGCGGTCAGAGTTGGGGGATCAGCACATACGTTTCAAGGGGAAAGAAGGCACAAGCAGGCATGACCTTGGCAGTGGGTGGCCGGCCGCCATGGGGAGATGAACCCCACAGGAGATGGAGGTAAAGAGCATCCTCCATGTGCCCACCTGACGCCAAACTCCCCACGCCTTCCTCCCACCCCCCCGACACTCACCTGTCCCCATCTGTCCTCTGACCCCCTTCCCACTCTTCACAGAAGCAGGAAAAACGTCATTTTCCTTTGAGTTCGAAAATGAATGGGTAGGAAGGGGGGGGGCCCTGAGGATTTTGCAGGTACTCCCTGAGCACTTAGTGTGACGTGTCAGCCCCTCTGAGGGGCTATTCATGGCGGGGGTTCCGGGGCCAGGTGTCCAGTCTCCCGAGGATGGACGGAGATGTGGTGCTCAGAGCCAGGATGAGAGGAAAGTGGTCCAGGTGGGCCAGTTCCCATCCACACAGAACGGAGCTCACTCTGCTCCCTTGAACCACAGGTGGCTTTTCCCCTGGCCCCACAGCATGTCCTCCGGAAGGGTCACTGCTGGCTCTACAAGCAGCGAGCCCTGGTCAAGGCTATACCCGCTCCAGACCACTTCTCCCGCTCTCCTTCCAAAGTCTGGAGACCCAACCTCAAAGCCAAGTGCATGTTAGGTCCCGCCTGGAGGAGAGAAGCCTGGAGCCCAGCCCCAGGAAGGGGACTCCGTCTCAGCTCCTCCAGGACCCTAATACCCCTTCCGCTACTCCCCAGAGTGTGGTTCATCACACACTGGCAATTTCTAGCAGGAGCCATTCCACGGAAGAAGCTTGGAAACTTCCCTGCGGAAGAGCTGGCTGAGCTACAGCGCGGGAAGTGGGGCTGACCTGGTTGGCTCAAACCCCGTGCAGGGTGGAGTTGATCCATCCACCTTGCAGGGAGCAGCACAAACAGGAAATAGCCTGCAGGTTGTTCCTGGGTCTCTGGAGGAAGGTGGGAGCCAGGGAAAACCGGTTCTGGCCACCTGCGGGAGCCAGGCACAGCTCCCAGATGATTTTGGTTTAAAAATTTTAAACTTGGTTGGAGGGGAGGGGGATGAAAATGCTTTCATGGCAGGCATTGACTTTGGCAAGGGAGATGGACTTGCATCCCTTAAAATGAGTTGGTGCCTGGCTGTGAAGATGCATTGTGAGGTCTTTTTGTAGCTCTGTTCAGGTCTCAGGATGCTCTGGCCCGCTCTGCCCGGGTGCGGTTAGCAGGAGTCCAGAGATGGGAGCCGGGTCTCCGCTCATGCCCAGGGTTATTTGTGGGGGGAGGGATGACCAGACATCTAGAGCTCCCCTGTGCCTCCTCCAAGGCCCAGGCTCCCTTGTTGCCAGCTCGGCCCTAAGTGACCCAGTGAAGGAGTTGGTCCCTTCCAGCTCCGGGGCACTTCATCCTTCTGGTCTGTACCAGGACCTTCTCATAATGGCTTTTGTTTTTGCTTCCTTCAGAGCCTTTTCTGGCTCATGGTTTTCAGGCTTCCAAATCCTCCAGCACCACCCTTCCCCTGCCCCCAAACTATTCATCTTTGACCCTTTCCCCTGCTGTCCTGGTGTCTGATCTCTCACCTTCGCTCATCCAACCTCACTGTCCTAACAGACACTCCAACTGCAGAGTTAACTGTCAAAATTGAAGGCCTGGAGCAAACATTTCAGAATCATTCTTCCTCTCCTCTGCATTAATTACCAAATTAATCACTCTTTGGAGAGCGGTCTTTTCTCCCCAGTGCTTCGCCTGCGGGCCTCAGAGCATAGCGTCTTGGAATGACGTCTGTCTGAACACATGGCAATCGATCAAAGTCTGGCAACCCTTTAACATCCAAGGAGCGCGTCAGTGGTGTTTTATATTTTCCTGCATTTGCTCCAGCAAGTCTTTGTTTTATTGTGAGATTGAGTTTTCCATTTTCTCTGTGCTTATCCATCTCAAGTTCCCACAAACTCACTCATTTAGGTCCCCATCCCTAACTTTTTAAACAAATTTATTTATCTTTAGTGGTGGCAAAAGAAACATAAAATTGACCATGGCCACCATATTTAAGTGTTGAGTGCAGTGGCGTTAAGTACATTCAGATTTTGTACGGCCACTACCACCATCCAGCCACACAGAGCTGTTTCCATCTTCCCCAAATGATACTCCACACCCATGAATTACAGCTCTCTCCTCCCCACCCCTCGCCCCATTCCCCCAGCCCCTGGCAACCACCATTCTACTTTGTGTCTATGAATCTGACTCCTTTAGGTATGTCCACTAAGTAGAATCATACAGTCCTTTTTTAACTGGCTTATTTCACTCAGTGGAACGTCCTCAGGTTTATCCACACTGTGCCTTGTGCCAGAATTTCATTCCTTATTTATGCTGAATAAAATCCCATAGTATATAGAAACCACACTGTTTATCCATTCATCCGTCAGCGGACAGTTGGGTTGCTTCCACCTTGCTGTTACTGTGAATAATGCTGCTGTGAACACGGATGGGTACGTAAATATTTGAGACCCCCACTTTCAATTTTGGGGGGTAATAACTAGAAGTAGAATTGCCTGGTCACATGGCCATTCTATATTTAGTTTTCTGAGAAACCACCACACAGTCTTCCATAGCAGCTGCACCGTTTTGCATTCCCATCAACTCTGCATACGAGTTCCAACTTCACGTCCTCACCAATGCTTCTCCAGTCCCTACTCTTTCCATTTACGAGACAATTCATCACAAGGCATAATTCAGGAGGGGACAAGGCCGTGTACAACAAAGTCTCAGAGAAGAATAAAGGTGGTACGTTTTCTGCAAGAGTCAACGGTTAACGCAGGAGGGCTCGCCGTGTCAAATTTTCCAAGCAAGATATTGAAAACGGTCATATATAGAGGCAAATATTTTTATAAATGAAATGCGCCTCTCTACGTTAGATGTGCACATCCATTAATGTCATGTACTCATGTAGCAGAACTAAGTTCGTTCACTCAAAGTCTTCTTTGAATCGGCGAAGGTAGGGTTCTATACGGCTGCCTTGCCAGATAATGTTTAAACACTATCTTGCACTTGGACATCAGTGTCACTGGCAAGATTAATCCTCATACAAACAAGGAGACAGCAGACGACGAGGGTAGTCAAGTTCAGTTCAATTTTACACTTCAGGGCAAAGCATTTAAGAGGCTCTGGCTTTGAAAGAACAGAACAGGAACTCTTTAAATTATAAAGAGACACTTGATTTCAGAGCTCATGTCAACGGTGGAATTATACAAGCCATGTGGCTCCCAAAGGCTAGACTCTAACTAGGTCAGTGCCGTGCCGCCTTCTGCTCACTCCCCTCCCCACAGCTACTCAGAAATGAAATGGTTTTAGGATGATGTTGCCTGAACAACAGCCTTCAGATAGTTCAAGAGCAGCAACAAAAAGAACGAAGCAGGAGTTGAGGGTTCAGCCCACTGCCTTCCGTGCTCGGCTGTCGGAGAGGGTTGCTTCCTCCCATGAACACGCTGCTTGAGTTAGTTCTCAAGTGCTGGATTTCCTGGGATACGGAGCACCCAGTCTTGGAATTCTCCCTTCCTGGAAGTGGGCATTGGGGGTTTTAGCCTGCTGTTTGGCAAGCTCTCAGCCCAGATGGGGTTCAGTAATGACTCCTCCAAGGTGTTTAATCAGATCCTAGAAGAGCACATGACTGCCAGGTTTAATTACTCCAGCTCAATGGTGCATTCAGCTGGATCCTGCTTGGTTGGCGATCAGTGATGCTGGTCACGGGGAAGAGGGGTGGGGACCCAGATGCCCAGGCCGTGGGCGTGTTCTGCACAGCCATAGAGGAGCTCTGCCGGGGTCTGACATCTCTGTCTGCAGATGTGTATTTACAGCTGTTCTCCGAGCCGAGTGATGGGTACTGATGGCCCGGACTTTGGTAGACTAACCCTTAATCGAGTTCTTTAATAACATAGCCTTGGCGGCCAAAGGGTATTTGCATGTCAAAGGGGCTGATTCTTTTTCATTTGCTCGTCTCAAAAACCAAGCTGCTCTGCACATGTTAGGCAGGTCTCTGATATTAGGGATGGAAAACAGAGGGTGGTCTGTTTCAGAGTCTGCAGATGCTAATAGTTGAATCAATGTTTTGGTTGTAAGGATCTAAGGGGGCAGTGAATTTTCTGATATTAAGATGAACCAGAGGGGGCTTAGAGAATTTTTTTAAAAAAGTAATTTAAAAGCCCCCCACATCTTATATGTTAAAAATGTAAGAATGTCACCTTTGGAAGTGATGCTCATTTAAACCCTTTATAAATTTCATGAGGAATCTTTCTTTGTGCTTAAGTTTCTGCCTAATTCCTATTATTGAAAGTTAGAAAGCTGGGTCTTTGGGTTAATTTGGAGGTCATAGGACAGAAACCCAATGCATTCCTTGGATTTTGGTGGGTTTCTTACCACTTTCTTTCCTGAGGAACATAAACCAATACATTTCCCTCTCACCTGCCTCGAACCAGGTGTTGAATTAAACCCAGTCAATTCCATTTAGTTTATTTTCTTACTAGTGGGTAGTATGTCTGAACTGTCTCCACCAGAACTCAGGAAATGGCTTTAAATTAGCAACACCAAATCCACAAACACTCAAGTGAACTGAAACTTACTGTATCTTACTTACCAGTCCTCTGAAAGAGCAGAGCGTCTGTAAAAACCTTTAGCACCTCTTCCTGCAAACCCCCCAGCCCCCAACTTGGAAATTCTGAAGTGCAAATCCTGGGGTGATTATTTAATAATCTCCAGAGGCTGGGACTAAAAGTGGTGGGCCTTTGCCCCTTATAAAGGTTAGCATGCGTGTTGTTGACAGTGATCGTGGGAGAAGGTGGCTTTGCCACAGATGATGACTTGTTCACCTTCCTTGTTGGAGACAGAGTAGGGTCAGCTCTTCAAGAGGTCACATCCATAGCTTCTCCACAGCCGGCGGGCTCTTCAGTTGGTCAGTCTAAATTCCACGTCTGTTCTCCCTTTAAACTGCAGTCCAGGTTTCTCAGGCCCATATTTTACCCAAAGAGCAAGTGATGTTAATATCCAAGTATTCCACTAGTGACCAAGGTTCCAGTCCTTCGTGGAGACACCTATGAAGAGCATGATTCCTATATTTTTTTTATAGGTATCTCTTTGATCTTTGGCTCTGCAGGCAAAAAGCTATGGTTTATGGCTTCCTGAGTTTGATGGAAACTCCCAGTTGATGACATGTAATCAAATTCTGCATTGTAGTGGGTTAGCAGGACAGCAGACTCCTGGCATAATCGTAGTATCAGCAAAGGCAGGACTGTATGGCCATGTCCCTCTGCCCTGCCCACTGTAACTCATATTTTTAATGATAAACCTGTTCTCTGATGCTGCGAATAGCAGCATAAAGCCTCTAAAATACAAATTAACTTTGCCACCTATGAGAATGGTCTTCATACATTAACAGATCACTGTATGTGGTTAGAAAAAAGCACTGAGAATATTAAAACGAATATACATATGTTAATGCATGACTGGGACACTGTGCTGCACACCAGAAATTGACACAGTGTAACTGACAGTACTTTGATTAAAAAAACAATTCTCTCTAGAGTAGAGAATCTATGATTCCAACCCTAATAAAGACCAATTGCAAAAAAAAAAAAGCACTTTATTACTTTTTCTAAAATCAAAATGATTTTTAGTGGATATATTCTAATATTTCATTAGTTTGTACCCAGTGAGTGCTTAACAGAGAGTCAACATGTTTAGCTGCCAAGGGGTGTATTTTGGAAGTCACAGTGCCCACCAGGATGCCAAGTTGCTCAAAAACATAGGCACAACAGGAGCAGGACAGGATTTTCCACAGCTTGGTCTTGGACTGAAAATACCCATTCAAAAAAAGTTGAACAGGCCAAAAGTCATTTGGCCATATTCTCTGGCACAGCCCTTTGGAGGCAGATGTAAGCGATGAGTCATTCTTTGCTAGTAAAGACTGAGAAGCATTTCTTCAAAAAATATCTTCCAGTTTCATCGATGGGTGCGCCTCAGGAAGAGGGCATGGCTCTCCGTTCAGCTAGGTTTGGGTCAGGGCACTTTGTGTTCTCTAAGCAACGTCAACCATTGCATCAGCTTGGTTGCCCCCTAAAGCAGCGGAGTCCATCTGTGCCCAGTGACGCAGAGAGCTGGCCAGGCCGGGAGACACAACTGCTGTGAAGCTTCCTCTAAAGGCATGACATGTTTACAGAAAACTGGTCAACATGCAGCTCAGCCGTTCCCCTGAAGGGCTTATCCCTGAGTCAAACCTTTCCCTGCTGTCTCCCACCCAAAGGCAGATCTGTGGGTTTCCCCACAAAGACGTTTTCAAATGTGATGGGGAGACCGCCTCCCCCATCTTCTCCGCCAGCAGCATCTCTCACCTACATGGCTCTTCCTTCTCTGCTCTCTCCTGCATCCCGGGGGATGGATGGTCAGTGATGCTAGTGGTGACCTGCGAGCTGAGAGGGGCTCTTCCATCTTTAAAGGGCAGGAAATCAGTTTTTTTGGGGGGGGGGGCGGATTTATTTATTTATTTTCTAACAGAGGTAGGGAGGATTGAACCCAGGGCCTTGTGCATGCTAAGCGTGCACTCTACCACCGAGCTCTACCCTCCTCCCCAGACTTTAATAGACAGCAGTTTGTGACTTCCAAAGCCGGAAATAGTTACTGCAAGCCTCACACAAAGTCTGCAGATGCCTGTCCCCAGCGAGCCCTCCTCCTTTAGACGTCAGAATTCTTTAAAATATAGGATGTCTCATGCCGGCCGCTCTCCTGTTTCAACAGCTCCCTTTGGACTTCGAACGAAGTCCACACTCCACCACGGCCTGGAGTTCATTAACGACCTGGCTTTTACCTGTCTCTTCTGTCTCCTCCCACTTTCCCGTCACTACCTATTTCCTCTAGAGCCTGACTTTCTACAGCATCGGGGCCTTTGAACTCGAAGCTTCCCCCCAGTGTCCCCTGGCCCGCTCTTTCTCTACCTTCCGAAGTCCCCCACCCACGGAGGTCTCCCCAGTCGCACAGCCCACACCTCCACTCTCACCTGTAAAGAGGGACCTGTTGGAGCAGGTGTCCCTTTGGATTCTGATACAGACACATAGATCACACGGCCCGTGATGACAAGGCGGGGCTGGTCTTGGTCTCGGCTGGCTCCTTGGCCCGCAGCAGGTGTCTGGCACATACTGAGCAGTGGGAAGCCGGGAGGAGGGAGGCAGGCATCTACCTGGTCCCGGATGCTCGGCTCTCTGAGAATTCGCATTCACTGGCTGCATCCTGGAGCTGCACCTGTACCTCCTGGAGGGGGCGGCTTCAGGATGCAGCCTTGTGAAGTCCACTGCTACATCCGATGCAGGGACGTTAAGGGTATTTTTCAGTGCAAGGCTGATGTGAATGAAACCCAGGGCAGAAATCCCTTGGAGGGTGAATTCTAGGAATCACTCTGCTTCCTCCCAATTCTTGATACGGTTTCTGTTCTCAGAAGGTGGAGAACTTTGTCCTGTAATTACTGTGGTTCCCTTCCCACTTTGACCCACATGCTGTGTCTTCTTTCTGGCTTACATTTGATTCAAATGTGTGGTTGACCCCTTCCTGATCATTTTTCAAATTCCTACTACTTTATCATGTTTATTTTCTTGTAAGCAAGACAAAATTCTTTGTGGAATAAGATGAAAATTTAAAAAAGGGCAACCTTTGTGAATCACTTGACTTTACCCTCAGTTTACCGAGCTGTACGATGGGAATCCCAGCACCTGGTAAGGTTACGATTGGGATTCAATGAGATGGATGAAAAGTGCAGAGAAGACTGTCTGGCATGCAGCACGCATTCATCAATACTAGTTACTCTTCACTTTAATCAGGTTGGGATTCTGCAGGAAGGCTACATCGTATTCAGTACAGATTAAGATCCTCGAAGACCCAAAATAAATTCTCAGACACTCAGACCCATGAGAGCATCAAAATCTACATTCACCTGACAACACTGTTACTTATGTGGACTCTTTTAGACATTTATTTAAAAAAGCAGAATGTCTGTTCATCTCAGATCGAACAGATAAAAATGGTAAAGCAATACAAACAACTTGTTACCAGCAGCATCCAGTTGTCAGACGGTCCCGCCCCGCTCCTCTCTCCCCTCCGGCGAGCTCGGTCTTTCCTGAGCTCGCTGCCACCCACACTGCCCTCCACCATAGTGCAGGTGAAACCCAAGTTTATAAAATTAACAATTTAAGGTTAAATAAGCTTAAATAAGGGTGTTAAATACAAGACGCTTCATCAAAGCTTCTGTACAAAGATAAACAAACTTGGCATCGTACAGGTGGTTCCGCTGGGTCACGGCATGACGGGGGAGCTCTAGCCTGCAGGCAGACTGACTCTCAGCAGAGCGTTAACTATACAAAAGTGAACTAAAGGTTGAAGTGACTACCCAGTGAGCCATTTACAAGGCATATGTATCTTTTTTTTTTTTTTTGAATCAGAACACTGTTATTAATTTTCAGGCACCGTTTGCTCCTGCGAATAAATAATTCTCTAAAGTAACTGCATTCGAACTCGTGTTAAACACATCAGTGCTGCTTCTCTGCACCCCCCCACCCCAACCCGACACGGCTTTTCTGACTATTCATTCTGCCCCTTTCTTATTGCTATGATAATGTGGCTGTGGAAATAAAACTACTGTACATCCAAAAAAATAGAGCACCTTTAACATTAAAGTATATGTCTGATTATTTGTTCTCACGTTTATTTTACAATTCTAAAGCCCAGACTGTGGTCAGTTGGTTAACATCTCTCCCGGGTCACCTGATACACAGGAAATAGAACCCAATTGTCTTCCCTCGTGAGGTAAGCCCACGCCAGACCTCCGTTCAGCAGCGTCTCAAAGGGCAAGGTCCACACCGGCCCCGGCGTTGACATTCACCTTGACACTGGCCTTACATTCATCTCCGCGGGGCGCCGCTCTCCGCGCTCCCGACCCGGCTGGGTGATGCTGCGAGACAGGGGAACAGCACAAACAGCTACGATTGGCTGGAAGCACAGCTGGAAACCGCATGTTGGCGACTGCGAGGGGACACCAGGGCCCCCACCCGGGGGCTCCCTGGCGGGGCGGCAGCCCGGCTAGGGCTTCTTGTCGATGGTGTTGAAGAACCAGTCGGTGAACTTGCGTAGCTGGGCCGTGGCCGTCTGCGACTCCTCCTGCAGCCGCAGGTTGTCCTGTCGCAGGTGCTGCACCTCTGCCTGCAGCACCGCCTTGTCCTGCTTCTCCTGCGGGGCGGGGACAGCCGGTCAGGGGCCTGAGGACGGACACAGGGTCCCCCCCGCTGCGCGCAAGAGCCCTCACCCTGCCTTGTTACTGACTTGCTTACGTATTCCTTGAGGGGAGAGGAGAGCTGACTTCCCCACCAGTGACTTGCCTGCTCCTGTTTTCTGCCAAAAATTGGGGGGGCGGGCACACACTTTTTCCTTTCCTCCAACTTTGCTCCCAATGGGAATGGAGACAGTGGTTCTACGCAAGGCTACGCATCATGGTCTATATTATCCTCTATCCAGAAAAGGGGGGCTGATGAGAAGTTCAAGTGATGGCCTTGGACGGGAGTGCAGAGCTTTCCGGGAGACCCTCCTTACTAGACAAGTCAGCATCGGCTTAGCTGTGACCCTGGGATGTTTATAATAACCTAAGTAGGGAGGTCGTAAAGTTTTCCCAGTACAGTGTATTTCCACAATGACCTTCAAAGTCTGCCATGAAAAACTATGTAAAAATAATCAAGATTTTTCAGAAGATTCACATCTGGAGTTTCCAATAGAAGGTAACAAAAAAATGTAACCATGCAAGCTTGCCGAAAGGGTTATCTTGCCCCAGAAAGAGACAAAAGTCATTGTCACAGTGCCACATGTGGTATTTTTTAAGGGAGGTGACTGGATAGCTAAGACGGGCAGACGCACCTGCAGCCCATGTGCAGGGCAAGCCAGGCCTCTTCAGGAGACTGGGCCCCTCGGCACGTCCTGCTCTGCCCTCGGAGTTTGCTTCTATCTCGTCTGTCCTCAGGCTGTCCCCAACACCATCTGCCTCATCTCTCCACCAAAGACACAGGTCCCCAGAGGCTGGCATTAGAACTGACCACTGACTCGGCCCACCCAAGTGCTATCTTTCCTCAGTCACTACCAGAAACTCAAGCTCCGGTTCCCTCCCAGGAGGCACTGGGACTCTCACTCCCAGCCTGGCTCAGATGCTCCCACGTCCCTGCTCAGCTCAGGGGCCCAACTCTCCACCACCCCTCACCATTATTTCCTTCCCAACTGGATCATTTCCACCAGCTTTTGTGCCCGCTGGATTTCTCCCTTCCTCTACAAACAAAGGCCTTCCCACAGCACCTCCCCGCTCCCGCCGTCACCCTCCAGTTACTGTACCCTGTCTCATTTCCCTGGATGACAGAGTGGCTACCTAGTACAGCGCTGATGATCCAACAAGAGCTTGGCCAACAACTGTGGAATGAGTTACTGAACATCTTTTGAGGACCAACCATGAAGAGGCTGATGGGTAGACCAGAAATTCCGAGGGGTGTGGTGCTCAGTGTGAGGACAGCAGCTGTCTTTCTGGCAGCAAGGAGCTCCTCTTGGGTCAGCTCATAACTAGTTGGTGCAAGTGATAACTCACTAAACAGAAAACTGCCAGCCTGCTGCGTTTCTACCTCGTTCTGAAGACTGGCCATCCAAGGGCTCATCCCCATTCAGTCAGATCTACGGTGACCTTGATGAAATACAGTAGTTGTGGGCAAGAAGATGCAATCAGACCTCAGGCGCCTCCGTTTTCCTTTATTGTTGGGTTGTGATTAGGGCAGTTACCTTTCTGGGTGTCTTCATTTTTATTTCTAGTGGTTAAAAGGGGTTGATTGTGCAAGAGAAAGAATTTTTTTTTTTTAAATGGAGGTATTGGGGATTGAACCCAGGACCTCAAGCATGCTAAGAACACCCTCTACCACTGAGCTACACCCTCCCCACTAGGAGAAGGAGTTCTGATCATGGACTTTTAATAGATTGCGGTACCTTGCGAAGGTCGGTCTGCAGCTGCCGAAGAATCAGCTCCAGCTGGTTGACTTTACCCGTCAGTGTGGATGGAGACTGCTCCCTAGCAAGGAACGAAAGGCTTAGAGACTCGGGAATGCTGAAATCAAGACATTTCATCCAGAATTTTCATTGATGACATTTTCATGTAAGAAACTGTGTCATGTGCTCAGAGCCCAGCAAGAAAATAAATAGTATTATGTCAGATCTTGAAAGTGAACACATTGCTGCTTTAGCGGAAAATTCCTCCTGGGTCTCTGTTGATTTAAAAAGGGATTCAGAATGTCTACAGGCATATACAGGGGTAAGAAAACAAAAGATAGGTGATCTAAATGCATTCAGGCAGCTGGGATTAGATAGACCAGCACAAAGTCCTGGGAACCAGATACAGATGCAACTTCTCCAATTTGCCTTTCTCTGCCCAGGAATTAGCAAGAGTCTCATTACCAAGATGAACGTCTAAGTTATTGGTAACTTATGCTGATAGAAAAGCTGGAATTCGGAATGGATGACACTAGTAGAGAACACACATGCCTTGGGAACCAAGAACACAGGGACAGAGAGGGCTGGTTCTTGACACACCTCAGTGGGAGGCACGAGGCTGGGTAGAGGACCAGGGCACTGGAGGATGTGAGTCCTCGACAGGTGGAAGGCTGATGGGCCAGGTGTCCCTGTCCAGGGCTGCAGTGATGAGGTGGCAGACGCTGACCCGGGGCCACACCCTCCCACTTGGTCAATGAGCCTCCTCACCAAAGGCACGGGCACCTGTTCCCCTGGATCTACCACCACGCCCTCCAGGGAGCAGAGCAGTTACGCTGCCAAGCTCCGTCCACCCCAGCAGGGCAGGGAGCTAAGTCAGGCAAGCTCAGTCCCTTTTCTGGATCCTGAAGGACTAAGGAAAGGCAGGTGGAAACGGTAGCCTTGCTGGCCTGGGGTGGGCCGAATCCCTGTTCATCACTGGAGCCTGGGACAGTGGGAGGGAGGCGGTCCACGGGGGCTCACGTACCCAGTTGTGTCCATGAAGTCTTTGCCACTGCCTGGATCGACACATAAAGGCAGCTCTGGGGCCCCTTCCAGGTCCTGTCCCTGTCGCATGTCCGTCAGGGTACAGAAGGATGCCACTCTCTGGTCTGGGGAGGGGGGGACACACACAGAGAGAAGGCTTGGTAACAGCCACAGAGCACTGCTTCTTTGTGGAAATAAATAGTTACTAAATAAAACCTCCCCCTCCTCCCTCCCATCAGTCGTCAAATGAAACAAAGAAAAACAAACTCAGGCAAGCCGCTGACAGAAAGCATGATGATTGGCTGTCCTCTGGGCTTCACGGCATATGCACATTGCAGCCATGGGGACAAGTGGCAGACACTGGTTTTGCCAGAGCCAATCTGCTTCCTCCTGCCCACAACCCCAAGAAAGGCCAAAGCTGCCAGCTGTGCATGAAATCACGGTGCTGAATGATGACTTGGCTGACTGTCAGAACCAAGGAGAGGACCTCATCCTTGAGACACGATGGCCCGGACACATCTCCCTTAGGCGTCCCCAACCCTCCGCGCTTCCATAACCATGCAGACGTGCAGACACATGAAATATGAAGAAAAGGTTACGGAGCACTAAAAGCCCACGATCAGCCCCAGATGATCACCTAGATAGGACGGGTGGTGACAGGGCAGCCCGAGCTCTTCATCTGAGTCAAGACCTGAAATAAGATTTAGAATTTTCCTATGAACAGGAACATCTCTGCTCACTTGAGTGTCTCTGGGGTTCACATTTGGCTCAAGTGATGGGATCCTATGAAACACAGCTGCGCATGCACGTTGCACGTGTGGACATGTGCGTACATGTCTGCGTGCGTACGTGTTGCGCTAAACCAGGAACTGCCCCTGAGAGACGCACTATGCGGTGCCAAACGAGGTGGTTAGATTACCCGGTCCATGTGTAACGGTTCTGGCTTTGTGCACAACAGAGGCACGTGTGGCACACTACAAACATGCAAGCCCGACTGTAAGAACACGTGACCATTTTAGATTTGCTTAAATGACCCGCTCCCTGAACGTAAAGATGGTAGTGGTGAGAGAGATTAGCTACATACTCTCCCTAAAAGCCTGAGAGGACGATCTGAGGGGCACAGGGTTTATAGCAGTAGCAGCAATGATCGGCAGAACCACCCCACCTTAGCACAGGGCCATTTCTGTTCTTGGCATCAGTGACTTCACATCCAGCGTTTTCCAGAGCCAGGCAGGAAAGGGAATAGAATGTTCTCTGGAACGGGCACCAGACTGGCCCAGCTCCGGGCACTGAACACTGACACAAGAACACTGGCCCAGAAGTGCTGAATGGCACGCAGAAAAAGTCCTGCTTTCCAGCGAGGAGAGGTGAGAACCAGGGACGCGTCTAATCACCCGCCCCCTCCCCACCTCCCGGCGCCGGAGCACAGGTGCGCATCCACAGTCAGAGTCGAGGGATACAGCAGGTGCATTCCTGCTGCAGCGTCTTTTCACACGATTTGATTAATGGCTGAGAAACTGCACTCGGGTCCGTGTCAGGGGGGCTCTGTTCTTAATTTATCCTACTCTGTTTCCCTCTGGCTGCCGGACTAGGCTCCTAATGAGGCTACCTGCCTGTCTGGTTTATGGAGGGTCACGTGCTTCCCGTTAATTAGAGAGGATGGTGGAGGGGCCAGGAGCCCTGGAAGGACCCCGGGCTGCAGTGCCATGGGCTCCGAGCTGGAGGCACCGACAGAGATCCGGCCCTCCTGGAGCTGTGCTGAGTGCCCCGCAAGATCAATCACACAGCAGGGTCCCCACCCCGCATCCCTGTCCTACATCATGACACCTTGACAGCCACGACAGGTACCCAGGTGTCCTTCAATCAACATTCCTATAAAGCTTTTGGGGGGTCCCTCTCCATGCTTTGTACCCTTTACAGGACAACAGAAGTTCTGTGACTCCATTTCCAAGAGACGTCGTGCTCCCAATGTGGTTGACTAGCAGGGTTTTTGCCTGTGATGAAATAATTTGTGAATTTAAATTTACAGCATGATTTGGGGATCGCCGACTTTCACCCCCAACAGGATGTGACTGGTGGAGGTGGGGCAGGAAGGAGGGTGTGCACTGGTCCGGGGGAGGCAGCTCTGGGGAGGGCTGGGAGGGTCTGCGCTGCTCTGCAATGACCCCAAACCAGGGAACACCTTGCCCTTAAAAAGGTCAACAGAAGATGAATTTTCATTCCACGGTGAATTTAAGGACTGCCAAAAAGTAGTGTCAAAAAAAAAAGCTTAAATTTTTCTCACCTTTTCAGGGAGATCCACAGATTCATCCATATTTTATACAACCCAGTGATAATTCGGTTAGTTTCTATCTTTCTTTATCTATTTGATTCTGATGGTTCAGTCTCAGTATCTCCATGAAAACAGCTCACTTCATCTTTTACCGTAATTGATAAAATATCCGTATATTTGAAGACACAGAACTTGCTACTGGCAGCCAGTCAAACATTCCTCGGGGAGAAACGAGGTCCTACTGGTCAGAAGGCAAGATGCCAAAAAGCGCGCTTTGCCAGCAGCGTCATTTCACAAAGAGGATTTCACTTGGAGTCTGAAAGGCTTGGGAGGCTGAGATGCAGACAGAACGCTACTTGATTAAGTACAGACACTGAACTACTTTGTAAAACAGCTAATCTCGTGACAGTTTCCAGTGGAAGCTTTATTTCTCCGCAGCTGACTTCTGTAACGATAAATAGTCAGTAACTGAGCGATCACTGCCGTTGGACCGAATGGCAGAGAAAAAACTGTAAGAAAAGGGAGGCTCGGAGTATGAATTTCGTGTAAATGTGAGCGCGGCAAAGATCCAATCTCCCACGCGCTACAGGTTTGTTTCTTCCTTTTCTGTTCTTTCCAGTGCAGGTAAATTTGGCTCGGGGGCGGGGGAACATGAGGCATGGCTTACACGTAGGGCCATCCTTCCCTTGGCGTAATCTTAAAAAACCTTATTGCAATGTCAGTTTCTTCTTCTAGCGCATTTAGCACTAAATGAGAGGAGGAACAGTCTGCAGGCTCTGCCTTATCACTACAAAACTGAGATGGTACAGGCACAATAGCGGCCTGCAAATAATCCCCACGACCCGAGATAAGCCGCGTGGAACACGTCACAGAACCGTAAGGCCAGGCCGGCCTTGGGAGGGATCGGTGCCGGGATCGATTAGCCATGTCTGCTGCGGGCCAGGTATCTGCTGTATGCGACATGCGAGCCGGAGGCTGGATGAAACCACACGAGTTTCCGCAAAGCTGTTCTGATATACATCTTTGCTACAACCACAAATCACAGAAAAGCTGGGGCTCTGTAGCTACCTGCAGGAAATCAGAGGTTCTGATTCTGACAACCGTGCTCATCAGACTGTAGGAAGCTGACTTAATGGACCCCCAGGAAAAAAAAAAGTTATACATAAAATATCTTGATTTAGGCTTTTTACAGCCTATTGCTGAATGTAGGACGGTAATGGTCTAGAATCTGAGTAATGAGCAAAGGAAAGCTCTGGGGTTGTTCCTTTTTAAATTTTTAAATTTGTGGTTTATTTATTTTGAGGGGAGGTAATGAGGTTTACTGATCGATTTATTCACATGCTCTACCACTGAGCTATATCCTCCCCTGGGAATTACTTTAAATCTTATAACTTTTGAAGAAGAGACTCTACCTCCCTTCCCAGCTTCCTGGTGGGACCCACAGGCAGCTTTGCTAGTTGGGTTTGTTCACCTGACCACTCGGGGGATGAATCTCTCCATTCTTTGGCCCCCCCATACCTTGCTCATTCTACATCATAAAGGAAATCAAAAGCACCGCAAGGGTGACAGATGACGTCTCCCTGTAGAACGCCGATGCAAGTGTTGTGCTGGGGTTCTGCTGTGTGTGCAGAGGGTCACACTTCACTGCCCCCGACAAAACCTGGCACACACGAAAACAAGCTGGAACTGGGGCTTGGCCAGTTTTCAAGCCTGATGGTCACAGGAGAGGGGAGCGGGAGGCCAGGACACTGGGGAGAAAGGCTCTCTGCATATGATTCACCTCCCTCACAAGCCCACTGAAGGAGTTTTCAATGTTTAGACCTCAGTTTCCGGGGTAGAGTTCGGTTATCCATCTTTCGCTTCTTAATTAATTTTTAATAATGCTGCATTGCATTTCTCCAGTGGAAGCTTCTCTATTCTCTGGAATCACTGCCAAGTAAGCATGTTCTCAGGAATTAGATTTCTGGTCAAGCGGTGGGGTTTTTTTTTTTTTTTTTTTTTTTTGGCTCTCGCTACATATTGTCATAGCATTTGAACAAAAAGATGGATCATGTTGTAATCTTTATAATGATACCAGCTGTAGGTTCTTCATAGCTTCCCAGAGCTGCTGCGTCGTTTTTCAGACTCAAAAGGTGTGAGCTGGTAGCTGGTTACCGTTTAAAGTTACACGTGTGGTTGAACATTTGTCAAGTCCTTATTGACCTGTGAGCCTTCCTTTGGTCCGAGCATCCCTGTGCCTTGATCGTATGTTTATTAGGCATTTGGTATTTTTTTGCTGGTCAAGTTTCTTCATTCACTTGTGATACCCTGATTTTATCCAGTGCCGTTATTACAAATCTTTCTCCAGAGTCCCCAGTTTCCCTTTTTATTTGAATGTTCTCTTGCTGGTTAATAAAAGATCTAAATATTTAAATACTTTTATCTGGTCATATTATATTTTGTATGTTCTCTTATGACCCCATGATTAAGGTACTGCCTTGCTTCCAAAACGTTCATCTTTCCTCTTTTTATTTAAATTATTGTTGTGGGGGGAGGTAATTAGGATTATTTATTTAATGGAGGCACTGGGGATTGAATCCAGGACCTCATGCACGCTAAGCACGTGCTCTACCACTGAGCTATCCCCTCCCACTCTTTCCTCTTTTTAGAATTGACATTTCTAATTCCTTAATCCAAATGGAGTACTTATATCCTATTTCCATTTAAGTTGTAAATACACTCAGATTTCAGTCTAGGCTCTGTTTTTCTTTTCCTTCAAAAGGGTTCATTTCTATTTTTTGAATCATTATCATGCTGTTTCCATCATTATTGGCTTATAATAAGCTTTTTTTGCTGAACATTGTTCATCTGTTTTCCAAATGGGTGCGGATATCCTTTAGATATATGAACAGAAATTGTACCAAACCTGTGAATTAACTCAGGAAGAATCTCATCTTCCACATGTGATTTCTGTCCATTCCTTTCCTTCCATGTGCTAGATCAAAGTGTCTAACAGTTATCCACGTGTCTGGTGCTTTCTCTCATTGTAATTCCAATGATGACTTAACTCTCAAAGAATTTATAATAAGTGGCTGTTTTGCACGCACCACCCCTTACAGTTGGAGGTAGAGCCACTTCTACCCTGGGACCTGGGCTGGCCTTGTGACTTTCTCTGTCCAATAGCATGTGGCGGATCTAATGTTCTGGGTCTTGAAAACCACAAAACCCCCAAAAGCTCCTGCTTTTGCTTTCTTGATTCCTTCAGCCACATGTGAAGAAGCCCAATTACCCTGCTGGAGACCAGGGTCCAGCCAGACCCCAGCTGTTCCAGGTACAGACACATGAGCGAGGTCACCTTCCTGCTCCAGTCCCAGCTGAGCTCCCAATGAACACAACTGCATGTGTGCCCTCAGCTGAAACCAAAGGAAGCAGAGGAACCACTCAGCTGAGCCCAGCCACCCCACGGAATCATGAGCCATCACACACCATAGTTGCTTTCAGGCAAAAATTTGGGGGTGGCTTGTAATCCAGAACTAGATAACTGAAAAAATGAACTAGGCTTTGAAATGAGGCTTATAAAATATGAAATACACTTTTAAAACATCTCACATGCTTTATTATTTCTAATAATCTTTCTGAATTTTGTATTTTCTAGATACAGAATCATACTTATAAATATTTCTTTACATCCAAGATGTACTCCTTTTTTTTTTGTATTGCTTAGTTAAACGTCCAAGTTTCTAGTACAAAGTTAAAGGACATAGTCTCCAAGGACACCCTGTTTAGTTTTTGGACTTAAAGGATCTGCTTGAAAACGTTTTTCCATTAAGTGTAACTATTTGGAATAAAGTAGATATTCTTTGTTAGGCTATGAAAGTATCTTTCAAAATGTTGTTTTTATTAGAAACAGGTCCTAATTCTATTACATACACCCTTTTTGGGAAATTGATATCATTTAGTCACTTCATTTACTGTAACTTATTATAACGAAAAGTTTTTCTTTTATTAAACTAGCTAACTTCTTGCCAGTAACAATGGATATCTTTTTAATTTACTAATGAGTTTCATCTAAGCCTCCTCACATCAATATTAATGACTAGGATGGTCTTTTTTAAGACATTTAAAAATTTTTCTTTTTTGTGTGTTATCAGGAAAGAATCCTATTATGCAATAATGGTGATAATACATCTCAAGAAAAACTTATACAAAAGCATCATCATTCTCTTCAACTTTAAAAAACAATTAACTGTAAACGTATTAGTTTCAAGTGATATTTGTGATTTGGAGATACTCTTGCACAACTTTTTCAACACCCTCCATGCTTCAGTCGCCTACTGTTTCTTATGGTCCTTCTCCCCATTTTCTTGTAAGAAATATCCAATTATCTTATTCCTCAGACTTATTCCTATATAGGAGTAAAGTGACATTCCTAAATTTTCTTTTAATCTCTCATGTATTTGTTAAAACGAATCTCCTGTCTCATTTCTAGTTTTGTTCATTTGTACTTTTCATTTTTTGATCAAATGTATATCGGTTTACCAATATTCAAAGACAAATTGATCACTGACTTTACGAATTCCACTGAAATTTTAATTGCTAGTTTTTTAAGAAAATCATTTGATTTCTTTTCTTGTTTTCTGTCACCACTTCTGCAGAATTTTTTTCAAACTAGAGTTAAGTTAATTAATTTTCCTGGTTTTAATTTTTCCATTTAAGTAAATGTTTCGGAAGCAACACATTTTTGTTTAAGGACTTTGAGCTGCAGCCCAGGGACTTCAACAGGCAGTCTCTTTTTCATCTTTGCTTACTAAAAAAGAAAAAAAAATGCTCTTATCATAGTCTTTAAATCTCCCTAGCACAATTATCATTAGAGTTATAATTAGAATGTTCTGAATGGTTAGGGTTTTTTTAGTTTGTGTTTGGCCTTATTTTCCTGATTTAATTCTCTCTTTGTGCCTTGTGGTGGGAGGTGTGGTGGAGATGTTCCTTCTCTTTAAGGGAACACAGGATTCTTGGAGACCTTTCACCCCAATAATACTGTGATCTCATCCCCTGTGCACCCGTGGAGTTTAAACATATTTAAGCAGCTGTGTTTGGGGCAGACTGATTCAGTGCCTCTGCTCTCCTCTTGAATAGCACAGTAAAACTAAATTCTTAAACTCATGCATCCAGCGTCCCTTTTAGCTCTTAGACAAAGGGGAATACATCTTTTGTCAAAGCGTGGAACTTAAATGTAGCATCAGTGGGGAGGAGGCATGTCCACTGGGAATGAATGGTGCTATTGGATTATATGAGGGTCATGGGACCACAATCCAACAGGCAGACACATCCCATTTTTAAAAGCCCGTTTTCAGATGCGCTACTTACGTCAAAGGATGGACACAGCCTTATCCCAGAGCGGCCTGAGCTCAACAAGGCATCTTGAACTGCCTTTATTAGTTTGTAACAATTAAACAGGCACACAGTGGGGAGTCTGGGGACTATCTTTTCTTCATGATCTTTAGTCTAGCTCAGAAATGGCGTTGAGAACTGGCACAAAAAGATCAAACCACAAGCAGGGCAACTGGGTTGTCTTGGTGAAGACATTTCTCTCCAAAGTGCTAAGGGTACTGATCACATCCAGCGATCACATCATGTGGGCTCACATCAAGAGTGCAGCTGACACTGATACAAAGAATCTGATTAGCCAAATGTCCAGAGTTGCAAATTCTTGAATTTTCCTTAGCTGACCATTGTCTGCAGGAGGTGTGTTACCCTACAGAGTAGCACCGAAAATTACTATGAATTTTAAATATGACACCAACTCTTTCCGTATTTCCCATAAGTGTTGTTTGCAAAGTCCAGAAAGGTCAGATAACTGAAGTCCTCTCCCCTGACCAACAGAATCCCACATGGTTCCTGTTTAACTCAGGTACCACTGCGCCAGAGGCTCTGGCTAGCTGGGGTTCCTCTGCTTTTTCTCCTTGGTCTGAAGGTGCCAACTCCCGCCCTGGCTTCCAACTTCAGCTCAGGATGAACCGAACTGCAGAACTGGAGGGTGGGGGGCTGGAGGAAGCCTTCCACCTTCTCAGGCAAAGGCCTTCATTTTATAGACGAGCCGGCTGAAGCCCAACAAAGTGTGGAGTCAAGTGACCTGTCCCAAGGCCCAGAGCCCAGCGGCAGGGCTGCGATTATGACCAGAACACGTGGATGGGCAGTTCAGCCATTGCTGCGTGCGCCATCTTGCTTTCTCAACCGCCCACCCAAAGCCCAGCTCCTGGAAAGGATTGATTTCATAGCAGTGATTTTATTCTGAAGGGGGTAGAAGGGAACAAGCCAAGACACAAATGAAGGTGGAGATAAAGAGATTATCTATTGTTTTAAAGCAGAAAAATGAACACAAAGTGCAAAAGGACCTCAGAGGTTAAAAACTATGCCGTAAGCTGGGACAGCTCAAGGCTGCAAAGGACGCAGTGTATTTTATACCCACTGACTCCTTTACACCAACTCATCTCGTTTTCTCTTGCTGTACGTTTGATAAATAAAGATACATTTAAAAAGCAGCCTTCCCTTGAGAAACTCATCACCTAATAAGAAGTGACAGGGACGTGAATAATGTAGACTTGAGCACGGTAAGTACTCTGCAAATATTTAAGCAGTGGGGGGAAAGAGAAGGCAGGGGAGATGTTCTGACACTCTCCGAGGGCAGAGTGACAACAGTGTGTACAGAACATGCCAGAGAAAATGCTGCCCCAACCCACCTGGCTGGCTCTGGACAGAGGGGAGACCGTGCTCCTGCCCTCTGGGGCTGGGTCATATTGGGGCCAGTGTTGCGAGCCCAGGAAAACAGCCAGGCCATGGGCCCGGGGCTTTTACAACACATACAACCAACTTCTGGGTGGGAGAAAGGAAGGCTGCCTCCCCGACCAGGCGGGGCATTCTCCAACCAAACGTCTCTCATCCGCTGGCATCTATACCAACTTACAGGAGACACCCACCGCAGGCCTGTTGAGCCAGGGAGGCCCGTTAGTGAGGTTGTCAGGGCAGCAGCCCTCCACCTGCTGCAGCAGCCTGACTTTAGGGGCGCCTGCCCCTCCCTGTGGGGTGGCTGTGAACACAGAGCCCCTCTGGGATGCCCTGACCCAGACACAGGGCAGATTCTCAAACAGGGCCCTAAATCTAGCCTGCCCCCATCGTAGGGTTCCTGCTGGTCACCCAGGAGCAGAGGCTGCAGTTGTGGGAAGAGTGTAGCAGCAAATGGCAAGAGGGTCACAAGCCAGGTCCCCGGGGTCCCCTATACCCACGTCAGGTCCCAAGGATGCCCACAAGGCAAGCATCCCCCTTGGTGGTGGCCCTCTCGGTCTGCGAGCTGGAGAAAAGCTTTTTCCTATGGAGCAGCCTCCCTTCTAACACTCATAGCACCAGACGCGGTGGGAGGCAGCAGGAGGGCCCTGGGCATGAGCCAGCCCCGCCCCGACCCTGACCGCCGGCAGGAGGAGGGAGCCGAGGTCCGGACAGGGAGCCCTGCTGGGTCAAGCAGGCCACGCGGAGTCTGCATGGACCTCCAGCCACCAGACGCCCAGGCCTGGGCTTGTCCTGCCAAG
Source organism: Camelus ferus (assembly GCF_009834535.1). Classification (NCBI taxonomy): domain Eukaryota; kingdom Metazoa; phylum Chordata; class Mammalia; order Artiodactyla; family Camelidae; genus Camelus; species Camelus ferus. Next base: position 69,494,364 of record NC_045706.1, on the reverse strand, counting down.
CAGGGCAGCTCAGGACCTGTGAAGGGCCTTCCCCTCCTCCCTCACCTCATCACACAGGGAGGAAAGACATGATCTGCATCCTGGATCCACATTCCAGGAAAGAAAACAGAGGTGGAAGAGGAAAAGGGGCTCCTGCTAGGTCACACCTGGTGCCTGACGTGGAATCGGGTTTGGGATCCTCTGCCCCATGTTTATTTCGAGAAATGTCTGAGTCTCCCTAAGGAAATGCCTTCAGTCTCGGCTCAAGCCGCCCCGTGTGTTCCTCCTCCTCGAAGACGCGCAGAGCATCCACCCAAGGACCAGGACGACCCCTGCATTGCCTCCCCCCGCCCTGGAGGAGGCTGGGGTCTTTACCTTCAAACGCCCGGGCAGCGTCCACGAGGTGGGACCAATCTAACCCTGTGGCCGTGTCCGGAAGGGGCATCAGGCCAGGATCTGCGCACTTGGACTTATCCGATATGGACCCATCGGAGAACCAGAACTCATCTAAACAGAAACAGAACCAGAGCATCAGTCAGATCACAGCACGGGTACCGGAGGGGCACAGCGAGCTTCTCCTAAAAGATCTCCTGCCCCAGTAAAGAGGGAGACACCCCACCGCGGTTACCCAGAGACACCGCCGGAGAAACAAGCTCCGTGGAAGGGCCAAGACCCCCAGGTTCATTCAGAGGCTGGCCGGCAGGCGGGGCCGGGCGTGAGGATGAGGACTGCGCCTTCGCACGTACCCAAAAAGCAGAGGTGCGCCTCCCAGGGGCAGGCTTCTCCCGAGGGCACGGCCTGTGTCTGCCCAGCTGCAGGACCGCGCCCTGCTTTCCTTGGGGTGACCCCCCCATGTGACGAGTGTCGTAAGCCTCTACTGTAGAAAGGGTTTGGTTTGCTCTCTCTCCTGGTGGTTTAAAAAACTTCCCAACGAACACAGTTATCTAAGCTGAGTGCCGCATATTCTGGGTGCCTCGAATATCCGTCTATTACAAAAATGCAGAAAGACTCACTTTGTTTTCTTTGTTAACAGACGGGAGTGAGCGGGAACAGTATTTTTCCATGCTGTACACAAAAATGGTGGCTGGATTACATTTTGGACTTCATAAGCTGGCTTGATCTCTGGCTGAACCAGAAATTTCTCCCCATTCCACACCGAACGTTTGCAAGTCATCCTTTGACTGGACGAGTGAACCTTTTACATTTTTCTTCTTCTCTTTAAACTCTGGGTAAAGGACCTGAAATGTTTACGTCATTGATAATACTGGTTGTTAAAAGACTCATTTGGCATCTGAGGGCAAATTTTCTGAAGGCCTCAACTGGACTTTCTCTAACGTGCCTTTTTCGAACCTGCCCAAAACGTGGCGTGCAGCTGCTGCGGTACACATCTAACTAATTAAACCAATCAAAGCGATGACCGCCTGGCTGTCTGAGCCTGCAATTAAGTAAGGGACGTAATTAACCAAATGCACTTGTGATTTTTGCTCCCCCATCCTTTGGGGTGGCCGCGAGACGCTGGTGTCTGGGCTAGGACACAGCGCACTTGTGACGTGGCCTGGAAGGACACTGACACCCACCCTCCTGACATCCTTCACAGGACGAACCTCCCCAGGTCCTGCCATGACCCACAAGTTTAAGGTTCAGCCCGTGGGCAGAAAGGTCAGGAGGCCCAGGAATCCTCAACCACGTGCCAATCACGTCCTGTCTCCCAGATACATCGGCTGCTTTGCTTTTTAACACAGGTTTTCTGTGCCAAGTGTAGAGACGTTATTTGAGTCGGTGGCAATTACTTTTGCCACTGACTTCCCTTCTGTTCAGGAAGAGAGTGTGTCGCAGCTCCTGTGATGGGTGCCCCAGGCCAGCCTCTCACCCTCTGCCTCTCCTTCCCTCCCTGGAGAGGAAAACAGTGGGGGGCAATTCACCTAAATGGACGTTTACACAGGAAGTACACTCTTGGTCGTGTTTTGCTAAGATATGCCAGCTTGCGGATTTTTCTTTGCCTTTACAAACAAATAATCCTTCCCTCGAGCTTCTGGCATCTTAAAGCCTAAAATCAACCCTGAGACACGCTCTGTCCACCTGCTCCTCCAGCACCACCAGTCAGCACCCTGACCGCCTCCAACGGGAGGAGACAGAGAGGAAACTAACAGGGCACGAGGGGAAAATGCGGCCAGAAAGGAGGGCTGGGCTCAAGTCCCTTGTCCCCTCCTCCTTCCTGTCCCTCCTCCGGCTGTGGGCTCCAAAAGCCACCTTCCCCAAACACCCCACGGGGTATTGACAAGGGACATCTGACCGTCTTGGGTTAATGATCAGAACTTTGATGATTCTGAGCACCCTGAAGTTCCATGAGCTGTGGCACGAATCTGAATCGTGGTAGCCGGGAAGCTGCTGTCCAGGCAGTGAGGTGGCAGCGAAGGGGACCCTGCTACCCGTATAGCAGGGCAGGCCAACAACTCCGCAGGCATCTCCACCTGCTGCCCTGTACACAGCTCAAAGTGGCACTGAGGACTCTGCGATACGGGAAGGTCGAGTGTCACAGCCAGGAGCAGGCCTTGGGCATCCTTCCAACTTCCTCCAACTTTTCTGGAGGACCAGGGAGCCAAAGAAGGGATGCCGTTTGCGATATTTCTTCTTTCTTACAAACGATGACCTGTCTTCCCCAGTTGTCAATGGGACTTTCGTGTTTATTTAATGCTGTGGAGCCAGCAAAGGTGACTGGTAAGCTGGAGAAGATGCCCTTTCTCAGGAGTGCGTTTAGAGTAAAATCCACTCAGCCATCAGTGGTGTGTTTATTAAACGCCGACTGCATGCTTGTGATGGGGCCAAGCAGCGGGTAAGACGGACAAGACCCCTCCTCTCACAAAGCTTACATCACACACGACAGGGAAAGAGAATAAATGAGTAAACAGGTCTCTCAAAGAAAACCACACAGGGAGATGTGCCTGCAGAGGCTGGCGGCGGTTTGGGGGAAGGCCAATCCGAGGAGGTGACAGCTGCCAGGACACAAAGGAGAAGCAGCCGCTTAAGGAAGGGCACAGATCTGGGAGAAAAGCTTCAAGAAAGCATGGATTGAAGGCCAAATCCATCATCCTTCAGTAAGCAGGAGGAGCCTAGTGTCAACGACTGTCACCTTAAATGAAGTAAGAGCCATCGAAACTCCTCTCTGAATTATTGCTTGGAAAAATCATACAACTGGGAAAAAATCACCCCCCCCCCCCTTTTTCGTTTGGTCTAAGACTCCAAACCACCCAGAATCCTTCCTATTACTTTGAGGTGTCACTCCTGCAATTACCCAGATTGCTTCCTCAGCATCCTCTGTATTCCAGGGACCACCAGGTACTGTATTAGCACCCAGGGATGGACGGAATGAACAATAAGACGCAAGCTCTGTCCTTGAAAACCATCAAGGAGCAGGTGAGTCCTGTCGGTGCCGGTCTGGGGGCCTGGGTCAGGCACATGTGCACCCTGGCAGCCGGGGGAGTATTTTCTGAATTTTCCAGCTGGGGAAAGAGAGGCATGACTTGGGAATAAGAGCCTGTTACTTCAAGGTCTGGTCTCCCAGGCCAGTGTTACAGGCGCCCACACGGCTCCTCTGGCCATTCCAGGGTAGAAGGGGACTCACAGATCCCACGGGGCGGCTCGCCTGCAGGCACTGCTGCCCGGGCCTCCGCTCTTCGGGCCCCACGTGCATCCTGCAGCTTCCTGTTTGTTTACCCCGACCCTGAAACCCCGGGGCCCGTCCTGATCGATCTGACTTCCCTGCTGTTGTTGTAAAGGCCCAGGAGCCTTCCTGACAGCACTTCCTGGTGGTCAGAGAGCTGAGGTCTCCCAGTGACTCTCCAGAAACCGATGGACGTTTATTACAGGGAAGACCAAGAATATCGGGAAAAAGAGGAAGAGATGCGACACCGAGTCAGAGGAAACCCTGCCTCTGATGGTGCCGGCTGAAGCCAGGGTGACCCTTCTGGGGCGTCTGCACTGGAGTCCGTGGCATCTCGTGTGGGTGCTAAATTATAAGGAAAGTACTAATTTTTAAAATTTATTCTAGCCCCCACCACCCCACATTTAAACTTCCAGGGGCATCCTTTGTGGGGGCCTAGGTCACAACTATAGATTTGTGAACACATACAACCTAATACTCTGTTTTTATTTTTCAGAACTTCAGAACTCTTGTTAGTCTATCTGTGTAAGATTTCCTCCGTTCCTTGGAGAGTGTTGATCTCCATGCCATAAAAAATCAGGGATTCTCTTGAAACATGCTATAAACCTGCCAATGGTTGGACTGCACTGAATGAAGCCAGGTGCCCACGTGGTCATGGAGAAGAAGGATGCTGGCATACTAGTCAATATCATTGGTTTTCTGGTCTGTGAATTGGGGGTCAAAATGGCCATGCCCCATTTTTCCCCCCCTACCTGGGCCACTACAGAAATTCTACTCTGGAATCCAATGATGGAAATCAAGGCCTCAAATGCAATGCAGAAACCGTTCACGATTATTTTCAGTTGCTCAAGCCAGTCGTATTTTTGTACCTCTGAGTCAAGGACATCATGACGCAGCACACTGAGGGACTTCACAGGAAATACACATGATCGTGACATGAGTCACGCGCAAAATGCGTTTGCTAAGTAGCTGTCTCCCGAGGGTGGATTAAGATCCTGCTCCCAGGAGAAGCAAGATTCTGAGACAGGTGCAAATTTGAGACACGTAAGAGCGAAAACCATCTGGATGAGAAACCTGGGATGGGATAATTCCATGCAGAAAGGGTGTGGTGATGCGGTCTTCTGAGATTCGCTGTGAAAAGACGGGCTTCCAGCCCTTCCCGGCACCATCATCGCTCCAAATTAGGAATGAGATCCGAATGAGTCTCTACCAGTGGAAGGTCAGTTAAAGCCTTGCTAACACCGAGGCTTTAACTTCAGAAGACCCCCTGTGTGTCCTTGCTCCTCCCACAAAGCTATTTAATCACCCAGTGCTGCACACTCGGGAAGAACTAACCACTCCAAGTTTTAATGTGAAGCTAAGTCTCCTATAAACCAAGGGAAATACCTGGACGACCCCACATAGCCCTCATTTCTCACTCACAGATGTCTGCTTGGCAGGAGCACCCACAGATCAACTCTGGTTTGTTTCCATGTCAGACTCTCAAACTACTCAGGAAGCGGGATCGTCTCACAAGGGCCCTGCTGAACCAGCAGAAACCACAGGAGGCAAAGGATGATTGAAATCTGCCTTGAGTAGATACAGGAGCCATAACCACACAGGCGAGTGTGGGAGTCAGGGGTCCCAGGGGCGTGCGTCCCCCATGGACAACCAAATCCTTGGGCAGGGCGGAGAGAATCAGAAGGTTTGGGGGGGAGACACATTAATTCAAAGTATTTCCAGATCCCTTATTTCCATTTTGTCATGTTATCCATCAAATCCAGAGAATTTTTTCTGAGTAGGTTGTGAAGTTTAGAGATTGGAGGATTCACATTGCCAAATAAGAAGGCTTTACTGGAGAAGAGCAGACAGCAAAGACCATTCTTACTGCTCTTCCTAGAGAAACAAACAACGAAGGCAAGAAAGACAGTTTTAAACCCAGAGAGTGAATAGTATACATGCCTGTTTCCAACAGTGCCTTTATACTTTGAACATACTAAGAATCAAAGGATACAGCCCTCTAATATGTAAAAGGACAAATAAATTGGTACATCCAGACAATGGAATATTAGCCAGCATTGAAAAGAAATGGGCTGTCAAGCATGGAAAGACATGGTGGAATATTAAATGCATTTTACTAAGTGAATCACTTAAGAGGCCAATCTGCAAAGGCTATATTGTATGTTGCAACTATATGACATTTTGGAAAAGACAAAACCATGCCGACAGTAAAAGGACCAGTGATTACCGGGGGTTAGGGAGAGGGAGGGATGAACAGGTGAAGTACAGAGGGTTTTTAGGGAAATGAAAATATTCTGTATGATACAATGGCAAACACACATCATGATGCATTTGTCCAAATCCAGAGAATGTACGGCACCAAGAGTGACCCCTAACGTAAACTATGGCCTCTGGGTGATAAGGATGTGTCAGTGGCTCTAAGAAACGTAGCACGGTGGTGAGGCACGCTGACCTTGGGGGAGACTGTGCCTGTGTGGGGACAGGGGTCATGTGGGAAATCTGTGTGCTTTCTGCTGAATTCTGGTGTGAACCTAAAATGATTCTAAATAATGTTTATTAAGGAAAAAAAAATTGAAGCTAAAAAACAGAATATACAGTTGACCCTCGAACAACACAGGGGTTAGGGGAACTGACCTCCCCTGCAGGTGAAAAGCTGCATTTAACTTTACAGTTGGCCCCCCTGTATCCAAGGTTCCTCCTATCTGAGGTTCCACACCCCCGATTCAACCAACCTGTGGACCATGTAGTACGTATAAGTCGATCCGTGCAGTTCAAACTTGTGTTGTGCAAGGGTCAACTGTCTGTGTTTCACATGGAAGTAAGTCAGTGTAAGAACGTAAGACCTCTACTAATGTATATGCCATGGATTTCACAGTCACATCTCAGCATTTTAAGTGAAAGATGTAACATTGGCAAGAAAATAAAGTTTTACTGGTTCCAGGAAAGCTTTTAAGAGGCCATTAAAGTTACCTATTTACAAAAAAGGAAAACCATTTGGAGAAATATTGGGGTATTAGAATATGCTCGTCTGACCTCTCATACCTTTTTCAAGAGGGAGTATAAAGGTTTCTCCAATTTGGGCAAATGGACTTTTTATAACAGACAGCATATTATGTTACGTAAAGAAAGACATTAAGAATTTTATGAGACTAGGTTCATTTCCAATTATGTTAAACATTAGAAACATTATTAGAACTTTTATTTCATTTAGCCTGGGACTTCTATGTGTATTATGACGTTCAAATTGGTTCTAAAGATAATGCTTTCTAAGATGAAATTAAAAAAAAAAAACCTGACAGTGAACGTATTTCTGATTAAATTCTCATTCTTCCTGTACAATAGAAATTAACTATGAACAAAGGAAATACAGCTAACTAATGTCGGAAAAAAAATCACCCTTCAACACAGACATGATAATAAAGAACTAATACTATGTAAAAATGAAAGATTTTAGGATGTGAAGGAAAATCATCTAGAAATTAACCAGTCAACCCATGGCTAGGAAACTGGAGAGGACTGGACACAGAGAATCCAAATGACGACCCGAGGACGTGATGCTCCTGCGGGTGACCAGGTGTCCGATACCCACCTGCCACAATCCCCACCACCACGTGTTGAAGGTCGAGAAGAAGCAGACACAGAAGGCTAGAAAACCAGCCTCCCTTCTTGTTTGCGCTGCCCACCGGAAAACCTAACCCCTGCCACCATTTTCTCTTTATAAAATCCAGTTTTAGACACTGTTTTTTTTCTTTATGGATGTAATAGCTGAGCTATAGTAGAAGGGTCACAATTTCACTGGATAAAACTGTTTAATATGGGTTTTTCAATTTTCTGCAAAATTGCTTGGTAGCACTTAACTTAAAAAAATATCCACTTTGGGGCTTTTACTGCACTTAAGAATTTCTAAAAAAAATGAAAAAAAGAAAAAGAAAGAAAACAGACCGCCAAATGATACATCGTTTAACAAATAAACGCCCCGCTGGGAGACCCTCGGAGGGCCTGCGAGGCAGGCGCTGTGCAGCCCGGGGGTACTTACCCCGCAGGCTCCCCATGCTGGGCGCCGGGTGGGTCCGGGGGGGCAGCGTGCTGTGGTAGGGCGGGGTGGTGCTGAACAGGATGTCGTTGGGCAGGGCCTGGTCCAGGATGGAGCTCCGCGAGCTGCCGAAGGAGGACCCCCTCCGATTGCTGCAGACGCTTTCGTCAGAGAGGGTGCGGTACAGCGAGCGCCGGGGGGACAGGTTCCCATAGAACGAAAACTAGGGGCGTACACGGGGAGCGGGGGAAACAGACGTTAGAAAGCCGAGAGCAGGTGGGTCCCAGGGCAGGCAGGCACCGGCAGCCTGAGCTCGGGAGAGCCAGAGCAGGCGTGCTGCTCACCCAGGCAAACGCACTTCTTGCGCTTCCTGCACTGACTGGACTTGAATGTCTTCCCCTGACACCCCGTGACATATGACCGTGAATTACACATGCACAGCTTTATTAATTCTGAAATGTTAAGTGGAACTCCCGTAACCTTAGAGCAGTGGTGGCTTCTGGAAATATAAAAGGTTGTTCTTTCAGGCAACAGTTATTCAAAACTACACCCAGTGTGGACTTGATTCTCATTTGAAACAACTGCATTTTAATATTAGGTAATTTCTCTACCAATCAACTACATGTAAGGTTTGAGCTAATTGAGGTAACAATTAATAATAATAATAATAATAATAATAATAATAATAATAATAATAATAATAATAATAATAAATTTTGAGCAATGCAGCTTTCTAGGCAGTATGAGTGGGTTCAAGAGAGACAGGGTCAGTCCAGCCAAATCTTACTGTCTACATACTTTAAAGTATCACTCACAAAAGCCTATCACAGTTGAAAATTGAGTTATAGTAATCTATCTTAACCAGATTTAAAGAAACCATGAAAATTATTGTGTGGTCAATCCCAGACAGGGGAAGGAAAAGCCTCACTGAAGAAGCAAGGGGTCAAAAACTCAAGAAAAATTAAATAAAATCTGAATTTCCAACTCCTTCTTCTAAAAATCCTGAACCGCATTCCTTTCACATAAATAATAGTAAAAGCCAGAATGTTTGCATCAGGCAAATATAGAAATGGCTATTTACTCCTGTTGAATGCAGCCCGAAGGCTAAAAATACGTCTATTGTATGAGTTCCTTCCATTCTGTCATCTGTCCAACTGATGAATGGGGCCCAGGGTGTGTGCAAACTACAAAGTTAAGTTTACACTCTGAAAAGAAGGCGATTTGTCTTAGAAGAAAAAAAAAAAAGTCCAGGAGAAGTTCCTTCCTATTAAAAGAAAAGCTATTTGCACTTTTGGAAAACCGTCTGCACCCAGGCTTATACAGTAACATCTACATGATTTGATACAAGTTTAAAAAAAAAAAAAAAGGCCCATTCTGATCGAGTTCTGGGATTCCCTCTTCACACACGACCAGCAGGCTCTCCAGAACAGGATTACAAACCCGTTAGATTAAAGCAGCTTTGAGGTAGCATCTAATCAGAGTGTTATTCTAAGAACACAATTAGGTCCATAGCAGGTCCATTGCTTTGCTACAGGGGAGAGAAGCACAAAGACTTGAGTTTGCTCCTATCACAGTCAGTATGACAATGCCTGACTTTTTTCTTCCCTTTTCGTTTGGACAAGAGGGCGCTGAGTTAGCAGGGAGAACGTCCGCGTTCCACAGCCAACCTGGCCACCAAATATTTACGTGAATGTCGCCTTTCACCATTTGGGGCCTTAGTTACTTGCAAAAAGAGAGACTGGGCTAGCTGACCTGTAAGTCCCTCTTCATACTTTCCATTACATAACAAAGTGGTTTAAGAGACTACAATAAAAATAAAATAGATAAACAAAAAGGACCTACTGTATAGTCCAGGGAACTATATGCAGTTTCTTATAATAAGCTATGATGGAAAAAAATCTGAAAATATGTGTGTGTATGTGTGTATATGTATGTGTATGTATAACTGAATCGCTTTGCTGTACACCTGAAACTAACATTGCAAATCAAGTATACATCAATAAAAAATAAAATAAGAGACTGTAATAACAAATAATAACACTAAAACTAGGAAGGACGGTTAAGTAATCGACCAGAAGCAAGGGACGGCGCCGTCATGATGAAGGTGTGGCCCTGACCACGTGAGGTTTGCGCTCCTGGTGTGTGGAACCTCCCCCGTGAGTGAGGACAGATTTACACAGCACCGTGCAAGTTCCATCCTATTTATAACACCCGGCAGGCAGCAGAGGCTCTAAACTCCATCCTGTTTCTGGAACGGGACTACATCTGAGTGGGGTGGCTTGGAGAACACTATCCTTGGGAGAATTCTGGAGCAAGAGTCAGGGGGTGTGAATTTTCACAGCTGCTGTTCCCGATCACCTGTTCAGCCCAGGTACTGTGCGAGGCTGTTTCCTATCTTCGCTAGAACCCTACAGAGTGCACGTCTCACTGCCTCCTTTTTTCAGAGGATGGCATTGGGCCAAGAGGTTAAGTCACGTGCACAAGATCACGCCGTTGACTGAGGCCAGGCCTGCCTGACTCGAGCTCTTGCCGTCCATCTACAAAGCTGTTCTTTCTGACCTCACTTCACTCCCTGGTGAAGTAACAGTGAGAACGGCCAACCAGGCATGGCGCCGTCGGCAGGATCAGGAGAGACACCACAGGTGGGAGAATTCCGGAAGCCCTCTCACCCCTTTAGGCTTTTCCGGCAACTTGCAAACCCCGGCAGAGTGGCTAACCTTTCTTCTCCCCTCCTCCGCTAAGGGGCTGTCAGGGAGCATCAGTTTCAGGAAGTCCTCCTTCGACAGAACGTGCTGGGTTTCCGCGACGGCGTCTCCCACCGCCGCCGCCTGCGGCTGCACTGCCGGGGTCAGGAGCCCCAGCTCCCCGAACAGCCTGTGGAGACAAACCAGACGGGAAATTGGGACGAGTAAGGCGCCTGTAGCCTGAAGAATTAAAATCCAGTAACCGGTTCCAGCGACCACCTAGACAGACACACGGCTAGTTAGCATTTAATGGGGTACTTTTCCTCCACGTGCTCCAGACCCCTGGGCCACTTTACTTTGTGAAACGAGCTCGCCTGCAGAGTTAAAATCAGATCCCGCAAGCTCTGGGTGAGAAAAAAAACAGCCAACTTTAAAAAATAAGGCTGCGTTTCCCCTTTCCTAATCTGTGTCAGAAAACGCAGTTTCAATAATTCATCAGAGAGGATCCTGTGTTCTTTGAAGGAACGCTGTGTGTCTTAGGAACTTAAAAGAGCCTTTCTCTTACGGCTGGACCACCGCGCCCCCCACCATCCACCCCAGCAATATGGAGGGATGGACCCCAGGGAGCCTGACGGTGAAGAGGAATCGATCCGGGGGTGCACCAAGCATTTTTATTATCAGCAATTTTGCAAAGCTGGGAGGGTAAGTAAAGCAGCTGCACCCCTTAATTACCAATAAATAAAAATGTATTTATGGACAACCAGAGACCGTCTGGCTGAATTATTCTTTTCAGCTCTTTTCAGGGGAGAAAACTGGGGAGTCATTTTCAGATGGTTTTGTCTGCATGTGCAATCCGAGGTCTGGAACATTCCTGAAGACACGGTGGGTGGAGAACCAGAGGCCGCACTGTCAGCAGAGGTGGACGGTCTTTGCCACACGAACCAGAAACGTGATGCTGCACGAGTCCCCAGCCCAGGGTGCAGACCAGAGGATGACCTGTGTGTGACTGTCCCGTGTCACCGAGACGGCCCTATGTCAAGTGCAAGGCTATCCTGTCATAGTGAGATGGCCCATGGGGAAATGATTGGGACACGACACTCACACAGACAAGCTCCAGACTGAGAAGGATTTATCTGAAAATTGCTACGGCTCATGCTTTGTTCCTGCCGTAGGTCAGGTCTCCTGCACAGCCCAGCCACGCCAACAACATGGACGCAGCAAATGGGGAGGAAGCTTTGGAAAACGTTTACACGTGACTGAAGATCTGAGTGGCTGGTAGGACGGCAGGACATGCAAATGGGTACTAAGGAAGAACCCGAGACCTGAAGGGGTTGTGGGGGTTGGGCAAAAGCCAGGTGGGAAAACCAACCATGGAGGTTTTGGGACAAGGAAGGTCAGGAAGGGCCCGCTGTGGGTCCTGAGATCTGGGGTTAGGAGGGCTCAAGGGTTCCAGGCCCTATGTGCTTTGGGAAAGATGTGTGTGGGGGGGAACAAACCAAACCAAACCCAGGTCTCATCAGTAGCTCCTTGGATAAAAAGATAATACCTAGAAATACTAAGACATGTGCTCGTCCAGTTTCCCTATGTGTTTGAATAAAAATTGTCAGCCTTTTCTGCTAACTTAGTGATTTTATTAAAATTGCCAAATGTCAGTAAGGATGCTCTGAGGGTCTACTCTGTGCCAGTCATGAGGGAGTGCAGAGGTGAGCAGGATGTGGTACTCCCGGAGGACCCTGGTCTGGGGCGTGTGTGTGTGCACGCATGTGTACGTGCAAGCATGAACAAGAGAGTGGGCAGTCACTGTGTGCGAAGTGTTGGGACAGAGGTGTAAAGAAGGGCCCAGCTTGGGAGAATGCTGGCCCAGACAGCCGGGAACAGCATTTGGGCAGAGGGAACCACATGAACGCAGGCACAGAGGCCTGAGACAGAACCACCCACCGGGGCAGTAAAAATAAAGTTGGTTGGAAGGAAGTTGAGAGGTCGGGGTGGGTGAGCTAGGGCGTGGAAGCAGGTATGGGACAAATCAGGAAGGATTACTTATGCTGTGCTGAGCAGTTTCCCTGAAAATACTAGAGTTTAACAAGATTATAAATAGAGAAGAAGGGAGGTGGGGAGGGTATAGCTCAGTGGTAGAGCACGTGCTTAGCATGCACGAGGTCCTGGGTTCAATCCCCAGTCCCTCCATTAAAAATAAACAAATAAATAAATAAACCTGATTACCTCCCCCCCTCCCCCAAAAGTCAGTGTCACTACACAGCATTAAAATGCACAGATGCTGGGGGCTCTCTGGTGATAAGTATCCACATGAGCTCCTTCCCCCTTTCCGAGGTCTTCGAGGGAGCCCTGACCCAAAGCACAGCCTTACACTGATGTGCGAAGCACTTCTACAAATAACTCACAGACGTAGGGGCTCGGGGTGGACCTGTAGTGAAGCACTGAGAAGACGCGATCACACAGAAATACTGACATGATCGCGAGAACATGCGCATTTAACGATCAAAAACGTCTAGTGATCTCAATAAAATTCCTCTCGATGATTCGTTTGCAATCATCAGCAAGATGGTTTTATTTATTTTTTAACAGACAGGTTCCATGTTCAATTTCAGCACCAAAATTATTTTTAATTTAGGAGACAGTGTTCTGTCAGACATATTTCAGAAGTGGGGTCATTTTTTTAAGGGAAAAAAGTGATACTAGTTCACGGGCTAAGTTAAAATCTCAAAGAGCTCTCTGAAAGCCCTGGCAGCCCCCGTGTCCCCCGACATCTGACGACGCTATCGACACATGCAGTTGCAGCAAAAAACAGACGACCTCATACTTTAGTGCACGTGAGGGTTTTTTACAGCTGTCCTTCCAGAAAGTAAGCAAACCCTCAGCTGCACAGCCCTGCCCAGCCTTGCTCTGCGTCCCTGAAATGTGATCTCTTTACTTGTCTCTTCAAAGACACGTCCTCAGAGTTTTAACTCACATTACAGAATGAGTTATCAGTGTTTTTACCCCTTTCTTTTTTCCTCCCCTCTCCCTACCCCTCGCAAAACCTGACCCCTGAAAGGGAAATCAAGTCATGTTAAAATTAGGTAAAACACTTTTTCTTTCATGATGTCACGTACACAGCAACTTTAGGAAACACACACACACACACACACACACACACACACAGGCTCTGTGGGAATTAAGACTATCCTGGACCTCATTTATTTACAGAATCTACACTCCTGCCATCAATAGCACATTACTGTGACTTTTCCTTTGCACACAGCTTTCCAAATATAAAAACAAGGAGAAACAGAGATGTCTTTCAGTCTTACATGAAAACATCAAGGAAAGAGAAAACGTTTAAAGAGAAAGATACAAGCCAATCTTTAAAGAGTTTTACAAAGCTGTTTCTAGAGTATTCTTTTGGAGAACATCGATTTCTGCTTGGGGGAAAAATACATCTGCTAAGCCAACGCCCCGGACGCCCAGGGCTGCCGCGAGGGGAGCCGCCCGCCGCCGCCTTACCCGGGACACTTGGCCACTCCCGGCTCGTCGGGCGGAGGGCTGCCTTCCGACTTCTTCCAGCCGATGACATACTTGTTCAGCGCCCCTTGCCTGTGGTAGGGCTTGGACCCGGGGATCTGCTGACCGCTGCTGTGTGACACGATGTAGACTTTGGACGTATCCAGAGAGCCGCTGGTTTTAGAACAGTGAGCGGAAGGGCTTCCTGAGTGGTGGGAACCACTGGGGAGAAAGAGAGACAGAAGCTGAAGGCAGGACAATCAGATCCCAGCCGCGCTGGCCGGCGGCCCGACTCAGCTGCGGCACTGGACTCCTGGCCCGCTCCGCGAGCAAAATCGGGCACAGAGAGAGGCCGAGAGGCTGTCTTTGTGCTGCGAGCCTTCTTAGAAGGCCCTGCTCCCCATAGGCCGAGGGTGTTCATGTGCAAGTTGTATGCCTGTGGCCAGAAGGATGTTAAAAAACACGGCCAGGGGAGATCTAATAGAAAATTGGGATCCGACTCCAACTGATGCCACAAAAGAAAAGAAACTCAAATGGTGAAGAAACACAAGAGAGGGAACTCAACCTCAGCCGTCACCAGGGAGATGACAGTGCAAACTAGAGCAGAATATCCTGGCATGCTCACCAGACGGGCCAAGATGGGAGCATGTGATGCTGGACGGCCAGCATCTGGGGCGATGGGTCCTCCTCCTGCTGCTGAGGGTGAAAGTGTGCACAGCAGTTTGGAAAACCGTCTGGGCATGACCTGTAAAGGTGTGCGCTCGCCCAGCACAAGACCCAGCAATTCCGCTCCTAAGCATACGCCCCAGATAAACCCCTGCAAGGGGACAGCTGGAAACAGACAGCAACACGGACAGGAGTGCTGATCCTAACAGCTCCCCGCGGCTGGCATCCTGAATCATCAGCAGTGGAATGATGGCCAATTAACAAAAGCGGTAAAATAATAATTAAAAAGGAAACTCCAGGAACGAATGAGCTGAGGCCACAGACAACTGGGGTGAATTTTACAAACCTCATGTGGACAAAGTCACACAGGATGCGTCAGGCGTGACTGCGTTTTCTAAGAGTTCATAAACAGGTGAAAACGAATAGTATAAATGTATGTTTGGGAATGTATAAATCAGCATGGAAGCTGTAGAGAAAAGGGAGAGGACGGTTATCACGAACGCCAACGGTTATCAGTGGCCACCTGGAGGGGGAAGAGAAGGCTGGTGATTGGACAGGACACAGGGGGCCTCTGCCAGCACAGTGCTTCATCCAGTACAGTCATACGGCTGCTCGTTGTATTATCATGTGACACAAAATAACATTTAAAAGACAGAATCCCTAAAAACAGCAAAAAATCTTAAAAGTCAGTGGTTCGGCTAAGACCAGAAGGACTTACAGCCCCACCTGTGTAGGGGTTTACTGGGGTGTACGCTTAGGAGCGTAATTGCTGTATGACCATCCCCAGAAATACAAAAACCTAAAGATCTTTTTTTTTAATTCAGGAAAACCAACAATATAATGTTTCATGAAAAATGAGTCAAAATAGAGACCAGGAACTACTTTACAAGTATTTAAAGTTTTAAATGCTTCGATGACACGTCTAATGTCAGAGTTTCGGAAGGCAGGTAAGCGGCACTGTCAGCCAGCCTGACGCACAGGTGTGGCCCGGGGCCCTGCAGCCAGGCTGCCTGGGGCCCGATGCCAGCTCCGCCCTTGGCACTGGGAGGCCCCGGGCAAGTTCACTAATCTCAGTTTTCTCACCTGTAGTGTGGATGTAACACTCTCCACCTCTGGAGGGTTGCTCTGAAGGTTATCTGAGTTACTACCCGTGAAGCAGTAAGAACAGGGCCTGATACGAGTTAAGCATTATTCACATGTAGTTAATGTTTTTTTAAGTGATGTATGAAAGAGTTAGTCACAAGTTGTTGCTACTGCAAGAGTTTACCACAGGGTTGCTTGGGCAATAAGCTCCTTGGAATATAATCTTGTTCTGAAATCTCTGATTAGCACGTACCCTGGCTGAAAACCTTATGTATAAAGGAAGTAATTCAGTGGAGGAAGTAAATAAAAAAAGCCTAAAATTACGAATGATATTAAAAATGGACTTTTTATAGATTTCAGAGGAAAAGAGGAAACACAGTAAACTAACTCATCTCTGCGTCTTTGCATGTTGCAGACACTGTATTTGCAAAATTAAACAACAAAATAAAACAAATAAAACACCTTATCTGTCTACCTCCCCTGAACCACGTGGTTGCTGGCGGTGGGTCTGGTGTCCCTGAGTGTGACTGAGGTTGCCCCCACTTTGGGGTTGAGGACTGGGCCCGGGGGAAGGTGTTTTAATGCCACATGTTAAACATCTACAATTAGAACAAAATTCCTTTCAATTAGCTAGACTTTATTTTTTTTAAAAAACGGAGTGTCAGTCTGAACATATCTGCCTTGTCAGACATAGTCCTCGAAGGGGGCCCGTGGAACAGGGGAGGACCGGGCTCGGGCCTGTGCCTTCATCACTGGGCGTCACACAGACGACACAGCGGCCACCCCGCGTTACCATTCACTGTCACCTGAGCACCGTCTAGGTTGCCACCGCCTCTCCTAAAAACTTCGAGACTTTGAGACGACAGATTGGACTGGGAGAGAGATGAGAGGCCTGACGGGAGCAATTAGCATCTCTGTTGAGTGTTCTCTCAGATTTAAAGAGAAAGGAAGTGACTGTCACCGACAAGGGACTTCTTACTGTGCAAATTTCAGAATAGACTTTGGAAACAGGCATCTCCTCTGAAGTTAGATGGCCTGGCAACTGGTGACAGTGATCTCAGGGGCATTCGTTCCCACTTCAGGCCCCTGCCCCCACCACCCCAGCAGGGGTGGCGCCCAGGTGCCCGGGTACCCCACGCGGGTGCTGGCCAGTGGTGCAGGGAGGCCCTTACCTGGAATGGGAGGAGATCTCGCTGAGGTCCCCCATGCTGCCGTCGGCAGCACCTGCCGGCAGAGACAGGCGCGTAGCCGTGGACCGCATACATCTTGGCCTGCTCGTCATCGGGCCCCGGGATGCCAGGCGGCGTCAGCCCACTGCTCTGCCCGGCCGTGGACCAGGGCCCTGCCGCCCGCCAGGTGCAGGGGGCCGAGGACGGCAGCGGGCACGCACTGGGGCTGTGTCAATGCCGCTGTCCGTGGAGGCCCCCTTGATGTAGGTCAGCCCCAGCAACTCGGGGTCCATCAGGTCCCCAGACCCAAAGTGCTTGTCATCGCTGTTGCTGGAGGTGTTACTGGAGAGTGTGTTGCTGCTGGAGTGGCTGGAGCAGCTCTTATCTCCAATCTGGAGAGGAAGGAGAAGTGGGAAGGCTTCAAACAGACCCCATACTTTGCTGATTATCACCCAGACTCACAAAGTTATATACCAGAGGATTTCACCCAAACCCTTCCTACTCACTCCTCCATGTAAGGCAATGCAAGCATTTACTTTAAAAGAAATCCTGGTTTTAGGGGGAGGGTATAGCTCAAGTGGTAGAGCACATGCTTGGCGTGTCTGAGGTCCTGGGTTCAATCCCCAGTCCCTCCTCCAAGAATAAATAAATTAACCTAAATACCTCCTCCACCAAAAAAAAAAAAAAAAAAAAGTAAATAAAACAAAAAACTTGGAACACGTTTAAAAAAAAATCTTGGTTTTATGTAAAAGTCCCTGAGTCATGATTCATCCCACAATTCCAGTTAAAGGGGTATCTTTTTAAGTCTTTGCTCAACTCTCTGTACGTGACGCACAAAACTCCTGCCACGGTGTCACCAACAAGGAGACAATCAATGGAGGTTACAGAAGCTGGGAAAGCACGTGGGAAATTAACAGAAAAGGGAGGGCAGCCTTTTGTCCAGAAAATGCTCCTATGACGAATGACAGTGTCAGCCCTGGGTTTGGGGCAGAGATGCGGGTTGGGATCACAGTGGTGGGACTTCGGCCAGTCACCCAGCCCCGCTCTGTGCTTATGACTTGGAGCCCAGTGACTAGCGTGTGGACCCAACAAGCTACTACGTACAGAAGGCCACTGCAGCCACAAAGCACAGCGTGTGCACGAGCTGTCTCTCCGAGAGCCCAAGTCAGCGCAGCCCCGGGGCTGATGAGAGGGGGCGCTCTTGAGAGTAAACGGGAAGGCTCTGAGGTCCCTGGGAGACAGAGCCGAGAGAACGGGGCAAAAGTCCATGTCTGATATGCCTGCATAGACACGGCCCCTCTGCTCAGCCCGGGGAGACTAACAAGACCGGAAACATCGGTAAGGGGCTGTGACGTCGTGAGAGCTGGTCCAGCCCTGATCTGTTTTCCAGTGGTTTGGCCTTTCCTTCCTTCCTTCCATCTTACTGGATCCCTAAGCAAGCCCCCCTGCCCTTTGGATCACACATCCGTCTTCTCAAGTTCACTCCCACCCCCAGCCTCCCTGTGCAAGTGGAATCAATTAGTGAGGTGAGGCCGGCGGGGTCGGCACACGGTGAAGAGAGGGACGCCACACGTGTTAGCCTGGAACGCTCAGCTGTAAAGCTCGCCAACCACATGTGGAGGAGGAGAGGAACAACTCGGGTCAGGAGCTTATAAAATGCCTGCAAATTCTGAAAAACAAGCTACTTTATAATGTTGGCTTTACTGGCCAACAACCGCAATCCCTGTTTTCACCTTTAACCAGAAAGTAAGTTTCACTGAGCTACCATCACCCACACGGCTGGCTCACCCTGTAGGGTTTTCGCAAAATGTGAATCAAACCACTTGGGTGTCGTGTGGATCCTGCTGTGTGTTAGTATCAGCTGTGGCTGTTACTAACCAGGCATCGCCTGCAGCTGCACATGGAGTGGCCAGGTTCCAGGCGGGGCATCTCTGACCACACACCCCACTTCTCAGTTTCCGCTGCTGTGTTATGTCCACAGGTGGATAATAGTTAACAGATTAAAAACATCAAGGATCGAAGGCCGAGGCTACAATCTTGGCTATGCCAAGTAATCTACTGTAGGACCTTTCTTCGAGGTTCTTTACAAATCAAGGAGAAAAAAAATACTTAAACTTTTTGTTTAGTTATTTTTTTCTTACTTCACCCAAGAGCCTTGTGCTTTAAATGACACGCCCCTGAGAATCCCTGGCAACAGTGCTAATAAACCGGTCAGAACGGCTGAATGAGCGTTTGTTTTTGATGAAAGGACTTACATGAGAAAGCTTATTGGGGGAGTCTTTGCAGCCTCCGTCTTTCTGCAGGGCTCTTTCTTTATAGGAACTCAGGACTTTGGAGGATGGGCCATGCCACTTGGTTTCTGTCACACAAAGAGAGGAGACTTGGGCATCTCGCTTTGAGTGTTAACAAAAGAGCAAAGAAATGCAGGAAACCAAAGGAAGGTTAGGTGAAAGCGAACAGGACTGTGGTTCCAGAACCTTTTGGTCTTAATAACAGATATGTCCCAAGAGCAGGCAGAACCACCACCACCATGAAGTTAATGCTCCAATTCCCAGGCACTGAAACCACAGCCAGCGTGACCACGTCCCCAGTGATGCTGGGAGGTCCAGGGCCCACCCAGGTGGGTGGCTTGAAGGCGCTCGGCAGATACGCGCCGAGTGAGTGGAGGAGTAAGTGAGCGATGGGCGGTGGGGCAGGAGGGAGGGGCGAGGTCCTTCTTACCCAGGTGTCTGCTTCCTTCCAGGGCGTCTTCCCGCTCCCTGGCCCCTTCACATTCCAGAGGCCCGGAGCCCTGGTGCTCGAGCAGCAGGGGAGACTGGCACCTGGAAAGGAAACAGAGCTGAGCCCTGCCTTGCCCGCCCTGCTAGTTTCCCCCGTGTGCGCCGGTCCCCAGAGGGGCAGGCCCAGGACCCGTGATCAGAGGCTGTGTCCTGGCAGATGGAGGTGGGTCTGTCGGCCCAGCCCTGCCGGAGAGGCTTAGAGCATCTGGAACTGGGGGCTCTCATCTCACCCCTGGGTCAATAGAGGCACTGGGCTGGCACCATTTACAGATAAAGAAGGCGGCTGCCAGGAGGTGGAAGGGCTGTCCGGGGTCAGACGGCTCGTCCCTGACAGGCTGAGGGCGGGCTCCCTGCTTGTGCTGTTGCTGGTTTTCTTCTGCTGAGAACACGTGCACCGATAAATACGTCTTTGTATCAAAGTTTTTAAGGGAAGAAAATCAGATTGATCAGCTCTAGACTACACCCAAGTGGACTTGGTTTTATGAGAACTCCAACTATGACAATATACTCCTCCCTGAGAAACTGCAGAAGATTTATTTGCATCACCAAGAGGTCCTTACTCACAGAATCCCAGTTCCAGATCCTGGTTGGCAGAAAAAGCCAGAAATGGTTTTCCCATGGATATGAAAAAAGCTCCCCTCTACTTTGAAAATGCAATGAAATTGAGAAAAACGTCTTTATGTACAACTTTTAAGAACCCCATGTCTGGAGGGGGAGGGTATTTCTCAGCCTAAACCAGAGGGAAGGAGAGTCCCAGGCAAAGTCCTCCTCGGCTGACCTGGCCCTTCCCTCGTCTAAATCAGGGCACTCAGCTCCTTTGAGGGGCAGACGTGAGACTCAGTTGCAACGACGCACCAACACTGCTGCCAGGAGAGAGCAGGACTCCACTGCCAGAGCCCTCTCCTCCCCGGAGCGCAGGTGCGTTTCCCCTGAGCTACTGTATCCATCAATTCTGCGACCCCGTTCGCAGGCATCCTCAGGCGCAGCCTGAGGCACCAGCTCCTGGACACACACGGACTGGCCCACCCAGTGTTGGGGGCAAGCGTCCACTCTTCTCTAACAAGAGGCCGAG
This sequence comes from Camelus ferus, assembly GCF_009834535.1. Taxonomy (NCBI): domain Eukaryota; kingdom Metazoa; phylum Chordata; class Mammalia; order Artiodactyla; family Camelidae; genus Camelus; species Camelus ferus. Next base: position 69,473,739 of record NC_045706.1, on the reverse strand, counting down.
AAAACGTGTCGATGCTAAACCTGCCTTCTCCGATTCTGAGCTGGGTTTCGGAGAAAAAGCGCTTTCAAGGGAGGCTGTGAATTTATTCTTTGTCAGCAGTTTAAACAAAAGGGAACCTCTAAAGGGCCACCACCCACAGATCCCCAGATCCTTAATTTTCACATATTCAGAAAGACTCTCCTTTATTAAAAAGAGAGAAAGAAAACAGACAAGCTCAGAATATAGACAAATGAGGGCTAGCTCACTAGAAATGATGAGCTGTCCCACCCTGGACAAGCAGTTTATCAAAGACCTGTCTGCAAGTTTCTGTCCCCGCCATGGCTTTGTGTTCAGCAGGTGCACAGTAAGTGCTTCTGAATGAGCCCCAGAGATAAGCCCCCCTGCCCAGGGGCCCCAGACGGGTAAAATTGAGCCGTACCCGTCATAGCCAACTTGTGGTCTCCAGGGTCCGCTCCCGCCGGGTCCCGGGTCGCTGGAGGAGGACTGGTTGCTGGGCGAACTTCTGAAATGTTGACCAGAATCATTAACAGGGCACTGAGGGATCTGGGGGGTGTCAGCATCTCGGCCTGGCTTGTTTTATAAATATATTCATTTTCACAATGACAAAGGAAAGGGAGAAACACACACTGCAATGTGAAATGGAATAAATCCTGGACAAATAAACGAAGGATGGGCGAGGCCGTGAGATTTCAGGTGGTTTATGGTTGGTGATTTATTGCACGAAAGAGACGTGGCAGGAGCAAGGCCACGCTGTCTAAAGATTTAAAGCGCAGATGCTGAATCGAGTGAAACAGGAGGAACAGCAGTAGAACCCTCCCAAAATACAGAATTATGGAAACATCGCTACTACGTGTTCTGTGAAACTGAATGCAAGGCACGTTTTGGTTCTATATTTAAAACGGATGCAGAGAGAAAACTAAATTTGGCAAAGCATTTATTTTCACACATCTATGGAATGCAAGCTGACTTATTTCAGACACACAGACACAAGGAACACTCGTGAGAACTCGCTTGATGAAGACGTGCTTGCCAAGTTTCCCTTCTGCTATCAGAACCCGTTGCTACAATTTGCTAAATTCTCCATTACTAAGGGAGGTTCTGAGGACCCCTTTCCTTCCCATGCCACTCCTATCACCTGGGCTACCGACTGTAGGCATTTCTCTGAATATGGGAAGCTGATAAACTCAGCAGACCTTTGATAAAGGAGATGCAGAGTCAAGATGCTTTAATGTCAATTTAGGGGGAGGGTGTAGCTCAAATGGTAGAGTGCGTGCTTAGCATGCACGAGCTCCTAGGGCCAATCCTCAGTACCTCCATTAAATAAATGAATGGATGAATGAATGAATGAATGAATGAATAAACCTAATTACCCCACCAAAATAAAAAAGCTAAATTAAAATAAAGATGATTTAATGCCAAATTGAAGTAACACCACTCCTGTGCTCATTTTAAGAATAAACTGGAACAGAGGAAAAGACCGTATATTTTAATCTTATTAACTATTTATTAACACCTATATAGGCTTCCTCTCATGCCAGGCACAGTTCTAAGCAGTTGACACCTGTTGATTGACTCAGGCTTCAAAATGCCCTGTGGAGGTCTCTTTTATTGCCAGGTTTATTTTTCAGATGAGAACACTGGAAGCCAGGGAGTTTCAGATTAGCCGACACAAACTACTATATATAAAAGAGATAAACAACAAGGTCCTGCTAGGAACCTATAATGAAAAAGAATCTGAAAACCAATACATGTATGTACACGTATGACTGAAACATGATGCCGTACACCAGACGTTGACGCTACATTGTAAACTGACTCTGCTTCAATAAAAATTAAAAAAAAAAAAAAGAAAAGAAAAGAAAATTGGAGGCTGAGAGAGGCCCAGTAACAGGACAAGGTGACGATACTAGAAACACCTGCTGACAATCAACATATGACCTCCTAGACCACAGCCTGACCAGACACTCTGAGGAAACGCACGGTGTCTGTACGGCCTGTAAGTTACGTGGAAGCTAACACAGCAGGAGTGTAAGTCAACAACAACAACGCGACAAATTTACTGTTTTGTTCACTTAAAACTACCTGTGCCAATTACTCAGCCCCCAAATTCCCACCACTTCTCACACTAGTGGACTTAGGTTTTATTTTTATTATATTTTTTGGGGATTGAGCTTTGAGTGCATTCTCTCAGGGGGAAAATGTTTAATTTTAAAGGCAACTGACTTTGCTTAAAATCAGAGAGAAAAGCAAAGAAATGCTAATGCTCTTGGGACCTCTTACTACCGAGAGGAGCATGTGAGGAGCTAATCACGGATTTTGCAATTTTGTTTGATTTATCCTCAGAAGTATTTACATTTGTCTAGAGACGCCTGCAGGATGGTTTGTGGGGTCTCTTTCCCAAGATGGTTTGGAGAGCGAGTTGGCAGGAGGGTGGCGGTGGAGAGCGACAGCCACGGCCCTGGGGGGCGGAGTCCGTGGGGAGGACCTGCCATCAGCCATCAGCACCCTCGCTGGGCCAGGAGAGGGGCAGACCCCAGGCACCACAGCATCGGGGGTCTCTGTCCAGACGCCCTGCCTGCCAGGTTGGTCAGAACAAGCTAACTAAGAAATGACGAGGGCCATCGAAGTGCCCCCAACGATCTGAAGTTCTCACTGCAGTTTCCCCAGGGCAGTCCTTGAGGAACCGGCACCAGCGTTACCTCGTGCCGTCGGGCAGCTTCCGGTCGAAGGAGGTGCTGCGGGGGATGGCGGCCTGGTTCTGCGGGAGCAGCGGCTGGCACTGCAGCCGGTCGGGCGTGCCGGGGACCGGGGAGGCCCTGGGCAGCGGCTGCAGGGCGGGCGTGGGCACCCGGTGCCACGTGGTGTTCCTCCGGAAGGGGGTCTTGTACTCGCAGGGAGTGCCCTCGCTGTCGAGTTTGTACTCCACCATGGGGATCCGGCAGAGCTCCGAACACCCTCTGTTGGGCCGAGAGGAGATGGTGAGAAGGGATGCTCAGCGCTGAGGCAGCATCACGGCCCACAGACCCCGATGCAGAGCTGTCTACCCTGAGGCACATCCCTGGTGACCCTGTCTATTTAGCACCCAGCCTGGGTCAGAAGGGTCCAGTCTCAAGCATGTGGCTTCTGGTTAACCAACACATACCATACGGTATCACACCCATACGCTCTGTCTCTGTATGTAGCTTGCCAGCTTCTTGGACAGACCCAGATACGTCGCTAACCAGTTTGCATACATGGAATCACTTGCACGATGCATGGGCAACAAATGAATTTTAATAGATTAAAAATGCCTCATATATAATCTGAACAGGCATTTGAAAAGATGATTACATAATCAAGAATCATGGTCACGTATTACTTTTTTATGAGTCTGAGAAAAGCAAAAAGCGAACTAAGGAAAAGTCACAGTCAAGGGAAGACCTGAGGGTCCACCCTGTACAAGTCACGTGTGGTCTCAGTTACCACGGTCCCTCCTTTAAACCAGCATCATGGCTCCCCGCAAGGTCATCTCCTGAGTGCTCTCCCGTGGGCTCCAGTGATCAGTCAGGGACGTAAGACCCTTTATCCTGAAAAATGTCATTTGAGTCAAGACATCTGTCAAGTTTCCCGCTAATTAAGAGTGCATATAGTACTACTGACTTGAGCAAGGTCAACCTGTGAAGCCAACTGGTGGGAGTCTGGCAAGAACACAGGAAGACGGTGAGTTCCACTTTTGAGTGTTGGGGTAAGTCACCCCAATCCACCACGCTGACGAAGACAGTGCCTCTCCCTAGACATTCCAGAGTCCACAGAAAAACTCTAGCAGTCGCCCTCTGCAAAATCTACATGGGCAAGGTGCCGCGCTGCCATTCTCAAGGTGGTGAAGTAAGAGGTTACACCTCTTTCCAACCTGCTTAGAAATCATAAAGGTGGGATATTACCGTCTACAGCAAAACATCATGAACACCTGCTCTTGTCTTCCATCCCAACCGCTGTTCCCTGCAAGTCACTGGAGGTTCACCTGAACCTCGGGCTTTGGTGTCTCAAAGGCTGCAGTTGCCTGAACAGTACAAGCCAAGTAATCTTGAATGGAGACTCATGGAAGTTAAAGGTCCTGAAGTTACGTTTTGAATGAAAGGAACGTGAGCCTTGAGTCCTAGGGACCAAAGGGCAACTTGCGTTTCCAGTGCTTGCTTGGGTTTCAAGTTTATTGAATTTGTTTTAAAAGGAAGGAGAAAAAGGAAGGCGGATGACTGAGCAGTGTGCTGTCTTTAATTCATGCTCATAGATTGCAGTCCTCAGTAAGATGCTGCAATTTAGCTTCAATCTTGGAAGAAAGCTGTTATATAAATGCATAATCATGACTAATATCTGAGAGATGGCTGACAAAAATGTGTGCAATACATGAAGTCGAGGAATCAGGGTCAAATTATTTCATTTCCAGTCTCTTGCACAAGGTCATATGTGAGTGATCTTTTAATACTAAACATGGCTATTCTTTTGCCCTCATAAAAATCAACTTAAAGAACGGCTTTGTTTTACAATCAAAATGAATTCTGTTATTAAATGACATTTTTATAGCAACTACTCTTACAAACTAGATTTTTGCTTTACTTCTATGACCAAGACATCAGCTGCTATTTGTAATAATGCTAATTGTAACATATCATCAAACCTAGTGAAACTCAGTTCTGCTCCATATGTATGAGGAAGTCCTTGAAGGATACATATGGAAATTCAACCAATTTTTAGGGAAATGGGAAGAGGAATAAAATAAGAATTAAAAATGAGCCTGCAGAGGCCCTCACATTGCAGCATCTACTGGTAAACGGAGCTACACCAGCCCCTGCACACACTCCTCTCTCCCCCTGGGATGGCCCCAGCTCATCTGAGCATCCAACCTGGCGCTGCTGTGAAGGGCACACCTCACACATCTCTGGCTGGCAAGTAAAAGCCAATCAAACCCAAACTGAATGCGAAAAAGACCTAGCACACGAAGACATGCCACAAAAAGTGAGCTGCTCGTCTTGTGTGTAACTGCAACATTTTTGAAGACTTCCGTCTTTTGCTTTCCTGCCTTAGTGCAGAAATTCAGACCTCACTGACACATGTGCTTGGTCTCCATTAAACAGACCAAACTGAGCCAGTGGATATGACCTGCATTTCTAGCTTCTGGGATTGTTTTCACGATGTAGTTGCCAAAAGGAGGCACTCAAGACACTGGATGAGGTGGTGGGGGGAGGTACAGCTCAGTGGTAGAGCACATGCTTAGCATGCTGAGGTCCTGGGTTCAATCCCTAGTCCCTCCTCTAAAATAAATAATAAATAAATAAATAAATAAATAAATAAATAAATAAATAAATAAAAAATTACCTCCTCCCCCAAAAAACCAAAAAATAAATAAAACCAAATATATATATAAAGACATTAGATGGAGGATCCCTTACACGTGGGCATACTGACTCCCTCTTCGCTCAGTGACAAATGAACATGTCATCTGATGCTTCTAATGGACACTCCAGGTAGAGAGCAATACACATCCAGCTTCAGGGTTCAAAATAAATACAATTTTCACCACTGCCTGTCTAGCCAGTAACTTTGCCATGTCTGATCTTTCTCATTTGTATATCCTGGAAGGCAAAACATTCTGTAGACCAAGAAGGGTTAAAAATGCGCTAGGTGGAAACATGACACTACGAGGAGGGGTGGTGCATAGCTCAGGGGTAGAGGGCATGTCTATTGTGCACCAGGTCCTGGGTTCAATTCCCAGCACCTCCATTAAAAATAAATCATGAGAGGGAGGGTATAGTTCAAGTGGTAGAGCGCAAGCTTAGCATACACAGGGTCCTGGATTCAGTCTCCAGTACCTCCTCTAAAAATAAAATAAGTAAAATCTAATTACCACCCCCAAAATAAAAGAATATATTAAAAAATAATGAATACCTAATTACCTCCCCAAAATTTAAAAAAAAAAACCTTTTTTTAAAATTTAAAAAAAAGAAAAAAAGTGACACCACAATATGGTCACAATCACAAGGCATTCCATTAATTGGAGTCCTCAGAGGATCTTGTGTTTTACTGCTTTATTCTGACAAATAATACAAACCAACCCGGCACGGCGGACTCCCTGGGGTGGCTTATTTCTGCACAAGGGACACTCATTAACTTACATCCACACTCATCAGCATTCTTCCCTGCTGCCTAAAGCAGGGTCTCCCACCAGTAGATGTCTAGTCTCCAACTGCTGCCCCTTCCCCGGCTTCTGGGCGAGCTCTGCATCTGTGGGCCCATGACTTCAGGGACACCCAGCAAGGTCGCCGAGATGGCATCCACACACGGACCCCATGCCTTTCAAGTGATGCCTCCAGCTTCCTGGAAAGACCCTCCACTCACCATCAATAAACGGGCACTTGAAAGTAGAATTCGCTGCTGGCTGGGCTGTGGACTCAGTTCTAAAGAAGCACTTTAACCTCAGGCTGCCTGACCATCAGGACCAAGGCTGTTTGAACCCAGCCAAGTGGCAGAGTTTCCTCTACTCACTCCCAGCACGACTCCTCTATGGCAATCACACTGCTCTCCACTGAAGGGAGAAGCGCTGACTCTGGGGTCTAGACCCAGACCTGCCGATGGGTAGTTCAGAAATGGGATCATCTCTTTGGACCCAAGTATCTCCTCCTGCAAGTGGAAGAGTAACAGCGTAGCCTGTGTCGGATTAAATTCTACAAAGTATATAAGCTTCCCGAAGTGACAGCTTCAAAGAAACTAGTTACAAACTGATAACATTACTTAAATAAATCTTTTCGCTTCTATAAAAGAGAGGAAACCAAAATAAAACAGCAAAAGACCTATGTATTTTCATGAAAGCTCTTTCTAGATAATACATATTTATAGAACTCTGGAACTGTAAGGTTTAACAGTAACAATCATAACTGCAGACAATCAGAGCTGTGAAATTTCCTGTGTCCATTTACCTATAAACAATATGCCATTATCTTCTTATTTTATTCTTTCATCTTATATCAAAGTGGGACCCACGACTTTGTGCTACTTTAAAGGGGGAAAAGCCCTAGGGATAATGAATAGGGACAAAGACTGTTGAAGAGTAGTCAAAACAAATCAAAAACAAAAACTAAACCAAAACAAACAGACAAACAAAAAAACCCCAGAAAACCTAAAACTGAGAAAGTTTAAAGGAATGAGATGTATTCTTACCAAAAAAAAAAAAAAAAAAAAAAAAAAGGAACAAATTAGCAGGACCTTCAGCCACAGCTTAATCATGTAATTATAACTCGTATTTGCTCTCAAATTGCCTATTGGTTTTACTTGGCTTAGCTGCATCACAGCGAAACTTTAACTGAACCCACTAATCTAATGAAAAGCCTTCTGATGTACTGCAACGCTATCCTTTACTTCTAATTCACACTTACCTGGTACAGCACTTGACAGGTTTCAACAGACAGGACATCATTTCAATTTCACAAAAATGTTGGAGGCAATACAAAGGAAACCTCCAACGATTTTCAGAAGAAGACTCAGAGAAGTTGGAAAGGTGAGGCTGCTTATCGGGGACAGGTTCACCCTGACCATCAGGACCAAGTCTGCTTGAGCCCAGCCAAGCGGCAGTTTTCTGAATCCTAGCTCTGTACTCTTTCCAGAACCCTTGGCCGGGACCTTAGAAAAGTACCAAAGAACAGCTGATGTGGCCCAATCATGTCACAGTTTCCAACAGGAGCTAAAAGAATCTTTGGAAGCATAGGCAGATAGATTCCCCTCAAATGAACGAACTACCTGCTTCTTTCATATTATGCACTTTGTAAAAGAGCCGTTTTACAGCCCTAGGGATTGAAGTAATCACCGATATTTTAATCGTTTTAACGTCTGTTATGCTAATAGACTGCTAATGGCTAAAAGACTCTTTCCAAATTATCCAACAAGGTGACAGGGGTAATTGATGCTCATTCACTTGAATCACCAACTCTTTCTTTCTGTTGTAGAAAAAATCAAAAGCTCCCAACAGGGAGATAACCACTGAGGATAACTTCCTGTGAAGGTTAGGGCAGCCTCATACATGAAATAGGCATGAAATGAAATAGTAATTAACTTTTCTACCAATTTCCTTAATTTACAGACAGAAGAGGAGAGACATCTCGACTGCAGATAGCAAGACACACCCAGACCATAAACTCACTTGAGCAAGCCCTTTGAATAAAGGTCCTGGATCGAAAAGGTTGAAAGGCGTCATATGACACAGGAGGTGAGGCTGTCTGGTGCTGAATAATTCATCAGCTTCCCTGCTCTCCTTCTGACCAGATGCAGGGACCACTAAACTAACAGAGCATGAGACCTCAAACAGGGCAGGGAAAGTTCTTCATGCAGTCAACCACTTCGTTTTCTTTCTTTTCCCTTAGGAAGCTTGCTGAGGAATAACATTCTATTGTGTTATGTACATCACAGTTGAACAGAAGATTCTCAAGAGCTAACTTGATGCCTGATTTTTTCTGTTGCTGTTGCTTTTTTTGGTGGGGGGGAGGTAATTAGGTTTATTTATTTATTTAGTAATGTTAATGGAGGTACTGGGGATTGAACCCAGGGCCCTGTGCATGTTAAGCATGCGCTCTACCCCTGAGCTATTTCTCATCCGCCTCATGTCTGATCTTTGATGAACATGTTTCCGTGAAACAGAGTACCCACTGGTTGGCTATCGTCACAGCCCGGTGTAACCTGTCCATCATGAGACAGCTATCTGCCTAACTAACAGAGAACTCTGGCTTCACCATTCCCTTTCGTATTTCAGTCACTGTGTCAATGTATCACATTTCAAGTGGCCAAAAAAAAGGGTCGTAGGCACTAAGGTGCAGATTATTCACTGGAGTGGGTGAGAGTGTTTTTAGCGACGGGATGCTTATTTTTAAGTAATAAGCTGTAGGTCTAGTTTGAGAAACCCATTTTTAAATAGCAAAAATGGGGGGAAGGGTAGAGCTCAGTGGTAGAGTGCACGCTTAGCGTGCACAAGGTCCTGAGTTCAATCTCCAACACCTCCATTAAATAAAAATAAAAATAAAAATTACTTTCCCCACCAAAAAAAAAGCAAAAAATATAATAAAATTTAAAATAGCAAAAATATAACTGCGAAGGACTGCATTCAGAATGCCACACAGACAAAAAGGAGTCAGGTTACTCTGAGAACCCTGACTTTTGTATTTTCTTCACAGTTCACATAAAAATTCATTACCGGAGGTCCCATGAGACAATACCAAATATAACTAATTTTCCTTTCCATACAAATAAATTGGAATCCTAATCTAAAGCCTCACTTTAAACCCAGATTTCAACTCACTATTCATCTATCTGTCGATCCATCCATTCATCCATCCATCCACCAACTGCTAATCTGACAAAACTGAGTTTTCCTTCCTGTTTCTATTCCCATGTCCCCCTCTGCATACTTCAGGGACGGTCAGGCAACAGGCAGCAAGACAGAAGGCAAGAATGTATCGCTTCCATTTTACAGGATGGTCAGAGAACAACAATTTAGATTCATGACGACATGAGATCGTTTCCACTGTTTTGTATTACATAGAACAGTATGTCTAGGAGAGTGTGTCAACAAAGTATGAGAAATCACACAAGACAGATGCACCACAGTAAGGAATTTCATTTCCATTTTTATTGGACGCATTTCCGAAATCACTCACACTGTACAACAACTCGTGCATAATTCTGATGAGCTGTTATTTCCTTTATATTAGCCTTGTAAGTTGATGTGCTTTAAAAATGACATTGATAGGATGTCAGTGACCTTTGAAGGCTAGGGACTGAGGCCACACCACGCCTTGCACGAAACCAAGGAATGCTTAATGAAGCCTCCTCTAAACGCTTCTCCATCTTTGCCGCAGAGACCATCTGGCTTGGGAAATAGCCTCGCTCCCTTTCAAACCTCATTTCCATCTGAAGAGTGCTATTCCCTCACTGCTTCTTGCTACTCATCCCCAGTCTACAGAAATCCATTCCTGGACCCAATCCCAGCACGTGATCACTTAATAAGCATTCCCAAAGGGAACCTCCCTGGTGTGACGTTCTCTGGAACTCCACGAGGAAAATAAAAAATGGCCCTGCCTTCCTTTCAAGCTGTGGGATGGCTGAATTATCACCACCCCGAGGCCAGAGAATGGGACTTCAAAACGCGGGGTGCCTTTTGATTCGACATAAATACTCTCTCAGCGAAAGACTGCGTTTACTCCAGCAGCTTCTGAGTCATAAGCCAACACCCCCCGACCTGTGGACAACCAGGAGTGAGTCTGTTCTCACTACAGGCCTCCCCCATTGCGGACAGGTGCAGACGGGCTCCGACGACAATGCTTTCTCCTTGATCTCCTGCAGGACAAAACTCGAAACTGATGAATGGCAAAAAAGATCCATGCATTCTTTGCTCTATTCTTCACCATGTCATGAAGACTGAGAATACCTGGCAATTCATTCACTGGCCATTCTTTATGACTCTTACATTAAAGACAACTTTGAAGAAAAAAATTACACACACACGTCCATTTAAATCAATGGATTCTTTTGGCCCCCTCCATGACAGGCAGTTAAGAGCCAGTTTGTGAATGATGGGGTAATTTCCCAGGGCACAAATCAAACCTGCAGTTTTACCCTGAGAGTCGCCTTTGTATATTTTGCTGTCGGAGTCGTGGTACTTTGCTGAGAAGGTGTGTGCTTTAATTTTCAACATGAGTGGAGAGCTACTCATTTCCTCTTAGACATCCTCCCCTACAGTTTCTTTAAAAACGAATCTAATAATGCAGAAGGCTAAATTTGCCTACAGCGTGAATGAAATGGAAAATGACGTTTCATACTTAACATCGCAGACTAAGGTAAGGGACTGTCCCTGCAAGGATGACTTCCTGTTACGCGAGGCTGTCTGACAACAGCCAGTACTTTTATCAGGCCGCCCAGAGAGCCACAGGCGTAACACGAATCCAAAATGAGCAAAAATACAGATTTGCAAATTTACAAATTCAAAGTCACAGAAAATTGGAAGACTGAATTGGAAGACTCTGAAATGACAGGCTCAGGACCTTTGTGGATTACAGAAAGGTCGTGGGTAGGCATGCCAATTTTGGAATGTTACTACTGGGCAAATAGCTAATTCTCATTCTGGCTAAGGTTAAATTCCAGGAGACAGTTATTCCAGATTAATCCAGGAGAAAATTCCGGATCTTTTCAGGGAATGGTATTAGTGATGAGATTCTGAGGAAATACAGGCAAAATCTCCAAATATGTTGAATAGCTTCAGTAAGAGAATTTGCTTTAAAACAAAGAATTAGTGTGTTGTGTAGACCAAAGCAGATAACATGTCCTTGGATCAAAAAACAATAGGTGGAACTTTGAAATAATACTTTTTGTTTGTTTATCTACTTGAGCTGAAAACCAATTCAGCATTTCTTAGGAAAGTCTATTTTTCTAAATCATATGTTTTAAATACCAAATATAATGATAACTTTAACATTTTTATTAACCAGATCTCCTGAATGCTTAAAAAAAGTCTTACTGAGCAACAGCAGACTGAAACTAAAAATAAAAGAGAAATGCTGTTTTTGAACCCAAAGGGAGAACATGGTACCGGTTTTGTCTAAATCTATAGAAGTAACCAACCTCTAAGACAGATGAAAAGCCTCGACTCCCTACCATGAAATTTACAAATCTGTAACTCTAGCAAATGAAGACAGAAATCTTCCCATATGGGAAAAACTTCTAATAGCTGGCTTAAATTTTATTTTAAAAGACTTTCATTTCCAAATACTTCAGCTTCAAGGGCTGAACGATTTCCTTTCTGCTACTTCCAAGTTGCATTTTTAATAAAACAGTTTTGGTCTCTGATTTCTTCCTCCTCATACCACTGGGTGATTTATGGGACTCCTGAGGAGCAAATGGATTTAACGGGACAGAATCCAGCATGGCAACAAAAGATGGCTTATATTTCCGGGACATGCGACTGCTACTCTCAAGAGGAATATCAGCTCGTTGACCTTTATTTTGTAAACCTCTTGGGCAAAAAACCTAATTGGGCAAATCGCTATTAGGAAACAAGACCATAGAAAGTCAAGCCGGGAGCAAATGGAAAGGTAACCAACAGAAATACACTGTGGCAAAATCGCACACGTTAACCAAAGAGGAAGGTGGTGTGTCGCTGGTTTGTCTTCTAAGAAAAATGTCATGGTTTAGAGCTGATCCACCCAATATGGCAGCTACTAGCCGGCTTGGGGCTGATGACATCTTCATTCATTCCTTACAAGGAAATATCCATTTCCTCAGCGTCACTCATCACATTTCAAGTGTGTGCGAGTCACACGCGGCTGGTGGCTCCTGTTTTGGATGGCACAGATACAGAACACGTCGATGGAGGAAGTGCCATCAGGACAGGTTTAGGAGATGCAGAGAGGAGAACGAACTGAGCTCAGTGACTGCAGAAAGAAGGTCAGAACGTGGGCACCGTAATCTTGCTATCTCTGAGTGTGAATTTCCCATAGAGCCCCAAATTCAAATCAGTATCTGAAAGTTCTACTTTATTATTTTTTTTTAACTAAAATGAGTGGGGTGATGGTTCTGGCAGAGGGTGCTACGTGTTTTACATACATCATCTTATTTCATCTTGATAAAGCGGTATGAGGTAGGCAGTACTGCAACCCCCACCTTGCAGAATATTCAACGAGGCGTAGAAAGAGCAGGGGGCCTGCCCATGATCACACGTCTAATGCCTGGATTCCAAGCAAACTCTACCCCTCCTCCCAAGCCAGAGCTCTCGGGCAGCTGGTAGGCGCTTCATCTGAGATGTGGGCAGAGGGAGTGCTGTCCAGTTGGCACTCCCGACACTGCCGTACAAGGTGAATGGCTTGTTCTTAGCGTTCTCTCTCCTTTTGGCCTAATGTTTCCTTTCCTTTTCTTTTAATAACTTCTTTTCCTTTTATTTTATTTTTTTGGTGTTTTTTTTTGGGGGGGGGGAGAGGTTAAGTAGATTTATTTATTTATTTTTATTGTTTATTTATTTACTGGAGGGACTGGGGATTGAACCCAGGACCTCGCGCATGCTAAGCACGCGTTCCACCACTGAGCTATGCCCTCCCCACCTGACCCCTGGTATTTTCTTGATGTTGAACATCATTACTGTCTATTAACAATGGAACGGGCGACACTTTCCAGTCTATCCTTGCCCCTCCCCGCCATCTACCCACCTCTGAGCTTTCTAAGTCCAGGCACCTCTTTCCCCATGTTACTCGCAACAGCTCATGAGGATGCCCTGGACCAGCTGGACCAGAAGGGAGTGGTCACCAAACAGAGTGTATCTGATGCCCCAATAATCCTGCACACACATGGGTACTGTTCTCTTAACCCGCTAATCAGTGAGTTCCACGTCCCAGCAAATTGCTTAGGAAATGACAGTTTATCATCAGTTACACACTAATGACGTCTTCAAAGCTCTGTTAAGTTGCACTAACAGTTCACGTCCAGACACCTCTGGTTGAAGATGCCTTTGACCACATTTTCTGCAGCCCTGGCAGGAGCAGGCAGACCAGCACCTGAGACAGTGGCCACCAAGGGCGAGCCGTGGTGGGAGCCTCCCGAGCTTACCTCCGGGGTGAGCCGTCGTCGTGGGGCTGGATGATGACCACCTTCACGGTCACGGACGTCCGGAGAAGGTCGATCATCTGCTCGTGGGTCAGCGTGGCCACAGCCACTTTGCAGATCTCCACGAGGCGGCTCCCCTGGCGAAGGCCGGCCTTCCATGCAAAACCAAAAGGTTCCACATCTGCAACAATTCCTTCGAAGTTCACGTGGAAGCCAAGCTGGCCCAGCCCATTCCTCCTCAGGGTCATTTCCACGGTCTCGCAGCCTCGGGTCACGATCTGAGGAGGGAGGAGGCGGTCAGAGGTGCTGCTGTGGGGGGCACCCTGGCCACTGTGCTCACCCCTCCCCCAGGATCACAGCCCTGCCCCCCGGGGCCGCCCAGTGACATGACAGTGACACATTTCAACCCAGACTTCACCACAATTTGCCTGTGGCATCAGGTGCAAAGAAAATAAAAGGAAAAGGATGGTTTCAGTCTTCAAAGGCAAACCTGGTAACAGGTGTCCTGCTTTTTCTTAGAAGCCACTGACCCAGAGCCCACGGGCTTAGGACAAGCTCTGATAATCCCTCCTCTCCTTTCTATGCCAACTGACTTGGCTCTTACACATGGAAATTCCATTGCTCCAGATGGACTGCAGCAACTGACAAAACGCAGACTCTTACCCATCGAGCAATGAAACCTATTAGACAATTTGATTCAACTTAAAGAATGGCCCAAAGCACTTCCAAGCTCACCGTGAGGGACCAGCTCCCTGCGTGGGCAGCAGCGGGAGGTCAGAATGTTAGGGTAACTGTAAGAATCCCTGTGCCCCGGCCCTGGGGACAGCCTGCTCTATCTTCCAGGACCTCTTCCCTGGATACTGGCTGCCCTGGCTTGCCTGGGTGTAAGGACCAGTCAGATCAAACACGTGCCAGTCGGCCAGCCAGCGTCCTTGGCATCTGTGGACAAGGGCAGCAGGCAGCATCTCACTCCTGAAGGCAAGCACCCCACTCGGTGAACTAAACCCCCGATCATTAGTTAGCACCACCCTCAAAAGTGCTTACTGAGACTAGCTGACGTGCACTGAAAGAAAGACATGGGCTCCCTGAATATCACTGGATAACCAGGCATCACTCATTTGTGGGAAATTTAAAGCCGGGAGGTATCAAACCCGCACCCTGCAAAGCACAAAGCTAATGCATAAAGTTTCAGTTTAATAAACGCTCCGTTTCCATGAAACATGCTCGGAATACACGGGTTCCTACTTAATAAGACCTATGACTGTAAGTACAGCTGTGGGACCGGGGCAGGTTTGGTGTATCACCCACGTGGCTGGGGTTTCCATGGTTACTGCCGCGGTGCACACATTGCCAATCAGTTTCTCGCAGACACACGAGAGAGTCCCGGGGCTTAGAAAAATGGGGAAAGGGACTGCTGGTCTTAGAGGTGAAGTTCTGAAAAATCGAAGCTTCCCCAATTATGAACTGAACTCATTTAAAACTGCTGAAAAAGTACTCTGGCAACACACACAACCTGAACTGATCTTCCCTTCCCTTCGTTATCAGCTTTGTTTCAACTAAGCTCTCCTACCAAAGACTGCACGTACGACACGTGCCCTGCCTTCTTTCAGACATTAATGTGACTTTCAGTTGAAATTTAACATTTGTACATCAGGTTGAAGAGTGAACGGTCCAGCTTTCTCTGAGTCTGTTCTGTCTCCTCCCCTTATATTTTCCAACGAACTGCCACAT
The DNA here is from genome assembly GCF_009834535.1 of Camelus ferus. Lineage (NCBI taxonomy): Eukaryota > Metazoa > Chordata > Mammalia > Artiodactyla > Camelidae > Camelus > Camelus ferus. Next base: position 69,458,403 of record NC_045706.1, on the reverse strand, counting down.
CCTCTGCTTTCGGCTTTTCAGGATTTCTTTATCCTTTCTCTTGCTTCTTTTTTTTTTTGGGGGTGGGGGGGTGATTAGATTTATTTATTTATCTATTTATTTAAATGGAGGGACTGGGCATTGAACCCAGGATCTTGTGCATGCTAGGCATGCCCTCTACCACTGAGCTAAACCCTCCCCATTGTTCCTTGCTTAACATGTGCAAAGGCTGAAGGATCATGCTCTCCATTTACTTGGAGCTGCTCACGTCATTGCATGGACACAACCATCACATGAATATGGTTCCCTCCTCTCCAGGTACCCGAGACTGGATACATAATTTGCAGGGTCTGGTGTAAAACAGAAATGCAGGGCCTCTAGGTCAAAATTTATTTAGAATTTCAGGGTGGGGGGAGGGATAAATTAGGAGTTTGGGTTTTGCAGATAATAACTACTATATATAAAAGAGATAAGCAACAAGGACCTACTGCACAGCACAGGGAACTATATTCAGCACCTTGTAATAACCTATAATGAAAAAGACGACGAAAAAGAATATGCACATATAACTGTATGCCTGAATCACTATGCTGTACACTAGAAACTAACACAACATTGTGAATTAACTATACTTCTATTAAAAAAATCAGAATTTCAAGACGGCGAGAGCAGGGCCTTCAACCAAGCCTGGGTTCTTCTGAGAGCGACCGGCCCCGCCTGCCCATTTAGGCGTGAGCTCTCATTCCCTACATGTGTCTTTACTTGCACCACAGACAGCTGTGACTTGACTGTCCACCACTATAAACGGCGCAGCGTTTACCATCTGCAAGTAGCATCCAGTCCCAGTATCTTTACGATGACTCAAGCATCCCCTTCCTCTCCATTTCTGTTGCTACCACCCAGTACCAACCTTACGTTCTAGCCCCTCAACGTCTTTGGATTGGTTTGTTCCTAAATATCTCCTGTTGCAAGTCCTCCAAGACCCAGAGTATCTTTCCTTGAATAAACTCCAAGGGGGAAGGGTATAGCTCAGTGGCAGAGTGCATGCCTAGCATGCCTGAGGTCCTGGGTTCAATCCCCAGCACCTCCACTGAAAAATCAAATAAATAAATAAATAAATCTAATTACCTAACCCTCTGCAAAAAAAACCTTTTTTTTAATTAAAAAATAAAGTAAATTCCAGACATCGGGCACCTTAGTCACATGAGCAATACAGTCACTTTTCTAAGAAAACGGTAGAATGGAACCCACAGGATAGTGAATGTGTAAGAACCTATGAGATGTGCATTTTTTTCTCTTTTCTTTTCTTTCTTTCTTTTTTTTGGTGGGGGAGGTAATTAGGTTTACTTACTTATTTATTCTCAGAGGAAAGTACCGGGGACTGAACCCAGGACCGCGTGCATGCTAAGCATGCGCAGTACCACTTGAGCTACACCCTCCCCCTGAGATGTGCATTTTGGTGGCTGGTGAAGGGGCATTCACTGGAGTTGGAGTTTCAGGAGCACAGATCATGATGACTCAGTGAATCTCCTTAAAGAAAAGTATTTGCAACATTACTGAAAGCACAATGTGTCTTGAGACTCACACGGAAAACTCAATTCTCCAGATACACAAACGAATCATGTATTTAATCATCACATGCAGGTTTGTGAACATACACCCTACGATCCTGCTGAATACGCTGAAGGCTCTTCTTGCAAACAGTGTCTGCAAATAATGACGTTATTTCTCCAAGGCTGGCTGACACCGACTTGACCGCACTGTCTCCTCCGTGAGGTCTGGAGTGACAGAAGATTTATATTTGGTGGGAGGGAAGCGGGCAGGGAATGGGTATAATTTCTCCTTTTTTCATGATTTTAATTGACTAAATCTTTTCTAATTAACGAAAGATACAGTCCGTTGGGGGAAGATTTACACATGAAAAATTCTTTTGCCAAAGCACGTTTTGCTCTTACGTTTGATTTATTCTTATAATTCTATTGTATATACTCAGACTAATGTCTACATCTTCCTTTGTTAAAACATGAAGTAGAAATACAACTGCTATCTGTACTGAAAATAACCATCTCTCTTATGACTTTTTTTTTTTTTTGGTCTTTCTAACTTAATAGGTAATTCTATAAAACCTCTGTAAGAAACTGCAGCTACAAGATGAATAATATATTTAATCTGGCAGACTAAACAAAAATACCTACTGTATAAACATGCACAGAATGGAGGCTGCAAAGAGGACTTAGTCTGACTGTTCGTATGGTCAGCAGTGACTCTGTGCCTATTAATTTCCCTCTAGGAAGGGACCGTCATGTCACTCTCTGCAGACAGACGTAATATTGAGTCAATTCTCTTGTCGTTCCTTTAAACCCTATAAAAATATGTCCTGATGTTCCCTTCTGAAAAATGCCTTCCCTCTTCCTTTCCAGGCAATTTGTAACAGGTGCTTCTCCACCATTCATGGATTCTGCAACAGCTCAAAAGGACACAGCATTTAATACCCAAGTTCAGACTCCCAGACACAGGAAACAAACTATGGTTACCATAGGGGAAAGGGGAGGGGAGGGATAAATTAGGGGTTGGGGATTAACAGACACACATTACTAGACATAAAATAGATAAACAACAAGGACCTACGTATATAGGACAGGGAACGATATTCAATTTCTTGTAATAACCCATAATGGAAAAGAACATATATATGTATCTACATGTATAACTGAATCACTTTGCTGTACACCTGAAACTAACAGTGCGTATCAACTACACTTCAATAAAAATTTTTAGAAAATAAAAACATTAAAAATAAAACCCAATTCTATCCATAAGAAAGTCATTCATTCCCTAGGTGCCATCACCAGCAAGGAATTTCCACAGTGGAAGTGATCGTGAATCTGGGATTGAAGACTTAAGGATGACGGGAAAAATGAAACGGATACTTACTCCCAACCGCTGAACAACCTCCCGCATGTCTTCCGCACAGTTATCCACCGAGGACAGGAGGATGCATTCTCCTCGTTCGTAAAACACTTTGATACTCATTAATCCAGATGTCCATCCGATGACATCCCTGCAGGAGCAGTTAAAGACCACATTCTTGGAATCCTTCTCGATCAACATTACGAACTCATTGGAAATCCCAAGGAGACATTCGATGTCGGCGGACTGGCCGAAGTCCCGCGCTATGACGTGCCACATGATCGCTCCGATGCTGAACAGGTGGGCATCCTTCCTGGGCTTGACCTTCTCCTTTTTCTTGGCCCCCAGGGTGATGAAGCTGAACTTCACAGAGGTATCCACGGTGGCGGTGGTGACAAAGTTCTCCGCCAGATCTTTCAAGTACTCCTGCCTCGTTCGCGTGGCCATGGCTCGAAACTTTTCAGATTTGTGGGCTGCATTCTCTGCATTGATGACTTTGGCTAAGAGGAAGTCCCGAAATACCGCTGACTTTGGAAAAGTAACGCCTTTGGGAATTGGTGGACCAAACGGGGGCACATCTTTTGATCTGGAAACGCCAACACTGAGGAAGGAAAAGGAGACACAAGATGAACTGTGACACTGTGATGGTCACCTTCAGAAAGGTGACATATTCCCGTGTGTTTAATTGAAGTCATCCATTTGGTAGCTTCTTGTTAACCTAATTTCTGGATACCAGAGGGTTTTTGTTTGTTTGTTTTTAGGCAAAATTTTTCAAACTTAGTAGACGGGAGGTTTTATGGGCTCAGTTGTGGCCACTTGAAGTTTGTAGGTTGAAGCCCTAAACCCCAGTACCCAGGAATGTGACTGTGTTTGTAGATAAGAACTTGAAAGGGATGATGAAGTCAAAATGAGGTCATGAGAGTGGCCCCTAATCCAATCCCACTGGTGTGTTTACACGAGGAAGCCTGGACACAGAGAGACACCAAGGACGCACACACACAGAGGAGGGACCATGTAAGGACACGGCAGGAAGGCGACCGTCTGCAAGCCAGAAAGAGAGAGAGAGAACTCAGGAAAAACCCAACCTGCAAACAGCTGGATCTTGGACTCCAGGCTCCAGAACTGCGAGAGACAAATGTCTGTTCCTTAAATGACCAGGTCTGTGGTACGTGTCATGGCCGTGTGAGCTAAGATAGGGGCTAATGGGTCCGAAGCCAGGCTGATGCTCTAACGCTGTGGCTGGTCCCCGCTGACAGAGTGACACTCCCGACAGGAGCAAGGTTGGCCCCACTGGCTGCTGCAGCCTCACTGGCCCTGGACACAGTGATCACACTTACGGGGCCAATATTTTTGAGCGTCATTTTTTTTCTTTTTTAAGGAAATGCTCACTTGATTGATCACATTTTGAACAACTAAATGAAGACTTGATGGATGTAGTTTTAAGAGATTCCAGGGACTGAAAGGATCAAATGTATCGTGACAAATACCAAGCATCTCAACATGGCAAAACCAACCACCTCGCCTATATCAGACATCAGCTTTGGTTGTCTCACATCCTTTTTGGAATAAGAGTAAACGAATGAATGAACAAATGAAGGACTAGAGTGAGTGAGTGAACGAGTCCCCCGGTGTCTCCTCCCTAGTTACCGAGTAGCCTCTGTACCAAGAATGTGAACCAACCCCACACCTGCCCAGGTGGGTATCTTCAGTGTTGGGATAAACAGAGGAAAAAATTGATGCTTTGTTTTTGCCACTGTAGAAAATCCGGAAAGAGGTGACTTGAGGAAGGAGAACTTTCAGTCCAACTGGTTCTGTTAGGCATGAATTCCTTTTCTGGGATGTGGCTGGTTCGACTAAAAAGGTGGCAGTCCCCGGGGCCTCTCAGCTTCACTGTGACCTGCATACTCTCCAGCAGAGTTCACTGCTTCCGGGGAAACAAGCTACTGGATGTAAGACGGTCTGGGTGGGGCCTTAGCTGGTGTGAAAGGGGAGGGAAGGACTGCCTCACTTTGGGACAGGTGACCGAGTGCACTCACGTATGGTAGTTAAGGCACTAAATTGGGGAGGACATGGGGGACAGGACTCATGTCTTCCAAGGTCCTAGCAGAGGTCCAAGTGGCTTAGGGGCTGACGTCATACTGGACCAGTCTTTCCCTTCCTTGCATCCTTAGGATGAACGCTCTAGATCGGGTAGGGATTATTAACTCCTGGAGAGTTGTCTCTGAGCTCCCTGTCTGGACTGTGGTTAGGCTAGCCGCACCTGCTGCCTCTCCTCTGGACAGATCAACAGCTCGAGTGACCTCTCTGCCCTCTGGACCCTGCTGTCCCCACGCTGGCCACCATCCTAAACTCCAGTGATTGCCTGTGCCATGTGTGGTTTTCTCCTCCAGCGATGGGCGCAGATTCCTGGAAGTGTTCTACCCACAGGATGCTGAAGAGGGCAAACCCCACTTAGCACCTTGCGGGGTTACTTTTTGCACTTAGCTCTGTGGATCTCAGCTGCTGTCTGACTACAGCTTGCATGCTGTCTGACTTCAGCCAAGGCATCAGGGCAAACTTTGTATCAAAATATGTTCAAGACGGCTCTCGCTGGAGAGCTCTGTAGTGAGCAGAGAGAGACATCTGCTTTTGTCCCAAATTATTAACTCGGGGATCTGAATGGACATGCACGCTACAGTACACGGTACAGGCTGCCACCCTATGCATCTCAGATCAAATCTGCACATGCTTCAAATTGGCAGCTCTAGGGTCCTGTGTGTTTCTAAGATCTTGGCTGAGAAGAAACATCTCACCACCATGATGCATACACTCCTTTCGGGGAAGACCTGGGAGGGCCTGAGTGGCCTCACCTGCCTCCGAGGCTGCTGCCCATTAAGCAGCGGTTCTGGCAGGGGCTGGATGAGGTCTTCAAAAGTGAGGACACGTGTGACCTACAATTGTGAACTGCTGGGAATTTCGCTCTTTCAAAATGGGAAGAAGGTCATCATTTCTTACAAAAAGTACCTGAGGGAGGGGGTGGAGGAAAAGGATGATTGTGGGGTTAGAAATAATCATTGGAAAACAAAGCTATTTCGGGAAGAGACGTCCTGTTGAAGCAGCTCTGGGAGCGTGAGGTGCCGGGGGCTGCTGACTCACCTGTAGCACACGTTGTCGGTGCACGGATTGTGCGCCTTGACGATGACGAAGACGTGCTGAAAATGGGACCGGACGCTCTTTGGAGTGAAAGGAAGTGCCCCGGGCTCCTGGAAGATGATGGTCACGATGTCATTCCCTATGTGCCTCTTCCTCAGGAGCTGCGGGGAAGAAAGCGAGCGTACACAGTTACAGAGAAGGTCTTCTGTGAACGTAAGAGCTGTACTAGAGACACAATTCACTCAGCTTTCGGTTTAGAGGAGTTTTTTTTTTTTTAAAGAAAACCAGAGTTGCTTTTTGGAAGCAAGGCGTCCTCAACGTGGCTGCGTCCGAAGACCCACGGAGATAAAAGCCGGCGTTCAACTCTTCCACTTAATTCAACCCGTGTTCTCGCTCCTTTTCGGCTTTGTCTTTTTAACCCCGAAATAATAGCACGTTAGAGCCGAAATCACTTTAAGGAATTCTGCAGTTTAAGCCCTTTAACTTAAAAGGAGGAGGCAGCACAGCGCCCAAGGGGAGGGAGGGTTAGTGACACCAGTGCGTCCGGCGGCTTAATTGTGTCTGTGCCCCCACAGGCACGTGCGTGTCTGCGAGGGAAACACAGAAGCCTGTGATTCTGGTGGCAGTAGATTCAAACTAATTACCTGAAATCTAGCCTTTGACATGTATTTCGGAGACACAGAATTCCACCAGATGAACAGACGGAAAACTTAATAAATTACAAACGTGGCCGGAGAGAAGGAACCCCAGAGCGGCAACATGTTAGCACCTTTACTTCCGATGTTCCTTCTGCCAAGAATGCCCCCTTCACCCCAAGTCTCTCCTAGACAACTCAGGCCTCTGATTAGCTATCCCCGGGCCGGGAAGGAACCCCCCTGGTGAGCCTGCTCGGGCCCTGCACCCACACACCCAGGCCCGTTGCTATGACAACAGATGTGGTACCCTATTCTAATTGTTGGTTTCTTTCTCCTGCATCACATCTTCATCGTCAGGATGGCAGGAGACGTGTCTGATTGATTTTGGTTTCCGAGTTTCTAATGGCCTGCCCAGGACTCAGCAGACACCCAGGAGACATTTGCTCAAGGAATAAACAAGTGACACAAATACACAATCACAGCCACGTCATACCGCGCGATGAAACCGCGACCATCTCTGAGCGCCGGGAAGTCCACACACATAGCACTTCCGCGTGTAAAGCCCCCCAGCATCTGTGCTCACAAAGTCTGTGGTCGTCAGCTTAGATACTGCAATCCTTACGTGAGCGGGTGACGTCACTGCAGGAATGGGATCATCCCAGGCAGTAAATCCCTCTTTACAGCCATAATAAAGACAATGAGCTTGCCCTTACATTTATTTGGCACCCACATAGTTCGCTATAAAGAGCAGTAAGTTCAACTCTTAAAAACCTTTTAAACTCAGATACAAAAAGGATTTCGTTGCTAGGCCCCTGACTCGTGATTTTGCATGATTAAAAAGGCCTGGAAAAGGGGGGTGAAACATCCATTCTTCCAGGGTTCACTACGTACCAGTTAAATCCCTGATTCATATGTTGGAAAATTCCTCTTTGAATCCCCATGGTTAAAGTTATAAACACCCCAAAATCATTTTCCTGCCTGAGTGCAGTTTTGAAAGATATGGTAATATACCTTAAGGAGCCATCTGGAGTTTTAAAAATGTTTGCTGGATATTTAAGTAAAAGGTGACATTTCGGATCTATGTCAGCAGCAAACTAGTCATAGTTGCACGGTGTTATTATTTACCCGCACTCTGGTGGACACAGATGTTCACTCCAGCAAATGTTTCATGTAAAGAGAGCGAGGCAAGGAGATGTATCTAAAACAAGCATCGACAGACACGCTGAAAACTCTACGAAGCTAAGATGCCCTTCCCTCGTCCCCCCAATAACGGAGACACGGGAGTCACACGTCCTGCAACAGGACAAGGGAAATTCAGGAACAAATAAATGAAAAGTTAAAAAAAGAAAAACTAAAATGCCTAACAACACAATAGCTTATACCGTACTTTCCTCAGCATCCTTGAAACCTAGGCATTCTCAGACTGGCGCGCAGGAAGATAGAGCTCACGGTGGCCAAGGCCACGCGGGGAGTTCTGTGGCTCCTCCTTCCTGGGTGACCACGGGGTCCACTTCCCACGGGCCCCAACTCAGTTAAGCACGCAGGGCAGCCTGGCCTCGGGAGGCAGCACAGAGTGGATGGGGCTCCCACCCACTTCTCTCCCTCCTGAAGGGAGATGCTGGGTGCAGGTTTCTACTTCACCACAGGAATATTTAAAGCAGCAGTTAAGGACAACTTTAAGGCTGGTTACTTTGACAACCTGCCGGCTAGCTTTTTTTTTTTTTTCCCCCCGCTTTGTAAAACTGGCTACGCAAGTTTTTCAGATACAAAGTGCATGGTTACAAAATGCACTCTGTAGACAAAATAAACTATGTGTGTGTGGGAGGGGAGCGAGGAGATTCATTAAGAAGATAAAACCTAAATCTCTTTGCGGAAGATAAACTGAGAGAAATGAACACTTTGTCCATGAAGGGGATACCTGAATCTTTCTAGCCACTAAAGAAATACGGCATTTGGAAAGGTCCCAGAAACATTCTTCATCGCCGGACATTACATAACCTAAGTATTTCTTGGACTTTGTATCTAAAGGTAAATGTTTTCTTTAGCAGTGAGTTATGTCTTTTTCAAATCGGTCAATGACATTCCGTATAATTAGAGTCCGGAAATGGAAGGGCAGAGGGCGAGGCAGCCCATAAATCAGGACAGCCCAGCAAGACACGGAGGTGAGTCAAGCCCCTGGTCGCCAAGACGCTGTCTATTTTGGAAATTAAGGAATGACATCTTCCAGGCTCTTCCAGACAGGAGAAGCTCCCAGAACGTTTTCAGCACCAAGAGAACCAACTCAGTGTCTCCAGCCACAAGCATGAGTTAGTAAATATTGTGTTAGATTTTCACAGTTGACTCTACCAAATTCCCCAACACTTGATCCAAGCTGTGAAACAGGACTAAGCTCTTGTCATGACAAGGAAGGTGAAAATGTGACTCTTCACCCAATTCCATGACAAAAAGCATACAGATGAGACCAAAATAGCAACCTTGGGGTGTATTTCCCACGCCTTAAACAAACGTCAGGGTTTTGCAGGTCCAGCTTTAACTCGGAGCAGCCATCCAAAGCAAGTGAGAACCAGCACCCCTCCGGCAGCCACACACACGTGAAAAACACCACCAAGTTCCACTCGGTCGGATCTGCTCACCTCTACCCAAGCAGGTTCATTTGCTCAATTATTTTTTTTTTTTTAAACCTAGCAAGATAGGAAAAAGGAATGTCTGGCACCTAATTCTGGAGGAGAGCGGAGAACAGGCTGTGAAATATGAAAGAGAAACAGGATGTGGCTCAGAAGAAGTCTCTAAGAGTCAGTCAATGACGAGGAAGCTGAATTTGAAACTAGAGCTCTCCAGAGAGTTTCTTGTCTTAAGAAGCAGGTATGTGAAAAGCAGCATGATTTCAAAGAGGAAACTGCATCAATTAACGATTATCTTGCAAGTTTTGAAATTCAGAAAGACGAGCTCAGAAGTGAGCAAAAAACAAAATGCATCCCCATTTAAATAAACAAACAAACAAAAAAAACAGTTGTAAGTTCTGGATCTCAGTCCTCGGAGTGGATCTAAAAAGTCCCGGCAGGTAGAGCAGGGCTGACAAAGGCGGGTCTGGCCTGATGCTTCTGCAGTCTGATCTCAGCGCATGCCCTCCCCTTCTACACACCACCTCGCTCCGGAACACGCCTGCTTGCTTTTGCAGGAGGGACTGACCTTGAGCTTGCTAATTCCTCGCTGAGAAAGGTTCTCCCCTTTACTTAGAGGGCTAGCTTCTCCTCCTTCAGAGACCTTCCTCATTTTGCACGCAATGCACACACAACTCACACACACAGACCCTCAGACACTCTATACCCAAGAGTGTGCACCCGTGATGAGAATTTTGCTTTGATTCTTAAGAGACATCTAGAATTTCCTGTGGAAAGACACGGAAATAGTGAACATGGAACAGTAGTCTGAGTATTAGGAGAGGGAAAAGCTGCACACATTAGAATATAAAAGATCTAAACTTAGAGAAAAGAGAGCCTCGCCCCTGGGCTCCCACAAAGAAGTGACTGCCAGTCACCACTCTCATCTCAGATCAGCAAGATCTTATCAAATTTAATCACCGTCTCAAGGTTACCACGTTATATCACCAAACACATCTTTTATATAAAACTTTTTACCAACAGCAAGTAAATGGACAAGCCAGTAAAGCAAGACTGACGATGTGAGAAATGGAGAAACGGAAATGAACCAAGAATGGGGATTTTTAATGATTTATTAACACGGTAAAGATCAGGAAGGATGATGAAGACACACGTATTCCTCTTCTGATCCCAGGCAACACCAGCCCTTTTTCTAAGCAATAATTCTTATTATCTGGTATACGTGTACATTATTTCTGGCCCCGGCAATAAAGCTAATTGTGGAAAGCTGAATAATAAGCATTTTGTTCTCCCCCAATATTCCGGATTATTATTTACAGACGCACCCAAGAGCAGTGGGGACCTGCTTGGACATCACTTAATGAGGGTGACTCCGCCAGCGTGAGTGGTTCTGCAGCCATACCAATTAGGGGCTCACAGAAGTGCGTACACACACCTTTTAAGGCAGGGGTTGGCCATCTGTCTAAATTATCTGGAGAAGGGGTTCCTGCCCAGCTCAAGCTTAACAAGCTGTGTCCTCATTATGTCTGTAGGTGCCATCCCTAGGCTAGGACCAGAATTCTGCACGCGGAATCTCAGAAACCCAGGGGTTTGGTCTTATTCCTAAGCGACCTCCATGGAGTTCGGACACCCCAACCAAGCAGAGCCGTTCAAACTTGACATGTGCATTAAAAAATAATAATAATAAAGTTTACTACGTGCCAAGAACCATGCTACCTTTATCGGTCTTCTATGTTCAGTTTGAAGAAAAGGTTTCTCTGCCAAAGTGAAGTCTGAAGCTAACTGATGGGGTTCCTACCACTGGTAACACCGCTTGAGAGCTTACCTCTGATCTGTTGGAAGGATCGGCCCGTGGGGGAGACAGCCCTGGGAAAAGTGGACTGACTGCCAGCAGGCCCAGAGAGAGACCTGGGGGCATCAGGGAAAACACTGCAAGAACCAGCTTCCTTATCGCGCCCTGGGTCTGGCTAGGTTTTCCCTGTAAGAGGCAGGCATTCCAAAGACTGAACTTTTTGCAACTGTGGTGAACTCTCTAAAGACTTTGAGTACATCTCGGGATCAGCTTTCAGCTTGATTTATTACCAGAACAAACACAAGCAATCCTATCTGATGTGGATGCGTCTAGACCAGTTAAATGGTCACAAACACCGTGGTGCTAATGAGGCCAAAGTTAGAGGCATGATTCATGGACAGACCAGTTAACGCTGCTGAGTTCTGTGGCCTCAAAGGGCAGTCATGAGCCCAGATGGTCATTTCAGACACTTATGCCCTTGGTATTAACACAATGTGTGGGTGGGGTTCCAGGACTGCACGGTGCCACGGTCTATCTATGAACAGAATATTCTGACAACTCGTGGTTAGCAAAATATTAAATGCCAAAGTAAAAAATCATTTTCTGTCATTATTGCTCAATTAGTCGCTTACTTTCTGAACTATTCAGACCTTAGCTTTTCGTAATAGATCTTGAGGACTGGGAACAGGAAGATGAAACACAATTCAGTCATCTGCAACATTCATCCTCCGTATCTCCTAAGGGATAAAATGATAAGAACACCTAAAATTTATCTAGCACATTCGGTGCCAGGCGCTATTTTAAGTGTTTTACTGATATGAACTCATCTGATTCTAACTATCACCTAAGAAAGGCTCATTAACTCATTCCACAAATGTTAGCCGACTACTTACCACATTCTGGGAATGTGTCTGCGGGCAGAGGGCATCTCGGTGAAGAAAAGAGTAAAAGCCTCTGCTCTCAGTGGTAAAGGAAACTCAAGCACAGAACATTTGCCCAAGGTTGCAAGGCTAGTAGCTGGGATTCCTAGCCGGGAAGTGGGGCTCCAGAATTCTTGCTTTTAACAATTACATTTTTCTGCTGAAGATTTTTGTCCAACTTAGAAGAAGGAAGCCTCAAAGAAGGCCCCAGAATCACAGAATTCTAACACTAGGAGGGAGATGTCACGTACCATCTTGTCCACACACGCTCATGTGTGTTGCACCTCCCCGGATCCAAACCCCAGGAATGTATCTCAGAAACACAGCACTCTCTCCATCTGAGCCCGGGTGTAAAATCCTTCTCAGTGCCGGGCCCCCGGCACCCGCTGTTGGCCATCTAGACTGTGCTCTCCTTATGCAAATATCCAATTTCTTGAGAGACAAAGACACTTACCCAAGTTCTCAAGGCAAGGGACTGACTGCAAGGCCAGAACACAAGTCTAACCTCTCCTGTCCCACTCAACACTCAGCACTTCATATACTACGATGACTTGCCCACATCCCATATGGAGTATACAGATTTCTCAAAGACATGCATGACTACATATACTCTAGTAAGAGCAATTAAAAAACCAAAATCAACAGTTTTTTTTTTTTTTACAGTGTTCACCTCTGATCCATCAAGCATAATTTATTCAATGCTATGAATACTCACTCGGGTTAAAAAACAAAACCAAAAATGGAATCAAACAAGGCTTTAGTTTGTAATGTACAGGCTCAATGTACCGGTTTTTTTTTTTTTTTTTTAAATAAAACCTCCCATTTGGGAAGCTGAAAACCCCCATGCATTCCACTCCCTGTCCCCCATCCTTCCAGCCACACTTTTACATGTGGGGCTTTTCAGGGGTGGTTCGGTGAAAAAAAGTCAAGTACAGAGAACTCATAAAACCACCATTGTAATAACTCTTTAATGAAGGAGGGTGGGGGAAGCCAGTTTTGAGTTCTGGTAATAGTACCGTCAGGCGGACTTCCACATTCCTGAGGTGCCCCTCGGGGAAGCGGCAGGGCTGATTCAGTTTGGAGCCCAGTGACTCAGGGCACCGGGGAGCTGGAAGGGCCACTGAACACTCAAGGAGTGGGGGTCAAGGAGCACTCGCTGTATTTCCATGAATGTCCTGACAGGTCATCTTGGCCTGAGTCAGCCTTACGGGTTTTCTGGGCAACAACCCACACAGACTTTAATTCCCGGATGATTCAGAGCTGCAGGGATCTCAGTGAAGCTTCTTAATATCTAATGAGTCTCTATGGCATTATTCCAGATACACTTCTTAAGTGCTGAGATTCCTTTAGAACATCTATAGATACACCCATGTGATCTAGTGATTGTAACGCCATCTCATAAAAAACATAAAGATATGAGATCAAAAGACAGCTCCTCTCAATGTAGTGGGCAGAGCTCCGATTACTAGGAAAAACTGTAGAAAATGCAGGAAAGGCGAGGGACTGAGGTTAAGGATTAGGTAGAAAAACCCATCTAGCAATTACCACGAGAAGACGAATAAACAGAGGAGCTGTGGTCCCCAGTGTGAGGACCTGGGGCTGAGGACCAGCGGCCTCCTTCTCCTTCCAGCTGTTAAGATCCAAGGTGGTTCTTGCAACTGGGGGACGGGGCAAGGGGCCTCTTGGGAAAAACACATCCTTTGACTACCTTCACTGAATTTCATGAGCATTCAGAAAAAAAGAGAAAAAGCAAGAAAAAGTTCTCTGCAACAAGTAAGTTTCATTCATTGGACAAACATTTACCCAATAACCACCATGAAGTCTGTGGCGTGTCAGGTTAGAGCAAAGGAGTGTGGTTAAGTGATGCAGGAGACTAAGCTTTTAAGCATGAAGGCAAACTTTGTTTGGACCCTGGCTTTAACCCTAATACAATCAAACACCCTAAATCTAAAGAATGCCACGAATGAATTACAAGATTTATTCTCGCAATATTTTCTATATATAAATAAGTTCCTGATCCATATGCAGAAACCGAAGTTCGGGTAACACAGTTGACTTTTTTTTTTTTGTAATTAATACCGTTGAAAGCAGTTTCCCTTAAGATGTTGCCTGGCAAGCAATACAGGTGAGTGTGGAAGAGTTTCTGAGTTTTGTAAGAAAAAAGTGTAAGGAAAGCTTGTGCAATGATACTCCCGTTAAAACCCAAAGACTTCCAAATGATAAAAGAGCCAAAGATTATTAATGCCATTCAAGAAAAAAAAAAAACTAACGATTTCTGACAAATCCTAAATACATTAGCACCATACGAGGGCTGCGTTCCAAGCCAGCACCTGACGCGGGAGGAGGGAGGGGAGGACGAAGGGGAGGACGTACCTGCTGTCTGTTGTTGGGCATGTGGGGGAGCATGGTGGACACGTGGAACATGAGTTCGTAATCTTTGTACGTGGTGTAGAGGGAGTGCGTCCCCGTAGAATCCGCTGCAAACAAAGATTCATCACAAGGAGAAGTTAGCAAGTGCAGAATGACCCACATGACGCTTAGGGGTCGTTAGTACAAAAGGCAACTCAACGGAAAAGAGCAAACCGGCCGAGTCTAAATGATCGGCCTCTTGGTGGACATCCCACTGTCTCAGGCGCTGTCTCTGTCACTGTGCAGCCAACTCCTGCACCCTGGGTTTTCTATCTGCTTCCTCCGCCTGCTTTCTACTGCACACAGGCCTCGTTTCGCCTGTCTTTCCTCCTACATTCTTGCCTTCGCATGATTGATCCAGAGGAGCCACGTGGGGCGCGGTGCGTCAGCAGGGGGAGTGCGGGGGAGCAGAGGATGGATGGGGGCTCGTGCAGACCTGGATGTTATTACTAGACGGGCCTGAGCCAGTGAGAAGTTATCCTTGCCCACTCGTGTGCATGCATGTGTGTGTGTTTACAGTTAATTCCTAGCTATCCTTGGGTACCTGACCCTCCAGATCCCAGAAAAATGAAACAGGATGGACTTAATATGGAAATGGGGTCAACGAGTGTGAAAGCTTCCCTTCCCTGAATGATGAAAAGCATTTTCTTCTCTTTTCAGCTGGTCACAGGATGATGCAGTCACGTGATCAACACCGTGGAGAGTGGATGTGGTCCCTTCCTGTGTGTTCTGCACTGACACGTGTTAAAAGCCTATGGCATCTGAATCCCATTCATCATACAGCTATTCATCTTCTGAAAAGCAGAAGGGTTCTGTGTGGATTCAAAACCCATGTGTGTTATCAATCGATTACCTCGGACTGAGAGTTTCAGACACCCAAATCATCGTGGCGACTACAGAACGTGTAAGTAATAATTTTAGGATGGAGTTTTCAACCACATTGCATACAGATAAATAAAGACAAAAAGATAAATAGAAATTAAGATGTAAACAGAATTCAGGGCTGCCTTTCTCAATCCCTGACCTCTATACGTTTTTCGACCTTTTAAACAGCAGGGAACAATCCTGCTCAATATTACTTAAAACAAACTTCACTCCACTGTGTTTGCTGGGGAAAGTCCAAGTAGTCATCTTGGGCTAACCTCTTCTTCATCCGAAAATTGAAATTTTTACTGTAAAAACATTAAAACATTTAACTTTCATGGGCCTTTATTATTTTCTTTCTAAATCATGCAACATGTTTTTATTTCTAATACTTACATCTGACTCAGAAATAGTCCTGAAATCCTCTAGGAAAAGTATCATATACGGTTTGGCAATGAAAATGTCCTCACAGAGGGCAATTTCATGAGTAAGGGGGGTATTTTTTAAAATGTTTATGTACGTATATTGATCAATCAACTTGCAGCTGGTCGGGGAGGATACTCACTTAATGAGCTGTAGAGCATCTAATCCCCAAATAAAGACCTTTTCTCTTCTAGCTATTCATTTAATGTGTATTTGTTATTTCTCATAGGACTTCTTAGAGAGTAACCTTCCATTTCAACTCTCTCGGCTCAGGACCTTGAGCGTGAACGTGGCTTTGGGAGTGAGCAGGCCGGGTCATGAGAGAAGGATGACCGTTCCTTTCCACGAAGAACTGGTTCACTGACAACGATACTGAAGGTCAGGGAGGCACTAGCCCCGCAGGGGCAATGACTGTTACTATGCTTGAAATTCAGGAAGAGCAAGGCTGACAGATGTTTAGTGGTCTAGCCGACAGGCTTCAGCTTCAGGAAATTGCAATGAAGAAAGAAAAATGCAGGTTTTGGACGGGGGAGGGAGGGACACTTTTTAAAAATGTGATCACAATCTGTCCATCCCCAGCAGCGCTTCACATGAATTTCAAAAATGAAGTATTTTAAAAAGCTTTCGTCTCAAAACATCAGTATGGGAATGGGGTGTCCGAGGGCTGGCTACAAATATTCCTATTCAAAAAGAGACGGAGGGCCATGGTGGTGGTCTCTGGATTTATCATTCTCTGCACCCAACCAAAGAAAGGCTGCCCGTGGCCCAGGGTCCATTCACCACAGGTGAGCAGGGCACCTCCGTGGCTCACAGCTCCTTTCTTCCTACCTAATTCAACTTTGAACTTAAGGGAGGAACAAACCATTTTCAGGCTGGAAGGGACATCTCAGATAAGCTAGCTCAACAATAAATTTCCCTTATGAAGAAATGAGGCCCAGATTTGACCAAAATCCTGTGGGCAAACAGAATTAAAACTGAAACACAATTCTCCTGAATTTCAGAAGGAAGACTTTTTTCCCTTTTTGCCCATGGCATAAAAGATATTATTTATATTTCACCATTGCATGACACATAATTCTTAGAAACCTCCACTCCACTAATGGAAGATCACGATTTCCTTGCATCTCACAGGACACCTTGCTCCTAAAAATAAAAGATTCGTTGATGATCAGAATCCTCATGTCAAAAGCTTGTTCTTGTGTTAGCATTTCCTTGAGCTAAGGTGCTGAGCACTGCACCTGTAACGCATTAAAGACATGTCTTGGGTCTTAAAAATTCAAAGCAGATGCCAATTCTATACACTGGAAAATATCAGCATTATCTATGTTGTAGTTTTATAGAAAGTACAGCTCAGAAGCTCTTAAAAGGTTTCCTCCACCCAGCCCACTGCAGAGGGATGGCAGAAATGTGTAGGAATGTGCCCACGTCGGCTCTGCAGGAAGGACATCCCTAAGGGCAGCAGCTTAGCACCTCTGGGGGGTGTGTGATGGTCTGGAGGTAAAGGGGAGTTTGCCAAGAAGAAAGAAGAAAAATCAGAAAAGATCTCACTGATCTTTCTTAAAGTAGTTGGACATTCACAATGGGTGTCACAAATTATTTTCTAACCCTTGCATTTCTAAGCAATGAGCAAAAGGCATCCAATTTAAGTCAAACTGCAACCTTGGCGCACAGGGAAGACATGCAGTGGCCCACGTGTGAGTGAACGCCATCTCCAAGGTCTTGTGATGTATCCTCTAAGTGTAACTTTCAAAAACGGATCAAAACTCCAGAACTGATGACAGGCCAGGTGCACGGAGACCACCAGTACCACCCTGAGCTAGGCAAGTGTCCCCCGAGGTGAGTGGGCGCTGGGGGCAGGGGACCGCAGGGCCTTGGTTCCAGTCCTGGCTTGGCCACATGCTAACGCTGCAACAGGGAAAGTATCCCACATCACTGCTCCTACCAGGAGGGGCTACACGCTCTCCCAGAGCCTCCAGCTTCAGAAGCCATTGGCTCATCCTTCATTAAAACTGCAAGCAGTGAATTGCGTGACAGTAAGCAGAACCTCCCCAAATACACCAAAGTACTCTGCCTGGTATCTTAGGTGCTGATAGCAATTAAGTAACAGTGCAAATACAAAAATAAAATACTTAGAGTTTCTGAGGACCGTAAGGAGTAAGACTGCCCACATGAAGATACAAGACAAATTCACACATCGCAGGGAGGCATAAGTCAATCTGGCATCTTAGCATTCACCAGGGCCCCCCTCAAGGGGACCTGATTGAGGGTCTTGGAAAAATAGGACGCATCAGCTTTTTAATCACGGCTTTCGCTCCCCAGGTAACACCAGGAAGGTGGAAATCAGCAAGGTCAGTGAACGTGGTAACAGTTGAGTCTTTTAGAAACGAACGCAGGGTTCGTCCTTGCCGTAGTGGAACAAGGATGTGATGGAGAGGCCAGAAAAAGAGACGAGGATGTCTTAGAAGCACTGGGGAGCCTCTGCTATTGTTATAAGAGAAAAGAACTGACCTTTGGAGCTTATGTGGAACACGTACCTCCGAAGAAACAGACTTCCTCTGCTCCTCGGAGGAAATCTCAACTCTATTCCCAAATAAACTCATCAGGCTGATTCTGGGGTCAAGAACCAGGGGGCATGTGACTGCCGCTTCGATGGACATGGGATGCCTCCCTTTGGAGACTGAAGGTTCGCGCACACACACAGATACGAGGCTTACTTTTATTGTCTAGCTGCGCTCGGTATTTGCTGAATCCTTTCAGCCGCACCCTCTGGCCCAGAAGATCAAGGAATTCTTCAAAAGCCGGACCCGCTGTCTCGTTGTTGTACATTTCCTCCTCTGTGCTCTGGCCTGCTTTGCAATAGAGGACCCCAATCTTGTGCTGAAAGCTCAGCTGAAACGCAGGAGAGAGGCAAGTAATTATTTGGCAAAAAGAAAGTATCAGACAAGCGAACTTTCGGTCAAATTGAAATGACAGTTTTGTTCTCAGGGAAGTGCGCCCAGGCAATTCCCATCAGTTAAAGGCCAAAGATTCAGCAACTGTCACTGGACAAAATACTACAAATACACCACAAACCCAGAGACTCGAAAATAACAGGCTGGAGAAATATCAGACCTCCCAAGAAATAAAATGGATGTCCGCGGCCATGTAGACATCGCCAGCTTTCCATAACAGACAGACAGGTTCAAGCATTTACTCAAAAACACAGCTGTTGAAATACTTAACCACATACCCTCCCTGTGGCAATGAGAATTATCTTCCAAGTTAGAAAGGAAAACAAGGTTGCCCGCTTTAAAAAGTTTGCCCTCTCTGGTTCCTAATGCTTTTCTGTTGCTGTTATTTGAACATTCGTGGAAATAGGAAAGGCTGTCATGAAAAAACAAATGAAATGAATGTCTGATAAGGGAAGACACCCCACTGGAAATTGTCTTACACGTTTGTAGATAGAATAGTATTTTGTTCCCATAAAAGTAACTTTGTACAATTCCAGTCATCTCTACATTTTTGACTATCTTGGAAAGGAAACCTCTGTTAAATGCACCACAGACCACAAAGAATTTTTATAGCCATTGAAGAGTTTCAGCTGCAGTTTGATTTCCCATCCGTCCCAGATCTCGCTGGAAGCCACAATGATGCTCTCGCGCGAGGCCGGGGGAAGCCAGACCCACGTCTACGGCTTTCTTGCTTTCCCCAAAGAGAAGTGACTTCTCCTTCACCAGATCAGGGCACTTAATCTCAACACCAACAGTCTGAGCCTCCACGACCGCCAGAGTATCAGATCTCATCTATTCCCCGAAGACCTCCATCCATAACACTGTTTGCTCTCATCATCAGGCTGTAAAACAGAGCCTTCAATCAAAATTCAGAGCTGACTCTGTCAGTAAACTAAGAGAAAGCGGCACTTGCTTCCGGGAGCGGCAGTGATGACAGCCGTCCCGTGTCCACAGTGCCCAAGGACAAGACGCGGTCCACGAAAGCAGGGAAGCCGCCTGCTGGGGCAGGCTCCGCAGACCGCAGGAGAGCCTTGCTGCGCGCGGGGTGAGCTCGGAGAGGGGCAGTCACCCAACCGCCCACACGTCCCGAGCGCCCTCCACCTGAACTGGGTCTGTGCAGGACGGGAGGATGCAAAGGAAACACCCCCTGCTCACCGTCTGCCGGGATGTCTACAGTGACAGCTCCCACGGCTGGGGGACTGCGCACAGGCCTGGGGCTCCTGTCTGAGCCCTAGTCACCCACTGAAGACAAGGATCTATGCAGGGCTGGGCAGGACTGTGTCATACCCAGTATTAGGACTGAACCGAACATGTTCTTTAGCAGTGCCAAGAAAAAAAACAAAAACTGGGGGGGAGGGTAAAGCTCCGTGGCTGAGTGTGTGTTTAGCACGCACGAGGTCCTGGGCTCCATCCCCAGTACTTCCACTGTATCTCCCACGGCTGAAACACATCTTACACAGCGCAGGTAAACTCACTGTCAAACCAGGAATGCATTCCAAACTCCAAGAAAGTGGAAAGTGACAACATACCCTTTAATAATTTTTTTGAGATTATAAATCCTTAAGGACAGTGACAGAGAATTGGTCCATCCCCGCCCTGGGCAGATTTTCAGGAAATCTCCCAGGATTAGGCAGATTAGGAAAGTGGTTAAAAATAGCACCACCTGGAAGAAATTCTCAAACACCCTAACAGGTTAGCAGCAACTTTTACAAATCCTTTAAAAACTAGGGTGTTAAAAATGCTGTCTAGTATCTTTTGCAGAAAAAACATGGTATCTCTTCTGGATGTGAAACAGGAATTAGATACCATTGAGTTGCAGGGAGTTAAAATGTCACACTGTACACCATTAAGAAAGCATATCAAACAAATATAATCTCAAAAGCAGAAAACAAATGAGGGGAAGTTATAGCTCAGTGATAGAGCACGAGGTCCTAGGTTCAATCCCCAGGACCGCCATTAAATAAATAAATAAATCTAATTACCTCCCCCCTAAAAAAAATTTTTAAAAAGTTAACAAAGCACAGAGAAACGCAAATCAAAACAATAATGAGGTATCACCTCACACCAGCCAGAATGGCCATCCTTCAAAAGTCCACAAATGACAAATGCTGGAGAGGCTGTGGAGAAAGGGGAACCCTCTTAAACTGCTGGTGGGAATGCAGTTTGGTGCAGCCACTGTGGAAACCAGTGTGGAGATTCCTCAAAAGACTAGGAATAGACTTACTATATGACCCAGGAATCCCGCTCCTGGGCATATATCCAGAAGGAACCCTACTTCAGGATGACACCTGCACCGCATTGTTCACAGCAGCACTATTTACAATAGCCAAGACATGGAAACAGCCTAAATGTCCATCAACAGATGACTGGATAAAGAAGCTGTGGTAATATTTATATAATGGAATACTATCCAGCCATAAAAAATTGACAACATAACGCCATTTGCAGCAACATGGATGCTCCTGGAGAATGTCATTCTAAGTGAAGTAAGGCAGAAAGAGAAAGAAAAATACCATATGAGATCACTCATATGTGGAATCTAAAAAAAAGAAGAAGAAAAGAACATAAATACAAAACAGAAACAGACTCGCAGACATAGAATATAAACTTGTGGATGCCAAGGGGGCAGGAGGTGGGAAGGGACAGACTGGGATTTCAAAATGTAGAACAGATAAACAAGATTATACTCTATAGCACAGGGAAATATATACAGGATCTTATGGTAGCTCAGAGAGAAAAAAATGTGACAATGAATTATATATATGTTCATGTATAACTGAAAAATTGTGCTCTACACTAGAATTTGACACAACATTGTAAACTGACTATAACTCAATTTAAAAAATGTGAAAAATAAAATAAATAAGTAAACCTAATTACTTCCCCCCTAAAAATTTTTTAAAAAAAATTAAACAAAGCACATTGTCGAGTTCAAAAAAAAAAAAAAAAAAAGGCAGAAACACATGAGATACGACCAGAGCTATACAATTCATCTGTCTGCTTAAAAGAAGAACCCAATGTTCAAAATTAACTCCTTGACCTCAGACTGTAAACAGGTGTTCATTAAAAATATCTACAATGTTTAGTTTAGGGAAAATTCCCGAGCACAGCAATGTTTATAACCTTCAATGCTCCTTACCGGCGTAGCTTCTGGACCTCATCTGCCAGACATCCCACATACCTGCTTCATCTGAGAGAAGACAGTCACCTATGGATGCTGGAGCATCTCCTGGGCCTTGAGGGCCTCGGGGTCCAGGCTGGGGGAAAGCAGGCCACCCACAGTGTCCCCCGCAGCAGCCTGAGGGGACCAGGGCCCTCATCCGCCAGGCACCTGCTTCACAGCAGGTATGGGGACACGTTTTCAAGGGAGAAGCGACACACACTAGGAACTTACAGGGACAACGAGCCCCCGGGGCAGCACCTCCTCTCCCCTGGCTCTCCTGCGACACGGAAGTGGATGCTGCTCTTTTCATCAATCTTGCCGGAACTCGGAGTCCCTGCACCAGCAGGGAAACACCCTCGCCATCTCTCCACGGTAACAGGACTTCCTCTGCTGCCTCACGGCCATTCCAAACACTCCACACGCGCTGTCCCCACGATGATCGTGGTCAACTATTCTGTGCACTGTATGACTTAAGAAGCCAACTGCTCAGGGTTCAAGTTTCGGCTTGGTTTAGTTGTTTTTTCTTTTTTTTTTTTTAATATGGCAGCCTTCATTCTTGAGACAGACAGAACTCAGGATTACCCACTCTGAATGTCCCAGTGCCTGATTCCTCGGGCTGAGAACACAGCGTCAGCTCATTAAAGCAATGACATCTTCATCTCTTCTTAGAATTCCAGCCGTCTGAGTATCAGACTCCACTCAAATACCGCAGTGAGTGTCACTGGGTCAGCCAAGAAATACCTCATTCTGCCTTCACAACCGGCAACAGCATGTTCCTTGGGAAACTCTGCAAGTACACATCACAACTCTCCTTTTCTTTTTAAAGCACATATTTAAAAACAAATTGACTCATTTAAAATAAATCACATACGTGTGGGCACCTGCCTCCCAGTTTTGCCTACAAACTCTCTTGCATTTGAAGGTAAAAGACCTCTTTCGGTCTTCTGGGCCACCATCTAGACCCTGCCCACTGTTAATTCCCTCCTGGACGACGGCAACAATCACATGGTGGAGCTTCAGGCCACCAAGTCTCCACCTTCACTAGCCTGTCCAGTTCCCTTCCACCAGAACAATCTTCCTAAACGACAGCTCCAGCCTCAAGGGACTGTGTTGTTGTTGTTGTTTGAACTCCCAGCCTCCCTGGGTGGGAGGCCCTTTTCTTGGAAACAAACTAGTTGTAGCTCCTAAAAGACTCACGTCTCCCTGTTGGAATGCTGCTCAAGTCCACAGGCCCAGTGTCAACGCCACCGCCTTCAGATTTGCCCCATCAGGTGCCATTTCCTCTTTTCCCAGAACCCTCGCTGCATCCAGACCTCCAAGATCCATCACCACATTGCATCCTGCAAAGGCCTTTGTGCTCTTCGTCTCAGCACCCCCGTGGGCAGGGACCAGGTCTGAGTCAGCCTCAAGCCGCCTAAGGCCTGCTGTTCCCCCATCTGTGGGCATGACGCTTTGCACATAGCGGACAAGCTTGAATGTTAGTTCAGGGAAAGGCCCAATGTGAGGTCTTTAAACTCCGGAAAAACATTCCAGCAATCTCTAATAATCATGGACCAGAGGTGCTCCTGTTAGCGGGGCCATCCTCAAACCTTGGTAAAAACAATGCAAGTCACACTCAGCAGAGGGTGTCTTATGCTCTAAGGCATCACTTTTCTTAACTAGCATCAAGGCATTTTTGGGAAAAACTAGAGAGAAAATGCTTTAAGGCATTAAAAATACATGATCTTGGTTGGGGGGTGGAGGGATAAATTGGGAGTCCAGGATTAGCAGATACACACTACTATATATAAAACAGATAACAAGGTCCTACTGTACAGCACAGGGAACTCTATTCAATAGCTTGTCACAGCCTATAATGAAAAAGAATGTGAAAAGGAATACGTATATTACTGCATTACTACGCTGTATGCTAGGAACTGACACAACACTGTAAACCAACTATACTTCAATAAAGAAATTGAAAAATCATTTTTAAAAATACATGATCTTAAAAGAAAACTGGATGGGAAAACTCGCAAACACTGAGAGCCACGGACACAGAGTCCCACCCCACCCCCCGACACGTACGGTCTCAGACACGATACTCACTCCTTGTTCATCGAGCTTGAGCAGCTGCTCCAAGACCTTGGGAGAGTTGGAAGCCTGTCTCAGGCACTGGATGCTCAGCTCAGGAATGACATATTCCAGAACCTCTTTGAGGGGCAGTCCCCGTGCGGTGCCATGCCTTGCCGTAGAAGGGATGGCATCTTCTAAAATTGCTCCTCTCAGTGTTGTTAGCTGCAGGTGCAAGAAATAACACCTTGGTTAATAGTTATTCCTGGTTTACCTCTTTAAAGCGTAGCTTTTTAGGTACCTTAAAAAAGAAAAAAGAGGACGCTAATGAACTCATCTACAAAACAGACACAGACTCACAGACATAGTAGACAATCTGATAGTTACAGGGAGGGCGGGGAAGGGGGTGGGAAAGGATACATTAGGAGTTCAAGATCTTCCAGTATTAACTACATATAAAACAGATAACACGTTTATACTGTAGAGCACAGGGAACTATATTCAATACCTTGTAGTAACCTGTAATGAAGAAGAATATGAAAAGCAACCTATGTATGGATATGGGTGACTGAAATGTTATGCTGCACACCAGAAATTGACACATTGTAACTGACTATTTCAATTAAAAAAAAAGGATGACTATGAAAAGAAGAAAAGGGCCAAATGGGAAAAAAAAAAGAGGAAGAAAATCAAGGCTCTTTTCAAGTGGGGCAAAAGAGACTACGAAGTTCTCAGTTTGAAAGGAAGTTCAACGCACAAATATTTTTTCAACGACAGAAGGATCCAGGGATCAGGATGCAAACAGGCGGGGCTGACATAGACGGATGGACCTGAAGCAGGGGAGGCGTGGGGTACAGCACGGCCATGGGGACAAAGACATCCCACAACTCTCAGAACCAACTCTCAGAAGGACACTCAGGAGTCGTCTGAGGGCGTGAGGCTGGCCTGGCCACAGTCTCCTCCCGGCCTCCTTTCTCTTTTTCCCGCTGCCTCTTTCCTCCACATCATCTTCTTTTCTTCTACGCTTTCTCTTCTTCTTCTGCTGGACTTTCCACTGCTGACAATTCCAGATGCTGAGAGGGGCCTTCCCAGGACACCCACGGTCGGGGGATTTGGGGCGGAGAAGACCACCACCAGGTTCCGCCTCCCGATTGGTGACATGTCCCCAAAGATGTCATGAAAGCACAATTCAGACACATCCCATCTAATCCCAGATCTGATGCACTGAGAGAGGGAATCCCAGCACTACAACTCAAGACACCCGGCTCTAAGCCCACCTCCTCTGACCCTGGGAAGAGAGCTGTTACAGAGAAGCTGTGTGGTGGTGGTAACAACGTCCATCACCGAACGGTGCCTAATGTTTGTGTAACGCCTTGTGCACCGCTGTCCAACAGAACTTTCTGTGGTGACGAGGACATTCTCTCCCTGCACTGGCTGAGGTGGGAGCCATCAGCCCCTTTTCTTCTTCTATTGAAACTTCCACTGCTGACAATTCTTGAAGCCAAGTGGGGCCATCCTGGGATGTGCTGAGCACTTGCCCTGTGACCAGTATGACAGAGGAACTGTACTTTTAATTACCACAAATTTAAATCTCTGCAGGTGGTTAATGGCTACCGCACTGGATGGCACAGGTCAGTAACTTAAACGTGTCACTTCAAGAGTGAGCTTTTGTTCCTACGTATCCCCCGGACCCAGATCCCCGGAGCACCGGGGTGCCAGGCTGGTGCAGGGGACCGGCAAGGTGGATCTGGAAGGAGTCAGCTGAAATACATAGTCCCCTCCAACTTAAATGGTCAAGAGGATAAACGGTCAAGTGCAGGCCAGATCTAGTTCTTCATGGAAGTCCAATCTCCACCCACGTGGCTCCAACACATCGTGACATCTGTGGAACGATGGCGCTTTGCATTCAAAGCCAGCCCAGCGGGGAACTCTGCTGGGTCCCGGGTGGGATGAAGTGTGTGGGTGCACAGAGGTGCTGTCCCCACAGAGACGCCAAGCCAACGCTCAGCCCATGGGCGGCCGCCGATTTTTCTGCGTTAGATTTTAAAGTCGGCCTTAAATTCTGATGTGAATCATAGCAGTCATGTTTGTCCCCCATCTCAGGCCCGAAAACCCTGCCTCCTGATGGTTTCATCTTTTCCATCTTGTCAGGTGGCAGTAAAACTCCTGCCTCTTATTACCAGTCACTGGTTTTTCAAATTTTTTATTTGGGATAAAATAGTGTCCACCCTTTCAATTATCTTCACTGTCATGATCAACGGTAAAGACAGATGCAATACCTTGTAGCAAACAACCTAAGCAGGGAACCCGAGGCTCCCGCCCCAGACGCCCCCCGAGCACCCGCACCTCGCTCGTCCTGAAAGCCACCCGGTAGTTGAACTGGGACCCTTCCTTCTCCTTGGGGTCCTCCACCTTCTCCCTCCGGATGCTGACTGCCACAGGGCCAAGGTTCTCGTCCATCCCAAAGTAGTTCTGGTGCTCTGCGACGGAAGGAGAAAGGAACAAAGATCAGGATGGGTAGCTCTCAGCCCACATGTCCCGTCCCCGAGATACACCTCGTGGCTCTGGCACAGGATTCCCCCAAATGTGTCTGATCAAAATTTCTGCCTGCACATCAGATACACTTTCACATCTCATTTTCTACTACTTCCTCCTCTCATTCTGTTTTTGACTAGTTCGTGGGCAACACGGGCCCCAAAGCTGGGAGTTTGGTACCACAGGAACAGCATCCCTGGTACCACGGGAACAGCATCCCTGGTACCACGGGAGCAGCATCCCTGGTTACCATGGGAACAGTATCCCTGGTACCACGGGAACAGCATCCCTGGTACCACGGGAGCAGCATCCCTGGTACCACGGAACAGCATCCCTGGTACCACGGGAACAGCATCCCTGGTACCACGGGAACAGCATCCCTGGTACCACGGGAACAGCATCCCTGGAAAGAGTGTGTTGCCACGTTGGAAACTGTGAAAAGGGGAACCTGGTGACTTGAAGAACTATCACTAAACAGTTTTTCTCCAGCTGGGAGGGTCACCATTTCTGACTGACCAAGTGTACCAGAGGGGCGCTAATTAGCCACTCAGACCAGTCAGATTTATCGTGGGGAACAGTGAGGTGGCAAAGACCACCCTTTCTTTATGATGTCACTAAAGCACTGAACAGTCTAAAGCAAAACTGAGCAGCGGACAGAATGAGAGGTCATTCAGCTGCCAAATCCAACTTGCATCCACCCAACCTTTAACTTAGTTGACTATGTTATCAGCAAATCACTTCCTGCCCGTAAAGTCGCTGGACCCAGAGGGATCAAAGTGCACACAGTCTCACTGCAGGGATGAACTCTGAGGTCCTCCTGCCCACCCAGCGTGGGGATTCCCAAGGACTTTCTTCCTAAGATACGGTCACTAGTTCTTATTCACACATTCAACAAGGATGCACCAGGCACTGCCTGGGGAGCGCGGACAAGTCCAGAAAACATCCCTACTCATGAAGCTGATTGAACAATTGGGAGCCAAGCACTGTTTCAGCAGTGGGGTCATAATCCAGGAAATATGTCCCTGCTCAGGGTAGGAGGGTATAGCTCAGTGGTAGAGCACGTGCTTAGCATGCACAAGATCCTAGGTTCCATCCCCAGTACCTCCATTAAATAAATACGTAAATAAACCAAATTACCTCCCTGCCCAAACCCCCACCACCACCACCACCACCACCACCAACATCCCTGCTCATGAAACATATATTCTAGCCTGAACGCTGCCAAGGACAGAAAGCTCACTACTTTGTGAGTAGCCTCTCTGGACTTGTGAGTGGGCTCTGCTAAAAGAAGTAAAAATGCTTCCTTGCAACCACATTTTTTAAGCGTTGTCTCCTGAAAGGACTCAAACTTAACACCATACTCAGATGTAGCCCGATCCACAAAAATAGAGGGTGCAATCACCCAAATGTTTATTTACGCCACTTCTCAACTTGAACAGCCCCATCATACCAATAATCCATGCAGAGCAAGGGGAACCTGCAAACCCCCAGGGTGTTATTCATTTTTTTTCTTCATGACCTGCTGTCAGGTCCGTCCACCGAGATGCACGCAGGTCAAGTTCAACAAAGGAAAACAGCACTCACACCACTCAGAGCAAACCTCATCCAAAGCTGCTAGTGAGCACTGGCTATGTCTTGAGAAGGCAGATCGTTTACTTTTTACTTCTTGCAACCACATGAGATTAATGCTGGCATCGTTTCCCTGTTGAGCGAGTCCAGGGTTAGAAGCAGCAAGTCAACTATTTTAGGGACTGAAAGGTGATTACTGACTGAGTCCGGACTTACAAAATAGGAAACGAGACTGTTTTTCATGGCTAACTCATCCTTGTCAATTATGTCCTGAGAACAGCCTGGTTCACTGTGACAAACGTGCACGACTCCAGTGAAATTAAACACACATTGATTAAGAAAAAAAAAAGGCTGAGGTTGAGGAGAGCTGATCCAGGGACAGTTATTTGTGCCTTTAATCAACAGTTTAAAAACAATCAATGAAAACAGAGACTAATAGTTAACTGTTTCAGGTGACTGGGTACATTGCCATTACTTCTTTAGTCTGGTACTGGTAGCTACTACACTACTAAGCTGCAGTATACTATATATAGCATATATACACACTATATACTATATACATATACACTACATACACACTACATACTATATATAGTATACTATAGACTATATGCACACTATATACTACATACAGTGTATTACCTATACTATATATACTATATACTACATATAATATACTATATACATACTATATAGTATATATACTATACACACACTATATACTATATACATACTATATATACTATATATTATATATAGTATACTAGCTATACATATATACACACTATATACTATATATAGTATATGATATACTACATACACACTATACTATATATAGCATATTATATACTAAACACACACTATATACTATATATATACTATATATAGTATACTATCTATACACTATATACTATATATAATAGACTACATACACACTATATACTATATATACACTATATACACACTATACACTATATATTATATAGAGTACACTACCTATACTATCTATATATACACTATATACTATATATAATTAATAGACTATATACACACTATATACTATATATACTATATACACTATACTATATGTACTATATTATATATAGTATACTATCTATACTACATATATACACTACACACTATATATAATTTATATACTATATATTATATACACACTATATACTATATATACTATACTATACACACACTATACTATATATACACTATATACATGTATTATATATATACACTATATATAGTATATACACACACACATATATACACACACACACACACACACAATATGGCATGATACTAGGTCCCAAAGAAAATGCATCTTTAAAACTAAAACCAAATCAATTCAGAATTTTCTTGGTTGAAGTTGGCAAACGTCATAATAAGAACTTTCATTTTACTACAATGAGCAGTAAAGAACCTATTTCAAGAAGTTACTCACAAAAATGCCCAGATCCCTTTTAGGCATCTGATAAAACCTGAGAGGTGAATCAAAAGAACTGCAAATTATTTTAGGGAGAAAGAGTGGACAAATAAACAAAATCCCCCTTTAGGATAAAATTGACAGCCCTGATTAAGTGAATCAAAACATTAACTGTAATACTTGACAACTAAAAATCCTACTGTGTGCCTGCTGCTCCCACACTCGGGGCAGATGACAGACCAGGGCAGCAGGTGCAGGGGCTGACTCGGGGGGACATGGGGACTTTTCTGGGGTGATGGCGCTCTCCTACACCTTGACTGTGGCAGTGGTCACACTCCACACTTGTTTGTCAAAACTCTCAGAACTGGACACTTACAAGCGGTGAATTTCACTGTGTGTGAAGTACGTGTTTTACAACTGGGGAGGAAACACAGGTCAGTGAGGGAAGAGCTGGCAGTCTTGGCAGATGGGTGGGTCTCTGGCACAGACACAAGTCATGACCACGTCACTTCCATCCCCATTGCCTTCAGCGAGCAGAATACTATTCCTCAAGTACGCACTCTCTCTCCTCCCATTTCCTCTACTACTACTTTACCCTCAGCCCACCTCGCACTGCCTTCTGCACCGCTGCTCTGTTCGAGAACTCGAAGGCATCTCACTGCCAAACCCAGCACCGAATACCTTTCTGTCTCTGCCCGGGCAGACCTACCCGCCATGTCCCCACGGTTGGCTGTCCGCTTGGGGCTGGGACCCTCCACTTTCTCAATTTCTGTGACACCTCCTCTCAGAGGGAGGCAGCTTCCAGGACTTTCCTTCTGGGTCTCCTCTGTGGCTCCTTCTCCAGCCTCTCCTTACAACAGGACTGTTTCCCAAGGTTCATTTTCTGCCCCTGGCTGTCCTTTCTGCTTCTGCCTCTGTCTTCATCCTCAACTGTCTGAATGTCCATCCTTCCATCCATCGAACCATCTTCTCCTTCAAATTCCTCAATGCTGTCACCTCAAGCTCTCTGCAGGCTCTTCTCTCAAGGATCTCCTAACGCATATGCATTTGCCCCCTCCACCTTCCATTTTTTCACCTGACGTTCTTACTCACCATTCAAGACTCAATCCCCTTAGTCCATTTTGAGATTACGTTTGCATGTGGTGTGAGGAAATGTTCTAATCTCACTCTTTCACATGCAGCTGTCCAGTTTACTGAAGAGACTACCTTTTCTCCATTGTATATCCCTGCCTCCTCTGTCGTGGATTAACTGACTGCAGATGTGTGGTTCTATTTCTGGACTCTCTGTTCTGTTCCATTGACCTATGGGTCTGTTTTTGTGCCAGTGCCATGCTGCTTTGATTACTGGAGCTTTGTAGCATTGCCTGAAGTCCGGAAGGGTCACGCTTCCAGCTTTGCTCTCTTTCTCCTCAAGCCTGCTTTGGCAATTTGGGGCTTTTGTGGATCCATATGAATTTTAAGATTATTTGTTCTAGTCCTGTGAAAAATACCATGGGTATTTTGATAAGGACTGCATCAGATCTGTAGGCTGCTGTGGGTGGGAGGGCCATTTTAACAGCATTCTTCCAATCCAAGAATACAGCATATCTTTCCATTTCTTTACAACATCTTAAATTTCCTTCATCAATGTTTTATAGTTTTCAGAGTATAGGTCTTTCATTTCCTCAATTAAGTTTATTCCTGGGTATTTTATTCTTTTAGATGCGACTTTAAATGTGATTCTTTTTTAACACTCTCTTTCTGGTCATTCATTATTAGTGTATAGAAAAACAACAGTTTTCTGTATATTAATCTTGTATGCTGAAACTTTCCTGATTTCATTTATTAGTTCAAATAATTCTGGTGGAAACTTTAGGGTTTCCCATGTCAAAAACTATGTCCTTTGCAAATAGGGACAGTTTTGTTTCTTCCCTTCCAGTTTGGACATCTCTTATTTCTTTTCTTGTCGGATTGCTGTGGCTAGGACTTCCAATTTTTTTGTTTATTTGTGTCAGATTTATTTATTCATTTATTTTTAAATAGGACATCCAATTCTATGTTGAATAGAAGTGGTGAGAATGGGCATCCTTGTCTTGTTCCTGAATTTAGAAAAAGGCTTTCAGCTTTTCCTTCCAGTCAATTTTCAGTGAGATTTGGTCCCCACATAGATGTATTTTTTGATGTGTTTGTTGGGGTGGGGTGGGAATTGAGCTCCACGTCCTTCTACCCCGCCATCTTGATCCATCTCAGTCCTTGAACTTTTATATTCTGAAGGCTTAGCATTACAGAGCCTGAGAGATGCTTAATAAACTGGTGCTTAATAAGTTGTTCTGAAATTACTGAACCAAAATAGACTCCCTTGGTATTGCTAAAATGTAACAGTCATATCTAACCTCAACAAGGTATAGCAAAATAAAAACAAGGAGGTAGCTCATTTCATGATGGGAAGTGGACAAGATACTTTGAAAGGTCTTGGGGCCCAGAAATGTAGCAGGAATTCTTCTCAGTGAGAGGGGAAATGTGGTTCCTTGAAAAACTTATACAAGTATTTACAAAACAATACAGGAAACTATACTCAGTTAGTTTCCCATTACTACTACAACACATGACCACCAACCTAGGGGCTGAACACAGCACCTACTTATTGTCCTGCTGCCCTGGGGATTCGAAGTCCAAACTCAGCTCTGATGGACCAAAAGCAAGGGTCTGGCAGAGCTAAGCTCCCTTGGGAGGCTCTGGGGAGAATCTGTTTCCTTACCTTTTCCAGCTTCTAGAGCTGCATTCCTTGAATTCCTTGGTTCATGGAGGCCCCTTCCTCTTATCTTCAAAGCCAGCCCTTGAACTTGCTTCAGTGGTCACACTGCATTCTTCCACATCAAATCTCCCTCTGTCTTGTATATGGACAGTGATGACTGGATTTGCATTTCCCCAGATAATCCAGCATCATCGCCTACCTCAAGATCCTTAACTTAATCATGTCTGCAAAGCTGCTGCTGCCATATAAGGTGACATACACATGTTCCAGGGATGAGGACCTGGATACCTTCAGGAGCCAGTATTCAGCCTACCACACAGACTTCATTCATTTCCATTCCTTCACTCAAATATTGAGCACGGGATAGGTGTCAGCTCTGTGTCAGGAACTGAGAAATACGGGAGAACATCTAGGTACATGGTTTTACACAAGATAGCAGTCCTTGTTCCGTGTTTCCTCACTCTTAACTCTTTCCCTCGAAACAATTCTTTTCCATACTGAGTGTTCTCACTCATGACTACGATATATCTCCTCCATTTATTTGAGGTTTTCCTTGCTCTTGGTGACATTCTGTAGCTTTCTGTAGTGGTCACTCCTATCTCTGTTTAGATTTAGTCTTAGGTCCTTGATGTTTTATGGTAATATAAATGCCTTTTAAAAATTTTCCATTTCTATTTGGCTGGTTTTTGTATATGGATAATCAAGGTCTTAGATTTGATTTTTTCTCCTTTTAGTTCAATCAGTTTTTGCTTTCCATATCTTGAAGCTATGTTTTGGGGTGCTACAAGTTTAGGGGATTTATCATTAGGAAATAATGGTCCATCTTTAGCTACAATGGTCCATATCTTCCTTTAAAGTCTACTTCCTACTAGACGGATCAGGTGGGGACTCAACGGACCAGCTACCTGTACAGGTAGGACCTTTTGCATGAGCTCGTCCATGTCCCCAGAAGGTTCTTCCCTTCTGCTGTCTGGAGGCACTGAGCCCAAATAAGTGAGCAGGGCTGGGCAGCTCCACTGTGCTGGAGCTTTCACTTAATCCCTCATCTTTTGTTAAGCACCCTGGCTCACTGTCTCCAGCACAACCTTCAATTTTCCACCTGGGTGAGGGGACAATAGGAAACTGGCCTTGAGGGACAGGAAGGAGAATCCAGTATCTTCAAAGCACTGAACTAGTCCCCTTTTTCTTATGCCCCAGACCTTCAGAAGTGCTTCTGTGGCATGGCTGACTAGCTTCTGATGGCCTGTCCCCTCCACGTGCTGCCCGCCACCACAGGGTGGGGGTGGCATCCTCAGCCTGCAGGACGTGTCTTGCTCTTCCCTCTGCTTTGGCACCACTTGCCTTACACGGCTTCTTCCAAGTTCTCTGCTCCTTTGTGACTTTCTGCCCTTTGGGAATTCCTACACTCTCATTTTTTAGTGGTGTTTGGAAAGGGGAGAGATTACGTGCCATCAAATTGCCACATTTAACTGGCAGTCCTAAACTCACTCACTCTTAAATATCTATCATTCAAATGAGCCTAGTAATAATTGGTTTCTGAATCTGAGCTTTCCTGCTTATCACCTACTTAACCTTGGGTTAATTGCGTGACCTTTCTTAACCCCAGCATCTCCACCTGCCCCTCAAATACACACAATACATTTATCATTAGCCTGAGAGATGTATTATAGTTGAAAGCAGGCATATTATTGACCAAAAACTAAATGAAAGACAAAAAAGGGAGTGAACACAAAAGAAATAGCACTATAGGGCATTTTGATTTTGAAGCCGGCAGCCCTACACAGTTCAAGAGTGACTAAAGGAGGTTCATACTTTTTTTAAATTTTATTTTTTATTGATGTATAGGTGATTTACAATGTTAGTTTCAGGTGTACAGCAAAGCGATCCAGTTATACATACACATACATATCTATTGTTTTCTTTTCAGATTCTTTTCTTGTAATAGATTGTAGGCTATTACAAGATACTGAATACACTCCCCTGTGCTCTACAGTAGGACCTTGTTGTTTATCTGTTTTATATATAGTAATGTGTATCTGTTAATCCCAAACTCCTAACTTATCCCTCCCCCACCCTTTCCCCTCTGGTAACCATAGTTTGTTTTCTATGTCCATGAGTCTGTTTTTGGTTTATAAATAGAATTTGTATCATTTTTTTATTCCACATATAAGTGATATCATATTATATTTGTCTTTCTCTGTCTGACTGACTTCACTTAGTATGATCATCTCTAGGTCCATCCATGTTGCTGCAAATGGCATTATTTCATTCTTTTTTATGGCTGAGTAGTAGTCCATACACACACACACACACACACACACACACACACACATCCCCCCCACAGTTTCTTTATCTAGTCATCTGCTGATGGACATTTAGGTTGCGTCCATGTCTTGGCTGTTGTAAATAGTGCTGCTATAAACATTGGGGTGCATGTATTTTTTTGAATTACAATTTTCTCTGGATATATATCCAGGAGTGGGATTGCTGGATCATGTGGTAAATCTATTTTTAGTTTTTTAAGGAACCCCCACACTGTCCTCCATTGTGGCTACACCAATTTACTTTCCCACCAACAGAGTAGGAGGGTTCCTTTTTCTCCACACTCTAAGGAGGTTCATACTTTTAATCTCAAATGCTGATCTGTAATCAGAGGTTACGTTGCATTCAGGGTCATCTTTTAGAGAAAGCAGGGGCATATATAATACTTCACTGAATTATTTCTATCTGGAACTGACTGGGAAAAAAAAAAAAAGAGGAACCCAAAATGTGCGT
Organism: Camelus ferus; assembly: GCF_009834535.1. Lineage (NCBI taxonomy): Eukaryota > Metazoa > Chordata > Mammalia > Artiodactyla > Camelidae > Camelus > Camelus ferus. The sequence continues at coordinate 69,423,462 of NC_045706.1, read as the reverse complement.
ATGACCCTTTTCACCGAAGATGGCAGGCAAATTAGAGAGAAAGACATTTTTGTCCCTGATGCCTACCTCCCTCAGCCATGCCCCACGCTCGTTTGTGATTTTTCTCTCTCCATCTCACACACACACTTTTGAAAGGCAAGCAGAGATGACGTTTCTGCTGCTCACAAGCATTAAGCGTTGGACAGGCCAGCTCTGCGGCCCTAGAGCTGTTTTCTAAGAGGTCTCTCCATGCTTCTAATTTCCCCCAAGGAACATAGCAGGTTACCAAGATGTGTTTCTAAAGAATGCACCATTTTCTGCTGCACTCCGTTAACACACTGTCAAGCTTTCATACAGGGTGTCCCGCACACCAGGAAGGTAAGAGCAGGGAAGATGACCCCTGAGGTTTCCAGGAGGGAGCCAGGTTAACCCTCTCACATGACACCTGGCCGGTCCCCCTCAGGACAGCTCAGCCCTGTTCACCTGCATCAGAAGAGCCTTTTCATCTGCGGGCTCAGGACAATGAGCAAGCACCCCCTCCCCCTCCCCAGCCCATACTTATCCGAGCACATGACTTCCATAAAATTGCTTCAAGGGTGAATCACATAAAACCCTTCCTTGGCAGAATGGGAGCTGTGAAAAGGCTGTGGAAAGGATGAATGAAAACCCACATATCATGCAAATACAACAGAGCCAGATTTCAAACAAAAAAATTCAGGTAACAAGATTTCAGTGTAGGAAATGAGATTCAGGGCATCTCCGGGGTGCACTTTGGCTGTTCAGCAAAGAAAAGAATAATTTTAATTCGGAAGAATTTAAGAAAAAAAACGGGGGGCAGGGGGGAGCTCCATGGAACCTCAGCCCAGACACTGCTTCCAGGTCCTGTCGTATCCAGGAGGAGAGATGTACTGGGTTCGTCACGAACGTTCTGGATGGGTAGGGACCACCACTCGACAGGCCTCCCGGGTCAGCGTGTACAAGACAAGCCCTGTGGCTCTGCCGCATGTGACTTCTTAGAGTGGCAGCACCCCATGGGCCACGGGGTCACGAACAAGCCCATCGGAGCCACAAGCAGCCCGCGCTTGGTTAGCTACGCACAGCAGAGGCTTCTGTTTAGTGGTCCTCTGCTCTTTGAACAGCGAGCTGACCATTTAGCTGTCGGCTCACTGCCCATCTGGGTCAGACCCGGGCCTGCAGGTGGCTGCTGTCCAAGTCCTTCCTCTGATGTATCTCCTGCCACCCTCCCCCTCCAAACAGCCGCCTGTCTGCAGTTTAAATCACCTCTCCTGTTTTAGGAGTCATAAAGAAGTCAACAAGGGATGACGAATAAATGAATGAATGAATGATTGAATGAAATGAAACAACAGGACCTGCTTTTGCAGATAACGTCATCAGAGACATCAAAGAATTGCAAACTGCCTCCTGATGTTTCATGGATTAAATTACGGAATTTACCACGATGGGGGAAAATGGTGCATTTTAGCTATGCACAGGCTCCTTGGGCCAAAATTTACCCCAAGCCTTAGCTGAGCTTGAGAAACCTGAGGTACTACAGTGAAAACAACAATATTAAGCATAACTTACATAAAGTAATTCATGTCACCTCTCTACCTATGAGCAGGTATCCCCATTTTACAGACAGTAATACTGAAGGACGTGCTCAAGGTCACAAGCCGGGTGACAGTCAGGATGCAAACTGAGGCCGCCCGACCCTGGAGCACTCCCAGGTAAATCACCTCAAGGCGGATGAGATTACTGTAAAGCTTTAAAAGACAGAAGTCAACTCATGCTCAGTAAAATGAACACAACTTAAGGATGAGACATCACATCGGTCCTGAACATCAGGGTGGCATCTTGGGAGACACAATTTTAAGAAAACCTTGAATAAAAAGTGAAAGTCTAGAGAAGTAAGGCAGCTATCACGGGCTTCCTGAGGTAAGGCATGATTTTTAGTGTTATTTGCTAGAAGAATGGGAAGGAAAAAGAAAACACTGGGAGAGCAAGAAACAGTTCACTGCCTAAAAGCCGAGAGACCTGGGCCGTTACTAATAGGAAAGGTTGCCCGGCTTTCTTCAGTGGGACAAAGAGTGAAATCAATTTTGGATCTGAACAAATACACGGCAGGTGGGTTTTATGAAGCTTCTAGGTGCTCTGAGGCTTTATGTTCCAAAGACTTGAACTTCCAGCTTCTGGTACCCGTAGGAAAATGCAAGGGAGTCTGCCCAGTTAACTGCCGCATCGGCAATTATGCAGAAATATTATAGTATTAATAGAGAATTAATTACTCTTCCTAGAGAAATAGGAGAGCATGAGTTCTTCCTCAGTAAGCAACTGGGAAGACTTCTGAGGCCAGACCTCTGAGGATGGAAGCCGTGACCTCCCCAGGGCAGCGTACACGTTTCCCGGTCCCATCAGCCACTCAGAACCCAGGCGACGCTAACCCCCAGGCTGGATCTCCTGTGCAGCTGGGTGATCCCTCCGTGCTAAGAGCCCCGCCGGGGACCTCAATGGGAGCTCTGTTTGTTGGAGGCACCGGCCAGGCAGTGAGGTTAAGAACTGAGTGGGTTTTATCTGCTCAGGGAGGAATTTGCATCTGAGAATAGTACTATTGTTCGGTGGTCCTCAGTTCACCCGCATGAATTTAATAGTGTCCAACTCCCTCTTAATTTTCTTCAGCGACTGTATAAAACCAGAAGGACAAAAAAAGAAGCCACCAGGCATGAAATTCAAAGCAAATGCGGCCATGCCTCACTCAGCGACAGGGTTCATTTGATGAATGAACTTCCGCCCACAACTGCCATGTTCGGGAAACTTAAGTGCATGTGTTTGGAACGGAGTGGCAGGCTTCACCAGACACCTTTCCCTAGGGTGCACCCTGCCACGTGGTCCTCTCTCCTTTTTTTTCTCTTCATCTTTTATCCATTAAAATAAAGTACTGCCCTTTACATGCTATACTTGGGTGGGGACAACAGTTTATTTTTAAAGAGACGTCTCAAACACGTGCTTAAGAACCACTGGGAGAAGGAAGAAGTATACCATGTAATAGGCGCTGTTCTAAGCCCTTTATAGGAGCAATTTTTATTATGATCCCATTTTATAGATGATAAACTGAGTCACAAAGAAATTTAATGGACTTGTTCAAAACTGAGTTGGGATGTAAACCCAAGAGCCTGACTCCAGAATGGTCTACGCCCTTTAAGATGCACTGCCTTGCCCTTTGTAGTTGGATGCACAGGCCTCCAACTACAAAGAGAATGGATGGCTACCTCTGCCTGATGGCAGAAATTCCCCAGCCACAAAATCATCAGCTTGTATCAACAGTGGGGAGAGGGCTATTACACACATTCCAGAAGAACTTTTTCTTTTTATTTGTTCATTTGGCGTATGTATGTACAAATACCATTCTTCAGTTAAAATATGAATGATCAAGAGTACCACTGGAGAAAGGTCAATTTACATAGAGCTCGGTGAGAGTAGTCAAAAAAAAAAATTAGTGAATTTAAAGATGCTTACAGAAAACAGGCCCTGGAAACAATGCCTGGAGATATACTGCAGATTCAGCAGAGGAACTCACTCTCAGGCCCTGCAGATGGCCAGCCAGGGCGGGGCCGGACACAGCAAGGGTCTTCAAAGCTTAAGGGCTGGCATCCTGGGGCAGAAACAGACCTTGGAAAGACCAGTCTTGTCCTTTACACTGTGGTATGGATATACCTTTTGTTGGAAATCCAGTCCACTTGGAATCAGCTAAAAATTCTTTTCTGGAAAGTTCCAAGCTTTTCAAAACGAACCCCAATCTGCCCAGCCCTAAGAAGTCTTGTAAAGCTAAGATGGGAATGAGACATCAAAGAAGTTCTCTGTCGTCTTCACGGGCATATGATGCAACTATAAACACCAGGAACCCCAAGCACCAGGCAGAGGGGAGGCAACTGGGCAAACGAAGACTTTCATGCGCACTACAAAGTCTGCCCTATGAAGCCAACTCAGCTCCTCACACAGAACTTCTACAGGGTCCGCATTTCTTTCATTGTACTTGTTACAGAAAACTGCAAGAAAAAAATGAGTGGGGCACAAAGGCCTCCTTCAGAGAGCTCAGTGAAGATTTGGAAGCCGGAGTGCCAAGGACATCAGGAAAAGTAACAATTCCTCTGCCCCTCAAGGTCAGTTTGAGAAAGATACTCAAGGGCAAGAGTGTCCGGGAAAGACCCATGAAACTGACGTCTGGTCACTTTCAGTCTCTCTGACACACAGTGGAGTCAGCTGCCCACAGAAATCCTGATAGCTTAAGAAAGGAACAAAAACCTGTCAGTTTGCTACTTTTAAGAACCATATAAATATTTTCCTTTCTTCTTAAAGAGTCTCATGTTAAACATATCATGAGAATTTATAACTTATATTTTAAGAATTTATAACTTACATTTTAAAAATTTATGTAAACAATTTAAATGTTGTTATTGATGTACAGAAAAGCTCCCAAGATAGTAGGATTCTCCTAGACCCTCATCCAGTTTCCTAGCTATCTACATCTTACATTATTTTGGTATATGTTTTCAACTAATGAACCAACAACTGATAAATTCTTATTAACTATAGTCTACATTTTATGCAGATTTTCTTACTGTTTACCTAATGTCCTTTTCTGGTTTGAGGATCCCATCCAGGAAACTACATTACACTGTGGTCCTGACTCTTTAGGCTCCCTCCAGGCTGTGACAGTTTCTCAGACTCTCCCCTTTTCTGGATGACCTTGGCAGTTTTGAGGAGCACTGGGCAGGGATCCTGTACAATGTGCCTCAGTTGGGACCTGTCTAGTGCTTGGGGTTTGGAGAGGAAGACCACAGAAATGCCACTCATCATGTCAAGTATACACACTGTCCATGTGACTGACCACTGCTGATGCTGCCATCATCGCCTGGCTGGGGCAGGGGTTGGCAGACTTCTCCACGGGAGTCACTCCCTCCTTCCTTGCTTTATCCTTTCAAGGGGAATTACTAAGCACAGCCCACATCCAAGGGGAGAAGGGCAAGGCTATGACGTAAATTTCTATGATCTTTCAAATTTTATGAAATTTAAACCTTTATTTATATCACTTTGCTTTTTGAGTAAAGATCTGTTTGTTACAATGGACATTTCGTGAGTACATTTGACCTGAGTGGTTTTGCAGGTGGACCACATGTCAAGGGGAAGAAACAAATGTCTCTTTATCACTTTGTTTCTATCAAGTTGATAAGCTGTTTGTTTGAAGTACGCAAATACAGACCTTAACTCCTCTGCCCAGACTGGGGTTGGCAAATACCAGGCATCTCCCTGTACATGCATGGTGGATACATATAAAAATAGATTTAAAACAAAAAACAAGCTTCTTCTATATAGCACAGGGAACTATATTCAATATCCTGTAATAACCTTTAATGAAAAAGACTATGAAAATGAATATATGTATGTATATGCATGACTGGGACATTGTGCTGTGCACCAGAAATTGATACATTGTAACTGATTGTACTTCAATCTTAAAAAATTTAAATAAATTAAAAAATCAAAAATAATTGATGATGGCCCTTAAAGTGCTGATGCAGCTCTGTACAAAATTTACAAATGTTCAGATGATGGAAATGTGATTACCCAAAGCAAGTTCCACAGCAACAGCGACAGAAGGCTCCAACACACACGTTTATTTGCATCAGACAAAACCTACCAAGATAGAGATGAAACTGTTCTTGGGGATTCCCTCTTGTGGGTTGGGGTGATTTTATTTCTTTTCCTTTTGTTTCTCTACCTTTCCTTATTTCCCCATAATCATTCTATAATACTTAAATGTCGCTTAAAAATTCTAAACCAAAAAAAAAAAAAAAAAAAAAAAGATAAATATGGTCAATCTTGGTATTTTTTCCCCCTACATCCAGAGGACACATGTTCCTGTACCAGTGGAATGGTTCTTGTAAGACAATGTTCCCAGAGGCTCAGAACAGTTCAGCCACTTTTCAGTTCCCTCCTGAGTCATCAAAGACACCTAGCTTCCGCCTTTGCTCTGGTTTTGAGACCAGCTGGGACCTGGGACCCTGTGCTGCAGGGCTCACACCTGGACAAGTGTCTCCTCGAGCAACAGAACAGAAAGAAACTATAAGGGGCTAAATACAACTGCATGCACTGGCAGTGAGGGCAAATTATGAACAAGACACTAAAACCCAACTGCCATTTCTGAAGTGCCAGGAGCAGACGCAGGGGACTGCGTAAGATCCCTGCACACAGCACCACCAAGGGGGTGGGCGGACCACCTAAGCCACCCCTCCAGCCCCACCCACTGATCTGGCCCCACCCTCACCCCATGTAACGGATCAGCTCACCCCTACCCAAGTAAGGAGCAAGGAACCGGTTACTTGTTTTTGCTCCCTGGTGCTATAGCAGGAATCACAACAAAGCCTTACGTGAATTTCTCGTCTGGCCTCTTATTGATTAAGGAGACCAAGAACTCTGGTCGGTAACAGTCTGACCTCTCTTTACCCCAAAGTGACTTACTCTGCCTTCTGGAGCCGCCCTTGCCTCTGTGAGCTGATGTCAGGCACAGGGCAGCTTTAGGACTCCCAAATAATTATCAGGTGTACAAGTTCCTAAAAAGTACCAGACACCCAGGAACCCACAGCATCTCTCTGCTGTGCCAGTGGCTCCGGCTTCAGCCACACTGGGGACAGCCTGCTGCTGGCCCGAGGCTCTAAGTGGCCCTAAGCACCAGGTGGTCTGCTGTGCTGCAAGGGAAACTCAAGGGACTTCAAATCAAGTGTCCGGAGGGAATCCCTGTCTAAGGGGCCCCAGGTCCCAGAGGAGGGAACGGCGGTTTTCCAAGTTCCGTGAGAGAAAGAGCAGCCGGCACACGGTACCCACCCGTCTCCACGGTCACGAAACATGACGGAGCACTCACTAAGCTTGCTGCAATCCCCACGCTCTTTTAAAAAGCTGTTTCACTAAAGGCTACAGATGGATTTGCCCAGACAAGTGATGCTGCTTCACTGTGTATGGAACGTGGCAGGCTACTCCCCTGCATAAATCCCTCTGCAAAGTTACTAAAAAGCCGTTGGTGACTATGTATCACAGGAATACACCCCAGGTGCAAAGGGAAGCCATTTCACGTTAACAACCCAATAAAGAGTCACCCACATGATTAAAGCTCAGTGCTTTAAACCTTTCCCAGCGTTCGGGGGCCATTTCATCCTTTTGGAAATGAAGCTGCACACAGAACAATGAAGAATGGAGAAAAACAGAAAGGCATTCTGGAAAGCCTCAAAAGATTCCCTGAGAGCCTGCTTCCAAAGAGAACAACTTGAATGAAGGGGGAAAAAAACAAAGGAAAAGAGAAAAGCTACCTGTGGAAACACCCTCTCAATCTGGGCCAGCCTGCTCAGAGCGTCTGCATTTAAACACAAACAAACAAACACACACCACGATGTTCCTGAAACTATGGTGTTGGCCGCTCTGAAGTCCACTGGTTGAAGCTGGTGTGAATCTAGGTGGATGCAAAATGGGGGGAGGGGATTATTAATTTAATCATTGCCCTCTGTATCTGGTAAACAAATGCTTTTAAGTGTGTAGTCCACGGGGAAAAGCTGGGCTCCATCCCCATACACAGGCGGCCTCGGCCACCTGACCACAGGGAATCCAGGCTGCCGCTGCCGCTTTCAACCCTTGATGACTCTGCAGAGAGACGAGCCAGAGCCCAGCAGTTGCTGTTGTAGCCAATTGCGTTCTGAAGTGATGGGCCCGCAGGGAACAGCTACACACATAGGGGAAAGCAGGCATGGTTCACAGCTGCAGGGAGCTAGGGCAGAGAGGCAGACTGGGGCTCCGTCTGAGCCGGTCTCCTCTGCTCCATCGTGGCCCCAGGTCCCATTAGCCGCACAGCAGTCACCTTCCCCAGCACAGAACTGCAGGTCACTGAAAACAGAGGGCCTCAGGGATGGCCGCCCCGTTCCCTCACTTTGCAGGCTTCGTAGAGGAGGCTAGACTTTAGCTGTCTGGCTCACTCCCAGACCCAGAGGGAGCCCAGCACCCCGAAACTGTCAAACCACGTGTCTGCACCCACGCTCCACTCCCCTCCAGGGCGTCTACGCTCACTCAGATCTTTCCTTGGAGCTTACTGATGTTTTATATCACAGTCCAACCCAACAAGTTTGATGATATCATTTCTAAAGCCCTGGAAAATCCTGAGCAGCAAAGCAGAAAAAGTGCCTCCACCCACAGACAACCCTTTAAATTCTCAGGAAGTGAGAGTTAAGAGTTCAAGGGAAACTACAGAAGGGGGTCAGGAGAATTAACAAAATCATCTCTCAAAACAGACCCTAGGAACATTAAAGGGTGGCAACCCTGGGTGCAGAAGACATCAGTTCTTTATTCTATTTACGCTGCATAGACTTCAGACACTGAGATGTGCAAAGGAGTAAAAATAAGATGCTAGTACTAAACACGCATGTATACATATACACACATATATAGAATTCTTACGTTCTGATATTTTAAAGGGTGAATCACAAACTACTTACAAAACTAAATAGAATGACTCATTGCCTGAGGGTTTCAGGGCATAATCATTCTAAGAGACTATTTTATTGCTAGCATTGACAGTCACGGCTTCATCGATTTAAAAAAAAAATCTGAAATAGTTAGTCCATTTCTCCATGGTCCCCCTTTCCAAAAATAACTCACTTCCACCTAGAAAGCATCCGTGAGCAGAGTTTTCTAAGGCGCTGCCCCTGCACGTACAGTCGTGAGGGCCAGGAGTTATTTCTGGAGTAGACTAAAAAGAAGGCCCGAGATTCTTTGAGTTCACTGGCTGGGAGGCTGTAACTCACAATGGTGAGACCGATGTACACCGGGAGCCAGGACTGAGACCGGCGTGCGGGGGACACCGCTGGGGACCCAAGATGCTGACAAAATTATTTCAGCCCCACCAAGTCATCAGACCGAGAACAGAAAGACAAACTATGTGACCAGTCGCAATGCACGTGCCTGCTTAGTTAGCTACGTTCTTATCAATATCAGTCGTTCCGCTAATGTATACAATTTCCTAATACTATGTTATTGGCTGACTGGTTCAGTCTGGATTGATGCAAAAATGTGGGGAAATGGTTAATAGCTGCACTTGGTGGGGAGGGTATAGCCCAAGTGGCAGAGCACGTGCTTAGCATGCATGAGGTCCTGGGCTCAACCCCCAGTACCTCCTCTAAAAAATAAATAAACCTAATTACCTCCCACCTCAAAAAAAAAAAAAAAAAGAAAAAATTAAGTTAACAAATAAATAAAACATTAAAAAATAGTAATTGCACTGTATCTGGCTTGTCGTCCATGGGAAAAGGCACCAAAAAGGTTCCAGGTACTGAGGTGGATGGAGTGACCTCCTGAGGCCGGAGTGACACCCCAACCTACCCCAGAAAGAAACAGCTGGGGTCAAAGACTACAGGCAAGCATTCTGAAGACAGAAACCAATTTTAAATAAATTCAAAGTACCATCAGTTCACCATTATCCATGCCGGTGGTAGGAGAGTTTATTCATGAAGCCACAGAAGGAAGAGAAACACCCCGGGGCTGGCTGGACCCACCCCCGCCTCCTTCGTGTTCCAAGACGTGACACCTGGGAACAGGAAGGGGTACACAGGTAAAACTGGAAACAGAAAACTATGACCCTGAAAAGTATGCTGTCCTAGAAGGAGGGGTGGAAAGGAGCAAGTCACACCCACCAAGAAGGCAGGGCCAGCGTCCCCGAGGGCTCCCTGTGCCCTGTGTTACTGACATATGCCTCAACACGTTTCTTTTAAGCCTCTCGAACAGAGTGATTCTCATGTCCCTGGAATAACTGAGGACACTTACCTAAAGGCTGAGGACTCACCTACAGGACTTCTGAGGAATGCATCCTTCAAGCCTTACCATGTAAATAAAATTTAGGGAGGGGGAGGGTATAGTGCTCAGTGGTAGAGCACGTGCTTAACATGCACGAGGTTCTGGGTTCAATCCCCAGCCCCTTCATTAAAAAATAATAATAAATAAAAGCGAACATCATTTATTTTACATGTAATTAAAGAATTCCTAAAATAACAATACCATGGAATTATCTGTGTCTTAACCTTTACGCCTGTTTGTAGAATTTCAAGAAAACGACATTTGTCTTTCGGGCTAACTCATACATCCTCTTCACAAAGACTTATTTAACACCCACAATGCATACAACAATGCCGTCGGAGCTGCAAAGACGTAAGATTCAAAAGATGAAGTGAAGGTGGAGGAGAAAAGTACAGAGAAGACTAGGGGAGAAGGACCAGAATCATGCACTGTGAACAGTGTAATAGACGATTTCGAGCAATGAAAGGGCGATCGTGTTAACCAGGGAAGGGGTGGATCTAAAAAATGAAGTCTACGTGTGTGACGCCCCCAGGCCGGCAGAGTGAGAGAGAGAGAAAGGAAGCAGGCGCTTCCACATCGGGGGCTGTGAATCTGCGAAGGCAGGAAACGGGGGGCTTCTAAGGGTGGGGGGATACTCTGGCAGCGACGGAGGGTCCAGGACGCCAACAGGCCCGAGCACAGGGGACAGCGGCCCCGCACGCTCCCAAGGACGCGCCCCGACACACGGCCGCGCACCGCGGGCGCCCCGAGGACAGCGCCCCGGGCCCCGGCCTACCTTTGCCATAGAAGAACTTGCGGTAGTAGTAAGCGCCCAGGTCGATGTGCTCTATGATGTAGCGCTTCACCTTCTCCCGGTGGATGGGCTGGTTCTCCCTGGGCACCTCCAGGACCGACACCCCCGCGTTGGTGCAGTGGGAGCTGAGCGACGACTCGAAGGAGCAGCTCTCCCCGGAGCTGAAGGAGGACGAGCTGGCCCTGCAGAGGGCGATCCTCCTGTCGCCCTCGCCCCCCGTCTCGTTCCGGAAGTACGGGCAGCTGAGGACCAGCTCGTTGCTCTTGCCGTCGCCCTCGTCGGCGTCCAGGTTCTCCTTGGAGTTGAGGTCCTCCTTGCTCCCCAGCGGGGACTCGCAGCCGCCCGCCTGGCCCGCCGGCACCTGGGTCTGCGAGGCCGCCGACGCGCCGGTGGTGATGTTCTTCCTCTTCCCCACCTTGGCCCGCGTCGCCATGGCTTCGTTGATGTTAAACAAAATGCTCTGGACGTCGTAATGTGCAAAGCAGCGCTGACAGTGCCAAGGGCGGACGCCCCTCTCCAGGCGGCCGTCCTCCGGGTCGGAGGTGAACCTGAAGGTCTCGTGTTCGCTTTTAACGGTCCGCAGCTTTCGGAAGAGGGACGTTTCCACCGACTCCGACTTCAACCTCCGTTTGAACGGCCTGTCCCTGTCTCTCCCCATTAGGAGGGCACTGTCCACATAGTCTAAGCCTGAGATGCGGACGAATTCTCCTCGCGAGATCTGTGCCGCCGCGTGGAGGCTGGGAGAGATCGCAGGATCGCAGGGGAAGAACTCGGGGAACCCGAAAGGGGCCATCGCCTTGTGGTCGTAGTTCTCCACCCGGTACCCCCGGAGCATAGCGAAGAAGTTTTCCCCGGACAAGCCCTGCCGGTCGATGGAAGACGTGCTCCCGTACTCCCTGTGGAGGGCGGCCCCGGTGTTGGGGTTCACCGCGTTTTGGTCTAAGACATCTTCGGCGTCGATGTCACTGATGGTGACGTCACTATTGCTCCTCTGTCTTATGGGGTGAAGTCCCCTTTGAGGCGAGTGAACGAAGATGTCTCCCATTGTGTACTTGTCCTCCACGAAGTCTAGGTCAAGCTGCGCCTCTGGCTGGCCATCACTCTGGTCATTCTGCCCATTGTGCATGATGGACGTGACGCTTTCGTAGCTGGTCTGAGACCGGCTCTCCCACAGGGTCTTGCAGGGCAGCTCCTTGGAGCAGTCCTTTTTAGGAGGCCACTCGGACACTCTCGCTCTCACACCCATCTTGGGCATGGCTGGGGTACCATTAGCCGGACCGCCGCTCTCGCTGGAACTCGGGGCATTCAGAGAGGCGGCGGGTCCCATGTTGCCATTAAGGGCTTTAAATTTTCGAGCAAAATAATCATCGGACTGCATGATCCTGGGAGGATCCTTGAACTTGGAAGAGGCTCTGCCAAGCTTGTGCTTCTCTTCTTGTGACTGCCTGGGGTCACTCATGTCTCCCCAGCCGAGACGCTCCAAGTCTCACGAGGAGGACAGGTGTAAGTCTAACGACATTGTTACTCACCAAGGCTTCTTCTACAGCTGTGGTTTCTCTTCTTAACCAAAAGCAAACAACATCTTCAGAGTATGGTGTCTCTGAAACCCACTTGTTTCTCAGCTGTTGTAATAATTTTGTGCACCTCCGTCCTTTTCAAAAGCATCCTTTAAGACATCTGGCCGCATTTCCTTCACCTGAACTGAAAAACAGAAAACAGCCATTAACAGTGATTACAGCTCAAGTTCAACACATTCTCCATATGGTTTCTTCTCTGTCCTTTGCTCCTCCTCCTGACCATCTTCAATTCCCCACCAAAGGGTCATGCAGTTTCCTGGTCCTGCACTGGTGTTCATACATCTCCTCTCCTAACGCTCTGCCCTCCTGCTCTACTTGGCTGCCTAGAATTCACACCACACAGTCAAGCATTACCCTCTCTAAGAAACTTTCCAGGACCTCTCCCACCCTCAGCCCACATCTGAGAAAAGCGTGCTTCCTCTGTGTTTCCATAACACTCCACCCACACGTACCACAGCCGTTCCCCTTACACTCTCAGTGCTGTTTACCCATCAGTCTCCTCCGCTAGCTCACTGCAAGCTCCTTTATGTCAGGAACGACGCCTTTCATCTCTGTATCAACATGGCCTATTAATGGAGCCCGGCTCGCATCAGGCAATCAAACCACATTTCAGTTAGTTATAAGAGTAACACAGTGATCATGTAATTGTTTGAGTATTATTAAACTTTCAAAACAGTTAAACTCAAAACGTCCAGGAGCAAAAGGGGCCATCCCGGGCATTACCAATGAGTTTTCTGAACACCCTCTTGCAAGCAAATAGGAACTCACAGAGTTACAGCGGGAAGGAGTCTTCAGGAATGCGACATCTGAACAAGCACAACTTTCGAGCGCATCACACCACTAGCAACCTGACAAGTGCGCAGGGGAAATGGAAGCTGAGAGACGGAAAACACAATTCACCTGTGCGGCTGGTAGATCCTTGACCTCATCAGCTCTCCTCTTTAATTACAAATCATTTTTTTTCCAATTTATTCCAGGTATTACATATTTCCCTAAGTGATGGCTGGCTGAGAATCTTACTGGTGGTGCAAGAATAAAAGAATGACGCTACTTCTTCGAAAATAATGATGATAATAAAAGTATAATATAGTTGACTTCCCTCAGCCTTCACCAAAGCAGAAAAAATTACTGCAATCCTGTTAGAAATAATGTTAAAACTCCAACTAGCTAAACAGTGGAAGAACTGTTTTCAGTGGGCTCCTAATGGCTTTGCGATGACCATGCGGCGGTCTATTGGAATAGCAGGCCTTTACTTATGATAGCAGCTCGCTTTCCTCCTCTTTGGGGGGAAAAAAATCAGCCTGGCCATGACAACACGCTGTCTGTTCCCAGGGCAGCTTCATAATCGAGGAAATATGATGATATTTTAGGATGTGGGAAACAGAGCAAGAATGAGCAGTCAGATGCTTCTGTGCACCAAACAGACCAGCACTTGCCCGGGGTCCTCAGAGGGAAAGGAGACCTGACTGCGTCCGTCTTAACTATTTCACTTAGAATTCATGTGTTTAAAAGAATCACAGATGATGCTGAATTACAGTTCTAGCCTATATAACTTAGATTATCCTCAAATCTTTTCATGAAAACTGAAAAAATGGCAACTGAGATACCAAAGAAACAACTTTCTCCCTGATAGCTCTCTGCTGAAGCGGCATCTGACTTGCTGGACAAGGCTTCTGCATACTATACATTCAATCGATAAGTCTGCTGCTTACAGAACCCTCAACAAAGTTTGAAAGAGTAAGAATAACCTCTCATGGTTAGCACAGAGCTGTGTGGATTCTCAGTAGGCTGTAAAATGGTACTCATGTTCGTTACTGACCACTAACCCGCATGCATCCTGTTACAGAAGGAAGAACCAAGCCCTACCTGACCTCAGTCTCAATCACTGAACTGTGTCGTTTCTAGAAATATAATCAGGAACTGAGGGCTCACCATCTTAACAAATTAGGAAAAAAACAACAAAATATACCAAAGGAAAGAAAAAATGAATACAGATAAAAGCTGAAATTAATGGAATGGTGGGGGTGGGGAAAAGGAAACCCTCCTTCACTGCTGGTGGGAATGCAGTTTGGTGCAGCCACTGTGGAAAACAGTATGGAGATTCCTCAAAAGACTAGGAACAGACTTACCATATGACCCAGGAATCCGGCTCCTGGGCTTACATCCAGAAGGAACCCTACTTCAAAAAGACACCTGCACCCCAATGTTCACAGCAGCACTATTTACAATAGCCAAGACATGGAGACAGCCTAGATGCCCATCAACAGATGACTGGATAAAGAAGATGTGGTATATTTATACAATGGAATACTATTCAGCCATAAAAATCAACAACATAATGCCATTTGCAGCAACATGGATGTCCCTGGAGAATGTCATTCTAAGTGAAGTAAGCCAGAAAGAGAAAGAAAAATACCATATGAGATCGCTCACATGTGGAATCCAAAAAAAAAAAAAAAAAGAACAAAGATACAAAACAGAAACAGACTCATAGACATAGAATACTACAAACTTGTGGTTGCCAGGGGGAGGGAGGTGGGAAGGGACAGACTGGGAGTTCAAAATTTGTAGATACTGACAGGCATATGCAGAACAGATAAACAAGATTAGACTGTGTAGCACAGGGAAATATATACAAGATCTTGCGGTAGCTCACTGCGAAAAAATGTGACAATGAATATATGTATGTTCATGTACAACTGAAAAATTGTGCTCTACACTGGAATTTGACACAACATTGTAAACTGACTATAACTCAATAAAAAAATGTTAAAAGAAAAAAAGAAAGAACAGACAAATCCAAAAGGTAGTTTTTTTTTTTTTTTAAAGAGGAAGAAAACAGGTAAGACTCCTTCCCGAGCCTGAAAACGGAAAAGAGAGAAAGAGCAGCATCACAGCCATGCGGAAACGAGACGGGAGACACGGTCACACACACAAGGAGATACTGAGATGAATACAAGTGTAAAAGAATTACCCCACAAGCAATCTGTGGCCATACGTTTGGAAACAGAGAGGAAACTACTGATTTCCTGGCAAAATACAAATTCCCCAAACTAATCCAAGAATAGAAAACTTACATAGAGTGATTACCACTGAAGAGAGTAGAAACTTAACAAACCCCAACTAAAAATATGACCTTGGCTGACAATCCTTTGAGACTTGCCATCTTTCTCAAGATGAAAACCTAAACCCTGGCTTGCGAGTCTCTCCCCAACCTGCCCTGCTCTGAAGCCTCATCTCCCCGGGCTCGCCCCTCTCCTCCTCTATGGGGGCCCAGCCATCTGCAGGTCTCCCAGTCTTCAGGCTGCCCCCTCTTCAGGTCCATGTCCCTCTAAACAGAGCATCCATCACTTGCCTCGGCCGAGGGGACAGCAGTTCATCCTCGTCCTTCCCATCCCCGCCCAGTGTCCCCGCACGGGGTCCGTGGCACCCTCTCCCTCCTTATGGACAAGCCCATTTCCACATCTTTCAGTGACTTCCAGTTTCACTCCCTGTAACTCTCTGTGAGGCCCCCGAGCTGCATCTGTTCCCCACTTCAACTGCCATGCTTGGCACCTTTTCCAGGATGTGGTAGAGATGCTCAATAAACGTTATTCAATAAATCCACAAATTACTCAATATATATGACAGGCAGTAACCTTTATCATAATATAAAGTATTTAATATGTGGGGGAGGGTATAGCTCAAGTGGTAGAGCGCATGCTTAGCATGCACAAGGTCCTGGGTTCAACCCCCAGTACCTCCTTCAAAAGTAAGTAAATAAATAGACCTAATTACCTCCCCTTCTCCTGGCCAAAAAAAAATTTTTTTTAATATCATATGCTATCACTTATATGTGGAATCTAAAAAATGATACAAATGAACTTATTTACAAAACAGTAAGAAACAGACCCACAGACATAGAAAAGAAACTTATGGTTACCGAAGGGAAAAGAGAGGAAGGAGGGATGAATTAGGAGTTTGGGATGAGAAGATACTGACTACTTTACATAAAATAGATAAACTACAAGGTCCTATAGTATAACACAGGGAATTATATTCAGTATCTTGTAATAACCTATAATGAAAAAGACTAGATGTCTATCTGTATAACCGAATCACTTTGCTGTACACCTGAAACTAACACAACATTATAAATCAACTATCCATCAGCTAACGTAAATAAAGAAACAAAAAGTAAAATATTTGATATTTAAATGGCAGGCTCTTGTGCTACTGAAATCTAGTATAATCATAAAAGTTTAATAATTTTGCAGAAACACGTTAATTATAGAGTTAATTATAACTCAAACACAGAGAATTGTTAACTCTTTGCAGGACACTTAGACCCAAATCCTGACAACAGGCTGCCTCGACTCTAAATTCAACAACTGCTCCACTCTGAAAAGAGGGCTTCCCTCCCCTAATTCTGTACCAGATAACGAAGTGATGACAGACAGGTCTTCCCACTGTACGGAAAGGAAGAACGCCATGCTTCACCTTCTAATCGTCTCTGCAGTGTGTCCATGAGGCTAAAGGTCTGGCCCCAAACAGGACGAGAATGAGACCCACATGGCCTGCCCCACCCTCGGTCTCTGACCCGTCCCGGGTCGGGCAGAGCAGCTGATGGACCGCAGAGCTCCGTTTTCCTGCAGGTGGCCCACTGCCAGCTTCCTGGGGAGCTGGCGTGATGCCTGCGCGTGGTGCCACTCCAAAACAGGATGGCAAGTGGGAACCGCACAGTCAGAGGACCCGGTCAGAAGGGCATCCCTCATGTTCAGTTAGAGATGAAGGTATGTGACCTGAGAGCCCCGCATGTCATTTGTTTAATGGACTTCTGTTAAGTGCGCGCCTGTCCTTCCTCTGTGATTTTACACCATTCTGCCGTTCTGACAGGTTACGATGGTGTTCAACTGGCCAATGCAGAGTTCTCAAACAAAAACGCCATGGCATTTTCCTGCAAAAGCCAAAGTGCTATTTCATGAAATATTAAGAAAACATAAAATAGGGTGGAGGGTATAGCTCAGTGGTAGAGCACATGCTTAGTATGCATGAAGTCCTGAATTCAATCCCCAGTACCTCCTCTAAGAATAAATAAACCTAGATACTTAACCCCACCAGAAAAAAATTTAAAAAAAAGAAAACATAAAATAGACGGGGGAGGGCACAGCTCAGTGGTAGAGAGCATGCTTAGCATGCACGAGGTCCTGGGTTCAATCCCCAGCACCTCCATTAAAATACATAAATGAATAAATAGATAAATAAACTTAACCACCCCAATCCCCACAAAATTTTAAAAAATTATATGTGTAAAAAAGCAAGGAAGGAAGGGAGGGAGGAAGGAAGGAAGAAAGGAAGAAAGGAAGAGTAAAATAAAAGGGACCCCTATATGTGCGTGGCATGGGTACCTATCTCCCTTCCCACTTGCTCCCTCCTGCCTTAATTCTTTTTTTTTTTAAAAGAACTTTATACTTTCAGAGCAGTTTCAGGTTCACAACAGAACTGAGCAGAAAATAACGAGTTTGCACATAGCCCTTCCCACCCGCACATATATACTCCCCTGCCCTCAACATCCCCCATCAGTGTGGCGCATTTGGTACAATCGATGAACCCACATGGGCACATTATTATCAGCCAAAGTCCATAGATTACGTTAGGGTTCACTCTTGATGTTGTACATTCTATGGGCTTTGACAAATGCATAATGACATGTAGCCACCACTATAGTATCATACAGGGTAATTTCATTTCCTAGAAATCCCTTGTGCTCCATCTGTTCATCCCTCCCTCCCTCTCCCCACGATCTTTTTATTGTTTCTGTAGCTGTGCCTTTTCCAGAACGTCATTTGGCTGGAATCGTACAGTTTGTAGCCTTTTCAGACTGGCTTCTTTCATTTAGTAACATGTCTTTCAAGTTTCTTCTATGTCTTTCATGGCTTGATAGACTTTTTTTTATTGCACATAATATTTTTTAATTTACATATATGTACTGTTCATTGTTTCTGAGAACATTTAGATCTTTAGCTTTTTAAACTTACATAGCTATGAAAGGAATAAAGCCAACCACAAAATAAGAATTAATTCAAAAAGATACATACACCCTGCTATTAACAGCAACATTATTTATGATTGCCAAGATATGGAAGCATCATAAGTGCACATCAACAGCTGAACAGACAATGGAGGTGCAGCATACACACACACACACACACACATATGTGTGTAATGGAATACAAATTCTACTTAAGAGTACCCTAAATGAACTACTTTCCTAACTTCATGGCTAAATGAATTCACCCTGCTCTCTTGGTGTGGTTACCAAACAAAGTTAAACATCAAAGACAATGCAGAGTCACCGAATCCCTTCCTGAGGACTTTACCAGAGAGTGGACTGATAATCTGCAGTGAGACCCAGTCAGTGGCAGGACAGCCTCTTCCCCAGGGAACTGCCCCAACCTGGATCC
This sequence comes from Camelus ferus, assembly GCF_009834535.1. Classification (NCBI taxonomy): domain Eukaryota; kingdom Metazoa; phylum Chordata; class Mammalia; order Artiodactyla; family Camelidae; genus Camelus; species Camelus ferus. Next base: position 69,404,785 of record NC_045706.1, on the reverse strand, counting down.
TGACCACTTGCTGGGACGGAGGATGCAGCGTTCATCGTAGAAGGCTCGTTGATTAAAATGAATTGCTAGGTACAGCCATTGTGGAAAATAGTATGGAGATTCCTCAAAAGACTAGGAATAGACTTACCATATGACCCAGGAATCCCAATCCTGGGCGTATATCCAGAAGGAACCCTACTTCAAAAGGACACCTGCGCCCCAATGTTCACAGCACCACTATTTACAATAGCCAACACATGGAAACAGCCTAAATGTCCATCAATAGATGACTGGGTAAAGAAGATGTGGTATATTTATACAATGGAATACTACTCAGCCATAAAAATCAACAACATAACGCCATTTGCAGCAACATGGATGCTCTTGGAGAATGTCATTCTAAGTGAAGTAAGCCATAAAGAGAAAGAAAAATACCATATGAGATCGCTCATATGTGGAATCTAAAACAAACAAACAAAGCATAAATACAAAACAGAAACAGACTCATAGACATAGAATACAAACTTATGGTTGCCAAGGGGGTGGGAAGGGATAGACTGGGATTTCAAAATGTAGAATAGATAAACAAGATTGCACAGGGAAATATATACAAGATCTTATGGTAGCTCACAGAGAAAAAAATGTGACAATGAATATATATATGTTCATGTATAACTGAAAAATTGTGCTCTACACTAGAATTGGACACAACATTGTAAAATGATTATAAATCAATAAAAAATGTTTAAAAAAAATGAATCGCTAACCTGTTTCTACAGTGTCCTTCCTTTCTTTGAGTTCATTTTTAATACCAAGGACACCCCCCCACAATAGTTTCCAATTATTCTTACATTTCATCAAATTCTGTGGCTCTTGTGCCCCAGGGGGAAAAACTGTCACCAGCACTTCGTGGGTACTTTAAAACTCGATAAATGGACCGGTGTGACCTCCCGGGTGGTGGGATTGCCTTGAGTGGGGCAGGACTAGAAGGGGCATTCAAGAACGTCAGAGCCCAAAGGACGGATCTGTTCTCATTCTCAGTCTCGGTCAAGATTTCCAAAGGAAAGCACCAAAACAGAGAAAATGTGGTATTTAAGCATAAGTGTCTTTCGATAGAATGTTCTCAAAGTTTTCTAGGAGACATCAGTGAGTCTTCGAGACCAATATTGTAAGTTGCAGTTCAGCCACTCAGCAGGATTGCAGGTGGAGGAAATGGATGGAAAAACCACAAAATGCACAAATTATGAGCCTCATTTAAAGGAAAAAATGGTTAAAATTTTATGATAGATTTATAATAAAAGGATAACTACCGTAAATACATTTATTTTTTATACTCACATTCCATCACCTCTAATACTGATGTGTATAACTGAGCAGGGAATAAACAGAAAGGCAAACCCTCGCACCCCTGCCCTCCCTGCAGCCAGGAAGATGACAGAGTGGAGGTGAGCTCAGGCACCAGGTACTGTCACCTGAAATGCACTTCCTGTAAAATCACTAAGTTCAGGCACAATCAGCCTGGTGTTAAACGAGCTTATGGCTAAACAGCTATAAAACAATCCATTAACTCAAACTTTTTATCACGGTAAACCACGGATGTCATGGATCTGGGACAATTTGACAAAATGGGCTATAATTAAGTGATAATGTAAGTAATAATGGTCATAAATGGCTATAACAGCTCCACAATATTCATGCTTTGCTAAGTTTTTGGTAGCTCCGGATGGGAAAATTAGTTCTTAGACATTTATCTTGAATTAAACATTGAGATGGTACCAAAGATAAATATTTGGGGGCATGACAACACAAAAACCCCGCAAAATGTGTCTCCCTGATATTTTATGACATAGGGGTTACCTAGGATTTGGGAAGGAAAATAATTTTTTTTGGGGGGTGGGATATTCACGTTGGATATTCAGACAGTTTTTTGAAGCACTGCACGCTGCTATTTGGAAAAACAAATACGTGATACCCCCCAAAAGCTGGTGTCCTTGGTGTGCTTAAGGATTTTTCATCATCAGAGTGAAGCAGAGGACCCAGTAAAAAGTGCCTGAAGGACTCAGTCTCCACTGGAGCCCCACAGCATGACCTGACGTTATGATGAATTATAAAGGGGCCAAATCCGAAGTCTGCTGGGGGGGCTGCCATGTGGCTGTCTAAGGGAAGCGCTCTGCTCCCTATCAGCGTAGGGACCTGGTCTACCGTGTCCACTGCCCGCTCCCGCAGCCCCGAGAGCCGGGCTTGGCACTCAGGTGGCACTCATCACCAGCCTGCATCCCCCAATCTGAACTGGTTGCAAAGCAAACTACCCCAACGTACTGAGTCAACACGTCACCATGACACCCGCATGACACGCCGTGATTCCTGATTCTCCCTTTGCGGTTTCCTTGCTGGCTCCTCCTCTCGTCTTCCTTCAGGGTCGATGCTCCTCGGGGCTTATTCTAAGCTGCCTTCTCTTCTAATTCCGCACATTTTCTTGTGCAATGCTAGCAGATGCATGTGTCATCTCTATGCCGATGACGCTGAAATCCATCCCTAGCCCAAAGAAGGCTCCGATGCGCCATGTATCCCCTTGCCCTCCCCTCTGCACCTGCTCCTCCTCCCGCCCACCTGCTGCGCAAGTCCAGCACCTGGGGCTCATCCTGCCTTCCCCGCAGAGGCCACGTGCAATCCGAGACCGGCCGGCTCCACCTTCTACGCATTCTCAAATCCACGCAGACCTCACTATCTCAACAGCCACCACCACAGTTAGAACCGCTGTCTCATTTTCCCTAGATTACCTGAGAACCCTTCACTAGTCCCCCACTTCACTCAGAACGGAGCCGGACTGCTTTACGGTGGCACAGGTCACTCATGGCTTGGGCCATGAGTAGCTACTCAGCACCCCCTCCCCGCCCTGCTGCCGGAACCCCACACACCACGCTGCCCTTCGTTGGCCATGGCCGGGGCCCTGCACAGGCTGCTTCCCTGTTCAAAGATGCTCCAGGACCCCTTCCCCCACCCTGCTAACGGATGTTGTTAGTCAGACCTCAGCTCACAGACTGGGTTCTCCAGAAGCCTTGCCAAACTCACCGTTGGTTCTAAGTCACCTTAACGTGGGCTCCCCTGACATCCTGTACTATTTTTCCCAGCAGACATTACAGCACACGACAGCACACCAGCCTGTTTACACGCCGCTAACCTCCTCTCGACTGGTAAGGCGTAGGCACGTCTTTGCACACAGGTACTCAGCAAGTATCCAGGCTCCACCATACATGAGCTGAGACTACAGCAAAGTTACTTGCCCTCTCTGAGCCTCAGTTTCCTGTCTTTAAAATGGGAATAATCATAGCTATTTCAAAGAATTATTCTCAAGATTCAATGAGATCTAGGTGCAAAGGCTGGTATCCACGTTTCCTAGATCCAAAGTTCAAAAGATAATAGCTGGAAAAACCGGTTTATATGTTAATGAATATTTATCGATAAACTTGACTATTTATTGATAACGGACTTCAAACTGAGCAATTAAAATGGGTACAGCACATAACTAACCCCCAGGAGCACAGTCAGTCATGTTTGCAAAGATCTAACGTGGTAACTGCACGTTGATTGATGTGCAAAGAGTAAGAGGAACACAAAGCAGTAACTGCCTTGCAATAGCTAAGCTGATTCTCCAAGAGGCGAACGGAAGCTGTCAGAAGGTGAGGGAGAGGCCCCAGACAATCTGCAGGCAGGCACTCCTCTCTTCCCAACTACAACTTCTATTCCGAATTACTTTAGGGACTGCCCTGTATTATGCTGAGATGATTCTGGCGTCCTTGACTTTTGGGGTGTGGATGAAAAGCAGGAACCCGCCTGTGGTAGTGAGCCACTTCAGCTAGCCCTCCATCCACCCGTGTGCCCGTCAAAGGGAGAATAAACAAAGAGCCATTTTGCTAAACAGAATATTTTGATCCTGGAATTTTTTTCAAGGAGACAGAACAACACCTTGTGGGTACTGACTGTTTCCCACTAAATCTTTTAAATCGGAAAGAGATAAAAAGAGGTAAGCCCTGCACCTCCTTCCCTCAGGAGGTTATTAGTTACGGCATTTTCTTCAGCCATGTGGTCCCTGAATTACGGGTGACCCAGTAGGAAATCAGATACTCCAATTAATAATTTAAGCTGAGGCATTTGTGTCTTAGGAAAACACAGCAAGAGAGGAAAAGAATTTCTATTTAGTGCCAACTGATTTAGACCGCACCTCTGTGGTTTTCATTTAACATTCGTAGAAAATACTCTGTTCTCTTCTTTAAATGAAGGTTTAGTGACACTGGGTGACCAACAAGGGAACCTGAGTGCTTTATAATAAAAACCTGGGAGGCTGGAGCCTTAAAAAATACTCTGAAGGACCCATCCTGTTTATCTCAAAGAGAAGCAGTCCTCACGGTGGGGAGGGGACGGCTCAGTGGTAGAGCACGTGCTTAGCATGTGCGAGGTCCTGGGTTCAGTCCCTAGTCCCTCCATTTAAAAAAAAAAATTTTTTTTAAAGGAGAAGCAACCTTCACTTTCTTCTCATGTGTGGTATTTTCCAGTGAATCCACAGTAAAAGCTCTTGCAGAGCGAAAAGTGTGTCTCACCTTGCTGAACAAAACGAAAAGCAATCAATACTCCTGGAAACTGAACTAGATGTACAAAGTGACTATCTTCAATGCGCTCTTTGTTAAAACCAACAAGTAGACCAGAAAGCCATCAAATCCGAAGATGCTTCCTTTCAACTGAGCATAAAGAGCATGAAAAGAAAACCCCGTCAATCTATACAATAGTCTGGCATTGGGTTTTTTAAAAAACAGTCATTTTAGCAGCAAACACACAACAAACTCCCTTCGCTAATCACAAGGTCTCAAAGCCGTCTTCACAATGTTCTCATGTTTATCTGAATTATAGGACACTGAGTTCTGCTGAACAGCTTTATGAAGTTGATTATCTGATACAAAAACCCTTTTGTGACTCCAGTAAATAAACGTATTCAGTTCTATTAGGCGCTGCACTGGATGCTGTGGGAGGCAGGGGGAGCATTAAAGATGAATGACAGAGCTTCCTAATCTTCAAGAAACTTGGCTGGTTAAGACAGGCACAAGCAAAACAAGCAACAGGAGAAATGAAGCTAAAAGAATCGGACATCACTTCTGCCTCTAGTTCATTATAAGAGTCATCCACGTGCGGGCGTGCACACACACACCCTCTCCGTGCTGGTCAGGGTCCGGGAGGGGTACCCTCAGGAGCTGCAGACTCTGAACAGCAATAAAGTCAATTGTGCAAATCATCTGACTCGTACATCTGTATCTGAAAAATCTAAGAAATGAGAGGTGTGGGAGACAGCTCATACAGGAAGATACTCACTCCAGAAGGACAAGAATGAAAAATCTGCAAGAGGCTTAACAGCCAGTGGCCAGAGGTAACTATGATACATGCGGTAAATACGGTACAATGAAGTATTACACGGCACCCAAGTTTCTGAAGAATGTATGGTATTGGGGATTGGCAATATTATATCATGTGAAAGGAGGCAAATATAAAACGTTACGTTAAAAATCTGGGGGGAGGGGATAGCTCAGTGGTAGAGCACACGCTTAGCATGCACGAAGTCATGGGTTCAATCCTCAGCACCTCTGCTACAAATAAATACCTAATTGCCCCCCAAATTTTTTTAAAAAATTAAAAATAAACAAACATACACAAATGCAAAATATGCGTAGTGTCCCCATGTGGTTGGCAAGGAAGCAGATGGAAACCCCAGGCTGCCTGCTGACAAACGCAGAGGGAGGGTCAGGGAGGCGACCCACCTACTGGGGACTGTCCCCGACAGAACACAACCCAGCTTCCCAGAAGGCCAGGCCACAATAAACCAGTGACCTCCTGGGCGAGGGAAAACGTTGCAAACACCTGTCGTAGCTACCACGGTGTCCAGTCCGAACTCCCCCATCCCTCTCTGGCAATGAACGTGTCCTAAGAGAAAACAGGAACCGTGGGGCACAGACACTGAGGTCAGTTACACCAAGAAGGAACACGGAAGGGCTCCGCACTGTCTGGTTTTACCCAGAAGTGTCCCAGGTACGCTGGCTCGCTGTCGGAAGGCTCACTCCATACCCTAGAAAACAGAGTCCTGTGAATTCAAAATCCGGAATGATGCCAGAATGAACCCTTCAGGAAGTTTCTCCCACAATGCACTTCCCTGATCCGGCACCTGCTCCCGGGGCTCCGTGTTCATTTCACCCATCAGGGCCCACATTCCAGCCCACGGAGGGGGCGCTCTCCCTCAGCGGGATTTATTTGGAATTTTGAAAGCATGAACTGAATGCTGTGTATAAACCACCTTCGATTACAGATGCATGCTAATTAACTGAGGCTGATTATTTATTCAGTAAAGTTCCTAACACCAGAGATCTTTACCTGAAGGAAAAAAGTAAGAGAATAATTACCTAGTGCGATACATAGTATTTCATTAAAATAACAAACCCTATTTCCTTATCACAATTATGGTCGTGGGAAATCACTACTTCCTTTGAATTTCTAGGTTAATGAACAAGAGAGAGACGCAGAAATTACAGCTCTGAGCCTGTTTTGAGGCATAAACAGAGCATCAGTGAAAGAAAACTGATCTCACGTCAGCAAGTAAGCAAACCATGTGTATCACCACAGGCTCCCTAAAATCCATGGGTAGCCCCAGAGAGTTTGTTTGACTAATCAACGTCCTTTATCATAAAAACGTTAGTCCTGGTACATTCCATGCATTTAGGGATTTACCATTGCCAAAACCCTTTTCTATTCCTTTGATCCTAGGAAGACCTCTGAAGAGACAAGACCGAGACCGCTCTCCCATTTAACAGAAAAGGAGAAAAATCTTAGGGCAGGTAAGTCAGTAACGGGCTACAATCAAACAACTGTCAATCAAGACGATCAGAGCTGGAATCCAGATGGCTTCATTTTTTTTTGCGGCAGCTGGGAAGCTGTCATACTAGATACATACGATTACTTTAAAAGTTCAATCTTTTTTTAAAGATAGACGTCTTTGCATAGTTTTAATCATGTAGTATGTACAGTTTAACGTCCCGTTTTTCACTTAATAGTCCATATTTTCCATGTTGGTACCTGGCCTGAAAAAATGTTTTTAATGATACAAATTCCATGGAGGGGTGTCATATAACTCACTGTTGTCCTATTATGAAAACTTAGTGTGTTCCCAATTTTTCACTGTTATCTGGAGAATACTTTCATGTGTAAGTTTTTCTTAATATATCTAAAATTCTCATGACAATAAATTCCCAGAAGCGAATTTGTTAGATCAAAGACTTGTAAAAATAAAAGCTTCTTTTTGGAAAAGAATTCAAATGTATGTAAAAAGTGTGAGTAATAAAATAAACTCCCAGTTTCAACAATCCTCAAGAAAATTTACTTATTTCTCAAATTTACTCATGGCCTTTAAAACTTAAGAATAAAAACTAAACACAATTACTGATTTTGTCCAAAAGACGCCAACCTAAGACAAACTGACTAACTTAAAGTAAAATATAGGTACCAGTCTCCACTGAGCCCGGGCCTCTGAGGCCCAAGGTACCAATCTCCACTGAGCCCGGGCCTCTGAGGCCCAAGGAGAGGAACAGGGCTCGGGGAAGCAGAAGGTGAGCACACACACAGGGAGGAAGGAGGGACCGTGAGAGAGGATGCTCTATCTAGGGCCTGCCCTGCATCCGGAGGGGTCGCCGTCGGCAGTGAGCAGCATCTCTGACTGGGAGGGAGCTTGGGCATCCCGGTGGGGCACGTATCTCCCTCTGGGCTCTCTCCACTGCTCCTCCTCCTTCACGGGGTGCGCAGCTCTCCCCTTCGCCCATCCCAGCACCAGACGGATGGTACATCTGGACGTGGGCCAGAGGAAGGCAGAAGGTCCTCCAGCCCAGCGTTTCCAGAGAGGCCTGTGCACGGGCCCAGCTAGTAAGCAAATGGGTCCAGGTGGCTCCTGCCAGTTTCCCGAATATTCCAAGGGAATCTCAAGTGTTTGTTTGGAAGGGCAGATCCGACGTAATCCAGCCACAATCCCACCCAATAAGAACATCAGAACTCCCACGAGGCCACTGACAGCAGCATCTTTGCTGGTCCTTTTGGTTTTGCCTCAAAGAAACATCATTTCCTCCTTTACACCCAAGACCAGCGTCTGGTGTTCTCGGTATTACTCACCCACTCGGATTCACAATCACAACCTTAGATCTTAAGGGAGATGGAAAATCTCTTCTGACGCTCTCACTTTGTAAACCCAGAAGTTAACTGATTTGCCTAAGGTCACCCGACCTGTTAGGAGCAAAATGGATTTCCTACAGGGGTCCCCGAATATCCATTGTTCGTCACTGTTCCTTTTCCTTTTTTATCTGAGTGGGATATTAATGGAAATGATCAGTTTTGGTTCACGCATCTCACTACAGCTGAGACCCACCGTATAACCACCCCCTGGGCCCTCCCACCTCTATGCTTTCTTGTATAAAGTCTTCCTCCTTCCATCAGAAGTGAGAAAATCTAGAACACGCGCACAGCTACCACCTATGACTCGTTCCCCCTCCGACTCACTCTGGGTTACCCTGAAACTTGACCTTGAAAGTACTCTCTGTTCCTTCCTTACACCGTGGTCCACATCGTAATTATTCATTCATGGGATAAACACCTACTAAGTGCCTACTAAGTGCCACGCTGGGCACAGAAGGACGGAGGACAGGGCTTTCGGCTCCACGGAGACCCACGAAAGCGTCCAGATAAAGCAACCTGCTGAGCAAAAGGCTCAGGAGCAGGAAGAATGGCCCGGTGAGGATTTCTTGCTTTTGCTCCTGGTTCATAGGGTCTAAAGTCATGTTCAGAGTTGGGCACCCCTCCTCCTCACTCCAGCCACCAGGATTAAAAACCCAAACATCTATAAACCTGGAGAGTAGCAGGTAAGAAATCACAATTCCCTTCTCTCTTTCCTCAGTGACAAGGAGCAAAGAGCTGCCAACTTCACCTGTTTTCTCATGGGGAAAAAAAAAGGTGTTGCCAACTCTGGCCACCGTAAGGCAAGGGTAAGCCCTAAGAGGTACCTTTACATCTTGCGTGTGTCCTAAGCCTCTTGTCATCACCACCAGGCTGGGTGACGTGGGAGAGAAGTGCCGGGTCCCAGACTTCCGGACGAGTGTCACTAGGATCAAAGCAGAACTGCTCTGACCCGTTTGTCACTGAAGGTGAACCAGCCGGTTTCTCCCGTGTTCTGTCCTGTTTGACCAGAACGCTCATCACCTCTCATCATTCATTCTACTTCCATTCACACTTCCTTTCGTATTTCAGCCACAGATTTTCTTCCTTTCAACGCAGGCCTGAGTCCCTCCAGAAAGAGGCTGTATAACTAAGAAGGTGTCTTAAAACCTCAGAACCAATTTCTGAGCAAAAAAAAGGTAAATATTCCTTCTCCCTAAGAACAAGCTGGGGGTGGTTTTGACCAGGGGTTTCCAATTTCCAAAACTACCTAAGAGATCTTCATACCCGGATTGCTGAGCCCGGAGATTCTGGCTCAGAGGGCCTGGGGTGAGCCCTGGAATCTGCAGCTTTAAAAGGTGGTTTCCATGCACAACTGGGATCAGAAGTTGCTGGTTTAAACACAATTTTAAAAGATGAAAAAGAAAGCTAAAGGCGTAATTCTAAAAATCCTCTTATGTCCCCGTTCTCAAAACTAAAATATCTCACTCAGATGTAACAGCTGAATTCCTGGCGATTTATTTACTCACAGTGTTCTTTTAGTTAGTTTTAGGGAAAATAAAGGAAATCTGAAATTGAGAAAGTTCTAGAAACCATTTATATGAGTCCAAAGCATGAGAAGTTTCTACTCTGGTGACCACAGTCCAGGTTTGCTCTGCTGACAAGACAGACTCTAATCACAACACTGACTGAGCACTTGGTAAGTACCGGGCACTTTCTAGGCACCTGTGACGTATTACCTCCAATAATCCTACCTGGTAGGAATTACTACCATCCCCAATTTAAAGTCAAACTTTTTGAGCCCCTCAGTATGGCATTTAAGGTCCTTCCCCAAGTTAGCTCCATTTGACCAAGACCACCTTTAAACTCTCCCTGACATCTCCCCCAAACGCCAGCCCCTTCCCGCCTCTGTAACTTTCTTCTCGGAGCTCCTGCCCCAGAACGTCTTTCCTGTTCCATGATGTGTTATTCAGAACTCAGACGTGGACACTGGACCTAAGTTCAAAGCCTGGCTTGGTCACTTACTCACAGTGCTCCCCCTGGGTAAACTTCCAAACCCCCGGATCTCGGGTGCATCACCTGTAAGAGAGGTTTCACTGTGTATGTTCGACGGAGACCTGAGTGCCTGCTCCGTTCCGGGCACCGCTCTAGGACACAGGAACAAATGGACCAGAACAGGCCCTGCTTTCTCAGAACTTCTAGTCTGGCAGAAGAAGTCACATAACAACGAGGAACATATAAACATAACCTGTCAAGGGGGAGCAGCATCAGGGGACAGGAAGAGAAGGCTGGGATGTCTGGGTGGGGTTTTGTGATAACAGAACGGGCAGGCGGCTGCGGGAAAGGGCCGGAGGGAAGGATGAGGGCTTGGACCACACAGGCAGCCAGGAGGAGGGCAGGGAGAGGGCTCCTACCTATGGGGGAAAACGAAACCTGAGTTGGGAGCAAGCCTGGAATATTCTGAGAAGAGTGAGGATCCTGGGAAATGGGGTGGAAAGGTAGCAAGCAGGGCCAGATCATGGCGGGCTTTTGTTCCAGAAGGTTCTGAGCAGAGGAGTGAAGACAACCCTGTTGCTGCAGTGAGAACAGTGGGCAAAGGTGGGAAGAGGGATGAGGGTCTGGCCACTGCAGTAACCCAGGCAGGAGGGGGTGCAGGAGCTGGAACTGGCTGGTGAGATGTGACACACTCTGGAAGGGAGACTGGATTCACACGGGGAGGCGGGGCTGGCAGCATCAGGTGATGAAGGTGCTGAGGAGGATGAGGGAACAAAAGTCAAGGATGACTCTGGGATTCGGGGCTGAATTAACAGGAAGGATGAAGCCGACCCTCACGAAGAGCAGGGGGTCTCAGGGCCACAAGCAGTCATGTGTGCAAAGTGCTTCTTAGCCCGTGCCTGAAACACAGTACGAACCTGACACGTACTGAGAGCTGTTTTTGTGGCTGTCACCATTGTTCCAGGACGAACCTCGGCTCCCCGAGTGCATGCTGCTCCCTCCCTACCGTAACTCAGTTACACGCTCCATCCACGGGGGCACGTGATCGGCTTTGCACTTCCGTGCCGTTTTCATGGGGGTGAGGGGGATGAAAATTCAGCTTCCAAAATGGTTCGCACACTTCGCAGGGGTAATAAAGCACATTCCGTAACATGTGTTAAGATGAACAGCAATGTCTGGGGAACCGGCATGCATATTCTGAAAAAAGGATTCCGAAGCTTAGCTGCTCTCCCATCCAATCTGAACCACCACCCAGACTCCATGTCCGTGTAAGAAACTTAGAGGCAGAGCAGGGCCAGAGCTTCCTGTTTTCATCGTCGGGGCGGGGGATGCTAGAGAGGACTTTGGAAGTAAGGTCCCTGGAGTAGAAAGCAGAAGGTGAGACTGGGTCCAGGCAAACCCTGCCTTCAGGGGCAGGGCTCTCTCTGCTGATAGCTGTGTCCAGGGATGGCCTGTCGGATTCTGAATACAAGATTCTGGAACTGGAAGAATGGATGGGTCAGGGCTTCACAAAGGCCTGTATGTGGAGCAGGGCCAGGCTAGTTTCTGGAAAATTGGCTGAAGCTAGTTTGTTAAAAAAACTAATTCCTGAACCACTCGCCTAGGGATTCTGACTCATGAGATTGGGTGTGGGGCCCCCAGACAGTTTTTCACAAGTTCCTCAGGTGTTTCTCGTGTTGATTCATCTTGGAGAATCATGGAGCAGGAAAGTGCTTTGCAAAATATAAAACATTACACAAGCTCATGGTGTAACGCAACCATTCATTCCGAGGCACCGTTAGCGGCTGCTCCTTAAAGACACCCCCAGTTCCCTTCCCTGTGGGGACTGTGTTCACCCAAGCCCACTCTTCTCCAGAGGCTGTACCCCGGCTGGTCCAGGCACATGGATCAAAGATGGGGGCAGGGAAAGGATCTCTACAGAATGCTGGAGTCAGTCTGAGACCATTAACCGAGAAAAGATGAAAACAGGTTTTAAGTCAGAGTAGGCGTCCTGGGGTCAAGGTTCAGGCTCAAATATGACAGAGAACAGGCAAAGTAATGGTTAGAACACAGAGGACAAAGCTGGCCCACAGACAGATGTCCAAGGCAGGCAAGAAAGCACAAAGGGAAGAAAAAGATGTCACACTCTGCTAGACCCAGTATGTGATATTCACACAACTTCCACTTAAAGAAGAGGAAGCATATTGTGTGTGTGTGTGTGTGTGTGTGTGTGTGTGTGTATACATATACATATAATGGAATACTACCCTGCCATAAAAAATAATGCCATTTGCAGCAACATGGATGGAACCGGAGATCGTCATACTAAGTGAAGTAAGCCAGACAAAGACAAGTATCATATATATCACTTACATGTGGAATCTAAAAAAAAAGACACAAATGAACTTACTTACAGAACAGAAATAAGACTCCCAGACATAGAAAACAAACTATGGTTGCTAGAGGGGAGATGGGGTGGGGAGAGATAAAATGGGAGTTTGAGATTAGCAGATAAACACTACTATATATAAAATAGATAAACAGCAAGGTCCTACTGTATAGCACAGGGAACTATATTCAACAGCTTGTAATAACCTATAAGGAAAAAGAATATGAAAACGAATATACGTATGTTCATGTATGACTGAAGCACTGTGCTGTACACAGAAATTGACACAACACTGTAAACTGACTATACTTCAATAAAAATATATACACACAAAAGAGAAAAAGAATATGAAAATATATATATATAAAACTGAAACACTATGCTGTACACCAGAAATTAACACAACATTGTAAACCGACTATACTTCAATTAAAAAAAAAAAAAGAGGAAACAGTAACTTAGAGACATCTAAGTCGAACAATGTGTTAAGTGGCAGAGCAAGAATCTAACCAGGTCTGTCTGGTTACACCCAAATCTGTGCTCCTGCTAACAGAGAATATATATTTAAAGGTATCAGACTCAGATAAATGGAAAAAACTGCCATGTTCATGGATTGGAAAACTTAACATTGCTGGAGTGTCAATTCCACCTGGAGTGATCTATGGATACCCCAATGATGTGCTTTGTGAAAACAGAAAAGTCCTAAAAATTCATATGGAATCTCATGGGACCTTGAATAGCCAAAAGAATTTTTAAAAAGAAGAAAGGTAGAGGTTTCTCATAGGATACGGTTTCAAAACTCACCACAAAGCTACAGTAGTCAAAACAGTGTGGTTCTGGTATAAAGACAAACACGTGGACCCACAGACTGGAATACAGAGCCCAGAAATAAACACTCATATATGGGGTCAAATGATCTTCGACAAGGAATGCTATCCGAGAGGTAAAGGACAGTCGTCTTCTTCTTCTTTTTTTTTTTTTTAACATTTTGTATTGAGTTATAGTCATTTTACAATGTTGTGTTACAATTTTTCAGTTATACATGAACATACATATATTCATTGCCACCTTCTTTTTCACTGTGAGCTACCACAAGATCCTGTATATATTTCCCTGTGCTATACAGTATAACCTTGTTTATCTATTCTGCATATGCCTGTCAGCAACTACAAATTTTGAAGTCCCAGTCTGTCCCTTCCCAACCACCGCCCCCTTGGCAACCACAATTCTATGTCTATGAGTAAGGACAGTCTTCTTGACAAATGGTGCTGAGACAACTGGACATCCATATAAAAGAAATGAAGTTAGACCCTGATCATACACCATATACAAAAATTAACTCTCAATGGATCAAAGCCTTAAATGTATAAGCTAAAATTATAAAATTCACCGAATTTTATAAGAAAACAGAGGGCAGAAACTTTACAACCCTGGATTTAGCCGTTCCTTGGATAAGACATTGAAAGCAGAGGCAACAGAAGCAAAACCAGATTAGCAGGACTTCATCGAAATCAAAAACTTCTGTGGGAGGTGGGGAGGGTGCAGCTCCGTCGTAGTGCAGGCTCAGCATGCACGAGGTGCTGGGTTCAGTCCCCAGTCCCTCCAATCAATCAATCAATCAATCAACCCAAAAAACCAAACAAGAAAAGATTAAAAAAAAAAAGGAAACGTGTGCATCCAAGGACCCTATCAACAGAGTGATGGGCAAAGGCAACCCACAGAATGGGAGAAGCTTTCTGCACATCATACACCTGATGAGGGGGAATGCCAACAGCCCGTGCCCTTCCCGCTGACCGCAGATGCCTGCACTAGGCTGGGCCATCACCACCACAGGGCGCTCCTGCTGGTCCGGCAGGCAGGGTCCTGTGGTGTGGATCTTTGAGGAGGCAGCCTCTCTGTTCCAGCATTTATATCCAAGCACTCAACGCATCCTCCCATGACATGCTCCCGGACACAGATTCCAGGTTCTCATGACTTCAAGTACTTCCCCCTTCTATTTGAACAGTCTATGAACATAAATTAGCTGCACAGAGTATCTGCTGAGCTTTGACAAATGGAATAAATCAGCTGTAACTGGTAGCTTTATACTCGCAACCTAGAACGGCAATTTAAGCTCATAAATGTAATACGGTGTGACAGGACAGAATTACTTCCATGGTCAACATCAGGTTTTGATCCTGCACCACTGGGTAAGACACAGTTCCCCATCGCCAGACTCGAAACTCTTAAGTTTTGGGTCCACGCGCCCAAAGAAAGATAAAAGAGAATTTAATAAATGGCAGAAACTTCAAGGAGCTAGGTTCCAAGTCTGCCAAAGACAGTACACTCACTGCCTGGGAAATACCCACAACATATTTTTTTTAAAGCTGTCATAATTTAAAGTCTCTCTAAACATCTCCTGTTTAATCTAATTTTCCTTCCTGAATGTTTGGCTTCAGTTCAAATTGAATCAACATTTCCATTATAAATCTCAATTTTCACATTTCCCTGGATTGCCTGTAACACATCTTTGGTCTGAAATATGACACAAACAGAGGCCTGGATTTTAATGTCCTTCACTGGCAAAAAGGTTTTACTACAAAACCAAAAATTACAGTTTTCTGCAAGCCAAATGTCCAAAAGTCTAAGCGAAATGAAAAATAAAATCCTGTAACATTTTCTGCAGTTACAAATTTCCTCCTTGGTTCTTTACAAAAAACAAAAACTTCTGCTAGGTATTTTATTAATAGTAATTGCCACCCATGTGACCATACCACACTTAACTTTGCCTCTTTTTTTTTTAATTGAAATATAATAGTTTACAATGTTGTGTTAATTTCTGGTGTACAGCATAGTGATTCAGTTATACATATATATGTATAACTGTATGTGTGTGTGTGTGTATATATATATATATATATATATATATACACTTTTCATATTCTTCTTCATTATAGGCTATTACAAGGTATTGAATATAGTTTCTGCGCTACACAGGACCTTGTTTATCTGTTTTTATATATAGGAGTCAGTATCTGCAAATCCCAAACTCCCAATTTCTCTCTCCACTCCCACTTTACCCCCTGGTAGCCACAGTTAACTTTGCCTCTTAAATGTAGACAGGCACCATGAACTGTGGCCAGAGGCTGTTAAACACCGGTCATTACATTCACATCAAATACACCCCCAGCAGTAAGGACTTCTGTACCACATCGTCATGGCAATTCTTTTAGGGAGTTGCTTTGTAGTGTGTGCATTATAAATGCAGAAAAGCAACAACAGCTAAAACTCTGCAAGTCATTTTTATCAGGGCTACTGATTTTATACATATTATGTCCAAAAAACCAGGAAGACAGACTCTGCATGGAAGAGATTTAATGTTCAGTCACAAGTATAAAGGCTGGAGTGTCCAATAGAATTAATACAACTTTGTATTTCTTATAAATTTGTTACAAATACAACTTTTTATTTCTTAATTCTGTCCAAAATAGGATTTGTTCCAAGAAATAGGGCATTCTAAAATTACAAATTGCTTGGTACCACCCACTTAACATACAATGAAAAGGAATTCATCTATATGTATGACTGAAACATTATGTTGTGCACCAGAAATTGACACAACATTGTAAACTGACTATGTGTCAACTAAGAAAAATTTTTTTAAAAACCATTAAACCAATAATATAACAGTGAAACACTTGAGTTGCTTACAAAGAACAAAGGTAGCAATTCATCCTTCTGTACTGTTCCCAAATTAAATATATACTGACATTCACAGATCTGAAACCTGAAGTTTCAACGGATACATTACAAAGTAGGAAATTCATTTCCCTAACTTGAAAATTCCCCAGACTTTACTTTTGTGCCCAGCACCCTTGTTTGACAGGAGACTTGGTGTCACGATGGCTGTGCAGTCAGACAAGAGGCTGGAATCACAGCTCCACACTCACGGACTGTGCGACTTAATGCAAGTAAGCTGCGTTCCTGAGTCTGCTCTCTCAAGTGTAAGATGGAGAAGATGACAGGACCTGCCTCGCAGGACCACTGGGAGCGCTAACACGGTCACGAAGGCAGGGTTCAGAACAGTGCTCCCCCTCGGCACCGCGTCCAGCAGTTCATGCTGTCTCCTCCTGACCTTTATACCCGCCTAGCACGCGAGGAGCATCACTCCCTCTGATGCAGACACCTTAAGCTTACCCGTTGCTTGTGCATTCCAGTCATCTGGAATGACAAAAACACTCTGGGTGCAACCCTTTTTGTAGTAAATATTACAGTTACCTGTGATGGTCTCCCAGGAAAGTTCTATAGCCCTGCCAGTGCCTGAATGCTGGGTTCAACTCTCATTAACACTTGTGGACTATAAACCAAAAAAAAAAAAATCTCAGTAACTTCAAGGGCAGAGGTGCAAAGCTCTAAATACCCCCATTCTCACGCTGGCGGGACACTGGTCAGGCAGGCGGGACTCAGCTCAGGGTGTGAGCAGCAGACTCCACGTGTCTCCACGTGTGAGGCTGGAGAGGAAGGGGCCCGGAGGAAACGCAGGGTGTTTCCAACACAGCTAGACTAGGGTGGCCCGGGACCCTACAGACAAGAACATCCTTCTCAACTAAGACAGAGGGCGGTCACTGACGTCGGTAAGGGGTCATACCTCCAGAAGGACTCAGTCAGAGAACGCCTGCTGTCATGGCGATTTCTGGTTCTTTCACAGCATCATTTTATAGGAGCATAGACTCCCTTTTCCAGAAAACCCACAATTACCTTCCATTAAATGGTTCTCAAATAACAGGACCTCAAGCTACTGAAGAGCCACTGTAGAGAAGTTTAAGAGCTTTCATTCTGCTGACTTCTCGGTGTAATCTTGTAACCCCTTACATTCTATGTTTCGTTACCGCACACACCCCCAGAAGGCATGTACACACATACATATGTAACTGAGAAGACAGGAAGAAACTATTTCCAGGCCTCTGTGGCCATAAGAAGGGATACAGATGTACAGATGCTGTGAACTCAGACTTTCCCTGACCAGTACTGGTTCCCCGAGAAAGCAACCAGCACTGGGCAGGCAGTATGGCTCACCAGTAATGAGGAAAACAAAATCTGACCTTGGCATCTAAACCTGCAAGGGTATATAAAAGGGTGTTCTTTTTCCTATTTTTGCCACCTACTCAGACCTACTGATGGGTATTCCAAGGGTACCAGTTTTGTCTACCTGATTTTCAATGCATCCTAAAACCACCTGACGGTGGATGCACGGACAAGTCGCACAGTCCTGTTTATGCACCCAGAATGAGCCGCCTCTCCTCCCGGTCTCCCCGGTGGGGCAAACAGGAAGCCCACTCACCCGCATCCTCAGTTTGCAGCCCAGCCCTCCACCCTTATGTTAAGTAAGGACATCACTGAACATCACTGTAAGTAAAGCAGCAGAAGCCCTCGGGCTAGGGTCCCATCCTTGAAACTTTTCTTAGGTTCTGGGTGACCAGCTGACTCCTTAGGCAAGGCCCTGAGGGTTCAAGAAAAGGAGCCTGAGAGAGGATAGAGCTCAGCAGTAGAGTGCACGCTTAGCATGCATGAGGTCCTGGGTTCAAAGCCCAGAACCGCCATTTAAAAAAAAAAAAAGGAAGAAAAAAAAGCAGCCCTTCCCAGTCCTTCCAGGGGTGAGGACGCTCAGGTTCAGGGTCCAGTCAAAGGTCAGACAAGAACATCTAAAATCATTCACGTTTAACTTCCTCATTTTATGTGTGAGTTAAAAAGACCAACAGAAATGAAGTGGTTTCCTTAATCTCACGGAGCCGGAAAAGCCCTGTTCCAAAGACCAGTGAAGACCTAAGAAGAGACTTCCCCTTTTGCATCTCCTTGGAAGAAGCTTCTCAGTCAGCTCTGCGCTCCCTCAGAGGGAATCCGGGCCCACGTGGATGTGCCCTTGAACCACACACAGCCTTAGAAAGTCTGTGCACAGCACCGCGGCACTCAGCTCCGAGCTGGCCAGCAAGCAGAGCGATCTCGTTCTGTGTGCCAGAGAGTAGGTGAAAGGACCGAAGCGGGCAGCTCTTCCCAAGCTCTGCACGCCCTGCCCACAGCCTTCTGGAAGCAGAGCCTGGCAGGTTCAGATCAGAAGCTGCACCGTGGGGCCGAGTCTGTCCACCGGGAGCCTGAGGATGGCGCTGGTGCATCAGAAGGCCCCAGTGACCTGGCAACCCAGATCTGGCTTGATTCTAACATTTTCTGTTATTAATTCCTACTTCTGTGCAAATGGAAGGTGCCCACAGGCCCGGGAGCCCCGTGATGTACCTGGATGCCTGCACGCGCTCCTCGGGTGCACGCCATCAAAGGGGGAAGACACGCCAAGCCCCAGCTCAAGGCCGGCGCTGGGCAGTCCGCAGTGTCCGCCTCTTTCCTCTTCGTAAGTTACAAGGTCAAATTAGCAGCACCAAACGTGAGGCAGAGGGCAATAAATCGGCACCTTCACACTGGGGTCCAAGTTCCCTGGACCCTTTCTGCACACCCTCAGTTGCCCAACTAAATCACTGCCTTGTCTGCTTTACTCCCCAAGGACAGAAACCCACAGGCAGAGGGCACCAAAGTGAGTTAAGAAGCTTGGGGACAAAGGCCCGCCAGGGTGTCTCGGGCAACGCACACGAGTGTTTCCACGAAAACAGCTCTGGAGTCCACCAGATACACAACACGAAAATGCCTCTGAAAATAAAGAAGATGTAAAACTCTTAACAGTGTCCCGCATTCTAAGGTCCAAGTGCCCACGAGATTTTCTTTAATCAATGAAATCAAATCTTGACTTTTTTTCCTCCTCCTAAAACTTCAAGTTTATTGATACTGAGCCAGTCGGAAATTATTTCCTTGCGGTTATCTGCATCTGCGAGTTCAGACAGTAAGTTAACACAGCATCGTAACTCTAACACGATGGAAGCGTTCAGCTGGATTTAGACTTGATCCCCCATCAACTTTATCTGCTCTTTTGATGTTATTACTGATATTGATGGGGTTCAGGGCAGGCCCCTCCCAAAATAGGCCACTTTAGCAGACTGATTATTTTGAATTCAAGTTACTTGAGAAACAGCCAGTGCAAGGACACTGACCCTCCTTTGTGGCCCTGAAAGCAGGAAACAAAGCTCCCGCGGGAAGGTGTCCTCCCTTCCCCGGAAGGATGGAGGGCGTCCTTATCACTGGAGAGTGGGAATCCGGGGCAGAGGAAGCGGTATCAACTTTGTTACTTCATTAATCTGCCACTCCAAGCCCAAACCCTTTTGTTTTGTCAAATCTTCCACAATCAATCACTGATTTGTTTCAGAAGGTATGTAAACAGCTTGCTTCGGTCACTCTTTGGCCCCATACCTATGGGACCTCCGTACGGATGAAACGAACTGTTTTGTTTCTCTCCTGTTAATCTTATGTCGATTTGATTATGAGACCAACCAACAGAACCTAGAAGGATAGAGGGAAATTCTTCCTCCCCGACAGTATTCCAACCAAAAGAAAGAGACTGTGAGAGAAAATCACATTAACACTAGCAGAAACCCAGTTTTCAGTACTCCCTCACAAACAAGCCGTCTCCAGAAGCATCTTCTATATAAGCAGAGCACATCTGCGCAACCTGGAGGCAAGGACAACCTTGACCCTATGGATAAATAAAGAGCAGAGAGGGGCAGGGAGAGGGTGTGAAATCTTGAGCTGAGCCTTAAAGTGCTCTCTCTTTCTCCGTATATTGTTTAAAAAAAATACCACCCAAACCCGTAACAGAAGACACAAAACACTGTCATTCCTTTTTTTTTTTCAACCACACTGCACTTGATAGATACCCTTTGAACATTTAGCATTTGCGTTAGGATGTAATATGACACACAGGAAGAGCACTAAATCGCTACCACCTACTTATATACTCTTGGGACAGTCTCTCTGGACTACTTAGTAATCTCTCTACTGCCTGAAAAAGGCAAATTTCATTTCATAGTTAGTCTGCAACAAAACCATTTCAAAGATACCCAACATAAATAGAGATATTGCAGTTACCTAATTCAATCTCCTGCCTACAGGCAGGTGTATCTCTACCATGCTTGAAAATGTGGGCACTTCATCCATCAGGAATGATTCATTTGTAGTAGGTCTAATCATCTGATGATTCATTGTAAGCCAAGTGCACCTTTAAAGAAGCTGTCTTATACACGGTGCATAATCACTTTGTCATAAACTTCTAAAATGCAGCCACCTCTGATCTTCAACACAGAACCAGAATAACCTTCTTGAAGAACATGCCTGATCACGTCCAGTCCATCAGGACCTTCCAGAACCTTCAGTTTCCCTCTGCCACAGATTAAAGGCAAAGTTCTTACCCCAGCCATCAGGCCCCTCTAACCTGACCCCACCTACCTCATTCCTCACTGTCCCAGGAGCTAGAGCCCAGGTGACAGGAACTCAGGACAAAGCCCACAGAGGGATGGGGAAAAATACAGGTACGTCAGGTCTGCTGTGGGCTAGACCCTGCCCAGGTATCTGCATTTACATGATCTCACTGAATTCTCCCAACAATCGAATGCAGTAATTGCTTGTACAAATGAAGAAACAAAGACTTTAGCCAGATGGGGGAGAAAAAAAAACCTAGCTGAGATCACGTGACTAGGAAACGCTCAAGCCAGTGTCAGCAGTCTGGGGACACCCACTGCATGACCCCAAGAGGAACTGCCCCTTTCTTAACCTCAAAAGTAATCCTCCAAGTGGAAACAACCTAAATGTCCAGCGACAGATGGCTGTATAAAGAAGATGTGATGTATATATATACAGTGGAATACTTACTACTTGGCTATAAAAAAGAATAAAATGATGCCATTTGCAGCAACATGGATGGACCTAGAGATTATCATACTAAGTGAAGTAAGCCAGAAAAAGAAAGAAAAATACCATATATTACTCGTATGTGGAATCTAAAAAAAAAAAAGAAGACACTAATAAACTCATCTACAAAACAGAAACAGACTCGCAGACATAATAAACAATCTTATGGTTACTGGGGGGAAAGGGGTGGAAAGGGATAAATTTTGGAGTTTGAGATTTGCAAATGTGAACCACTATATATAAAAATAGATAAACAAATTTCTTCTGTATACCACAGGGAACTATATTCAATGTCTTATAATAACCTTTAATGAAAAAGAATATGAAAATGAATATGTGTATATATATGTATGACTGGGACATTGTGCTGTGCACCAGAAATTGACACATTGTAACTGACGGTACCTCAATTAAAAAAAAAATTCTTTCTTCAAGAAGAAAAAAAGCAGTCCTCCGTGCTGGTTTGGACAGCGCATATACTAAAACTGGAACAATACAGAGAAGATTAGCACGGCCCCCGCGGAAGGACAACACACAAATTCATGAATTGTTTCAAACTTTTTTCTTTACTATCTAGCACAGGAAACTATATATTCAATAGCTTGTAATAGCTTATAGTGAAAAAGGCTACAAAAAAAGAATATATATATATATATATGTATAACTGAATCACTATGCTGTACACCAGAAACGAACACGACATTGTAATCGACTATCCTTCAATAATTTTTTTTTTTAAAAAAGTACTCCTCCCTAAGGGTAGGCAAACAGCCTGGGGCTGAGTGTGGAACAGGCTTGTCTGTACACAGTGGCCACTGCACAAGACAAAAACCAGGCTTTGCCACCTACCAAATTCCCTCAGCAACAGCAACACAGCTAAGTTTTGTAAGAATCTTCAAGAAGCAATTTTAAGAAAATTTTATAAACGTGTGCTCCTCCAGGAGGCCTACTCTACACTTGCAGCATCCCTGCGCCGTACCTCTGTCCGGCACCAGCTGACCGCCACCATCTTCCAGAACGTTGGGCTCTGCTTTAGGCTGCTGGGAGGTCAGACTGGAGAGACCAGAGCAAAGCCATAACAGCCTTCCTCTACTGTCACCTGAGGCCTATCTAATTAGGAAGAGGGAAATGTATCACATACAAACATAACTTGAGTGATGTACTGAAAGGTATGTTTTGTCATGATGTGGGGAGGGTATAGCTGAAATGGTAAAGTGCATACTTGGCATGCATGAGGTCCTGGGTTCAATCCCCAGCACCTCCTCTATAAATAAAGTAAACCTAATTAACTCCTTCTCCCAAAAAAGAAATGTTTTGTCATGATAGAAAAGGATCAACACTTCAGAAGATTGAAATTCCCAACCTTGCTGTTAATATTTTCATAACAAATGTTTTATATATGGACAAACACGCAGAGGTAGGCAGAAAACACATGCATGCATTTATGTAACCCCCCTATCACAAACTGTCCTTCTTTCTGATGTAAAAATTTAGAGTTTTATTCTCTTAGACATGGAAGATGCATTGACCTGGGACACCTTAGAATACGGGGAATGTTTTACAGGATTTCATGGTTGTAAAGACTTTCTAGACTATGAAAAGGAAAATATATATATATATATATATATATCTTGCTATGCTGTACATCAGAAATTAACACAGCATTATACACTGACTATACTTCAATTTTAAAAAATGCAAAAAAAAAAATACTTTCTAAATATAAAGGTGCTTAAGTGACAAGAATGACCTTAACCTCTCCAAAAGAACATCTACTCTAAAGTCCATGACACAGATTTGGTCAATGTAGTTAAGAAATAAGATGGTGGGATGGAAGAAAACAATAAAGAAGTCTGTCCCCTCGGTCACCTATGTCACTATCAACAAGCACCTAATGCCCAGAGTAACAGAACCAGGTCTTCTTAAAGGGAAAGAGACAAACACTGGAGTGCCTAAAACATCCTCATTAAGCTCTTATCTCAATCAGAAGGGTCCTAATGAAAAAGAGAATGAAAACAAATAAATGCATGTATATGCATGACTGGGACATTGTGCTGCACACCAGAAACTGACACATTGTAACTGACCAGACTTCAATCAAAAACAAAAAGTCCTAAAAACAGACCCCCTTTCTCTCAGCTGAGCTGGGTGTGTACACACCCTGTATGTGGGCGTGGGGCCCACTGCACTCGGGGGAACACGTGAATTCTTTTTAAAGGACTTATCAGGACTTACACGTTTGTAAACAGGGCAGGTCCAGCAATAGGACTGTTGGCTCCCTTTGACACCTTCCTTCCTGAGAAAAAGTTCGCCAAGTTCAGTAGGTGGTTACAGAAGCGCCAAAGCAGCCAACCACAAATTAAAACAAGAATTTGCGAGAATGTGTTAAAATGGCAAGAAGCCTGCAGCCCCTTTCAAGCCCAAAGATTCTGACCAGACCAACTCAAAAATTCACGAAGCATGGAAACTGTTACAAAGTTCCCTGCAGTATTACACTGACAAGCATCTTTCACGTGGACTTAAATTTGGTCCACAAACAGTGCATAGTCAATTTCTAACTTCTCATACACATTTCTTACTCAATCTTGGTGTGTGATTTAAAATTTCAAATTAAAGCACTTAACTCAAATCTAAGGTGCCCTGTGTGGGAACTAAGCACTTTAGAAGAGCCATGGTTGGCTTTGTTTTAACTATGAGTAATCCACATATCTTAAAAAACATACGGGAAAAAATAGAAAAATAAGTAACCATACATATCACCACCCTCACAGAAGCTGTGACTTTTGATTTTTGTCTATTTTCTTCTAACCTCTTGTCCTTGGATTGACCAAAACACCTGAAAAGTCATTAACAGCTTTTTCTTCTGATAAAGCATGGTGATTTTTTTTTTTAATTTAAACTGTCTAGGAGAAAGTTTTCTTATCTACTGTAAGATATACAGATAGATAGTGAGGTGGACACACATGTTTACAGTTTTCTAATCACGTATAATTATTTAAACATTTACAATGTCACAGTAATGGAATTACGCCACACTATAGCTACGTTCATATTATATCAATGACATCTTTCCATATCAATAAATACCCACAAGACTCCTTTTAATAAGTCATTGTTGGCTTCCTTTAAGAGCTAAAGTTACGATGCCAAATTGCTAGGTAACCTATCAGAATGTAAATTATTTACAGACTGAGTAGAATTTCCATTCTTCCTTTCTGCTTCTGATGTCATCGACAGAGGCACCACCAGCAACCATTCTGTCACAACACTGAAAACTGTAGCTCTGTTAGGAGTTACAGAAGTGAAATGAAATCAGATCCCAAAATGAAAAAGCCAGTTTCTCTTCCAGCAGCCCCAAAGCCCTGTCTAAATCCTGAGGCTCGAGTGATCCGGACACAGAGCATCTGGTGGACAATCTGAAGACGAGAAAGGAACAGGTTCCATCTCCCAGGCTCCCTGAGGTCAGCAGAAGTATAACTTAACCTTAACTTTTGCATATAAAGAGGTCCCTTTCACCTCAAAAAAAATCTCAGCTCTTGATAAAAGACTGTTCCACTGCCCTGAGAAAAGAAGGGAAGGAAAACTCTAAAAGGCCACTATTATTCTGAGATTTCTGCCCGCACGGACTTAGCATTTTTCATCGACTCTAACACAAGGGTTTTCACGACGCACTCCTCCCGGGTAAGTCAGTACACTTCCTGAACCTGTCTAGTAAAAGAGTTCGCAGGCAGTCTGCCCTGCCAGCAACATGACTGGTCACACAGCAGCAGACAGCACGGCCTGTGGCTCCGAGGGAGGTGCCTGGTGTGACCAAAGACCTGCTGCCACCTGCTCCACATGGGGGCTCGGGATGGCCCCACAGAAAGACGCATGGCCGGGCTCTAAGGGACACGGTTCTCTCCTCTGTCAGGCACTGCATGAGGCAGGCAGGAAGGAAGACAGAATCTCAGTTCCTGAAAACAGTAAGGAGTCTAGTAGAGAAAGAGACAGGCAAACAGTGACAAATGTTGATGTGGGTGCTATGAGAGGGAGAACGGCATTGCGACATGTAGGCATCAAGGAGAAAACAGAGACGAGGAAACAGAGGTGGGGCTGGTCAGGAAAGCTTCTCACGAGGAATAAACGCAAGTCAGATCCTACAGGGTGAGCAGGAGGGAGGGCGGCAGGAGAGGAAAAGGGAGGCATCCCGGGGGCACACTGAGGCAGGACGGAGCAACAGGGAAACAGGGCGGGGGCTGTGCGATGGCTGCAGCAAAGAGAGGCAGGGCTCTCAAGAGAGAGGACCCACCCGGGATGGGAAGGGAGTTTGAAGCAGTTTAGGACCCTCTATCTCATGTGAGTGCTGTGCACTTCTGTGGGCAATGGGAGTCAGTGGAGACAATCTGCTGTGAAAATAGTGAGATTGGAAGTTTCTTAAATTGCTGTCTCGGGGGGAGAAGGGTATATAGCTCAGTGGTAAAGCGCATGCTCAGCATGCACGAGGTCCTGGGTTCAGTCCCCAGTACCTGAATGAATGAATGAATGAGTAAATAAATAAATGAATAAAATGCTGTCTCCAGCAGTGAATTAGTCAGGGTTGCACCCAAGAGAACCAGCAGTGCCTGTGTGTACAGGTACAAGGGGGGAGGGGAGTGGGGGAGGGGGAGTCGGTTTACACACCTGTGAGAGCTGGCAAGTTGGAAATCCCTAGGGCTGGCTAGAAACTCAGAGAGAAGAGCTGAGGCTGCAGCCCACAGACAAAATTTCTCCTTCCCCCTCAGGGGCGCCTTGATTCTGCTGGAAAGGCTCCTAACTGACTGAATGAGGCCCCCTGAGATTACTGCCTTTACTTAAAGTCAGTTCTCTGGACAAGTTAGGCATATCTAAAAAATATCCTCTCAGCAGCGCTGGACCACTGTGCTCAGCCGGATACCCGGGCATCACAGCCTAGCCAGGTGGACACAGGAAACTAACCATCACAGGGGTCTGCACCATCTGAATGCCTCGATGACTGTATGGCTGAGTGAAGCAGGGAAGGAGACAGGAGGGACCAGAGACAAGGGAACCAGAAGAGGAAGCAGCCTGGGCCAAAGCTCGCCTCCACCAGAGAAAACAGACGTTTATATGCAGGACCCACAGCTGGAATCAACAACAGGAGATTAGTATCCACAGGTGAGCACGAGGCTGGCTTCACCCAGTCATGTCCAGGTGACCCTGGGATAAGGCAATGATGCGTTTCTGGATTGGCGGGGTGGGGGGGGTCACTGGGTGACCCTGGGGACAGAACCACAGGTCTCTCTCATTCTAGTCACGTGTGTCCAGAACCTCATTTTTTTCAGTTTTCAGAATGTGTTCCGAGGATCACTTTGCGGGGGAGAGGGCAGAGCAGAGTGATGAAAAATAAAAACCTTGAAAATGACCCATCTAGGAGAGAGCCCCAGCTTCTCCATCATCCAAAACCCACCTTAGTCACGAGACTTTCTGTGTTTACGGAAGTAATTCCTGTGGATAAGTGATGACCCGGTGGTACATCCTCTGTTCCCAAATTCCTCAGTCTTCATGCAGTTTTCTCCAAAATACCAAAGATCTGGAAGAAATCCCCCACCTGCAGAGCAGTGGCTGACTGCGAATCAGTACCGTAACGCGTGCAGTACAAAGGCCACGCACAACGGCCCAGGCAAGGGCCTAACACACGACTGGGGGTCCCCAAATGCGATCCCCATTCTCCGCAAACCCTCCTCAGAGTAAGTAAAAAGTCAATTTTCTAAAGCAGTAATTACATAATCCACTTTCTACAGACAAGCCTTTCTACAGAGCAGTTACTCAGGCAAAACGACAATAAACACGAGTGCGAGCATCAGCATTCCTAATCGCGCACACACTGACGGCAGAGCCCAGGTCACAAGGGTTCCCAGGGGTTCTGTAAACCACAGGTTCGAGAACTGGCTGGCTTTTCTCCTGCAGCGCCGTGGCCGCCTTGCTGGCAAGCTGGCAACACTGAGGTTTGGTAGGATAAGCAAACACAGCTGAAGAGCCACCCTCCTCCCGAGGGAATATTCTCAGGGCCACGTCACTCACCACCCCCATGTGCCTCCTACCCCATGGACACTTTCCTCAATTCATAACGAGCCTGGAACCCAGGTCACCTGTACTGTCTGGCGTTTGCCTTCCCACAATATTGAGACTCTCAGAAGACAAAACATTTGCTCTATTAACCCCCAACAATGACCAGCTCAATAAACATACGTCATGAGTTTATTATTTCTAGAAACATTCGCTGTGCACCTGTGAGGCAGTAGCTCAGCGCTGCGGGCGCTGTGAGCAGAGGGACACAGACATGGCTCCCTGTCTGGGGATGATGGGCGTGCTCACCGCCCCCGGGACCCCAGCTCCCTGAACAGGGGTGGCGGCAACCAGCCACGTCCTGGCGAAGGTGCTCAAGTCACCTGGGCCAGGTGCACAGCAAGGGCTTGGCTCCAGGCAGAGGCAGCAGGTGCAAAGCCTTGAAAGAAGAGCCCCCCACTTCCAGCCCACCTTATGCATGTCACATCTCCCTCCCTTCCCACTGACCTGAGGAACCCCCACCCCATTCCCTTTCTTTCTCTTAAGGTTCCGCTGCAAATACTCGTAGTCTTACCCTGTCATCCTCTCCAACCTGCTCCTCGTTCCTCCCAAAGTCTTTTTACTAATTACTCCCTAAAAGGAGAGATGTCAGAGCAAAATCCTCCAGGGTGTGGAAAAGTGTACAGAATGAAAGCTGACCGCGTCAGAGGACAGGCAGTCAGGAGGGGGTCACTGAGAACGGATGGCTGAAGACGCATGGCTGGCTTAAGTCTGCAAAACGGTTAAAAATCCCTCCACCACCTACGTTTCCCCGCACCACTGGATAAAGCGCTTACCTGCCTTGTGGAGCAGCACTCGCTCGGGATTCCACGTAACTTGACTTGGGGACAGAAGAGGCACCTCCCCTAACTCTGCAGTTAACACTTAATGCTTTGGGGCACTTTATTTGGCAGGGAGGGTTAGTAAGGTGAGAAATACACTGTTTTGGGGAAGGTAAGTCTGGACTGTATAAGAATGTTAAGTTCGGGCACAACGTTTAACCCTGCAACGGCACCTTAAAAACCAGCAGAGTAACAGAATGTTCTGTTGGTCGGGTGACCTCTGACGTTTATAAGGAATTCCAGAAGACGCTTGAGTGTGGGCAGGTCTGTTAAGACAGCAGTCTCTTGGCCTGGGAGGTTCAGAGATCCTTCCAGGTTTTCTATGAGTTGGAAACTTGTCATAATAACATTTAAGGTATTATTACTTGGACTTTTTTACCACCTCAAGTAAAGTGGATTTTCTATCAATGAGTGGAAAGTAGATGCCCATGAGAACCTAGATGTCTTATTAAAGAGATCCATGTCAGTTTCTAATGCACTCATGAATTATAACAAAGATGCTATGTACATCAGAAAAATCCACACTAAGTGATGAAGATGGAAATGGTATTTGATGAGAGCTTCCTGTTATCTGGTAAACTTGCTTACGTGGCACACTGTTTTCTAATGATTACATACCAGTGAGGTCCTGAATGTGCTTAAAATTCCGGGGGGTTAAGGGAAGGGGCTCAGGCACAAATATGGGAGGAAAAACTATACCTTTTTCCAAAACTGAAATTCTGCTGATCCAACTTACGTTCTAAGGTGAAACACACAAAAATAGTGGTCTCTGTTCTCTTTCTTCTTGATCATTTTCATCTTGTTTCTCCGTGTCCCTAACTCACGACATCCTGTTGCCTGAGATTATAATAACCAGCAGGGAAGAAGGAAGACTGTCAATCACTGTGACACCCAGCCACACACAGGCAGAGACTCGTAGTAAACAGAATCTGATGATGGTAACTGAGACAGTGGTTCTTTTTCTTCATTCCCGCGCAGAAACAGAGAAGAGCTGTTGAACTGCCTGAAGATTCCTTGCTCCCCATAAGATGGAGTTTAGCATTGTTCTAATCCACAGCTAACCACTCTCACTTTGGATTTTTGGTTGCATAAAATATTTGTTAATAATGCCACTTCATCGGTTTACCAAACGGCAGCTTGCTGTATTCCACGGAGTGTTCATTACTCAAAGGACCATCTGTCTAAGAGCTCAACAGAAGGTTTTAAAATCACCATCTAGTGGAGAATGTATGGCCACATTATATCAAGTCAAATATTTACATTTCAGTATTTTAAATGTGAACGTTCTTACCCAGCCATCTACTGCAAATCAGATTTAATTACTATGCCTTTTTTTTTTTTTTGGTATTTTTATCTTCTATATTTTCAAACCAATATAAGCAAGTACAAGGAGAGTTTTCACTTAAGCAAAGAGGATTGCCAATCGCAGGAGTCTGTCTGCAGCACCTTCGTTCAGACAAGAAATAATCCTGACAGCAGCACTATTTTCAACCAGAAAAGCAGTTAAACAGTATTACACAAAGCAGAAAAACATTTGGGGAAAAAATACCAAAAACGCTGATTCTGCCTTTCAGAGCGTTAATAATTAGGGCCATTGTTGCTGTCACTACCGTCAGGATCACTTTCGGCCCCAGCTACGCCAGCCCCATTTCACGGCATCCCACACCCTCACTGTCCTCCCAACTCGACAAAAGCTGGGCAAACTCTTTTCCACCGAGGGAAGTGTGACAGCAAGGAAACTGCAAGGGTGTATGGGTTAAAACAGATAAACAATTAAAAAAACAAACAAACCTGTTTTCGACATAGTATGATTACCAAGGGGGAAAGGGGATAGAAAGGGATAAATTGGGAGTTCGAGATTTGCAGATACTAACTACTATATATAAAAAGATAAACAAAAAGTTTCATCTGTAGAGCACAGGGAACTATATTCAATATCTTGTAGTGACTTATAATGAAAAATAATACAAAAAGGAATATATGTATGTTTATGTATAACTGAATCACTATGCTGTGTGCCAGAAATTGACACAAACTTGTACACTGACTATACTTAAAAAAAAAAAATCCCTGCTTTCAAAATGTTATTTAAAATATCCAAGGATATGGGAATAGGAAGGAAAAGGAAAACAGAGGGGGAGAAAAAGGCAACATGGGAGAGAGATTGTTAAATCAGTTCACCAGGTACCAGCTTCAAGTAGCCAGGGGAGCTGAGGAACAAGGAAACAAGAACAGCAAACTGGGAGACGGGCAAAGATGAGCAGAAACAGCAAGGACTCGGGAGAACTGGCAGCCAGAGAAAAAGGGACTCCTCTTCCCCCCACCTGTTAGCTGAGGGGTCTCGGATAACTAGCATGCATCCATGAGCCGGCTTCTCCATCCATAAAGGGCTAATAAAGGATCGGGTGGGACTGGCAGGAAGATTAAATGAGATCAGATGGTGCGTGTGTTTGGGATCTAGTACGTACTCAAGAAAAACACTGAGTTCTTTCCTTCTCTTATCTTCCCCTTGAATTAAGTTCTGTAATTTTATGACCCAGAACCAATTTTTTTCTCCATCTACAACGTGGAAAGGTTAGATCTGAAACACTATATAATTGAAGGTTCCTTAGTGACTTGAACATCGGAAGACTGGAAGGAGCACCGGGTGTGAGTGCTGGTGTTTCCTGGTCCACGCCACCCCGGGTGAGTCTGAGCAAACCCAGGGTGAGTCTGAGCATCTGAGCAGGCAGGAGAGACGGGCGGCCCTCACAGCACCAGCTGTGGGAATTTAAAGGAGGGAGGAAAGGGTCCTGGGGGAGGGAGGGAGATGTGAGCAGCCTCAGAGAATCGTTCCACTTTATCTTCAAAGGGAGAAAAGGGCAGAGCGCTCCAGGCTGCGCAAAGCCTCACCAAGGAGGATGGGTAAACGGGGGTGGCTGGGGCCAGTGATTCATCTTTAAGTGAGCAGTGAAAGCTGCAGCTGGAAAGACCGGTTAATTAGCACAAATGCTGGGTGTTAAAAGCCAAACCAAAAAATTTCAACTTTATCTTGAAAACACCAGGTTTTAAGTCAGAGAAGGGTAGAATTTACAGAAAGTATTCAGCCCCATGCTTCACCAAGAGGAATCAGGGATTAAAAGGTGAGCTTCCATCAGTATCAAATAGCAACAACATGCTCACACGTGCCATTTATATAGCATCACATGTTTTTCCTGACTCTTTTAGGCGTACAGTGGAAACCTGGAGACTTGTGGCTATCTCTGACTTACAGGTGTCTGGCACAGGGGCAGTCATCAAGAAGTATCTGGTGAACAGGAAAATGCATAAATGAATGGATTATCCCAAGAAATACGCTGTCAGGGGAAGACAACAGGAGAAGGAAGAAGGGAAGAGACAGGACCAGCGGGATGTAACATGGGTTCCTGGAATTAACACACTCAAGCCTACACTGCAGGGCAAGTCCTTGTCCCAGGCTACAGGTGGGAGGTGGCCACACTGCCTGGGGAAGGAGCCGGCCCAGGACTGAGACAGAGGAGGCGCCCCGCCACCTACTATGTTTACACCCTCCCCGCTCTGGCATCTGGGAACGTTTTCCTCCCCTTTATAAATATATATGTGTGTGTCTAAATCCTCTTCTACTACAAAGCTCATTCCAAAAATTGACCTTTTCTGTAGTTTGTAGATATTTGACACCTCTGCTATCAGACCATGAATTCTGAGAGTACAAATAACATTTATATTCACTACGGAGCTGGGGCCATTGGTGAGTGACCAACACAGATTCTCTGGTTAAGAACAGATATGGCACCAACGAAATCAAACTTCACTAACCCGGCTTCATTCTCAGCATTCAGGGGCTCATTGCGCACTGACTGATGGGCAAGGCATGTGACAAGTGGCAGAAGGTACTAAAGGCATGAGCTCTGACTTCGGGAAGCTTACCATCTGTCCACCCAAGGAGGCAGGGGGAACATCCAAATCTTCCCGCAACACTGCTTTTCACTTCTTCTCTAACAGAATATTTATTTTTCCAACAGAATGGACCAAGGTGGACGTATTCCATTTTAAATCTCAACTCTGATCCCCAGTCTGTGCCTCTGAGAGATACAGGTAACAAGTGCCAAAATGATGCAAATGTAGTTGTCAGAGAAAATCAGAAAGGAAAAGCAGGAGCGATCTCTAAGTCAGAGCTAAGATCCCGTGCCCATCAGTGGCAGACTGTCTCGAACGTCAAGAACGGGACAAAGATGTCCTAACAGGAGATTGGCTCACACAGGAAAAGATACGGCGGGGGGCCGTGTTAAAAGAAGGGGTTATGAAATAAAACATGTACACTCAAAGTTCTACTTTTACCAAATTTACTTTAATCTAACCTCTCAAATACGAAAGCCTTCAACAAGAAACCTTCTCCACAATTCCTTTCTTCTTTCCCCAAATGCCACTGAACTCTCCCTTCAGTTGGCTTTTGCAAGAACGCTGGTCTGATGAAGAACGAAACAGTTACTGATTTTAACTGGAGCGTGCTATTTCTGTGGCGCAGACACAGCTTGACTCCGCGGCACACATGGGGATGTTTTCTTTCTAGAAGTGTGGTCTGCCTCCAGCCGTGTTTGGGGTGCACCCTGGCCCTGCAGCTGTCGCTGCGAGCTGGATGCTGTTCCCAGGCATTCCACAGACTTTGTCAGTTCAATATTATCTCCCAGGCTAAAAAAAGGTTCGATTATTTTTATTAAAATAACAACGGGGGGAGGGGACTATGTTCAGTACCACATAATAAACTTTAATGAAAAAGAATATGAAAATGAACATATATATGTATGTGCATGACCCGGACATTGTGCTGTACTCCAGAAATGGACACGTTGTAACTGACTATACTTCAATTAAAAAAAAATAACAATGAGAAATAATTTCCAACAATGAACGTCTAAGTAAGCAGGTCTACACACCAGACATGTGTGTTTGTAATTAACAAAATCAAACGTCCCCTTGAATCTTTCCATGAAGTATCTAGCTTGTGCCCTTATAGTAATGGCCTATGGAAGAAAAGCAAATAAGTTAAATCAGAAGTTGCATTTACAAATGGATGGATGTTGACTAGTCAATTGGGACCGAGACTTAAACTTTCAAATCGGATACAACACCCACGTTGGAAAAGAAACTCTAGGCTCTAAACGACAAAGCACATCTCAGCAGTGCTGAGGAAACAGCAAACATTCGCATGGAACAAATGCGATCGATCACCCAGCGAAACATATTTGTCTTGCAGTTTTGTTACCCCACGACCCAAACTTAAACACGAAGGTATTCTAAACTCAACAGTTCACCTCCGTGGTATTCAGGCCAAAGTGGGAAAGCAGGTATTCGCGGAGACTGGAGGTAACCCCACCCACGGTGACACACTCCACTATCTGACAGTAACTGGGGCAACAGACCCCTCTGAGTCTGACGGTTAACACTCCACACACGTCCTGAAGACAGACTCTACCAAGTGCCCCCCATCACCGGACTGCAAACTGCTCTCACCGAAATGTCACCAAGTCCAAGGCAAAGCAGACAGGCGATACAGAATCCACCTTCTTCATCCCCCCTCTGCCAAAGCTCCCAGCTGCCAGTGTAATCGAACGATTAGCATATGTAAGGCAAAAGGTCTAGACCATGACATCAGCCTCACAGAAAATCAGCAGATTCAAAAAAAAAAAAAAAAAAAAAAAAAAACCGACTAGCCCACTAGGTCTTTGGAAATTCCAAATAAATGAAAAGGATGAAAAGGATATAACAGCGGGAGATAGCGGACTACATTCTCAGCCCTAGAAAGCACAAAAAACATTGCTCAACAAAGCCATTCCATGAATTCTCCATTAGAGAAACGTATCGGGGAGTGGGGGTGGGGGTGGCCCATCCATCACAAGGGTACTAACTCACAGCGGCATTAACCAAAAAGTTACTTCCCTGGCAACCTGGACGCCGTCACAATGCCCTTGAACAGCATTTCTAAGTAAAGACAAGCCCAAATCAACCCAGAGGACTGTCGACAGTTCAAGGATCACCTAAGCTCGGTGACAGCCTGAACAGCTAACACGGGATTCCTGAGAGATGACTTCACAGCCGAAGACAGCACGGGCCTCAGTCTGATATGTCTGCCCTCCAGAATGCAGGGCCCACCGAGCTGCTCGAAGATGTTCAATGTGTAGACGTGTTATTCAAGCTGATACCTCTGCCTGTTCTAGAGACTAACAGAGGAAGAAAATGAACTAAACCAAGCCTTGGTCATCAGGGCTCTGCTGGCAGCCCTGAGACCCTCCCACTTCCCCCACATCGACTTCACCTGTTGGGGCCCCAGACTTTTTGTTGGCAGTAGTGTCTCTGCCATTGCTCGGGGATCCCCAAGTGGTTAATGGCATTTACTTTTTAGAAAACAAGACTGAAGCCCAAACCTTCTCTCCCTTCAGCGACTAGGTAGGGCCACAGTGTAGTTTTAATACACCAGGCGAAAATCAGTTCTGTACATGTGCTCTGACGCCGCAGACCCTGATGGACGTGGAACCCCTGCCACCCAGGAGGCAGCTATGAATGGCACAGACACTTCATTCAGATACAGAGAAACCAGATAGGCGCGTCTGCGGTCCAGGAAAAATAACCACAGAGACAGGAACCAGATAAAGTCTGAAGAATTCACGTGTCATCAGGAGCTATTTTTAATCGCACTTGAGAATCTTAGAACTTTTGTTTTGTAAGAGTAGGCATCTTATGCTGTCTACTACAAACAGTTTTTAAAAGAAAAAAAAAAAAAGAGAAGGAACCCTGAAGGGCTCCAAGTTAATGAACACTGGGGTGGGGGTCAGGCTTAGGGCTGCAAAAAAGCAGGTAAGACTTACGTGGAAAAAGTTAAAGTACACTTTTTTTTTTTAAGTTCATTTCCTTTCCATTTCTTAGACCCAGATATCAAAATCTCAATGAATACAGAACAGAAAAAATCAGAATGGTCGAGAGAGAGACACAAGCCAGCACTGACAACGTTCTGGGACAGCAGTCAAGAATGGAGAGAAAATCCTACAGCCCACAGGAGGAAGTTTTCACCTGTGCTCCAGCCGCAGAAGAAGAATTCACAAAGCCTAAGGACAGCTCAGTAAAACAACGGGGCAGGGGAGGCGAGAGGCTGCCACGCAGTGCCCGTCGGATCCATGGCAGATGTTGGTGGGAAAGTCTGTTGAACAGAATCAGGAGGCATCTGGGACGACGGGGAGACCTAATGCACAGGATGCCGCCTCTGGTCCAGGCACATCCAATGTTGTAGTTGTCAGTCTCCCTGTGAAACGTGAGACAGGAGGCTCGAAGAGTTCCGGGAGCTATTCAGCAGTGGAAGCCACATACTCCAGGGGCAGGTGTTTAATTTTAGTCGAGGGTCTACAAAAATCTTCTTGTGTGTTTCTCCACATGCATGCCATTTACCTGCCTCACCCCAGAGGCGGAGAGACCCTACCAGATGACGACTCCAACCATAAGTTCCATCCCCTGCCCCAGTGAACCCAAACCCCAGGCGCTGGGGACTCCCCAACAGTCCCCGGGAACATTTCCTTTCCAGCCACTGAGCCCCGTGAGAGTTCGCATCACCTCTGCGAAGCCGTGGCCCTCGCCCCCTTCTGCGTTGTGGCAAATATTACCATCACCATGATTTATTTACACGAGTGTCTGCCCCACTACACCCAGAATCTAGGAAGCAGAGAAAAGCGATTCAATTCTGTATTCTCTCACCCTGCCTAACCAGGTACCGGGCACAGTGAAAATGCAAAAAAAAAAAAAAAAAAAGGCAGCTAAACGAAATACTGCCACGCAGCCCAGGGCTAGAGGATCAGCGGACCAAACACCTTGCATTTCATCAGCATGACAGTAACTGTTACGTGAGTCAACGGATGAATCTCACACTGAGAACATTTAGGCGGAATGTTTTCCTACAAATTATTACATCCACATCATTGGTACAGAGAGTAAGCCAACACAAAGAAACAGCCCTGCTGGAAAAAGTAACAAGTCTGTTCAAACAGAGCCCTACCTGGAAACTGGCTGTCACCGGCTTTCAGATTACGCAGTGAACTTCCCCAGGGAGCTTAGAAACCAGGGGAACCATCGCCCCCAAGATGTCAATTTTCAAGAGCAAGAAGCCTCAAGGCCTGTAAAATTGGACTGATGGTGGCCAATTAATGACGATGTGTAATTAAAGAGGGAGCTTTGGTCAGGGAATGGGGACCTGGAGAAACAATCCTGTAGCAAAAGCTGGCGTCCTCAGCCACTAGAAGGGGCAGGTCCTTCCTTGCAGTCCTTGCCTGGATCCAGTGATGGTTCAACTGGCCCAACTCCCATGTTCCCACTGCAGGGGGTAAGGTAGAGCTCAGTGGTACAGGGTGTGCTTAGCATGCATGAGGTCCTGGGTTCAATCCCCAGTCCCTCCATTAAAGAAACAAACAAATAAATAAACCACTGCAAAGGCACCAGGCTGTGAACTCAGGCACCAGGAAGAGGCTGGCATTCAGGGCCCCATGACAGTTACATTTATTTATAAAAGTCTCTAAGGGGGCATCCTTGATACATACTCAGCTTAGTGAGCTTGGTTAATGTGCTTATGGGTCTGAGAGATGGACCCACTCAAGGTGCACTGAAAAGAAAAAAAATTTTTCCCCTGAACACCCAATAGTATTACCCACAAAAGTCTTCTGGAAGAGCTGGCTGGGGTTTCTGCGAGCTAATGCCCCATCCTTCACATCCACACGTGTTCTCCTCAACCTTCTATACTGTGTGAATCATGTTTTTTTAAGGGTGATCGCTTTGGGTCGACAGTAGTTTTTACTGAACAGATGACAGTTTACTGGCGAGACTCTCTGTTCCCATGTAAACCAAACTCTCAACCTCTCAGGCTAGAAACGTCATGGAAACCGCTTGGCTTCACCAGGACCAACTTAATACTACCTTGGCAGGGCTGAGGCTAATTTCTGCAAAATTTAATTCACAAAAACCAGCCCAGGGCTACCAGGATATAAATCCCCCTCATACGTTCATTTCACACTCGAGGGTCCTCATGCCACCAGTGGGTGGCGGATCTCCAATGCGTACAGGAGGGGAGGGTCTGGATTCACCCAAGCAACCTGACATCGGCCGCCCAAGCTCCCTCCTGCCAGCCCAGAGGAAAGGAAGATTACTGCTGGAAATCAGCCCGGCTAGGGGAAGGGATTTCACTGTGCAGAGCACAATCTCTGGGCACCAGCGTTTCATTTCATAAACATTTCTTCCCCATCTTCATACAGAAGGATGCTATCAACATGGGTATATAGTAACACAGACTCAGTCAGCTAGTCTGGGTCCAACATGAGTAGACTCGCGCTCCAAAGTCAAGGGCGTCAAGGCTGGGGACTGTATCTGTGGGACGTGTCACCCTTCTTTGCCCAGGCCTGTGTCCTTGAAAGAACTGGTACAGCTTCTTGCAAAATAAACACAGTCAGTGTCCTAGCATAAGAATACTGTTGATAAAGACCATGAAACCATGAGGTGTGCAGTGTTAGAATGCTTTAATAAAAGCACGCCAAAATATACACACAGCCTGCTCACAACACAGCGTAACAGTGCGACACAACCTCATGGGACACACAGACACACTCACAGAAAAAAGATGAAGAAAATTCTCCAAAAATGTCACCTGTTTTTATAGTTGGGTTTCGGCACTTGAGGTGATTTTATTTCCTTCTCTCTACCCAAGTATTGTATACAGAGGGTGCAAACTTTCAGTGGGGATCCCCCTATAAAGCAAAGAGACCTTTGGATACAAATATAAACATCTTTCCATTTATCAATAAATAAAGGTCTGTATATATTACTTTTTTTTTTTAATTGAAGTGTAGTTAGTTTTTATTTTTCTAATTCTTATTTTTTATTTACAATGTTGGTTTCAGGTGTACAGCAAAGCATGTCAGTACATCTGTACATATCACTTTAAATCAGGAAACTGCTCTATCGTTTGAGCCAACGACAGTGTTTCTCCTAAAGGCTGATTCGATGCACAGATAAACGGACTGTATGTGTTCATCAGGGTCATGAAAGTTCTGTGATTCCGGCAGGGCACCTACCCGAACAAACCAGTCTGCAAACAAACGTCCTCTGGTTGGATCCCCCTGATTCATTTCTTGACTTTTTGTGGTAGAGTGCATGCTGAGCATGCACAGGGTCCTGGGTTCAATCCCCCGCCCCTCCATTTAAAAATAAATAAATAAATAAATAAATAAACCTAATTACCCCCCCCCCAAAAAAAACAAAAACAAAGAACTGCTGGACTTTCAGGCCCACAGAAGAATTACCTAAATGCAGAATTATCCCTTGGCCAGTCCTGTATTGTCAGCAAATTTAGTTTGAGTTAAAAAAAAAAAAAAAAAAAAAAACGAAAACAAAAATTCTCGCAGAGCAGTAGCAGCCTTTCTGGGCTC
Organism: Camelus ferus; assembly: GCF_009834535.1. Lineage (NCBI taxonomy): Eukaryota > Metazoa > Chordata > Mammalia > Artiodactyla > Camelidae > Camelus > Camelus ferus. The sequence goes on along the minus strand of NC_045706.1, from coordinate 69,366,020 downwards.
CCACCCATCAGATTATCAGGTAGAATCATTTAATCACCTCCTAACCCAAACCACACCGCACACCAAGGCGTTAATAAGAAATCAGTCATCTGGTCATTAGTAATCTATTTACCCAAATAATAACGTTCGATAGAAGCTGCTGCTCCCTGGCAGTCATGTGCTCCCTTGGTCTTTAACAGAATCGTTGGGAATATAAAACTTAACTCAGTCTTCTTTTTTGGAGCACCTTCTGAGTGGGTTAATGAGTACTCACAGATCCCTTCATAAAGCTACAGGAAGGTTTTCTGATGAGAGCTTAGTCCTCATGGACACAAAGCGGCTGCTGTTTGGTCAACTAGGTCAGTTAAGAACCTCCAGTTCTCAGCTACCTGTGCATCTGGCAATGTGGGCATGAGGACAGGACAGGACGAAGTGGAGGACAGCCCAGGAGATGGGGCGAGGCTGCCAGCCTTCAGGAGGCTCTGGCCAGGGGGGTCAGGCCAGAAACCCTGATGCAAAGCCTCTTTCCTAGCAGGCGCCTGGACTGCATTGACGATAAGCTCTAAAATGAGCCAGAAATGTAGACTTCTGAGTGGATATGATTTCTCCTAAGGAACAGAACCATGAGGGGTACCGTTACTGGAGGAATACCAACATCACAGGTTTGGATAATAAGAAATGTAAATTATCCCACTAAAGACATTAAAAGATTTTAGAGCCCAGATATATAGGAGGAAAAAAAGTCAACAAAACACTGCAGCATCCTGAGCTAGAATTTTCATACACACAAAAGGGGCCTCTTTTTTAAAGCCTTAAGCTTTCATTCATCAAATATGCATTATGCACCTGCCATGTGCAGGACAAATGCCCCGTGAGTCTCACACATTTGCTCACACACGTGGTGTAAGGGTCGGCTGATGCCGACAGTCCCTGCACGGACCAGGCCCTGTGGGCTGTACCGCAATCTGCGTGTCACTAAGGTCAAGTAAGTCAAGTAACAGGAATTCCTGGACCTTTCTGTGTTTTGTTTTGGGTTTTTTTGGCGTTATAGTCAGTTTACAACATTGTGTCAATTTCTGGTGAACAGCACAGGTATTCAGTCATACATGAATATACATATATTTGCCCTCATACTCTTCTTCACTGTGAGCTACTACAAGATCTTGACTATATTTCCGTGTGCTGTACAGTATAAACTTGTTCATTTATTCTATATATACCTGTCAGTATCTATAAATCTTGAACTCCCAGTCTGTCCCTACTCAACCTCCTCCCTCCTGGCAACCACAAGTTTGTATTCTATGTCTGTGAGTCTGTTTCTGTTTTATATTTAAGTTCATTTGTCTTCTTTTTTTTATTTTTTAAAGATTCCACATATGGGTGATATCATATGGTATTTTTCTTTCTCTTTCTGGCTTACTTCACTTAGAATGACATTCTCCAGGGACATCCATGTTGCTGCAAATGTAATTATGTTGTCATTTTTATGGCTGAATAGTATTCCATTGTATAAGTATACCACAGTTTCTTCATCCAGTCATCCATCAATGGACATTTAGGCTGTTTCCATGTCTTGGCTATTGTAAACAGTGCTGCTATAAATGTTGGGGTGCTGGGGTCTTTTTGAATTAGGGTTCCTTCTGGATGTATGCCCAGGAGCAGGATTCCTGGGTCATATGGTAAGTCTATTCCTAGTCTTTGGAGGAATCTCCATACTGTTTGCCACAGTGGCTGCACCAAACTGCATTCTCGCCAGCGGTGTAGGAGGGTTCCCTTTTCTCCACACCCTCTCCAGCACTTATCATTTGTGGACTTTTGAATGATGGCCATTCTGGCTGGTTGGATCTTTCTGGTTAATTACAGAAACGATCACTCATCCTCCTGGATTCTTGTCCCAACTCCACATCATAATCTATCAGGGCAAAGGGAAGAGAGGTTTCATGTGAATTTCAACAAGTCACCTTCACTTATTTTAAGTGGATTTGCTGATATAAGTTTGTCACCATGTGATCAGAATAAGGACCACGTTCTAGGCCTTTATTTGTCACACTCTGGCCCCTGTTCTGAACCTGCTTTGTTCCATGGAACTTGCTAGTGAAGCCATCAGCGTGCCAAAGCTCACCGGGGCACCCGCTTGACACAACCATGAAACCACGCCGGGGGCAAACACAACACACTCACCAATGACTCGTTCAATATACAAGAGGCTCACACTCATCACCTTCGAGTCTGGTCCCGGGTTGTTGAACACAAGTCACAGTGTTCGTCCCATGTCCCTCTCTGTCACAGGGACCGCCATACACAGTCTCCAGGAAGAATGGGAACTAATGAGCCAAGCAGTAATGCGCCTGTATCCAGGACAAACAGCCCAGCTGACTTTCTGGTTATTTCTGCAATGTCTACACACGCCATACAAAAGTGCAAGAGACAGTCTTTTGACCTTTGACGGGCAGCTCTTAAGTGCGGTCCTGCCCGAGCTCCTTGGTCATTGCTGGGTTCTGACATCTCATCTATACAACGGAGCTTGGACCCACAGGGCGGCTCCCAAACACTCAAAGGTCCGCACAGACAACTGCATGAGAATGATCCTGATGAAAATCCTACTTACCAGCCTCCGTCTCAACCTTCTGAATCAAAGTCCAGGAGAGCAGGGGTTCGGGGCAGTGTGTGAAGTGGGCCTGGGGGTGGGTAGTTCCTAAAAGACCTCAAGGGACTCGTGACATGCAGGTTTGGAAATGACTAAGTTCCCTCGGGAACAGAGATGACGAGGGGGCCAGAAAGCTAGGCAGTACAGAGCTCCCACAGTTCCAGCTTCTCTCAGAGGCTCTGCTTTAGTAACTACAGCAGTAACACGGATGCGCTGCCTAGAACAGCAACAAACCCCAAGGAGGTCTGGAGAGTAGGAGACCCTAAAGAAATACTGATGAGGAGAAATGGGGGAAATGGTCCAAATGTAACTGGGAAAACCAAAATGCTCCCTGCGAGGACACGGGGATCCCCTCAAGGGAGGAAAATGCGTCTTGTTAGACAGCAGGCAGAGATTCAGGAACAAGAAAATGCTTCATGCGTTCCCTTTTCACCCCCAGCACTAACTATGCATATTTTAGCACATTTTAAAAAGGAAAGGGGAAGAAGTAAAAATTAGCAACCCAGCAAAACACCTGCCAAGCTGTGTCTGGAGAGCCGGGACACTGGAGGAGAGGTAGGCAGACATCTGGCATCACCTGTCAGACGGCCAAACCACTGTATTTTTAAGCTATTCAGATGCTTTCTAAAGAAGAAACAACAACGAAAAAATCCTACATGTCTGAACTGTGAGGCGGGAGAGCCGGCTTGTAACTCAGCCCTTGTCGACAAAATCCAGCAGCCTCAAAAGGTTCAATAGCCTTTTTATAAACCTATTGTGTGGGTTAGTGCCTAAAAATAGTACATTCCGCAGGCAGATCACACCGAGGAATAATTCCTACACGCTACACTTCCAAACAATAGACGGAGGAATGAAAAGAACAGTAAGATGTATTCGCTGTCAGCACACGAGCCCCTGCGGCCGCCTCCCTCCCTGGAGCCCTCCAGGCTCCCCACCTTGTCTGAACACACAGCAAACCAGTTTATAACAGTCTATACAGAGCTGGGGCAGGGGTGGGGGGGAGACGGAGCCACACATTTCTACAGTACTCACTGCCACCTTCAGGAGTCCTTCCCCCACTGAAACAGACATGAAAGCGACGGCCACACCACAGTAATTATTGACTATGCCCTACACTGAAGCAGGGACCGCAGCCTTCGCTGTGTATCAACTAAACAGAGACTTACCCTATGATCCAGCAGTCCCACTGCTGGGCATATATCCAAAGGAAACTCTAATTTGAAGAGATACACACACCCAGTGTTCACAGCAGCGCTGTTTACAACAGCTAAGACGTGGAAGAAACCTAAATGTCCATCGACAGATGACTGGATAAAGAAGATGTGGCATATTTATACAATGGAATACTACTTAGCCATAAAAAAGAATGAAATAATGCCATTTGCAGCAACATGGATGGACCTGGAGATGATCATACTAAGTGAAGTAAGTCAAATACAAATATCACATGATATCATTTATATGCGGAATCTAAAAAAAATGACACAAATGAACTTATTTACAAAACAGAAACAGACTCACAGACATAGAAAACAAACTTATGGTTACCAAAGTGGGGGCAAAGGAGGTGGGGAGGGATACATTGGGAGTTTAAAATTTGCAGATACTAACTATATAAATAAAATAGATAAACAGCAAGATCCTACTGTGTAGCACAGGGAACTATATTCAATACCTTGTAGTAACCTATAATGAAAAAGAATATGAAAAGGAATGTATAACACATATATATGTATGACTGAATCACTCTGCTGTACACCAGAAATTAACATAACATTGTAAATCGACTACACATCAATTTAAAAAATTATTTAGAAATATAGATGTCAGAAATTCAGTTTCCAATTCAATTTTTAAATAAATAATCAGTTTTAAATATCAGGCACTGGCATTTTTAAAAACTTCTCAGGCAATTCATATAGGTAGCAAGGGCTGAGAACCACTGCTTATAACAACAAAGGGGTTTAGGCCAAGTCAGGTCCCCTGCCCAAGAGGAGAGGCAGGCAACAAAAACCAGCAGGGAGGGGGTCAACACAGGGACAAAACCTGCCAAGGATGGGCCACCGAGAGGCCGCAAGTTCTACTCTTTCAGAAACCACCGCTGAACAGCATAAAAAAATCAAGTCACAGCTGGCAGCTACCAAAACAGTCAGATAAGATTGTGAGAAAGTGAAAACCAAAAACCCAAATTTTAATACTCCTTATTCCCCAATTTTAATTCAACACTTGCTTCTCCTTCCCCTTCTCAATGTATTTATTTAAAAAAGGGATTCGACCGTGGGTTTTTATGGATGATAAAGCTGAGATGGGAGAATAAATGCCAGTGTTTGACAAGTGGACTTCAGTCGAGTTATCAGATCAACTCAAAAGGAAGTGAATCGAATAGCCCGATCAGTCGTAACAAGCATGGCCTCACTGAACTCAGATAAAAATCTTACAAGAGATTATCATCTCCATTTTGCCAATGTCAAAACTGGGGCACATCCAGGATTAAACAAACCGCCCAAGGGAACATTCAATGAATCGTCTGACAGCCTGCATGGCAAACCCTGTTGTGGTCCAACCTTCAAATGAAGGTTCTTTCGCGTTCTGATCACCAAATCATGCTATTTCCACCAAGCCCATTTGCCGTATTTTTTTTTTTTTTTTGCAAATACACGGGAGCCTGCCCAGGGCAGCTCAGAATCTACTTCTGAGGTCCCTGGAGCAGCTCTGTGCTGGGGGGCACGGGCACCTGCACCTGCAGAGCGGGGAAGACAGCCTGGGAGCTGTTCCCGGTGAAGGAAAGAGAGTCCGGGAACAGAAAGTGCTCCCAGCAGCCAGCTGTTGCCATCACCACTTTGAGTGGAAGAGAGAATCAGACTCTGATCTGAGGAACGCTCCCATTTGTTGGTAGGTCATTAAACATAAAGAGCTGGCACATTTCACTGCACGTGGAGGCTCTACCTTCCCCTCTGTCTAAGCCAGCGGCCTTCTAAAAGAGACGACTGCCCTGTTTTCACTCTTACTGGGCCTCCAGGTGTGACGGGCACCCTGCAACCTCCCAGCTCACACAGACGTGCGGCAGGCCTGCTGAGCTCGGAATGACTCTCCGGACAAGACAGTTCCATTTTTTCCTTTCTCAGCTTCTGTCAGACACTCTGCTTGTGACCAAGGGGAGTTGCTTTTATCGAGGAAAAGCAATGATGTTAGTTCAGCAACAAAATCATAATGCTCCCCATTGTTCCTCACCGAAGGCCTTCTTTAGGAAATCTTCTGCTGGTACTGCCTCCAAAGAGAAACATCTAATCAAAACAAACAAACAAAAGAAAGCAAACTTACAGAGCTACACTGTGTTTTCGGGAAAGGCCTTCTGGCTTTCAGGTTCATGGGCTGAGATGGGTGTGAGCAGTGTCTCTCTAAGGGAACACCCAGAGTCATGCCTTCACGGCACAGAACTGTGAACGTCTTCCAAATACTAACACTGCAGGTGGCTTGCACAACGTTTCGACATGGCGTGGTAAATACTCCGTGGTGATAACCCCTAATAAACCAGCTTTCATACTGGTCACGTTCACCTGTCAGAAATCACGCAGAATTATTCTTTAAGCCCAGAAGCCACTGAAGATTCAACAAAGTTGTCAAAGACCGGGGGTTCACAACCCTCAGGGTGTTTGGAGCAGTCTTCCGGCCATGGATGGGCCATTCATTTAGCATTCATCTGAGTATCAGAACACAGAATAATTCCTTCATATTATAGTACACATATCATAGGACACACCCTTCAAGTTCCGCTGGGATTCCATTTGGTGTTATACTGTATCAGTGCATTTATCTTTATGGCTGACCTACAAATGGTTACATCAATATAATTATCCGAACTCTTCTTTGGGGTTCTTCTCATATCTGTCTTCAGAAAACTAGGTCACACCTTGACAATTCTGTAAGATAAGACGAAAGGAGTGACTCAGCCTTCTCCTGAAGTCACCTGCCCCGGGGGCATGGCCACAGTGAGTTTTGCCAGCCCAGGTCCCCCAGGCTCCAGGACTGACTGGCTCTGTGACCTTGAGCAAATCATTTAAGCTCCCTTGGCCTCAGTTCCCTTAATTTCTAAAAGGGAGATGATAATGCTGACTTCAAGGCACTGCTGGGAGATTAAATGAGATAAGTAAAGTACTAAAATATTATCTGCCATGTAGATAAACAGTAAGAAAAGCTGCAATAATGTATAACAATAACTCGTAGGAAGAAGAGGAAATGGCCTGCAAACATATTGCCAATGAGACCGTGTCTGCATTTCGGGAAAAAAATTATTTGTAACCTAATGGGGATAAAGCACAATGTCACGGATTCAACCAGATAGAACCTAATGGTAAGAACAGGAATTAGAAAAATAGAATTAAAAGAAAGAAATTCCTGGGGAGGGCAGAGCTCAGTGGTAAAGCACCTGCTTAGCATGCACAAGGTCCTGGGTTCAATCCCCAGTACCTCCATTAAAAACAAAAATTTAAATAAATTTTTAAAAGACCTAATTGCTTCCCCCCTCCAAAAAAAAAAAAGAAAGAAATTCCTAGTTATCAAAAAAACTATATGTCACTTTGTCATTTAAGAATAATTCAAATTTCAAAGCAGGTTTTTCTCTCCTTTTTTGAGTCTGACTAGCATCAATCAGCCCATGGGAAACCAGAGTGCTGGACGTGTCAAATTAAGGACCAAATCCTCCTTTGTTCAAGTGATGAGTTCAGGGAGAGCAGAGAAAGAATTGGGAGGAAGAGGCCGAGGAACCCGCAGGACCGCCCCTGGCACCCAAGGAGAAAGGCTGGCTTGCGTGACGGAATTTGCACAACCTGCCCTGAGTTCTTGGTGACCTCCACGAATTCTCAAACCCTCTGGGGCCATATGAAATCCCTCACATTAGCTCTATCAACACATCTTTTTTGCTATGAACATAAAACACCAAAATGTACGTGTCTCAATTTATTCACTTATGCATTCCAGTGTGCGCAGCAATACCCACAACGTGCCCAGCATTCCAGAGGGCACACAGCCCCACGGCCACCTCAGCTCACCAGCATCCCCCTAGAGGCTGATAATTCCCGCACGGGAACCTGGTATTAGAGGTCCTCGGATGTACTTTTCCCTTCCCTGTTAGATTATAAACTCTTGGCGGGAAGGGCTGCATTTTAATCATCATCTTTCCCCTGGGACCTAACAGAGCATTCCAATTACAGAAATTACCCAAAAAAACAGTTTACTAAACCAAATCGCCCTCCAGGATACATGGAACAGGAGAGCCCAGGGTGTCGTTCCCCTGAGGTCTTCCAATGCTAAGATCGTGGCTAAACCTTCCTCAATCTGGCTGAAACCGAATGCTTGTAAACATAATCTGGAAAATGTTAACCCACCTTTAAATGCCATGAATCTAAGCAGCAAAAACACAAACTTACGGAAGAGGACACTTTTACATATAGGCTAGTGCATTTCCCAGTGTCCGAGCACCTTCAGCTTCAACGCATCCTTGGCATCCTGACCCAGACAATGCAGAGCATACTGGACATGACACCCTCCACCCAGCGCTGCTCTCCTAGTAGAGATCCAACCTAGGAACTGCGATGCTCCCTCAGAAACTTGAGCAGGACAATGAGAAGACTTTAAGTAAATGGAGATAAACGATGGCGCCTTGGGCAGTCCATTAGTCCTAGAATTCTACTGGCCTTAACAAAACTGGTCAAAAAGGAAAATGGACAGGATCACAAAAAAAACCCAGCATCACCTGCCACTACTTTTCATTCCAGAAAGGAGGAAGGTTGAAGGTAGCGCTGAAACAGAGAGGAGGCAGAAGGTAATCCAGGCATCGAAACAGCAGCTTTCTGCTAAGAAGATGCCTAAGGAGTTAAAAATTCCCACCAGAAATCTGAAGGCTGAAATGCACACCATTATCACACTGTGGTCCCAGCTGTCTTGGGAAACTGTACTCATCTTTGTAAGAACAAGAATTTGGCGCTCAGCCTGAATTTTTCTTAGTAATCCCCTAATGATAACAATTGACTTATCCTGCAGAACAAGTCTTCTAATCCCCTGATAAACATGCTTCTAAGCCCCTTTGGTGGTTAGTTAAGTACGTCCTAGCTTCATCAATGGGAAGTGAGGGCATCGAATGATAAAATCATCTACATGGGATTATGAGCAAGTCAGAATTAAACCAGTATAGCATCTCCTCAATTCTGATGCTATTACAGAATTTACAGATTACAAACAACGTTCTCATTACAGATACATTTATGTGAGAATAGAAGTCCTTGCAAAAGAGAAAATAAAAGAACCAAAGCAAATGAACTTCATAGCTTTTTTTTAACAATAGACAATGTTGTACAGATTTGTAATGTTGCCTTTAATTGGGGTATAATTAGGGGTATAATTATAACCCATGTCAATATAACCCTAAAAGGATTTTCAGTTTGGGATTTATTAGCTGAAAAGAAAGAAAGGAAGAAAGGAAAGGAGGAGGGAAGGAAGGAAGGAAGGGAGGAAGGAAGGAAAGGAAGAAAGAAAGAAAGGGAGAAAGAGAGAAAGGAAGAAAGAAAGGAAGAGAGGAAGGAAGGAAGGAAGAAAGGAAAGAAGGAAAGAAAAGAAAACAGAAAAGAAAGAAAGGGACAAGAAAAAAAGAAAAGAGAAAAGAAAAGAAAAACAAAAGAATAAAACTAAGAACTGGCAAAATGCCTGTTTGATTTATGTGACAAAGGTCTAATATACAGAATAAAGAAGTTAAAAAAAATCAGCACATGTAATACTTGAAAAGGCAAGTGGGCCAATGAAACACAAGTGGCCTTTTACATGGTTACTGGTCAACTTCAGCATTCATTTTTAAAAAGAACATAAATATTAAAAGAAGAAAATAGTTTGTTCATTAAAATCAGAGACAAATGAAACACTGAGATCCCCACTGCTGGTGAAGGTCACTGATGGAACCGTAAGCGGGCACAAACTATCTGGGGGGCAATGCGGCAACGCCATCGACACTGAGTGTATGGACTCCTTCATCCAGAAATTCCATTCCCAGGAATGTATCCTGGAGAAGTGGTTGTCAAGTCTATATACAAACATTTCATTAGGAATATCCAAATACTGACAAGCCCCTAAATGTCCTCAACAGGGATTAGTTAAATAAATTATAGTCTAGATTAGCTAAATAAATTATAGACCATTTACACAATGAAGAGCAATTCATCATTAAAAACAAACAGGAACTACCTAAACGCTGACAATGAAAAGATGTCTCTGATATGTTTGTAAGTTAACAAAAACAACCGGAAAAATAGTACCTACTGACTAATCCTCTTCTTTGTTTTGTGTTTTAGTTCCTTAAAAAGTCTGCATGGAGATTTAAAAGAAAGTCTGTCAATAGTGACTGCCTTGTACATATATGCAAAGTAAAAAAAAAAATGTTCAATATATTGTATATATATATTTGCATGCAATACAATGTATATGTGCAGTCAAATTATAACAATTTTACCTAATAAAACTGAAAACTGAAAAAAAAAAAAAAAAACCAGAAAATAGGGATTGCCTGGGAGGAGTGAGATGATAGGGGAGATTCCTGCTCTACTTTAAATAGTCTGTATTGTCTGAACTGAATACTTCTATCAGTTTTAAAACTGAAACTTGTAACTGTTGACAAAACATGCTTAAAATTACATCCTGAATAACAAAACAGAAAACTTTTTTAAATTATATGATGAGCATGTATCACAAATGTTTATACGGTGGCAGATTCTATGATAAACCCATACTATCACTCCTCAAAAATTAACCAGAAAAGAAATTAATCTGGAGGCCATGCAGGAATTAATCTGGAGACCATATACTCTAAAGTCAGCTGCTGTACACACCTGACTACTGACTAGAGAAAACCTAGGTGTTTGTTCCAGGCAGCCATCCCCCCAAAGTGCCCAAAAGCACAGCAAAAAGCAGAAAATGAGCAGAGCTGTGTCCAGGAGGGGCGAGGTGCCCCGGTGCAGGCTGGAGGCTAGTGTCAGGATGAACGCATCACCAGTCTGAGCAGGGACCAAGGAGCCAGGAGGGACAAGGCCAGCTGTACAAGGCCAGGTCTTCCCTTAAAATAAATCTAGGTAACACCTCCCGCTGCCTGTGCTGAAATGTAAATGACCTTCCTCTCTTGTTACTCCCACGGCAGAATTTACTCTGGTCCTGATGCTCTCATTAGCACTTCAGCCAAGTCTTTTGAGTTGCTTTTAAGAGGGAACAGTCTTTTCAGATTGAGAGTCTTTCTACTATTGTTTCCTTGAGTCCTTCTCTTCTAGCAGTGGTTTCACAATCTCACCATTCAACATACGTGCATATATATATATATATACGCATATATATACATATAATGTATTTACAATTTGTGATAAGAAAACATGTGATGGGTTTCTACTCCCTCCTCCTTCAGTACTACTTTGCCACTGTTTGAGTGCTTAGCCACTTAAAAAATTTTTAAATGCAGGCTCTCAGGCCGGAGACCTCAAAATGCACCAACACACTTCAACAACAAAGGCTGTGGAAATACAGATGCCCAACACACACGACTGTAACTGAATCCCTGCGCTGTGCACCAGAAATTAACATGACATTGCAATCCGACTATACATCAACAAAAAAATTACATTACATTAAAAAAAAGACATATGTCAAATAAATGCAGGACTTGACCCTAGACTGGACCTGTGTGGGGCAGGAACACTACACAGGACACTTCACGTCAGATGACAACACTGGAATGATAACAGACTAGGTATAAGTAATGCATCAACAGGAAGTTACCCCAAGTTGATCACTGAACAGTAGTTCAGTAAGTGAATATCTCTGTATTTAGGAAATACACACGAGTACTTGGAGGGTAAAAAGCCATGATGTGTGTAACTCAACCTTAAACAGTGCAGAAGAAAACATGTGTGCGTGTGTGTGTGTGTCTGTGGACAGAGACTGAGAGAGAAGAATGTTGATCCACTTTTGATAATCCAGCACCAGAGACCAGATGTGCCCGGATGCTCCCTTCTGACAGCTCCTTATTTCCTGCTGTTACAGAAAACACATTTGTGAGCACACACAGGGAGGGGAGAGCCAGCTCTGCCTTTATTCTATGTCTGAGGGAACAATTGAGGGGACCCCCCCAGCCCCAGGCAGAGCCAGTTGGACCTCGTGCCGGATGCCCTGGTCCCCCACCTCTCTCTCCATCATTGTCCGCTCAACATCCTCTCAGTGCAGACCCCCCATGTCACACCCCACCACCAGGAGAGCAGCCCCTTGCCCACCATGAAACTCAAACGGCCCCTTTTATCTAAGGGGCATTCCACGCAGAGACTTACAATCTGATTTCTAAAACCCTATCCTTCTAGACATATTAAGGGGTGCTCACGGGAACGTGCTAATGACTCCTTCTGAAGCCCCCAATCTAGGCAATTCCAAAGTCCAAACAGGCTTCCTAACTTGAAGCTCACCCGTCTGCTGTGGAGGAGTGACCGACCAGAACACTCAATCCATCAGCCAAGGGGAACAGAAACAGTCAGCTTCATATATATATGTGTATGTAGGACTGAAAAACGATGCTATGCACCAGAAATTGACACAACACTGCAAACTGACTATACTTCAATTAAAACAAAAATCTTAAAAAATAAAAAGACCTATTCATGGGACATAGAAGCCTGCTGTGGGGAACAGGTGGGGTGGCTCTGCAGCTCCAGGGGGTGGTGGCAGGAGGGTGGGCAAGGGCTCGCAGGGCTGGGAGCAGGATCCTACAAGATAAACAGATCCAGTTCTGACTCACAGAGAAACTTCTGCTCAGCAGTTCTCAGGGTGTGCCCCAAGGAACCCCCTGGGGTTCCCAAGACCCTTCCAGGGCTCCCCAGGTCAGAGCCGTCTTCATCAGGACACCAAGCATCCCTGACCCTCCTGCTAGTGCAGTGGAGTCTCCCAGAGGCTGAGGAACCCACCCTGGGGCAGAGAGGAGAATCTTCCCGTACCCGCTAACTCCAGATATCCAAGAGATTCACAAAAATGTAAAACGCCATTCTGCTCGTTAATTTCTTTTGTTTCAGAAAATAGCCATTTTCATGAAACATCATTTATCATAAGGTGTACAGGGCTTACTGACATTTTAAATGAATTAATCAATACTTTTAAACTTCCTAATTTTAGTTCTAATATGGTAAGAATCCGTAAAGATAAGCTGCATCATCAGAAATTCCTTGGCGAGGGGAGGTACAGCTCAGTGGTAGAGCGCGTGCTTAGCAAGCACGAGGTCCTGGGTTCAGTCCCCAGTACTTCCCTTAAAAAAAAAAAAAATTCCTTGAGAACCTTAGCAATTTTTAAGTGTCTGGGGGCCTGAGACCAACACTGTGAGAAGAGCTGTATCAGGTGTCTATTGCGGTAGTGACTTCTGTTTAACCGCATCTGCTTTTAACAACAGCAGTGGTCGGTATCAGGTACGCAGCACCATGTACCAGGGGCCCTGCTAAATGCTTTGTGTGTGTCATCTCCAAACTCACAATCATCCTAAAAAACAACAAACAAAAACGAACAAACAAAAAACCCAGCTTTTCTGCCCCCTTGGTGCTTTCAAGGACTGGTTACTTGCCCAAAGCGGATCAGCAAGTCATCCTGGCTCCTAAGACCATGATCCCATGATCTTTCACTGCATCACTTTTTAAAAGAGCAACTGTGAGAATTTTTGCAAACTTCACTGGTGCGAAGCGGCTGGGACCCACCCCTCTCCTCCTTGACCTGACCTTGTGTGGATTAAAATGCGACACTGTGCAGGGCACAGCTGGATGAAATGCTGTTGACAGGGCTCCCCAGCTGCCTACAAAAGACACCCTCCCCCCCAAATGACCGGTTTACATCTGCTGTCCCTGCAGAGCATTAACGGCGTCCCTGATAAATTACAGGGTCGCCTATCAATAAGGCTGTAATTGGCCTTGGCTTTAGAAAGCCCACCTTTTTCAATCTGTCTCAGTTTTTATGCAGCTTTGAAACAGTTGGTGAAGTGGTATTAGTATGACTCCTTCAGCTATAGCTGAATTTAAGATTATGTGCAGGGGTGAGGGAGGGGAAAGAAATTCTGACTGATAAAACATATGCAGCCAATACAGCTGACTCTGAGCTTAAAAATCTACCGCATGGTATGGTGAATCCCCCTCCCCCAAAAAAACCTGTTTAATGTTTTTTGCTTAGAATTATCATATGATCCAACAATCCCCACATCTGGACGTATACCCAAAAGAACTGAAAGCAGGGACTCAGACATTTGGACCCCCACGTTCACAGCAGCCTTATTCGCGGCAGCTAAAAGGTAAAAACAACCCAAGTGCCCATCAACATTGTGGTATGTCCATTCAATAAAACAACAGAATTTATTCAGCCTTTAAAAAGAAAAGAATTGGGACACACGCTGGAACCTGGATGAATCTTGGAGACATTATGCTTAGCCAAGATAAGCCAGTCACAAAAGGACAAATACTGCTGGATTCCACTTACATGAGGTACACAGAGGAGCCAGATTCATAGACACAGAAAGGAGGACGGTGGTTGCCAGAGGGTGGGGAGGTGGGGATGGGATACTGTTTAGCGAGAACAAGGTTCCTGTCTGGGAAGAGGAAGACGCTCTGGAGAAGGATGGTGGTGATGGTTGCCCCTCAATGTGAAGGTGCTTAACACCAGTGAACATCACACTTGCAAATGGTTAAAACAGATGTTACAGATATTTTACCACAATAAAAGAAAACCATAAAAGTATTTATCAAAAAGGTTTCCTAACACTAAGTAACTAGAAAAGAATATATTACTGAGTACCTTATGTCATAGTTTTAATCTTCACTAAGTTTATTAATACCAACCAAGCATTCATCCCCCCAACAAACGTTCACCGACAGCCTCCTGGTTATCACCTCCTGTGCTCAGAGCTGATAAAAGAGACAGGCACCAGAGAAGCCAGCCACAGAGCTAGGCACACCAAAGAGCGCCCCGGGGAAGCCTGCGCAGGAGCCTGCGACCCCGCCCAGCGCATAATAAACGCTCCTCGCAAACTAAGTATGGACTTGTACAATTTTAGAAAAGAAAATTCTGAGGGTAGAGCTCAGTGGTAGAGTGTGTGCTTAGCATGCACGAGGGCCTGAGTTCAATCCCAAGTACCTCCAATGAAAGAAAGAAAGAAAGAAAGAAAGAAAGAAAGAAAGAAAGAAAGAAAGAAAGAAAGAAAGAAAGAAAGAAAGAAAGAAAGAAAGGAAGGAAGGAAGGAAGGAAGGAAGGAAGGAAGGAAGGAAGGAAGGAAGGGAGAGAGAAAGAAAATTCGAAGCATCACTATTATTCAAAGTTTTAGGGATCATTTTTTTTCTCTAAAGAGGCTCTCTGTTTTCATTTTTTTAATGCTGCTATACTATCAAGCCCTCAGCTTCAGTTTACACCTAAGTCTCTCAGAGTCCTACTGAGCAAGCCGTCTGTTTCAGGCCTCAGCATGCCGTGGCTCACTTCTCCTCCCCAGCAGACACCCTCCAAGCTATGCGGCAGTGCCCCCACACAAAGCACACGACTCTGTCAAAGGCACTTTTCCTTCCTCCGATGCAGCAAACATCCTGTAAACAATGAATGCCCCGCTCTTTTAAGCGGGCTGCTTTTGTTTACCGACCGGAAGGGAAACCACAAATCCTCCAATGGCACCGCGGACTCCGGAGCTCTGCTTCATTTCCTACCAAGCAGGTGGTTTACATGAGGCAACTGCCTATTGTCTCTTGCCTTGTTTTTGGAGACTTCGGGATTGGGAAAAAAAAAAACAAAAACAAAAACAAAAACGTGAGCTTTCTGCAAAGCAGTCTTCCCAAGCAGAAGAGCTGGGGCCATGGCTGTCACAGAGAGGGGAGGGACGATGGTCCCGTGTCCCCCGCTCTGAGAGGCGCCTCGCACTTCAACCAGAAACCCCTCCAGAAACCCAGATCCGCGGAGGTCTGGTCCCTTGTCCTGACCAGTGGGTTCATCAGCTGTTTCTCCAGTAAAACAGGGTTCTGGAAAGTGAAGGCAAACATCTTCTTTCCATGGAGAAGAATAAAAATACTCTATCTGGCTTAAAACCTCCATGTATCCATTGACTGTTAGGGCAGGCCTGCTAGTACTCAGGGCCAGCCGGCACCAGAGAGAGGCCA
Organism: Camelus ferus; assembly: GCF_009834535.1. NCBI lineage: Eukaryota > Metazoa > Chordata > Mammalia > Artiodactyla > Camelidae > Camelus > Camelus ferus. Next base: position 69,350,216 of record NC_045706.1, on the reverse strand, counting down.
ATGTTTGTTCTTGTTTTTTTCATCTTCAAAATAAAAATTCCTTTCAAAAGACTGAGATGTCTCTGAGAGGCAGAGCCGTAAGCGCTGATTTCTGGCCTCGCACCGGTGAACTCTGGTGATGGGCACAGCGGTCCTGCCTACTCCCGCCCGGCATCTGGACCAGAAGGTCCCCAGGAGACTGAACCCAGCACTCAACCACTCTGAAAGCACGGGACACATGAATATGCAACCAGTGCTGGATTCAAAGAGCCAGTTATACCTGGAGAGAGTTCTGAATCACAGAGGATTCTGGAGAGGAACGTCACATTCTGCCATCTGCTCCTGGAAATGCATTTTAGAAACCAGCGCACCTGTCAACGCCCAACATCCAAGGCCGTGACCACCCCTCCTCGGTGGGCTGACCCGGCCTGTGCTTGTCTTTACCATCAGTCACTTCTTTGGGGACAAGGACAGCCTTATCCATCCTTCTGTGCCCAACCAGCCAGCTGCCACAAAAAAACAACCCACCGCACCTCTAACTCAAATACAGAAAACAGAGTTCACATCCGTCCCACAAACCTCCTCTCCACCCCTGCTCCCAACCTGGGCTTAACAGCCCCGTCTTCCCTCACGTGCCCTCTTCTGCAGCCTGAGCCCTGTCTGTCCAGCACCCCCTCTTCTGGCTCTGGGAGGGACACCCTGCAGCCCCCGGGTCACTCAGGGCACAGCCCTCCCTCACCTCAGTGACTAGCCCAGGGTGCAGAACCAAAGGGAGCCCTCGACATCTCATCTGGGGTAGTGTAGGGATCTTGGGAGGCAGAAGTTGGATTTCCACTGAGGATGCTAAGCTTGGAGGGTGTGAACCGCTGGCCACCAACCTGCCGAATCCCATGGGAAGAGCTGATGGGAACTCAGCCAAATAGAGTAGGAGAGTCAAAATATAAGACAGAAAGTGTCTCCAGGACAAGGTTTGAGCCCCTGGATCCAACCAGACCTGAAGCATACTATTCCTAGACGTCTCTGTTAACCTGAGCAGTACCTTTCCCTTCCTGCATAAAACGGTTTAAGTTGGGTTTTCATTATTCATAATGGATAGTCCACATGGCTACACCTATTCAAAACTGCACCACGCATAACTTCAATCTCAAAATAGCCTTCAAACAATTCCATAGACAGCCCAAGCACCTTTGACCTGACAGTCAAAGCATGCAATAAATGACCTTTCCCAAAGAAATATGCCCTAAGGTCCTGCCTCTGTCCCTTTTATCAAGATGTTTCCATCCTCCAGAATACCCAGTGGCCTTCACAGCCTCAGTCAAAGGCCTTCATCCTCACCAAACTTTCTCAGACATCTCTGAGTGAAAGAAAAAAAAAAAAAGTGTTAAAGAAAAACTTTCCAGACAGACGGTGTCTACTCCCCAAGACAGTTACTTGAACCTAGTGTTTTTGCTCTAACATTTTGCAGTCAGGCCTATATGTGATTTATGTATAAATAATTCCACTGTGAGTTTTTAATGAGCAGAAGCCTTAGGCGTAACAGGGAGTCAATAAGGAACTGGTGAAATGAGTCATCGTAAGCAGGCCAGCTGACATTTGCTGGCGATGGTGTCTCAATTAATTCAAAGTTTTTATCCTTTCCGCATAAATTCATTACATTAATTTTCCTCTGAACTTTTAAGAGTAAATAACTAAATTACCATGACTACTGGGATGGTCTTGATGCGGCAGAGGAAATAAATACTCTGGGTTCTTTCAGTTTTTCCCACAAATAAGATAAATGAGGATGATTCCTGGGAAACAATACACCGCTGCTGAACTACAGCTAAAATGCTTTAACTACTCCACTGGCACCGTGACGTCCAAACATTCGGCCAAGGGCACCAGGCCACCTGGCCACCAGGCCACCAGCAATCTCCCCAACCATCCTTCCAGATCCTCTCCTGCCGCCCAGGCTCACACACTCAAAGCGCGGTTTCTCAGATTGCTCAGGGAGAGGGAGGAGGAGTGAAAAGTCAGGGCACTGTGTGCTGAACGCCCCTCTCCTCTACCCAGTGTGTAAAACACAATAACTAATAATACAACTATACTGTGGGGACCGGGAACAACTTTATCAGCAGAAAGACGTACAAGATGAATTCACATGCAACCCCACGAACATACCTATCCAGGAAGGGAAAAAAAAAAACAAAACAGGACACTGAACATGGCGCGCCCTGGCCGAGACGTGCTCCTCCACCATCATTTGCTAGTTTGCTTTATCATCTGCATGGAGACAAGCAAATGTTACAAATAAGATGTCGTTCCTTAGTGTGGCGGTTCACATTCATTATCTTAAGAACTGAATTCTGATCCAACCTTGGTGGAGCCAAGATCGAATGCAGCCCTCTCCCCGTCTGGCGGTTCCCCACACCCCCTGCGCAGGTGGAACGCGGTTCTCAGGTAATGACGTTACGATGCCATTTTTTTAAATTGAAGTATAGTTGATTTACAATGTGTTAGTTTCTGATGTACGGCACAGTGATTCAATTATATATCTGTATATATTCTTTTCTCACATTCTTTTCCACTAGAGGCTATTATTATAGCTGTTATAGGCTGTTACACTACAGGCTACTACAAGGTATTGAATATAGATCCCTGTGCTCTACAGTAGGACCTTGTTGTTTATCTACTTTATATACAGTAGTGTGTGTCTGCAAATCCAAGACTGGTGGACCCTCTATTATATCCCTGAAATAGTGGTCATCAAATCAACAAAGAAAGGGAAAGAATGAAACAAATTTGTGAAATTCAAGTAGATTCTCTATTTTAAAAACAGGCACTATTAGCAACCATAAGAAGCTGAGAAAGTCTAAATTCAAACAAAAGACTATTGGCGTCCATAAAAGGTAAAAAATGCCCCCAGATGATAGCTTCACCAAGTAAAGTCAGTGCTGTCTCTGTTTTCTGGGACTGAAAGGGACAGAACCCGTCATCAGAAGAATTTCTTGAATCATACTTAAATTATGACTAACGCAAAACACAAGGTGGAACTCCACAATGAGTTGGGCAAAGCAGACAGAAGACAAATGAGGAAGGGAAAATAAATTGGTATAGATTTGTCTGCTACAGGCGTAACCACACCTAGAACAGAAGAAATAAATCTGAGTGTGCAAAGGTACACAATAACCGCGTTGTCGTGTTCGGGGGGCAGGGGGGAGACAACAGTGCAGCTGACACCTGTCAAACATCCACCATCCTTACCACCAAGTAGTAAGGATGTCTTTCACTCAAGCCCCATTACTTCAGGTTGTTCCCATTTTAAACAATTACGTATCTACTCATCTGAGACATAGATCTTTATTTTATATACAGAAACACAGAAAATGCAAAACTTACATAACTAATACATGATTTGGAGAAAAAAATACAGTGAAACCACTTGAAATGTCCTGAAAGGGAACACTGCTTACCCATCCATTCAGGTTACCCACTGTATTCAAGAAAACGTAACTTCCATCAGTTTTCTCAGCCCAGTTTATCAGACCTCTAGCTGACAGCTTTATAAATACTGTCAGCAAGGTACAGTTTTCCAGAGGCTAAAGCTTATTTTCTAGCTAAATCTCTTATTGTCTCCAATAAAAGTAGGTGTTTTACAAACTTATCTATGGAAGTGGTCATCATATCAACGCAGAACAATATAGGAGTTATTATTCAAGCAGACGTGAAGAGGTCCAGTTCCGGTCGAAGTGAAGCAGGTGGTGTGGGGGAGGAAGAGTCAGGCCAAAGGCTGAGAATTTTGCATAAATGGAAACTGATCAGAGAGGAACCATCTTTTTCTCTGATACCCCCATCTCCTCCGCTCCCATCCTTACCGTCCCTCTCACCTCCAAAACGTCCTCCCACTCCAAAGGAGCCGACAGCTTGAGACCTGAGACTCTGAGAAGGAAAAGGTTGGGTTGGGGCCAAGACTGGGCTGGGCTAACTCATGAATTTTAAGTTAACTCATGAATTTGAAGTTTCGCCCTTGCCAGACCGGTTTTGGGTTACTGGAAATGACTTTGCTTCCGCTTTTATGACACTGCCTAGCTGTACCCATCCTATTGGTTGATGGACCCCCAAGCTTGTAAGCGACCCTATAAACCCTCACTCACACTTCCCGGAGGCGCTCAGAGCTTCAGTAATAAACCTGAGTACTCCAACCCTCCAAGTGGTGCTTGTTTCTTGGCTGGCCTGCCATTTCTGTAACAACTCTACACATAAAGAAGTAAGCACGCACAACCGTGAAATAACGCTAGAACGCAGGAGGAAGAGAGTCAGTCCTGGATGACTCAAATTCTCCACAACAAGGCTCCCTTACTCTTAACTCAACGAAGGAGAGAAGAGGATACTGGCACCGACATGCACACCACAGGACTTACACCAGCAGCGAAGAGCAAAGATGCGGGTTTGGTCATAACACAGCTACCGACTTCCAAACACTCCCCACGGGCCTGCTGAGCTGGGTGCAACCTTTCACAGGCTCAAAGTAAGAAAACCATGGGGAGTGGGACTAGAAAAGGTGGTACTTCTCATCTGCAGAAATAATAGTAGGAATGAAAAGGAAAAATACATAGGAAATAGGGTTGGAATGGTATTTCCAAACAAAAGGCCACCACGAAAAGAAGATGATTATCTACTTGGCTTGGCTTCATCGGCTGATCCAGAAAAATCCCACACGAAAGCACAAGATGAGACTCAGTTCGTCCCGCAAACCTCATCCGTTTGCTCAGAACAGTGACGGGGCTGGGACGGGGGTTTTGCTAGAACTGTGCTCACACTGTCCTTTGATTTTTTTCCTCCATCATGTGGGTCTTGTCTTCATCACAGTGAAGTCGATTAAAAGGACAGTCATGGGATAGAATGCCTAGGTTTCTCTCATCCACATCTTCAGGAGCAGACGCCAATCACGTGGTTGTTAATATTTTATCAGACATTTTCATTTTAGCTGGACAAGTACACCGTCCCCAGAATGCCTGTACAACTGGGGTTTCTTAATGGGAGGAGAAGTTGGAGGAAACCCAGCCTCCTCTCAACAGGCCCTAAAACACGTACTCCAACCCGAGAGTATTTCAAGTTCACAGGAAGAGCTCCCCAGGCCATCGCACAAAACCAGGAAACTGAAGAGGAAAATAAAATGGAGCAAAATGCGGACTCACAAGTGACCAGCTGGCTACCTGAATTACGTATGTATGTGTAAGTCATTCATGTATCTCCTCCGAAGGCAGCACTGCTAACCTATATCGGTATAAATTACTCCACACTATCAGCAAGATAATTTGGGGGGGGGATGGGGGCACCTGGATAAGACAAATTTATTTTAAGGAAGAACAAAGAAAAGCATTGTCAGAAGCGACAAGGGATTCTTCTAGGCATGGAAACTTCTCTTTTGACACCTCACACAGAAAACAAGGAAACCTGCCTGACCGCCCAGCCACAAAGCAAAAACACTGGAAGACCGGAGTGAATGACGCCTTGTCACAAGCAGCAGAATCAGTTGCATGGCCAGCCTGACACTGTCCTTTACACGGAGGGGGGACGCCTCCCATCAGGAAAAACACAGGTTGGCTTTTTAAGCTAAAATCGACCGAGGTTGCTGTTATTATTCCAGAGTGTTTCTGCACAGCTGGGGACAGGGACCTCGATGGAACAGGAAACAGACTACAAAGGCCAGGAAGACAGTATCATAGGACAGCCTGGGCTGGGAGGGGCTGTGCCGCCATGGTCCTCAACTTTTCTTACTTAAATAATACAAGGAAAAAAATGTACTTTGATCAATTTGATTTTAAAAAAAAAAAACCCACTATATTTATAAACCTACTACTCTCAGACTATTGATTCAAAGCACTCTATTTCTTGAGTCATGTCCGAGCACTGACTTACAGACTCAGGACCTGTGAGCTGATGTCCCCCATCAAAGTCCCACTCTCCAGCGACTAGGACGCCCGCACATCTCGCCTGCCCCTCCCCCAACACCCCCTGCCACCCGCAGCGACAGCTATGATCCATCTCATCTCTGGGATACTTGATTCGTACAAATTGGGTCTGGCTCCTGCTTCACTGAGCACCCTTCCCACATGTCTCAAAGCAATGGTCCTCAAGAGTGTGAACCACGGACCCCCGGCCTCCCTGAGGCTCTTCACCTGGATCCGCGAGGTCCAATTGCTCTCATAATAACCCTGAGTCATTATCGGCCTGTTTGACTGTACTGATCGCACAGAAGTAACAATATAGAAAACTGCTGGCACCTGGCACAGAGCAACGCAGTGGCACCAAAGTACGCTGGGAATCGTATCGCATCCCCGCAGCTAAAACGAACCAACAGGTAAAAGGAAGGACGGTCTTGCTCAAGATCCTTGATGAAGAAGTGAAATAATTTTATCAAACTGGGTCCCTGAGTGCCCACGTTTCAACACTCTGTGCAATGAAAGGGGAGCCCACCGGAAAAGCCCCACGCGGCACGTGGCCGGTGTTTCCAGGAAAAGCACATTTTCCCTGAAACGTCACCTTTCACTTAAAAGCACAATATACAAATGGTGGTTATTCAGACTTGGCTATTTGGAAGACATTTTATATGAAAGAAACAAAATGGGTGTGTTTTTGAGGAAAGTTACTGACAAAATAAGATTCGAGATGTTATACAAAAATTAGATTTTTTGAAAACTGGTTATGTCCACATGCACTGTGAAGAGGACAACTTCCCTATATTTAAAGACTTTTCTAATTGGTGATACGATCTTTTTGATACTGTGAAATGAAATGTGTCAACATTTGGAAGACTGTCCAAATGACCATGCACGATATTCAAAACCACACAAGCAACAGTTTTAAAAGTTCATTGATGTGATTTCAGAATCTACATCTCAACCAACCTTTGAGAAGCTACCACTTGTGGTAGCTTAGTAGCTTAGTGGTATCAAAAGAAGAGTCCACATTATCTAAGAAGAAATTGAAATACTCCCCCTGCCCCCCCCACATCTCTGTGTGGGGCTGGGTTTTCTTCATACGTGGGCACCGAAACAACAGGTCACACCAGAATGGACGCAGGTGCACGAATGACACCCCAGTTGTCATCGATTAAGCCAGATATTAGAGACCTAAAAATCACGCCTCTCAATAAGGTTTCTTTTGCTTTGGAAAATGGTTCCTTTTCATAAAAATGGTATTACGTTAACATGTAGTAGGTTTTAATTTAATAATGATTTTTAAATCTCTTGGGTTTTCTTTTTTTTTTTTAATGTTTTTGTTTGTTTGTTTGGGGGTTGTAATTAGATTTATTTATATTTTAATGGAGGAACTGGGGATTGAACCCAGGACCTCATGCATGCTAAGCACGTGCTCTACCACTGAGCTATACCTTCCCTTTGGGTTTTATTTCTAATATGACAAATATCATTAGATATAAGTCATATAAACAAAAGCTCTTTGGAGTCCTCTATCATTTTTAAGAGTGGAAAAAACTCTGAGACTAAAACATTTTAAAAGGAACTTTTAGATGGCCATTAACACAAGGCAGCAAATTTAAGAAATAAAGAAAGCAGGTAAACTAACAGTTCTGAATCATCAGATGACAATGCAAAAAAAAAAAAGCAGTTTCATTTTAACTCATTTAGCGAAATACATATTTATTGGTTTAGAGGTTTCTCTTTAGGGGCAGATAAATGGTTAAAGTACTTAAACATTTGGGTCTCCATGAATCTCCTATAAATCTCCCAAATGTCTAGTCTGATGTGACACTAAATAACACCCTGTGTAAGTTCCCCTAAATAGCTCACTTGTACATTCTCCCAAATTCACATTCACCGCATCGTCTTCTGCCACCATTGGCTGAGAGACTTCTCGCTGAATTATTGATTTTCTGCCAATTAATTACCATAGTAAGATTCAGTTGGGCTTATCTCCGCAGAAATTATTTTTCTTTTTCCCAGTCTCATTTTCCTTGTATCCTTCACTGTCTGTTGAGGAATCAAAATTATTGGAAACCTAAGGATGAGATAGACACTGAATTTTAAAAATATCCTTGGCATAACTAACAGATAACCCACCTGCCAGACACTTAACTGGGCAAAGACCTATTTTCCACTGGATTCTAGATGCTGCTTCATTTCCCTTAGGTCCTCCCTCGGTTCTCCGACAATTCAACACTGTACTATGTGATCTTAGAAATAAGTCAGTTTTACTGAACCCAGCCCGTTCGTGGATACACTCTCATTCATAAAAGTGGAATATTTGAGGTACAAGAACAGTAAGTTAGTAAATAAACAAATAAATTAAAATAAAATAAAAATAAAAATAAAAATAAAAATAAAATCATTATCTCTGGCAAGCATGAGTCTCAGAGAAGGAAAAAGAGCCTCTAATTCCTGAAGCAATATTTGCACAGCTCAGTGGACACTCCCACACAGCAGCTCAAAAATCACCTACTCTAGGATTAAGACTCCCAAGCAAAACCAGCAGTTCAACTCTGCACAAGCCAAGGCTCCCCAGACAGCCTGCCCAGAGGCACCTGCAGTCCAGTAATGCGAGTCCCCTCCGGGCCTGGAACATCATCTCTCAGTCCCCTCCCCCGCCGAGAAACCAGATCCCCGACCCCTTATGGGACCACACAATGCAACAGGACCCCGCCCTACCTCCAGAGTTCTATCAGGCTGGCTACTCGGAGCCTCAAGAATGTATCTTCAGAACACCCATGATGGCTCTTCTTGATTTCTCTAAAATGTGGCTGTCACCAGTTTTAGCAGTGAGATTCAGTATGGCTCAGTTTGTGTGCACAACTTGAGTGTGGGAGAAAGTAAACCATTTAAGCCAAAGTTTAAAAACTGAAGAAGGAGAAAGAAAAGAGGAAAAGAAAGAAATGTAACTGCATGGAAACATCAGCATGAGCACAATTGCTGCAGGAAGAGAGACATTCCGAGTGCATGCACATTCTTCACTAGAAAGAGGAAGGTAGAGAGAAAAAAACACAATGGACTTGATGTCAGATGTTAATTCAGACCCCAGCCCTACCTCCTTCCTGCAAAGGAGCTGGTGCTCCCGGGAGCCTGGGGCCCAGGCCAGAGAAGTGGTCACACTGCAGGTCAGGCTCACCTCTGCCTTCCCCGGGTACCTGCCCCACCAGGAAAAAGAAGAACTGGTCTTGCAGTGGAAGAGGCTGAGATCTTCCAACGAAGGGCAGGCTAACGTCACAACATGAAGCAGCGAAGTCATCACCGGGCACTAGACGAACCAACTAAAGAGAGAAGTAACCCCTGAAAGAGAGAACTGAAATCCATCAACTCCAAACACAGTAATACAAACAGGAACGGCTGTGCTTTGTAAAGAGTTTCCTCAATTCAGTTTAGAACAAACAAAAGGTACTTAACCCTTGACCAAGTCAAAGGTCTACTTAAAGGAAAAGCTGGTAAACCAGAACCTGGTTCACTTCAAGCACGAGGAGGGTTTTCTGGGGACAATGACAGTGCACTCGACCCCCCAGTACCCTCTGTGAAGGCATCACCCAAACGAGAACGATGAAGGAACAGCCAAGGGTATCTGAATGGAAAGACTTAGCAAAACAAAAATGAGTGACTCTGCCTCTTACAAAAATACTTTGCACGTGATTTTCTACTTCCCTGACCAAACTGGAAAATAATCCAACTGCTTACCTTTCAGGGAGGGGGTTAAAAAAAAAAAAGTATTGAAATTTTCCACATTGGTCAGCAAGGGGCTGGAATCAGCCCTGCAGCAGCTGACTGGCCGGTCTTGTGCCTCCCGTCACTGTCCTCTCCCCGAGTCTGCCTGTGCCTTTCTGCTCGGCCCTGGGTGCACTGGACCAGCGGGGCAGGTGGGGGCCAGGGAGGGATGGCGCTGGGCCAGCTGAACTAGACAGGACAGCAGGGAGCACGGGGACCCTCCGCGAAGGCCCTCCCAGGCCAGCTGCCACCCCCCCCCCCTCAGGGTGCAGGGATGCGACCGCCTCCAGCTGTGTCTTCAGGCAGAGACAGGCTTAACCATTCACCCAGAACTGCCTGACTGTCCAGCACCTCTGCCTTTTGGCTTGTTTTTGTCTTTAAGCCCTTTGAGTGCAGTTTATCCAGCGACCTGCTTTCTCTCAGCTTTCTAGTCCCCCCAGTGAGGCCACAACAGGACAGAGTCTAAGAAATATAAAAGGGTGTGGCACCTGATACAAATGAGAGGCGCCCGTGCTGCAGAGCCTTGGTGCCAAAAACTCCAGGCTGCCCAAGCAGTCAAGTTAAGCAATCCAGCTTATCCTCACCACAGAGGACCCCACGTCGCTTCTTAGGAGAATTTAATTTACTAGAATATGCTAAGACTGTCTTTAAGAAAATACCAGAAATTGACACATTGTAATTGACTGTACTTCAGTTTAAAAAAAAAAAAAAAAAGACCCCCCTAAAAAAATAAATAAAAGAATAGAAAAATACAGCTGAAATGAGAACAGCCCAGGCCTCTAAGCACTGCCTGCCAGGAAGGGCCACTCCCAGGGGTGCCCCTGGTCAGACCATCCACCTGATTCAGGGAACTGAGCCCTTTCCCACGGATCAGGGCTGGAAAGGGGCTGCCAGAATCAGGAAAAAAAAAAAAAGATGACTGAATGATCTATTTCCACTAACTTACGACTGAAAATAAACCAGCAGAGAAAGAGAAGGAAAAAGATCAATTCTCAGACACACAGACGCACACGCACGCGCACACAGGCTCTTAGAGGCTGTCTGATAGCAAAAGAATATTTAGCACAGACATTTGCAGACACTTACGGTCTGGATTAAAACGGGAGGCTGCATAGATGGAAGTCACTGAATAATTAGCAGTGAGGACAATTTGTCTCTGCTCCCTGCCAGATACAATTACTTTCACTCCATCTCCAGAGGTAAACACATCTACTTGGGTAGAGATGACTGCGACCACCTGCCACTTGTTTCCAAAACAATTATGGCCACCTAAAATGCTCACATCTTTAACAAAAAAAAAAAAGTTATATTCTATTATAAACTAAGACTGCTAGTCTTAAAATAATGTCTGGTTTATAAGTGAAAATCAAGCAAATGCTGATTATCACACTGTCCGTACACACCTGGCCTGAAGGCATCAGGGGACTAAGAAAAATTTTCTGAACCATCAGAGAAAGGAAAGTTTCTAATTGACCAAACACTTGGTCAACTGGTAAGTTTTTTAGAACGCAGGTTTTTCAGAACCTTTCCAACCATTCATTGAAAAACCTTAGGAAACTAGCAGCAAGACTAATTTCTTACATAAAATAAAAATTAGCACTAGTATTTCAAACCTCAGTTTATCCTTTCCCTATGTTCACAGGAAAAGAAAAAAGCAAAACAAAACAAAACAGAAACTGAAGCAGAAATGCCTTTCTCTCCTCAAATCCTCTACTTCAGACTTCCCTGTGGTTCAACTAGAAAAATAGAAGGAGGTCAAATTAGTTGCAAGTAATGAAGAAAATCAGTTCCTTGTCATTCTCAACCTCTGGAGAGTCTCAGTTTTAACAGTGACCGAAGCCTGGGGCTGAACAGTAAATCTAAGTCACTTGGGAAACTCAGACACCAGCTGTGAAATGACTCTGAAGACACATCTTCTCAGAGGCTGCATAAATTATCACACTTCCTGTCACACACTTATAACAAATACAGAAACAATAATTTTAAGAAAAACAAGGAGATAATTGTCTAAAAGAATAAAATCAAATATTCGACTCTAGCAAAGATGTCTTTAAAATGGTACATTGAGTTATCTGGTCACACTCCTGTCTGAGGGTCAAAAGATGCTCATTTGCTTCAGCAGGAGCACTCATGAGGGTCAAGTTCACAAAGTCGTGCTGCGGCCTGGGCCGGGGGGCTGCAGAAAAGAAGCCAGCCTCAGCCTGCGGCCCCCCCCCCCCCGACTACATGCATTCAGCCTGTGGCTCAAACATCAACCCAGTTTCCGAGACATTCCCGAGCGTAAGCAGGACGTTAACTAGGAGTGAGCCTTTTGAGGCCTGAGCCAGAGGCTCCATTACACTTTTTAAAAGGCAGCTCTGTCAACTCCAGAATCCTGAAATAACTCCTTGGAAAGATTTACTGCCTCTAGGGTGCTTTTCATAAAATGATTTATTACGGTCCCGCGAAACTGATTAGAGAGACACGTTTCAAATTGCCTATAAAACATTGCTAGGCATCTCGAAAGTTAGCAGAATGGCAAGGATTTTCCAACAAGTTGTCAAAATAAAACAAAAAGCTAGAAATTCTCAGCCAAACAGAGAGCAGCACAAAGATATCCCATTTAAAAAATAAAATTAAATTAAAAATCCTCCTGTGAAATAAGCAATGTTCACAGAGCTGAGAGGATGCTCTTTAGAGGTGACATTTAGCAAGCACGCGTGCGGACCACCTGAGCGAAGGGGGGTTATTCTCTGTGGACACATCAAGGCCAGAGACTCCGCCTGGCAGGTAGGCCCAGCTCGTCTGAATGGTGGGTGCCAGCCCCCACGGACAAGCTCAGGCCCCGCTGTCAGCCCCGCTCAGCTGCTTCCCCGACCGCCTGCCCAAGGGCTGGACCTCTGACCCTGTAACTAACCTCTGTCCAGTCCGGTGCTGGTCGCAGCCCCATTACTTCTCAAAGCCCCTTTCAACCCCCCACTTCCATCACCCCATCTGACCACCTCCACGTAATACACAAAAAGTGAATATAAAACACGAACCAAAGGAGAAAGAAAAGGAAATTTTAGTTGGAACTGCAGAGTGGCAAAGGCCTGTGGAGGGGGCTGTGGGGCAGGGAAGTTGAGTGAATAAAAATGAGCGCCTGGTGCAAAGAAGAGAATGAAAACACAAGAAACTGAGTCCAAGGGGTTGGTGTCCGGGATTAAGCACCAGGAGAGACACTGGCCAATGCCCCGAGGACCAGGACAGGGGTTCTGACCATGACCCAACTCTGTGCTCCGAGTCACACATTCCGACAGCCCTGTCTGGAGCTCTGTACTCCTCCTCCTCCTAGGAGGACTGCCTCAGACCAATGGTAAAGGCAGCAGAGTCCAAGTCCTCCCTCCCCAGCCTCTTTCTAAGGCCTGGTTTCAGGAGCCCCACCCGCCGCACTCCCAGGACACCAAGATCCACAGACACTCAAGTCCCCCTCCGCCGGCCCTCCGCTGGTCCTCTGTATCCTTAGAACCAGGGACACCAGCCAACTGTTTTCCCTTCGAGGTTTCAGGACCATCAACAGCTCCAATGTTCTGACCAGAGTTTCTCCTGGTCTGACACCCCTCTGTGGCCCAAGTCTCCTAAATGTAATAAGCAATTTCTTAGATCTAGCCAGCATCTCTCCCAAAATTACCTTATAACATTTAACTATTTAAAACTTCAAGTCCCGAAATCATGAAGGGTGGCGATAAGCCAGGACGTTGGGGGAGGAGGGAGGAGGGACAACGCTCAGAGCTCCTGCGGGTGGTCCTGATGTGGTGCAGCCCCCCTTGGGGCCAAATCAGGTCTGAGGCCTCAGCCAGTCTAGGGTCAGAGTCCTGATTCCAGTAACTCAGTATGTCTGGGGTAGGGCCTGGGCATCCAACCCAAGATTCTCACGTACAGCCAAGCCTGACCTGGGCACTTACAGACGTACATCACCTCGCTGACAACTTTCAACTGCCCTCTCACTTAGTATAAACCCATCTCGCTGGTGGAAATCACTGGCTGACTGGTCGGGGTGGGGCGAGCTGGGTCTCAGGGTCATTCCTGGCACCATCCCCTTCCATTCACACCCTCCACCCCCATCTCATTTAATCTCCAGCCCAGAGAGCACAAAGCCTGGGGCAAGGAAGGCCTTACTTCAATCAACTGGCTAAGAAAATTAAACTATAAGAGAAAAATGTCAAGGTCGGATCCCTAAGTGAACTGAAGATACCGCTGCCCTCCCCCCATCCCCCGGCCCCACCCCTGGAGAAGAGAGCAAGGACCAAGGACAGGCAGAGGTCAGAGGCTGGGAGCACACCACTCTTTGTGCTAAGCTGTCACCACTGCCACTGGGCGGGTCCTGACTCTTTTCAGCTGTCACCTTCCTGACAAAGGAGAGAAGGCGGGGGCCTGGACCCTTTCCCCCAGCACACTAACTAATCTCTCCAGCTCCAGCCGGGCTTGAGGTCTGCAAAGACATCTATTGTGTGCCCCACCCCACCCCCCAACCATAGGGGCTTTCAGAATCCTGACTTTCACATAAACCAAGTTAACTTTGCAATGGACGGGGCAGGCTAGGCTCACATGGATATCCATCCTGGGGGCTACAGTTTGTGCAGCAATGATCTTTTTTTCCCCCAATCAAATGCTCTCTTTAAGAAAAAAAAAAAAAAAAAGGAACATCTGACTTTCAGAGACATTTGAAATTTGAGTTTTATTCTTTTAAAAATGTCAAAGGAAAAAATCTTAGTTTCATTATGAATAAATGGAAACTGTCATTCAAATGCTAGTTTAAGACATAGAAAACAAACTTATGGTCACCAGGGGGGAAAGGGGGTGGGAAGGGATAAATTGGGAGCTCGAAATTTGCAGATACTGACTGGTATATGTAAAATAGATAAACAAGTTCATACTGTACAGCACAGGGAACTATATTCAATATCTCGTAGTAACTGTAATAGAAAAGAACATGAAAAGGAATATATGTATGTGTATGTAGTGAGACAAGAAGGGGGCAGGCACAGCCATTCAAGGAATGATGCCGCAGTTAACATCAAAATGGTGGAAGATTCAACCCCCAGTGGGCCTTGAGGCTCAAGATGGTGGGAGATTTTACTTCTAGGAGAACTTGAGCTTCATTATACATCCACTGTAATATATTAACATGGTGAATAACACACCCACAGGCACCATGGCAGTCCCAAGACTAGCCACAAAAGGTCAAAGAGTGGAAAGTGGCCAACTTCCTGGGAACCCCAGCCCCTTCCCCAGGATAGTTAGACTGGTCCTTCCACTTATTAGCATGTGAAGCCACTGAGCCCATAAAAACTGGCAACAAGATGCCTCGTGGCCAGCACCCTCTCTCCATTCAAAGACTCTGTATATGGAGTGTGTACCTACTTTTACTCTAATCTGAGCACCCAACCCCCACATCACGTGGCCTTTCTCTTGCCTTTCAATGTATCTCTATGAACAGACCTACCTCTACTCAATCGTGGCTCGCTCTTTAATTCTTTCCTGCATGAAGCCAAGGACCCACACTTGGCGGGTCACATCCCAGGGGCTCAACCGAAGTCCGGGACACAGCCCTTCTCATGCCCCATATCTGTTTTCCTGCATCACTACCTTCCTAAGGAACAGGTACCAGCGGGTCTGAAGTTGGGGACAAGGGTGAGGGTGGTAAGGAGAAAAACAAGAAAGGTCTTCCTTGAAACCAACCAGATTTCCGCAAATCAGCAGGTGAGTCTCGGCGAATCTACTCATGCTCAATTCAGGAAACCCCGAAATACAGCGTAACATTTGGAGTTCACTGTCCTCCCTCTCTCACCCACCTTCCCTCTTGAGACAGCAGCAAACACAAAAAGCACTCACTGCCAAGAGTCCCCCAGCACTCACTGGCTGCAGGAAAACTACCCCGTGTTTGCTGTGAAGTGAATTCCAAACGTCCACTGCCACCACTTCGTATTTTGCTAAAAGTGACACAAAGTGAGAGATCAGAACAACTGGGCCCCAAATCACAAACCAAGAAGGACCCTAACATACTTCACTGGTCACTGACTTATTTATGCTCATGTGAAACATTTAGAATTGGTTCCAGGAAAAATAAACTAAAACATAGCTTGTTTAGTCTTTGGGGGGGGGGGTCAATGAATATATCCTAAAGTCCCCCACGTTCATACAGAGGGAGGGTAGGGTGCTTGGCTATTTGATTTCAACAAATCATCTGTGAAACATAGTTTATCTATTTGGAGAAACGTAAGCTTACTGTTCTTATTTCTGACATTAAAACCATTACCAGAGGGAAGCAGACTTTGTGAGGAGCCCACTGGCAGTGAGAAGGGCTTCTTTCCACTTCTTCCTGGGTGGGACTCGATTTTTCATTAGCTGACTCTGGAATTCTTTCACGCCCAAGGTGGAAGGACTGGCCAGACGGACAAGGGCTCCTCCCAGCCCCCTTTTACATCTCCGTTTTCTTAAAGCCAGGCACACCTGCCTGTGGGCTGCGGCCGGCTCCTGAAACTGGCAAGTCCCGCTGATACCCGCACCCCCATCCTCAGCCGGGCCTGGCCAGGAGCTCTTCATTTTCCTCATCTGGCTCTCAGGGACCGACTTGCTCTGTCTGGTCAACGTTCCTTTAAGAGACAGCCTGTGCCCAACTCAAAGCCGCCCGTTGTCCTTTGGCTCATCCGTAAGGCATGAGCAGAGCCTCGTGAGTCAAGCTCAGAGATGAACCAAGACAAAGAGGCCTCAGAAGCATCTCAACTCTGAAACTGTCCCTGGCCTCCTGGGACGAAGGCAGTCACTGAGACGCTGTCCGTGAAACAAGTCTATTCTCCGATGAGAAGCTGGTCCCTGAGTTAAGGTGACATCCCAGCTCTAAATAAAATACTTCCAGCCTTGGGTTTTTTAATCTGTTCGTTTAAATTTAATTCAACAATTGCTGACTGAGCAACTTCCTTGATATCCTGAAATCCATTAGGTCCAGTGACATCCCTTCCCTTAGCAAATAATGGGCACCCGCTGGGTGAACAGCTCCTGGTCGCAGGTGGTGATACCCAGACCACAGCAGAGTGGGGCAGGGGGTCCTGGGTTTGGATTACACATGCTTTTTTGAAAGAAAGCACAGAGCTGCCGCTGGTCCTCTGGAACACAGCAGCTGCTGCAAAGCTACCCATTCTGCCGAAGCCAGTAACAGCTCAGAGTCTCACGGTGGACCTCGTCCAATGGCTGTTTCCTGACACCCTGTATCTCCCACTCACTGTGCCACTTGGCAGGAGGATTCAGGACAACAGAATGCAGACAGCTTTTCGCCGAAGCTCTGCCAGCAACAGTGTTGGCCAAGGGCAAATTTTTACCTGTTGCAGGAAGTTGCATCACCTTCGGTACACGAGCAGATCCAAACGTGTGACCAGTTCTGGGGAAAACCGCAATCCACGGTGCCCACCCTGGAAAATGGCTTTGTGCACAGCCCGAGCCTCCCACTAAAATGACTATCACCACACACTACGAGGCTGGAGGGAGGCCACAGCACAATCTTAGCAGGCTCTGCAGAAATGCATCGCCCGAAGGTGCTCCGCAAACCACTCATTATTTCCGTCTCTCCCGAGGCATCTCCCGTCCACGATAAGAAGCACCTCCCTGAAGCTGTGTTATACTGAGATGTATCAGACGGAAAACGTAGCGACTAATATACTAGCCACAAGAGAGCAAACACTTGGGCTTTGCTTTCATAGCATACCCCTGGGGCTCTTGCCAGAACCATAAGCAATGATCCGGGCTGGAGTTCACCGCCTTCCCGAGGGGCACCCCTGACCTGAACTGGTTTGGCCTTTGCTGAGTGCTTGCCAGGGATGCTTGACAACGTAGAGCTCAGCTCTGGAAGGAGCTACACAAACAACAGTCACTTTGAGTTTTCAGATGAAAGAGAAGTGTGGGTGACCGTTGTCACCCCCCCAAAAAAATAACCCCAACTTTTTTTTTTTTGCCTATCTGTGCTGTGCTGTATTAAGCAGAATTAGAAAGCACATTCTGAAAACAAAAAATATAAAATTAACATCCCCCTCCCTAAGAAGTGAGGGCCAAAGTCAACACACCTTTTTATTCCCAATCAAGTGTTTCTAACTTACGCTTGGTGACTTCAAGCTTGTAAGGGCAAGACGGCCTCATCTGGGTGAACTGCCTGACCCCCAGGGAAGTGGGAGCTGTCAGTGCGATGTGATGAGACGACTGGGTGGCTAGGATGCCTGAGAATCAAGCCATTGCTGTCTGTAACCAGCTTTTTCTTTTTTTCTTTTATTTTTTGCCCGGGGTGTCTGTTTATACAATTTCCTAAAAGAAATGACAATCTACATTTTTGTTTGGGTTTTTTTTTTTTTTTTAATGAAGGTACTGGGGATTGAACCCAGGATGTCATGCATGCTAAGCATGCACTCTACCACTGAGCTATGCTGCCCCGCTCCCCTACAACCTATGTCAAGTGTCTGCTGGATGATACTGCCTGGTCCACCTGAGCTAGCCAAGCAGTGAGCAGAGGCTAAATCTTGAGCTCCTGGTTGCCGAGCAGGAGGCCTGTGGACCTCCCAGGAAGGAAGGGAAGCCACAGAGCCATCCTGCAGCCAGCACGAGGGAACACGGTCACCATCACTATCACCGTCCTGTAAAACTGGTTATGTGATGCTTAACAAAATCATGCAGGCCTCTACAAACATGGTGGCTTTTCATGACAAAAATCCTTCCACTCCTCCCCAAGGCAGAGCGTGAGGAACCCGCTGCCTGTGGCCAGCGGAGCCCAAGACACATCCACAGGGAGACAGAAGGCTTCGGCTGCAGGCCCCCCACTGCCCCTCGAAGGAAGCCAATGAACCATAGGGGAGGCTGTGGCCAGTTGGAAAAGGAGACAGAGTTATGCTTTCAGACACGTGGGCACGGCCAGGGCGCCCAGCCCCAGCCAGGCACGGGGACCGGTGATGGAGACCACCCTGTCCTAGAGCTGCAGTCTCCCCACCACAGCACGCAGCCCCCAGAGACTCCCAGAAGCCCAAGTGCAAAGTTCAAGGAATAGTGTGAGGGGTAATTTAAGGAGTCAATTTCTAGAACCCCACCTCTCACATGCATTCTCCCTGGAAGTAGGACATGTCAGTCTCCCAACAGCTCCCCTCTCTCTAAAATCTTACCCTGGTGCATTGTTCCAAAGTTCAGAAACCTCTGGGGCACCAAACAAGAGGGGAATGCAAAATGATGGCTATCAGGGAAGTCTCCTTTAATGATTAATCATGGCTCCTTGAACTCATAACTCCTGACTGTATGTGTCTTAAACATATTTCTGTTAGGGGTAAAAGTGGCCCATTTGGGGAAGTTCTGGATTCAGGCGGGGGGAAAAAAAAGGAAGAAGAAATATAGGTTAATGATACAAATTCTCTTAAATATACCTGGAATTTTTCTCCCCAAATGCCAAAATGTTCAAGCCAAGTTAGGGACACACCACATATAACAAATATACTTCATTATTTACATGGGCCTTTCTCAGCCAGGTAGTGAAAATCGAAATGTGAAAGAAAATTCGTTCAAACTATACTGTCAAATAGAAAACAAATTTACGGTTACCGGGGGGAAGGGGGTGGGAAAGGATAAACTGGGAGTTCGAGAGTTGCAGATACTAACTACACTGTATAAAATAGATAAACAACAAGGTCCTACTGTAGAGCACAGGGAACTATATTCAGTATCTTGTAATAACCATTAATGAAAAATAATATGAAAACAAATATGTGTATATATGTATGTATATATTATATGTATGACTGGGACATTATACTGTACACCAGAAATTGACACAATGGAACAGACTACATACTTCAATTTAAAAAAAAAAATGGTGCCACACGATTTATAAAAAAAAAGAAAGAAAACATCGTCTGACTTCGTTAGGGCTCTGTGTGTCAGAGATCCTCTTGTAAAATGAAATTTCTGCTACTAAAAAACAGAAAGTAAACAAAAAAATTTCTACACCCCCCCCAAAAAAAGGAACCTTAATTTCCTTAATGCTTCAGCTGTAATCGGTATTGGTCTCCCTGCCAGCGCATCCTCTCCCGTGCTCTGGTGTGGGCTGCACGATTCCCTCAGCACACGCTGGGTGCTCAGTCGTCCCCGACGGGGAACAGTGACGAGGCGCCACGGGCACTCACCCAGGTGCCAGGCAGGGCACTTCCGTGAGCGTCCTTGGTGATCTCACCACCAGCACAGACAACAGGCATCACGTCCCCATCTGGAGACGTGGACGTCAGATGTGAATCACCAGCTTGCATTCAAACCCCGGGTGACCACAGTGCTCCAGCCACGGGAAGTACTCAAGAGACAGACTGAATAAAGGTAGCTCCAAACCTCACATCCATGCCTCTAAAATTACACTGACCTGCAAAATCTAATTTTGAAAACTACGATTAAAAATAAGGAGAAAAAACAAACACGGGATTTCTGATTCTCCACCAGTCCACTCCCACCCACTTCCTGCGCCCATTACACACGCACACTGGCGGCCCCAGACACAGTCAGGCATGTCTCTGCTTCCTGACCCATCGGGCCGGGCCGCGTGGGACACAGCACACTGCAGCTCACATGTCGGTGCCTCAGAAGTGGGATGCTCACAAGTCAGGTAAGTCCAAGGGGGCTGACACGAAAGGTATCTTAGAGGCATCTTTTGTAACAGCACGAAAATGGACTCCGTGGTCTATTAATACGTTTCATTTCTAATCATTACAATTTGATAGATACTAAAAGCTGACTTCAGAGTTGCTATTCAAACCTAATTCTTACATCATGCTATCATAAGTCACGTAGACTAATTCACAGGGAGACAATTAGCCTTTGACACTGCACTTAATTTAATAAGCCATTTCAGAATTTTAATAGAAGCACTAACAGGCATGAAAGAAGAATGAACTACTTTTTGAGACCTTATAACGTACAAATTAGCTAATTTTTATTTTTAATATAAATGTCAAAAAGCACAGTATCAAAGGGCCAGCAATTACACTGCTAAAAAGACACAGATGTTATCTCAGTCAATGTAGCTCTGCTCTCAAAAATAAGCAAAGAAGTGGGGTGGATCTAGCCCAGTGGCAGAGCACATGCTTAGCATGCACGAGGCCCTGGGTTCAATTCCAAGTACCCCCATTAAATAAATAAATAGGAAATGAAATAAATTTTTTTTTCAAAGTAAAGAGTATTCATGGTATTTTTAAAGCAAATGCCAAAGTGTGTAACTCAACTCTTACTACCAACTGAGAAAAGATATCCCCACTACCAAGGAAAGACAGCTGTGAGAATTAAATAAAATAACGTGCATAAAAGCAAGTGATTCAGTGTCTTCCCAGTAAATTATGTCATTAATAGTAAGTCCTCTAAAATTAATTTAATGCCTTTAAAGTATACATATATATGTATTTTTTCCTATGTGACAAGTTTGGATTAAAGAAGGTGGTGAAAACCCTAAAAAAATATAATGCTTAAATTCTAACATACAAAATCAGCAAACAATTTTCAAAGGAAATCTACCTACATGAGACTAAACTTAGATTATAAGTGATTTTATGGTAAAGAACAGTGTACAAAAAGTAATTTTAGTCTACATAAGTACCTAATAAATGTTTGCTAATTATTTGCCTTAAAAACTTCTGTTAAATAAAACCCCAAAATACAAATCAAGGAAGATTTTATGATAAAATAAAATAGATCCAAATTTATGCACTGAGCCAAGAAACTATACTGAAAAAGACCAATAGTTTTAAAGGATATGTACACGAGTCATATGATTCAAATATTTTAATGTTATGTTTTTTCCTTTTACAAAATTAGTATGTTCATTTTAGAAAAGCTGAAAACAAAGGCAAAAAGAAAATGATAATCAGACATAACACAGCTACATGTTATAACCGCTGTAAATTTTTGAATGTATCCTATTCTGTTGATGCCTATGCATATTTAATTTTCCTGTGAAACTGGGATCTGTTATATACACTGCCTGGCAAGAAAACGTGTTCATTTAATATGCTGTGAACATTCTCCCATGTCATTAAGTGGCCTTATAAAACAAGATGTTTAATTGATTTAAATTACTTGATCATATGGAGAATCATAATTTAGAGTCTTACTGCCAATATTTTTCCAGTTTCTCACATTACAACTAACTCTGCATACGGATCTTTACATATAAATCTTTTGGACCCAAGTGTGATTGTTTCCTTGGGGCAAATTCCCCACCCCAAATCCCTATACAGTTATTAACCTTCTACTCCACTTAAAATCACACAGAGCTTGACCCAGCCCACCAGAGTGGCCGGAGACCATCACATCACGGAAGCAGTCCAAGTCAGAGAGGCACGCAGGCCAGGAAACGCCCACCCAGGACCAGGCTGGCCCCTTGACCAGAGGGCCTATGACCTTCCTCATCTTCACCTCTTCCAAAGACTTCTGACCTACTAGCTGCCTCCTCGCTCCGGGCCAGTCTGCATGAAGTCAGACCTTATCTAACACTACGCCATGTCCCCCAACTTAAAGAAGAGACAGCTGTTTAAAAAAGTGACCCCTTTCCTAATGGTTTGTATCCCACGATTTTAACCGCACTTCTCTGAAAGCTAGCTCATCAAACGACCTGCAGACCCCTTTGGAAGACGCTAAACTGGTGCGGTGAGTCGCACGGCTAATCACGCCCACTAGGAGTATCAGGGTTGTGGTATTTTACGTAAAACGTCATACAACCTGTAGCACAAAAGTACACAAAATCCAGACTCCCTTTTGTTCACGAAAAGACAAACGACCTCTTACTTTACAGAATGAATTATTGGACCTGGCCACCAAGGACAGATCAAAGATAAATTGTGACATACATCATTTGCTTACTTTCTGAATAAAAGTTCAAAATGAATATACTGGACTTATTGAAAGTGCTTTGAAATTTCTTCTTTCATTTCTATCAGCGCAGGTGCTCCACGGGAGGGTCTCTCTACAACCAGTGTTATTAAAAACAAAACACAGAAACTGTTCAGGTATGTATTACCCCCTGCAAACAGCATGTCATCCGTCTGAGCATGATTAGATAAATTAATAAGCAAGAAGCCAGCAAGCTCACTTATCAGCCTGCAAGCTTTAAACAATTTTATTTGTTTGTTATATGCCTGTTATTTGCTCGAAATGAACAGGAAGCTCCTCTTTTAAGCATTACTTTTCTTTGGTCACAGTCACAGAACAACAAAAAGTGGCATGTATCACCATGACTCCTTATTCTGATCGCCTGTATGTACAGTTTCCGTGAACAAGCTGCACAATTCCTTAAATGCCTTTCTTTCTTCCTGTGTTCACTGTGGTTACATTTACAGGAATGTCATTTTCTGGGTTAAGTCTATCCCTCATCCCTTCTGACTACTGAAGACAGTGAGGTGGAAACACCTTGCTTATCTCTATAGTTTGTTTGTTTTTTATGAAATATATAAGAAATTCTATTGAGAGATCTTGATAAACAATAAAATATTTGTACGTCCTCTAGCATCTGCCTTCAAGTCTTACAAACAAATAGAATTCCACACGCGACCCAGGACAAGGACCAACCCTGGCACCTGAATGGCACCCCAGACCCCTGGACTGGCTCAGTGCTCGTGTCCCTCAGTCGAGGGGGGAGCGGCAAGTAAGGACACTTCAATACCGGGTCTCCCGGAGCCTGAACTCATTAGAAGGCCAGGGCAGGTGTCTGAAAAAAGCAGAAAAAAGTGAATGTATAAAGTGAAGTAAATATAGGCAATACAATGGTGGTGGCGGGGAGGGGGAACACCCTTGTCCAGGCAGTAACTTTGACTCATATTTTAAAATGAGTTTAAATAAAAAAAAAAAAATCTGTTTGTGCTAACAACAGGCGCAAAACACAGAAGGCCATCAGTGCTCTCTGACCTTCAGCCAAAACTTCAGACAGAGTGGTACAGTAAGCAGTACTTTTTCAATGAATTGCATGCTATCTCTATTCCAAAAGGTATTATGGAAAGTATTGCTATTTTTATAAGACCCTTCATACCAGATTTTCTTTAAAAAAAAGGTATGCTGACAGTCAAGGCTGTCGGAGTCCCAGGCCAGAAGTAAAAAGCAAAGTTGTAGGTGGTCTCTGGCCATGACCCGCTTCTGCTGAGTCAGGGGGAACATCTCCAGGTGTTACCACATTCTCCAAAGGTGTCAAACACCGAATAGTCTTCCAACAATTCTGGAAATAGTCTGGAATCTCTAACCCTCAGAAGAACGCAACAAGGATTAAAAACTGTGAACAAAACAGACACGCCACCAGAGACAGAAGAGTAGCAGGATCAGGCTTTTGGAAACCTCCAATGAAGTCCTGATTCAAGAAGAAAAAAGATACAATGGTGAAAAAAAGTCTTGGTGTGGGTCAAATTAGTGGGTCTAAGTTGAGGGAGCACAGACTACGATCTTTCAGGTGCTGGGTGCCTTTTCAGTCGCCAGAATACAGCCATCATCTGAACCACAGAAAGCCAAGAAGGTTTTGAACCAACAATGTAAGCATCGTGCCCCGCCCCGCCCCAGGATTCGAGGCAGGGTCCTCAGCACTTTATTCTGAGGCCAAAAATAACAGGGACCACTTAGCGGGAGGTGCTGTATAAAACCACTTCCGTGAGGGTTATGGTATCTGCAAAGTTTCTGGCGTCTCCTCCCCCTCCTCCCATGAAGACATGACCCCTGAGAAACCGCCCCCTCTCCAGAAGCATTCCCTGCTTCCTTCAAACCGTTCCACCAACAAATTAAACATAATGTGTGAAAGACAGGCAGGCCCGCGCTCCCTGCAGGGGCTGCCAAATACTTCGTGTAACAGCGAAAGCAGAGAAAGATAAAGGGTCTCAGGTGGACGGGATGGTGAGTTTTAAGGGCAAAGGCCACTGTAAATGTTTACCCATTAATAGAAAGTCAGAGCATGCACATTTTAGAGGCATGTAATGCGGGCTTTAGTGGGACCCCAATAAATCACCCGGCCAGCTTCCCTCCCTTACACAGAAGTTTAAGATTTCAGCTAAGAGAGAGACACCATCCTCAGAATGGATATACACTTGACCAAGCTGATTGGGTTCTACATGGCTCTTTTGTTCACTACAAACAAAAAAGATGTAAAAAAAAAAAACACTCCCCAACTGCCACCGGGTGAGCCGAAAACACCATCTGCAGCCGCTTAGCCGCAGCTACTGCCCCCAAATCGAGTGAAAGGCTCCAGAAATGCTCCTCTTCCCTCCAAGTTATCCTCGGCAGCTGTGTTCTTATCGCTCGGGAGGTCCCTGAATCCTTCCATGCTTAAATTATTGGCAAAAATTAGCAAAATCAGCACAACCCATCTGTACCATATCCTGAGCAGACAGCAGCAAGCGAAACGAAGACAACTTCCAGATGATGGAAATGCCATGATGCTCCTGCCTGAAATAAAGCCCTATCCAGCCTCTCCATCCTTAAAAAAGATGTTACGTGGCATTGATTTCAACCAAGAGTTTTTCTGGCCCTCCACCCCCACCCCTTTGAACTGGTTAGTGGAAAATGACCCAGGGAACCCAATGACTTAGTTTTTGTTCTCTTGCAAATCCTCGTTCCAGAACAGGACCCCTCCAACCTCCAGGAAAACCAATGTTTAAATAAATCCAAAGCTGGATGCAGTCCCCTAACCCAGAGCAGGTGAGCAGGGACTTTTCTCTCAAACTCCTGGAGGGAAACAGTCCCAGAGCACTACAGGTGTCACAAAGTGGCCCCCTGGAAGGAACAGCTATGTTTGGTACCACCAGGAACACGCCACGCGTCCTTGGAAACCCACAGGATAACTGGAGAACACAGATCGCAGAGCCCATTCCCGGTGGCCACTCCCCTGCCCCCTCGGCACCCATGGGACATGACCTTGTCCCCTCGAGCCCGGACAGACTCCCACAGCTTCACTCGGTCTCCCAGGCAGCCACTCCCATTGATCACGTCAAGACTATCACGTCACGAGCCTTCCAAGATGCTGGCAAACAGTCTATTCAAAGTGATCTGGGGCGAAAGCAGGGTGAAGTTAGCTCATTACCCTGGGGGGCGTCACACGCACAACTGCTTCCTTAGGATTCGCCTGTGACCCTGTCACAGCTCCCCTCTGAGCGGACAGGGCCCCCGAGCTCCAGCGGAACTTCCGTCTGAAGGACGCCCGAGCCAGAGCGCCCTGCCGTCTCCAGGGAGGTCTCTGCTCCCCAGAAACCCTCCGGCTCCCGAACAAGCGATTACCGTGATTCCATTTCATCACAGGTCTCTTAAGCCTTCTATTCTGAGTCTGAATTTTAAACCCGGGGGCCACGTCCTTTATTACATCCCCTAATCCATGTCCCCAGGGACACTGCTTTCAAAGTTACAGAATCTGGCGGCAATCTCATTATTATGAGACTTTACCCTCCCTTCCTCCACCCAGAACTAAGCTGCACTTTTAAGAAGACAGTACTGCCTCCAATCAAAAAAAAAAAAAAAAGGAAAATTCCACCGACAGCAATATTATTAGGTGATGTACAAATGCCATAAGAGCAACACCTCTTTCTGCCTACTCACTCTCAAACCCCGAGTACCCCCCAGGACCACGCCTGGCCCGACAGAGCACACAGGAAGTATATGACACGTGTGTGACTCCATCTATGAACAGGCAAGGCCAGGGTCAGGGCACGGGCACAGATGTGCATCGAGGGCCAGCATCCTCCAAGTCAGCTGCGGCCAGGTCGTTAAGGTCTCCGCAGAATGAGGGCACAAGTGATGCAGACCCTCTGGGGTCTTCAGATGCCCACCTCCTGGGAGCCCTGCGTTTCTGGCCAGCCTGTGTGTACTCAGGCCCTGTGGGCTCCCACCACGTGATGAGGCCAAGGCCAGGTGCTGGAGAAACAAGACAGAAGGGCCCTGGGTCCCTGAGCATCAGGTCCAGACAGAGCCCGCATCCCCAGACCTCGGGCTATCACACGAGACGGAAGTCGGTCTCTCTCCGGTCTGGACACTGCACCTCAAAGTCTCTTTCAGAGCCCAACAGGGCCCTGAGGAAACATCACACACTGACAGCACACTGTGTATCTGTGTGTGTACACCTTAAACCAGGACTGCTGCTCAGCACTTTTTTTTATTAGTTTTGTTCATGACTGAAGAGGTTCAGTAACTCAAAACTCCAGCAACAGTAGGCATAGCAAAGGGGGCAGTTAGTTAAGTCTAGAATTTTAAGTCAACTAGGATTTTATTTTGCCAGCCACTCTCCCCTCAGCCCAGGGGACTGAAAAATCTCCTAGTATTTTCGGCTTATTTGGTCAGTCTCCTCCATAGCCAAAAGCCAGGACATTCAGCCTTAATCATTCTTCTATTTGAACTAGAAGTTATAGTCGGCCCTCTGTGTCTTCAGATCCCACACCTGCAGATTAACCAACTGCAGATCAAAAGTATTAAAAAAACAGTCCAAAAGTTCCAAAACTCAAAGCCTGAAACGGCCCCAGCTAGTGACCGCTCTAATCGTTAGATCAGAACATCTCCGCTATGATAGTTTATCAGAGGGGAGGTGAGGGGGGTCCCTCCGCTGGCTTTCCTGGTAATTGATGAGCTCACGTGACGTCAAGTCCCAAGTGACTGCTTACCCCCCCTCCCCCGGCAGGGAAGGCGCTGCCATGTCCTGCTGCTCATGGTTGGGTGTGGCTCCAGGACCTCGCTCCTAGGCTCCAGATCCCCTATCCGTTAACCCACTGATGTCACTGTCGCCGACTCTGGGCTCTTTCTTCAGTCTAGAGGCCTGGCAGATACAGGGCTCGCAGGCCTCCAGGTGCAGCCTGAGCCAGGAGGGGCCCTGCAGATGAGCCCTTCAACAAAAATGCAAACCCCGACCCTTTTCCGAAGCCTAACCCCGGGCCTCCCTTCTCCTCCGATGTCCTCCCAACCACGCACCCCCACCATGCTCTCCACCACCCACGGGGTCTTCCCCCTGGAAGAGGCTACGCTGCCCATCTCTCCTGGGGTCTCCTTTACACAGGCATCTTCTACTACACGTGACGTGTGGCCATCAGCCAGGCCAGGACGCTTACAGGAGAATGGGGGACCGCAGGTCCCTCCGAGGCCTAAGACGCTGAGTTGGTTAATTTGCTGACAGTGCCAGACACTTCCCTGGGCCAGAGGACTGCAATAAAGCGACTGGGTCCCTGCTTTCAGGGTCTCACACCCCAGAGCACCCCCTGCGAACCTGGAAATCTTAAAACGGGACAGAGTTTAAAGAGACCTCCAGACTGAGTGGCCCCACATTCCTCTTTTAAAATCAGCTTATACTCACTGCCCTGGAAGCAAAGCAATTCAGACGTGGGCACCAAAGTGCTCCCACCAGCCCTCCCCCACCTCCGTCCTCAGCATCAGCAAAGAAATTCTACTCTGCTCTCCCATCTGATGCTCTAAGTTCTTCTGCTAAAAAATCTTCACCTTTTAAAGGTAAACATATAATTCTTACAAGATATAAAAATCGAAAGAAAAAGAAGAGAAATCTTCATCTTCTTCGTTTCATCTTTTCCAGAAAAGGAGGAGGTCAAAGTTCAG
Organism: Camelus ferus; assembly: GCF_009834535.1. Classification (NCBI taxonomy): domain Eukaryota; kingdom Metazoa; phylum Chordata; class Mammalia; order Artiodactyla; family Camelidae; genus Camelus; species Camelus ferus. The sequence continues at coordinate 69,321,975 of NC_045706.1, read as the reverse complement.
TTTTAAACCCGCGAAAGCTCACAGTGGATAGCAAGGCACCCGAGTGACAGTTGTCACCGGGCTGCTCCCTGGAGGCCGGGTCTCTTCCCCCTCCTCCACCCCTACCAGCCCACCAGCAAGGGAGGCACCTCTGGAGGAGTGTCTGTGGATGGAATGACAAAGAGAACAGGAAGAAGATAGGAGTGCCTCCTGAAAGGTTCCCAGGGCCCGCCTCGCTACCCCCGCATCTCCCGACATCCCCTCCCTGCTCTACGGTTTGGGAAAGGGCTGTGAGTTAGGATGCCGGGCCAGGAGGATGGATTTAGAAAGCTTCACAGAGCCAGACACACAGCAGCCACCAGACATCACCCCGATTTAACTGCCCTAAAATTAGCAGTCGGAGCGAAGCAGTTACTGCACGATTGCGTCAGAGCGCTTCTGACTGGCTGACTGCCAGTTTTAGACAAATTGTCCTGCTTTGCTGGAGCAGGACACAGTATTCTGGAACCCAGCCAGCGAGGCATTTCAGGGACTGTTCGGTTCTAGTGTTGCCATGAATGTTTCATCATTCGGCGACAAGGTGAGGGTGTCTGGCTGCATCTGCAAAGGGGCTTCTTTTCTTTGTTGTCAGCACTGTTCTTTGGGTGAGGAAAGTACAGGTGGGTGAATCCTTTTAAATATTTAAATGCCTGAAATGTATTTAGGGATTCACATCCAACGGACTTAAACAAAGATTATGCAAATCCAGCAAAGGATCCATGCAAAACAAAAACTGTTCCTCTTCTGCTTCCTTTAATCCTGGCAAAGACTCCAGAGCTCAAGAAATGTCCTCTGCAGGGTCACAGCAGAGCCCTCTCACCTCCCAGCCAAGGAGAGAACCTGGTTCCATCCACACAACTGCCACCTGACCGCAAAGTACGATATTTTTCAGAGGATGCACTGGCTGACAGAACAGGGCATTTTTTTTTTAGACTAGAACCATAGCTCATGAGCCCACCCCGAAGCCACCACCCCATGCCTGGGGGAACGGTGGTGGGATAATGGGCTCTCTCCTCTGCAGCCACCTCCCTTACCAGCCCCCTCCCTGCCTCTCCTCTCCTAAACCCCGTTTATGATTTATTGAGACCAAAGGGACCTCACAAGGATGCGAGGGCCCCACGGTGGAGCAAAGAGCCGGGTTTAAACTCTAAGAACTAAGATTCGGAAAACCACGTGTTCTTGCTTTCGCTCTTAGCTTTTGCATCCGTACCAGGGGATAATCCCACCAGCCTTGCAAGGTTCTGGTTCAGCAGGTGCGAGGACATAAATGAAAGTTCAAACACAATAACTGCTTTTAAGTCTCCCTGGAGGAATCTCTCTCCCCAGTCCTTTCGTCTGTCCCTCAGTCAAACACGTTAGCCTCCCTCCCTCTCTCCTCTCAGCATTTAAGACTTTTTAGAGGGAGGGTATAGCTCAAGTGGTAGAGCGCCTGCCTAGCATGCACGAGGTCCTGGGTTCAATCCCCAGCACCTCCTCTGAAATTAATTAATTAATTCATTAAACCTCCCTCTGCTTTAAAAAAAAAAACAAAAAACTTTTTGAACAGGAAAACAGATCCATTAGTCCAGGCAAATGGTTTACAACGTCTCTCAAATAAACAAAACTGTTGGTAAATAAGGTGATATGACTAGTATTTAGGTTCATCTCTCAGCCTTGCCCATAGCTCCAGTAAGAGTATACACCTTAACACATTACTTTATCAAGAGAGTGATTTTCCCCTCAATTTATGTATTGTGGGCAATCAGTGCTATGGCAGGATGTTCAGATAGGAGACTTCTGCCTGTAAAATTAAAACTGTGCTTTCGGAGCACTTACTGTATTTAAGGCATAAATCAAATTCTTACATACTCTGCAATCCTCAGATTAAAAGCACTAACTTCACTAAAGGTATGCCACCAACTTCTGATGGGTTTTTACAAATCATTATTTCCTGTAGAAATGATCCTGACTGATGGACTGAGCGATATAAGAAAAGGCCACACAGATAACGGTGCACCACCTAGAAATCATTTCTTTTCGGGTACCTTGATTAAGAAGTCCGAGCAGGCTTGTAAGGGAATTGCGGCTTCATCTGAACCCAGTAAGGCTGTGCAGGTGTCAGCTGGGGTCAGACTCTGAAACCTGGGAAAGGCGTAGAGCACACCCTCCCACCCCCGGGGGCCCACCCTCCCCAAACCACACCCCTCTGAGCGGGGCCATCCAGGGTGTGACAGACCAGATGGAACTCCGCTGGGACCCAGAAACTACTTCTCCATCGTTACCTGTTTGATATCAGCGTTCAATTACGGGTCATTTCAAGTGACCCAGAAGAGCTATAAAATGAGGTACAGAAGGCTGTTTAGGTAGATCATTTACAATGGAAATAATCAGAACGTTAAGGTAACACTTAGTTCAACCAAAGCCAAGAGACACGGTTTTCTCATGTTTAAACCCCGGGCTCTCAAGCCTTCCTTTATCAAACACCAGTTTGCGGAAAACCTGTTATCTGGCCAAAAAAACCACAGAAGCGTAGGGAACACAGCAATAAACCAGAAATGCCCTTGGGCCTACAGTGCTTAAAGTCCATCAAGGCAAGATAGGAGATAAACATAAAAATTAGCAGATAATATGATGGCAGGCAGTGCTAAGTGCTGTAGATTAAAACCGCTCAGCATCTGGGGGAGGGTGGGTGGAGAGGGTGCTGGGGCTGGCCCACCACCCCCTCCCATCATCCCTGCACCTCCCGCGAGCTCACCAGAGAGGCTGGGACCCTAGCCTCCCTTGCACCAGACGACCATGTGCTGCAGTTCCAGCCAACAGCACGCAGGGTGAACTGCACTATTAACCTGCACGTTCATAGTTGGTCTTATCTTACTCTTTGGAAGTTTCTAGATGAGCAAATGATTAGTTACATCCTTCTATCCTGATAATGGGTCTGCGGTATGCTGGGTATTGACAGTACGATGCTTCTTAAACAGCTGAGTTCAACAAGAAACGTGGCAAGGAGGATGGTACCCTCCCAAAAAATGGAACCTCAAACCAAGCAACCCATAAGCAATTGGAAGAAAACTGGCCAAAGCACAAACTGTCCTCAGGGAAAAGGACAGATTCAGTAACTAGAGGGCCCCTGAAGGTTAGGGTCTGTCTTAAGCTTCCCTCACAAGACCCTACAGGCCCCCCAGAAATTGTTTCCAAAGAGCCATGAACTCGGACCAGGGAGGGTCGGGCGGGAAGCGGTGGTCTCCTAACCCGGGCCATACATTTGCAAAAGTAACAAGCAAGCCTTTGAGGTGCCAAAGAAAATACTCTAACTTTTACTTATGTTTATTATCACCTTTCTTAAAATTTAGTTATGTTGTATTGTCCATCTCAGCGTGGTAAAGTTATATGCATATGCTAAATCGCACATATACACACGTGTACCAACACAGACAGACACAAGTGTGTATGTGCACAGGTGGGCATTAAACACAGGTGATTCTATGCAGATGGAATGCATGTTGGAAAAAGTTTAGAGACCCTATGACAAAGAAACAATTGTTCTCTGGATTAAGGCATTAAACCCTCCGAACAACAGCATTTGTCCTGCATGAGGAATAAAAAAAAGTGTGTAATTCCCAAAATTCCTTACTAGATACTTCAATACAAACAGGCCTGTATCCCACATCTACTCCTCCTGTTCAACAGGGACACGACGATTATCAAAACATGCCTTGATGACAGTGAAAGCAATCACTATGCAGACCACACCAGCTCCGGGGCCCCAAGCACTGCAGTTAGAGATTTTTTTAGTGTCTACACAACAATGCGTCTCAGCATACCTAATTTTGCATTCACCCAAGAGTTCTTACTTTCCACAGTAACAGTTTTTAACATTGGCTCTTTACCTAGATTTTTTTTTTTAACTTCAGAGTAATTGAATACACAACTAAATAAATAGCCTACTTTGGACTAATCTGATTTTTTAAACAGCTCAATTAACTGGGAGCTGCTTCTGGCAGATTTCGCAACTATGCACAAGTGAAAAACATAAGTAATCGAACTGGTGGCACTCAGCACCCCCCTGATGGCTGAATGCTTATTTGTGAAACAGGAAGAAAAGAGTACTCACTAATCAAAACACTGGAAAATTGGGGAAAGATGATTGTTCTCCTCCCCACCATCTGAAAATAATTCAAACTAAGACAACACCAAACTGCAAAGTAAGTTTAAGACTGGAAAAAAAAAAAAAAAGTCCAACCACCTTCTCTTCTTTTCCACCATCTTTTTAGTGCCTAAGGCCTCCAGAGGCCACAGGGTGGCCCTAGCTTCTCAGTCACTCACTGAACACATACTTCTTAATCTCCAACCCTGCTGAACATGCTTCTCGTTACTAGGGACAGGCTAAAAATGAATTCAGTTCTTAGGCTGATTTGGTCAGTGGAACCAGCAAAGAAGATCTGACGCATTCTTTCAGGACATCTGCGTGGAAAAGGCAGACAGACAGGGGCTAAGAAATTAAGTGCATTTTCGTACTGCACTGGAACCAACAAGAGTGTGACTCCTTGTAAACCTCAAAGGAAGCTTCTCAGAACTCCACTGGTGGTTCAGCTAGTCTAACAATTTTGTCAGCAATGTAGGTGAGACATTTAAAAAGAAGTCTGATCTGGTGTGCAGGCAGCATTTCTTCGGGAGGGCAGGCAAAGGTGCTAGCATCAAACTCCCAAAAGCACCAGGGGAAGAAGCAGCTAAAATAAAGAACAAAGTACAAGAGATGGTAGGTCTGGCAGCAACATCAGGGCAGGAAGGGAATGACAGCATGCTGTTCAGGACCCAGGGGTTCGACTGAATAGGAAACTAACTCGCTGAGTCTGAGAAGAAAAACAAACTTGGACTCTATCCGTGCCAGCAAGACATGCGAGTTAAAGGAAGGGCACCCCCTCCTTGAGGGAAGGGCCTCTACTCTACACAGGTCAAGGTGAGCTGGGAAGACTTCGGCTCTGGGCCCCACCTGGACAGGTATTGTTCAGTGAGTAGTTGAAACATCTCTCCAGAAAGGCTAGTTCTGCAGCTGAACAAGGTGGCAGAATTCAAATAAATCGGTTAGAATTAGATCGCAGTTCTACAGGTAAAAAGCTCCTTCGAGTAGGCAGAAACATCAGAAAGGTGGAACTCTTCACCCCTTCTGAGATCACTGCACAGTACATAAAGGGATCCAAGCATGAGGGAAGGATGAGTTGAGCTGGTCAGGGATTTCCAAACCCTGGTCCTTAGTGATGTTTTCACTGGTCCATGCAAAAGGAAAGAGGGTCTGTGTACAGGTGGGTATACGTGCCTTTGGGGGTAATTTTAACACATGCCCCCTCCGGATAGGAAGAACTTTCCTTAAGTCTGTCTGATAGCATGCATATGTTTCCCTATTTTTTGTTTTTTTGGTGTATTACTGTAACTCGATGAAAGGCATTACTAGTAGACAGTAATTGCTGTTGTTAATTTTCAATATACTTAGGTAACAGCCTCAAACAGTGACCAATGTGACCATCCCTAAAATTTTGATTTTGTTTCTGATTTTTAACTCTACAGGTGGATAAAAACCAACAGTATAGGAACAACCTGAAGGGATAACCACTGGACCTTTGTGGTTCAGGGACGCTATGACAACCAGACTCAACTTACTGCATTCCTTCTTTCCCATCACCCAAGTTGGCTATACAATGTTGCACAGGGGTAAAAAATGTATATATGAATTGGGTTACACTAAATATGAAATCTTCCCAAGAAATGGAACCTCTAATGGGGGTAAGATCTGTCTCCCTTGGACCACTCTTTGGAACCAAAGTTTACGCATCAAGTTCAGAAAGGATCAAAATAAGTCATCTCTGAAGTAATGAAGCATTTCAACTCCTGTCACACTGTGAGCCTTCCTTTAAAAGGGGTCACAGCTAAATGTGACTGGAACAGCAAAGCTACTTCTGAATCACTGACTTCAAGGGAAAACAGGGAAGCTAAAACTCTCATGAATGTTCAGATACAAACTTAGGCCAAAGAGAAAAGGACACACCATTGTGAAAAAAATATAAACTACCCCAATCAGTCATTTTCTTTACTCTAATGCATTTATTTTTAAACATTAAAGAAACCTAAAACTTTGGCACTGAAAGGGATCATGAAAAAACTTTTCCAAACTCGTCTGTGACAGGGAATAGAGGCAGAAAACTCGAGGTTCCTGTCCTCCCACCCAGTGGTCTTTCTAGCCCAACAAAGGAACTAGGTACAGTAATAGACGTAGAAACTCTAGAACACGGTTCCCTATATTCTTTTGGACCATACTTCATATTTCATTAAAGTTCAAAACTGAAAAAAAAAAACAAAAAAACTTTGCTTTTCAGTTAACAATAACAGTCTACATTTTCTTCCAATTCAGCATGTCTTTGAAGGGATTTGTAATCCTAAACCATCGCCGTAAGTACATCACAAGTTCAAAGACTCAATGCCTTCCTCAATCTCAAAAAAAAAAAAAAAACAACCCAAACCTTTACATCTACCAATTATGACTGGGAGGGTAGGGGGCTGAATCAACAGAAAAACAGAGTCCTTTGCAAAGTTTGCAGTAAATGCAACCCCTTTAAACTGGTTTTGATGACCAAATACTTTTAAACCAGTTTCAATTACCAAACAACTGCCCTTTCAGGGTAGCTCACAATTACCTCCTCACTTAGAGGAATAGATAGATTTTCAAAATGAATAACTCAATACCCCCCTTTGCCTCAGGTAGAGTCCCCAAGGTGGACAGGTGTTTACCAAGCTCAGGTATCAGGGAAACCTTCTAAATGCCAGTCCAAACTCCAGACAAACAAAATAAAATAAAACTTGCAAACCCTATTACACTTTAACTACAAAAAGCATCACAAAAGTCAAGTCATGATGCTGACAATTCCCCCACTGCATTCCTTGAAATTAAAGCTCTTTGAGAAAGGCTCATATTTAAAAACATCTAAAGCATTTGATGAAAAATATACACTTAAACCACCTCGGGAAAATCTGCAGTCCATGCTCTAAAGCCAGAAGCTCCACCTCCAGTACCTGGAATTTCTCTCTTGCTTTATTTTCCAGACTAAATGCTTACATTGCTTCTTATCCAAGTTCATTTCACTCCATCTATAGGTAGCATGAGGGTACTGATAAAAGTTGTTTCTAGTTTCATTTCCTACCTCCCAGATGTTTGCAAGAGAGGTGTGTTCCCTCTACACTTTTAGCTATTTGTGAATCCGCTCTAATTAGAACAAATAAATTTAACATACCTTATTTTAAGCTGGGCAAGACACACAATAAATGACAGCTGTAAAGAAGAACTGCGAGATATTTCTCCAGCTTATAAATAAGTTTGCCTACCTAGGCAAGATTTGGACAGGCTGCCATGGTCTTGCTTTAGAGAAAAAGTACTGAAAACACATCATTGAGACCTGGGGCTGCTGCTGCTGAAATAGCCATCCAGAAAGACTACACTTGCTTATGAATAATACTCTTTTATACTTCTCTGAATCAAGCAGTGAAGTTCTAAATGAAGCAGAAAACATCATAAGTAGAAATGTCATAAGAAGAGAATTACAACTCTCACTGTAGAACTTTGAATTTCTCAAGTCAAAACACAAGAACAGCCTTAAATTTGTGACTAAAAACAATAAACCACGTTGTCTCTTGAAATTCATCTTTAGGAATGCCAGAAATCACAGGCTACCTCTTGATATCTGCATAAATACTGTTTTTAGAGGGAAGGTAATATATTTTAAAGAAGCAACAGTTTGGGAGGTTTTTTCCCCCTCCCATTACTAATTGTGAAACTGGAAAGATTACAACCTGGATTGCAGACAGGCAACTTCCAAGAGCGCAGTTTACTAAATGCCTGTCATAAGAAAGCCATCTAGTGTTAACATTTAGAAATGAAAACTGCAGACAAAAGAGGCAAAGAAAAGAAAAAATCTAAGTGACTATTTGAACTTACTGTGCAAACCTATGAGAATCACCAAGATTCTTTGTTTGGTGGGGGAGGGGGGCCGGAGTCCATTCTCATCAAAAACCAGGTCTAAATCTAAACAAAATCTAAAATGTCTACGACTGTATTTTTTACCAAAATCGGGTTTCGGTGACCACAGTTCCGTGACCAACGCACTTGATTTTTCCAGGACTCACGCTGGAGTCATCCTGGGCTGAATTAATTTAACTGAAGCAGGTTAATGATGACAAATATCTCCCAGAGGGGTCATGCCAACTTGTTTTCTCTTCCCGGGAAGCATCGGGCCTCGCTCGCTGATGACGAGCCGAGATTGATTCTCTGGGTTTGCGGCATGGTGGAAAATTAATCTGTAGGTGCTCGTGGGGATACTCCCAGGACCTGGCTAAACTAGCTTCAATAATCGGGGGGGGGGGGGCGGGGGGGCGAGCAGGACCGGGAGCAGAGGACCATGCAGGCAAGGACGCCGGGGGAGCTGGGTGAGCTGGGGGAGCCGGCGGGCTCCGAGGACGGGCGCTCGCCGGCTGCTCGGGACCCTACAAAGAGGGGCGGCGCGCCGGCCAGGGCTCGCGATCGGGGCACACGCCTTCCCGGGGAATAAACCCCGCAGCAAGTTCAGCAAGTGACCCCGCCCGGCGCGCCGGGGAAGCGCGTCGGGCAACCTTTTATCTCTTCTCCCCGGTTAGTCACAGAGGAGTTGCTGCGCGCCCAGAGAGGTCCTCATTAGTGCTCGTGTCAACCAGACGGGAATAACCTTCCAGCCGATCGATAACTTTGAGAGAACGAGCGGAGCGGCGGCGGCTCCTCTTCCACCCTGGGCTCCGGAGCGCGGGGCGCATCTGCCGGCCGGACTCCCGCCCCGCGCCCCCGCCCCGCCGCCAGCTCCCAGGCGCCCCGAAGGGCCGCCCTTCACCCCGGGCGGTCCTCGCCCAGGCCGTCCTCGGACACGACCGGAGGCTCCCGAGCGCACCCGCCTCGCCTCCCGTCGCTCGCCACGACACGCACCTCGGAGACGCAGTCCGCCGGGACCTGCTACAGCCCGCGAGCCCGCGGCGGCGCAAACCGGGGCCGCCGCCTCGCTGCCCGCCGCTGCCCGGGGCTGCCCATCGGCCCCGACCCTGCCCGCGCCGGGCTCCGGCGGGAGGCGGCCGGACCCTCTGGCTGCGGCTGGAGCGGTCTCCTTCGCGCGTGCTTGCGCGGCCCTGTCTTTTTCTCTTCGCTGCTCCTTCTCCTCCTCCTCCTCCTCCTCCTCCCTCTTCCTCCTCCTTCTTCCTCCTCCCTCTCCTCCTCCTCCTCCCTTTCTCCGTACTTCCTCTCCTTCTCCCCTCTCCTCCTCCCTCCCTCCCTGCTTTCCCTCCCCCCTCCCTCTCCTCATCCTCCCTTTTCCACCTCCTTCCTTCCCCCTCTTCCCCTCCCCCTCGTTCTTTTCTCCTCCCTTCCCCGCCTCCGCCTCCTCCGCTTCATCCTTTCTCTTTCCTGCCCCCGCGCGCTGGAGCGGCGCGTCCCGGAGGGGCTCGGCTCTCTCCCTGCAGAGGGGGCTGCGGGGTGCGCGGCGCCGGCGACCTCAGGGAGTTGCAGCCTACCTGGGCCCGCAGTCCCGGGAAAGCTGTCGCCGTCCTCCTCGGGACTCGTTTTCGCCCCTCTGGCACCAATAAGTTAAAAACCCCGAATCTGTTGCAGTGATGTCGTAATCTGCGTCTTACTGTGTTACCAGCGACAGTTGCCGAAAATTCTTACTGAGCAAGACATGATCTTTTTTTTAATTCCTAAAATTTGAAAAATGTGATTCTTAACTGGGGAAATACATGTGTCGCGGGGGCCGCATGTGGCGCCAACCAAACCTGGCGCCGTTTGGCCCCGCAGACTGAACACAACACAGAAGCGACGTACCATCTGCTCTGCCCCTGCTGCTTCGGCCTTACCGGTGCTGGTCCTCTCTAAGGTCACTGTACTGAGGAAGTCCTGAACTTCCTTTGTAGTTGACGATAACGCTGAAGGCTGCAAGACCACCAAAGGGCTGTTTTGCTTCTTAAGAAACTTAAGGCCTGAAATAATATCAAGATGGACTGTGCCTCTGAGCGAATGAGACGGGCACCGGGGAAGTGAGAAACCGCGGTGGTGTATGCACAGCAGGGAGCCCTGCATCCTCTAGAACGAGGACGACCTTATCCAGGCCTTAAGGAACATCCCCTTGGCCCCTAATTCTCCTTTCCCTTTAAAAAGAATTACTCTGCTCAATGTGCGCAAACTGAACATTTTGAAACTTGCTCCTAGTCGGGGCGGGGGTGGGGGTGTTTTATATTTGCTTTCTGCAAGTAAAGATGCTCTGTATGGCTCTTGGAGGAAAACTGCCTCCTTCAAGGGTAGACTACAACCTTCCCATGCACAAGATGCTCAACACAGACCTTGGCAGCATCTTAAAAAAATCCAGAGCACCAAGCTAGAGGAGTCATCGCAGCGTCCTGAAGAAGAATCCACTGGGGGGGAAAAAAACCTTAGAATCCTGCTGAATCTCACTAAACCCACGTGCAAAAACCAGGAGCCTGGGCACCTCCAGTCTTCCACAAACTCCTGGTAGATAGGGGGAGGAGCCACGGTAGAAGCCAGATCAGAGGAAGAGGGTTTCCAGGCAAAAGCCTGTGATAGGGAAGAAAGGAAAGAAGGCTGTTTGGCATCTTAATGCAGAAGTAGCCGGGGGGCAAGGGGGGGGCGGGGAGGCTGCCGCTACCTAGAAACCAGCCACAGGAAAGCCCGCGGGGGGGGGGGGGGAGGGAACCCTATAGAAGAGAAAGGAACCAGCTGCATAAACTTAGATGTGTTATCCCATGAAGGTCAAATCATTTTGGACAGCTTCATTTTGAATAAAGACCTGATCAAAGAGGCAGTAAGGAAAAAAAAAATACGACACACTCCCCCGAGCCTGGCTCCGCGCCGCCCCCTGGCGCAGCCGCGTCCCCCCCGTCCTCCACTCTCCGGGGTGGGGACAAACACGCCCGCCGGCGCTCGGTCCCCGCGCGGCGGAAGCCTGAGTGTCGTTGCCGGCGGACGGCAAAGCTGCCCGGCGCTGCGCAGGGACTTGCCCCAAGGGGCCGCAGGATCCCTGCCCCGCTGTGTTCACTGCAAGACGGCGCGAGAGACGAGCCCTAAGGGGTGTTGGCCCTCGAGGGCGCCCTGGGTCGCCCGGCGGTGCCCCTGCCCCCAGGCGCTGGGATGGGAGGATGCAGACAGCAACGCTGAGGAGGTCAGGAGGGGCCAGCCCGCAGGAACGCTGGGGAAAACAAACCTTTCGGAGTCCCGAAGGAGGCTGGGCGAGGGCCAGAAGTCCAGGCGCCCCCGGGCCCGCCCACCCCCCTCCAGGCAGCCCGCCACCCAAGGGACAAAAGCTTTTGGATCTTTATCTTAACGAGAAAATGACCTTTTATGTATCTACCTTTTCAACTTTCCTAAGAGATGTTGATCGCCCAGGTGGAAGCTTTTACCTGAAACTATTCATGTTAATTGCCTGACACTTGAATTGGTTTGCTGAAAGATGAAATGCCTCTCACGTGACTTTATTGAGCTATACTGGAGTTGGACGCTGCCCAAAGGGTTCAGTGAGAGTCACAACCTCCTAGCAGGAACAGACTGGCTTAGGCAGACTCTAACTTACCTTCCAGCCCCACCGTTGGATCTCGAGAGCGGGTTTTACCGTGGGAGAGCTGCTCCGGCTGTGCTTCCTGACACTGGATCACAGTTTTTCAGTTCCTTCTTTCCTGGAGGCAGAATTCTTCCTGGAGAGATAATGTTGCCTGTATTTCCCTATCACAAACACTCCCTAGAACATACCCTGTGAAAAGTGAGAGGCGGTCCCTCCCATGCTATCTGTGATCTAATCCGTGCAAACCTTGGACAGTCTTTTACATCTCTTGGTATAATATGGGTATACAGTAAAAGACGCTGGAGAGCAATACTATGACACGGCAAAACTCCTAAGTTCTCCTGGTTTTGGTGGGCTTCCCAAAGGTCACCTCATTAACAGCACTTACCAAGATGGTCGTCTATTCACTCAACAAACATGTATGGTGACCCTGTGAAGGTGCTCAGTGCTGGGGATTTAAAAATGGATGGGACATAGGCCCTGTTCCTCATCATCTCACCATCTCACGTGTGCCCACCCCCATCCATGGCAGATGCTGGACTACAGGTATGACAAAATCCCACAGGAGTGGCCGGGGAGGGACACTTCCTGTGGAAGCTGAGGGAGGACGGACTTCCCTTCCAAGTACGCAATCATCACAGTGCTTCTCACACTTCACATAATTGCACATTTCATTGTCTTTCCCACTATTCTATAAGGACCGCGAGGAAAAGAATCACGTCTCCCTCAGCGTTTGGACTCCTAAGGCAAGTGACTACTTGAGTCCATGGGTTGTCACCAAGGTGACTGCTGCTGCTGTCAGGTAGAGGAGGAAGCTCTGATGTGTCCCTTAATGTCCATAACGACCTAATAAGGAAGTCTGGCCAGACCCTCTCAGGGACGATGTTGGCCACAGTGACCTCTCTCTCCACCTTACCATCCCTCTTCTTGGGTTTTGCAACTAAAATTGGAAAAGCCGAAGCCCTCTGGCCACTACCGAAGTTGGGAGCAGATTTTAAATGCTGGTCATTGACAGTGCGGAGGAAACGGTGGCGTCCGCTTATGACAGTCCTTGAGAGTTTCCGTCATCCCCAGAACCACAGGTCACAGGCGGCCTTCCCTCATTAGAAAGTTTCGGGCCTCAGCAAACATGACTGAGGCCCTCCACCTTGCCTGGCCCATGCTGGAAGGTGGTTTTTCCAGCTCAGGGCCAGACCTACAAGGTATCTGCCTTCTGGCAAGCTGTGAGGTCTTCAGGAGACCAAGTTCAGGAACGATCTGGGACCTACTTCACATCTTCTGCAAATCCTATTAGATGTAGTGCGTGTGTCCCTCCTCGCTGGTCTTTCCGGCAGCCCTCTGGGTCCTTGCCTTTTCAGGGAAGGCGAACTTAGGGCAGACACTTTAGAACTGCAGTGCCTGTTAAGAGTTCATCATTTGAGCCTTAGACTATCTTACTGGAAAAAAAAAATCTTTTTTTCTATTAAAGCTATATATTTCCCTGAAGTTTTAAAGGAGGATATCAACTCTGAAGTGTGACAATGTATTTGCCTGAAACCTAGGGTGAACTCTCTTGCATTTGAATCTCCTCACCTTCACCTTCCCTCAGGTCAAAACTTCCTTGTTCTCGAAGCATCACTTTCTGGCTCTCAAGCCTTTTTTTCCTCCTGTGAATTTCACCATGCTCCAGGAGTTCCTAACGAAACAGACTCAAGGGAGTCATGCTCCTTAAAATTCTGAATCGGCACATGAACTCCCTCTGAAATAACTCCAGCACCCATCTTACCTATCTTTCTCTGAAAGGTGTAAGGATGCGCAGAGTTCAAAGACATACCAGCTGTCTGCCCCGTTCCAAGATTCTGAGCTTGCTCGCTGACCTTGGCTGGCATTTGCAACTATTTACCTCTGAACTGAACAGAACAGGAGTTTTATTTCCTTGACACAGTACAGAAAGATTCAGCTGATATGCACAGCCTGTAATAAACCTGAATGGCTAAGCCAAAAGGGTTTAGACTCCCACCCTCATCTCCTCTTTCCCTTTTCTACAATCAACTCTCTCATTTCAAGGATTTCTTTTGCCATATGAATATTCATAATTTGCAACAACTGTGTGTTGATTGCATGCTAGTTCAGAGCTCTGTGTTAGACTCTGAGGACCCAAAGGGCTGTACACCAGAGCCTGTGAATTTCATGACCAGGAACAGAACTTAGGAACGGGTGCTTGAGGACCACCAATGATTGGTGTCCCCAGGGAGAGTAGGAGAGTCAGCTGTCTGCAGGCAATGCTTGGGCCAAGCTGGGAAGGTTTCGCCAAGGGTATCAGACTGGCCGGGCAAGTAAGAGAGAAGGGAGCATAATGTAAGAGTTATTTAATATTGTGCTAAATGCTACATGATCTCCATAGGAGCCAAGAAGAAACCCAACTAATAATTTTTTAAAAAAACTCTCAATTCTGCAAGTATAATGGAGGCCTATTGTGTTCTGCCCTGCAGGATACAGAGAAAGATTATTACATAGAAATAAGACCATCCTTAAAGAAGGACTAGAGACCTGAGCTGGGATTTTTACACAGGAAATAATGCAGCTAACAGTGCAGAGGCAAGAGATGAGCAATGTAACGTTGTACGCACACTCACCGTGGACAGCTGGAAAGGCAGCACTGGACAGAGTGATCAAAGACCAGTGATCAATGTCCTTCCCATGTTGGGCTTCTCTGTAAGGTTCCCAATCCAGTGTATCTCCAAGAATCTTCCAAGAGAGATGGCTTATTTCTTTTATGATGATCCAGACTTGGCCATACTTGTTCTCATGTCTACCCCCTACCTTCTCTAAGCCAGACCCACAGCTTAATGACAGGCACAGAGTTTACTACCCATAAAACTGTCTTCTGCTTTTGCCCTCGGCTCGGTAGCCCCAACAGCAGATCTTAGGAGCTCTCACACTGTGATGTCAGACAACCCTGCCTCTGAATCTGGTTTGCAAACTTCTTAGATACAGGAGTATAGACAAGTCATATCTCAAAGTTCCTTGTTCCTTATCTGGAAAACAGGAGCCTTCAGACCTCAGAAGGTTGCCGTGATGATTCCATATGATTTGGGGTCTGAAGTGCTGAGCACTGTGGCTCACACTCAGTGAGGGCAGAAAACACAGCAGATCACCAGTGTTTACCATTTCCTCTTCCCATGCAGGGTGGGCCCTGGGATTTTACTTCCAGTCCCTCACATAGGACCTCGCATGCGGTAGGGGCCTGACACATACCTGATGAATGAATGAAGGGACGGATGGGTGGATTACACTGAGACGAAGTCCTGTGTTTTTGTTTTTTTTTTTTTTTCAATTTTCTACCATAGGAGGTTTAAAGTTTATATCTTAATCCTCTAAATTTTATTCGTAGTTGGACTTACAGTATTCTTTAAGCAGTGTTTTTGGTTCTACTTTTAAGAAATAACGAAGTAATGATCAGAATGATAACATTAAGTTGCACTGATCTAAAAACAGCTGCTGTTCTCCACCACTAGGTGGCGTCTATCAATAATAATGCCAAGAAGCAGGGAGCCTACTCTGCTGGTAATAATTCTAAAATTAACACAGAAAAGACGCGCGCACACACACACACACACACCACATATTTACCTTTTAAATATGATTTCTTTGTAACGTTAGTTATGGATTTAGAGCTGCCTACAGTTTGGCAAATCTCATTTTAAGTCTCCTGTAACCACATTTTTAGTTATTAAACTGGAAGCAGCCTCAGTGTGAAGACATTTCATAGTACCTGCTGACTGCTCTCCAGATCCTTGTGTCCTGTTGATAGGACAACTTACCCCCAGGTTACAAAGTTAGAGAAAGTTAGGGGGAGGGTGTAGCTCAGTGGTAGAGTGCGTGCCTAGCATGCACAAGATCCTGGGTTCAATCCCCAGGACCTCCACTAAAATAAATAAATTAAAACCTAACTACAACCCCCCACCCCCAAAACGTTAGAAAAAGTTGAAAGCCTAGGGAAAAAATAAAAAGGCAGACAGACCCTTCATCATCCCTTCATCCCTTCATTCATTCGACAACTTGGGGTCAGGTTCCTAGGGACCGTCAGTCTTGTACAAGGCACTGAGGTTACCTTGGTAAATAAGACTGACCTTAAGGACGTGCCTGCTGTCCCATAAAGGAAGACCATCAGACACATCTCAACACACCTAAAGCCGAATCCATCAGTTTTCCCCAAAGGCAGGCTCCTCTTGCTACCCTTATTAGCACCTGTGTCACAGTGGTGTCACTCTGCTAACAGTAGACACCGTAGGGTCTCCTTGGGTCCCACCCTTTCTCTGCCTTCCATGATCCAACATGGAAGTATTCTGGTTTCCCCCAAAGGTCTCTCACACCAGCCTCCTCTGCCCTTCCAGTGTCACCACCCCCTCTGAGGTGCTTTTCGCCTCAAGTGTAGACAACTCTCCTCAATGAGTTCTTTGCTTTCTGCCCCTCAACTTTCCCAATCGCCAGATACACACTAATTTTAGTACATAGATTTCCAGCTCAAAATCCTCTGGATAATGTCCAAATCCCCTCCCCTTACTAACATGTAGACCTTCCACAATCTGGCTCCGACATGAGCTTCCTGGACCTCCTGGCAATATTTCTCCTCCTTGGAACACTCAC